>NC_143531.1:23624218-24224218 GCF_031878675.1 Megascapheus bottae
TGAGGATCTTGAGTTAAGCGCATACTCATACTATAGTAGAAATGTTTGTATGCTATTTTAGGACTTCTCAATAAAATATTTCATCCTTACCCTACAAAAACATATTGTTTGTGTTCAAACTTTAATACACTATGCATATTTTTTTCTATGCATTTGCAAATCCCCCTGTGCCCCCACTACCCCCCCCCCGGAACTTGATATAACACTGGACTATGAAAATCCTTTCATGTCTATACTTAGGTTATTTGTATAAATTTTCTTGGGCACCACAGAGTACTCATCAAAACTTATTTTTCTCTATAACATTATTTAGTACTAATTGGCTAAGTCATTAAAATTTTTTATTCTACCAATAGTCTGTGATTTATAACATTATGCCTATCTAATTTGCAGCACAGTGACTCATCGCCTCTTGTTCATTGCACAAGATTTCTTGTAAGAGATAAAGGGTTTTGTTCGCCTGTCATCTCTCTCTCTTCCTTGCCTGCTCTCCATTTCCTGGGTTGGTCTCTGTCATGTGGACTCTGAGATGCCAATCACCTGCCTGCTCTCTTGCTGACATATTTTTGCAAGTATTTTTGGCATATCCCTGTACACCAAGCTTGCCCTTTCCTTCAGATACTTTAGCACTTTTTCTCCTCAGCTGAACTCTTCCATCTGTCTAATAATTAAATTTCTTCACACACAGAAATTAGGCATCCGTGTTAGTTTTTCACAACAGTTTTTGGTACATCAAGAGAATACTTTGGTCTAGTTTGACTCATACCCTTTATGTGCTTGACTTCTTTATTTTATTGGGTTTCTTTATGTTCGTTCAGATTGATAGGTCTGTCTTCAAGTGAGAGAAGAAACATGTGTAAGTTAACAAGAACTCTCGAGCCAGACTGGGAAGTCAACCCTCTTCCACCATGTATACAATATGTGGTCGAGTTAATCAGGGAGGCCTGTTTCCTCACAGAATTCTTGATACAGGTAAATCTATGTGAAGTGCTTCAGGCATTGCGTATGTAATAGTCAAATGCTGTCACAATTGTCACTGTCCCAGAATGGCACATTTTGTGCCCTGCCAGGGCTTAATGCTCTTATGTTGAGTATTTGTAGGCACAGGAACCTACACACACCACTTAAGAATATTTCAAAACCCCATCAGCCTTTCTACTGCACTAAAACATTGACAAGGAACCCAAGACAAACAGGCCCGGTAGCTGGGGATCGCACATGAATGCTGTTTCTTCCAGTGTCCAGGGCCCAAGTTCAAGCCCTACAACCGACAAAAAAAATTGCTAAAAGAACACAAATGTTCATGAGAACACCTGGCAATAAATGACCTTCAGGGATGAGCTACCTTACTGCAGCGCTAAAGGGTAGATAAGAATTAGGAGAATTCTAAACAAGATGTTGTCCATGAACTGAACAGTATAAGGGAAGTCTACCAGTGATAGGCCAATGGACGTGATAGTTGACATTATACTCGTCGATACTCATCTAGAATTAAAGCAGATCTGTGTACTTAATACACTTCTCTATATCTGCTTGAAAAGCACATATACAACAGAATAGATTAGGGGCTCTTTAAGTATTTGTACTAGGAAGGAAGGAATGAAAGCATTGTAGCAACTCTGTTATTTTCCAGTCACAGTGTCTCTGATCAGATTGCTCTGATGATTAAACGGAAAGATTTGCAGTGGTATCAAGTGGTATCATTTATGCACATCAATGATACACTGCACGATACTAGTACATGTCACCCTTGCATTCATTGTAAGTTATGGCTGCCTCTGCAGTGTCATGAAGGAGCAAAAAGACAACGAGTAGCATCTATGCTTCAGAAAATGACATGAATATCTCTTCTCTTCTTGCGAGCTTTAAGGCCTGCTATTTACAATTGAGCCAGGCAGAGGTGGGCTATAAGCACATTCAGAACCTTATCTCTTAGTATTTTGCATCCCTTCTCAATTGTCTCCCCATCCTAACCACAGAAAAAGTGAATAAAGTCCTTCAAAGACTTAAAATCAGGGGGTACGGGGGAATATCCTGAATTAGATAATACAATTTAAATTTGCTTCAAGGTAAGATTGTTGCCAATATTTCTCCAGGAGTCCTAAAGCCTTGCTGAGTAGACATAGTTAAACACGGAGTTGAAGAAAACCTAAGCAATGTGATACACAGAGGAGTTCCATGCTAGCAACCAGATAATGCGGCCTGACGTGGGGAGGAGAGAAGTGGGGACTGAACCCACAAGTGTTTTTCAGGCAGCTCTACTCCAAACTTTTGGAAACTTTCCATTTACACTCCCCTCACCCCAAAATCACAACTACCACCACCACCTCCATATGGTTCCCATTTGAAATTTAGCCACTCAGGCTGTATCCCTCATGCCCTCAACCTGCCTTCTTATCTTCTTATCTTTCAAAAGCTTGTCCCAATCAGAAGGTTAATTTCTGTGTGTGTGAGGGATTCATGAAGCCATTCTGAGCTAGGAAATACCCACTGAAATCCAGATCAACAGCAGGCTGGCAGTCCTGAGCAAGTCACATGAGTTCTCTGATTCTTATCATTTACCAAACTATGTTGTGCTTAGGAAAAAAAAAAAAGAAAGAAAAGGCACCAGTTGTTGCCACATTTGGAAAAAAATGTAATCAATCCATCGAAGTTGAAAAGTTAATCATTACAATAGTCAAAGAATCCTTCCAGAAATACTCACTTTCAAAGGAAAAAATGGAAGTAAGGAAAACACAGGAGATTTTTTTATTTGACATTGACAAAAGAAAACTAGATTTAAGGACTTTTCCTGAGAACCTCAACCTATATTTTATAGGCAGCTATACATGGCATTTTGTGATATACGTAGAAGTTGGCTAATAAATAGAAACTTCTAGATAATCAGATACTTCTAAATGAATTCATGCACCAGAATTTAGCCTAGAGGTAAGCAGGTATTAACTTATTTAATTTTGCACCAAATGAAATTAACCACTACCTAATATATCTTTGTACCCACTTGGCTACTAAGTATATTTGGATGCTTCCATAGTACCACTGCATTTCATTCTGGATTTTTCCTGTCTCTGTACAGCACTGAAGTCAAAAGACATGCTACAATTTATTGAAATTAATTATCCTCTTTCTTCCTCCATCATGGTACATAATCAATGCAATTTTAGAGTTACTATAATGCAACTGTACATTTCCAGAGAATGAATATTCAGTAATAACTGATAGAAAGTGAGACAAAAAGTACAAAATTTAATGGACCAGAGTAATGCATTTTGCTTCTTAGTTGTCTAACCTCTGAGCATCAACTTTAATAACATCTTAAAAAGACAACTGTGAAAAAATTTACAATACAGCCAGATAAATCTGAATTTCAAGCAAACTATGCATAGATTTTCATATAAGTGTATCCTCCCGTGCAGAATAGTTTATGATTTTTGATATTAACATTAAATTTAAAATTAAATTAATGTTTACTTAGTATTAATTCTACACACTAAAAATACATTCAGATTAACTAGGCTTCCTCTATTTCAACACTAAGACACCTCAATTACCATTTCCTGGTGTCATTTGTTTGAACATAGGTAATAGAACTGAATAACTGCTTCTATTTGAGTTCTCTATGGAGACTTTGTGCTGCAAAGTCCCCTTTCCCTGGCAAATGTTTACATTTTCTTGCTTGTGATCAATTGTTTCTCTTGCTCTTCATGAGGAAAGTTTGTGGCACTAGAGGAGGAGAACATTTTGCATATAAGGTATTTCTGAAATGCAGTTATTTGTATTTACATATAGTTTACCTACTCTACACTTCCGCCATTTGAAGTGTACAATTTGTTGGCCTTCAATCTATTCGGAGTTTGATTGCCCAAATCTACTTTTATCACACTTTTGTCACTCTAAAGAAAAACCCCTTCCTCTTGCTCTGCTTGTTTTATTTTTTTCCTCCTCTTCCTTTTCCTTTCTTTCTTTCTTCTTCTTCTTCTAATTCCTCCTTTCCTTCTCCTCTTCTTCTTATATCCTCTCTCCCTCTCCTTTTTCCTTCAAAATAATTTCTCCAAATCACTTGGGTTGAACAGATAGTTTGAATATGACATATAAAGGAGCCATAATAAGGAGCATGTTTTGCACAAAGGTCTATGAGTGCGAGGTCTCAGTTTTAAAATTCAACTAGGGATAGATAATCATTTCTGGAGGGTGGGGTGGGTGTGAGTATATTTTAAAATCAGATGAGGCATATTCACTTTAATTTTTAAAATTATATCCATTAACAGTAATTCAGAAACTAAGAAATGTGAAACAACAGCCTCTACTACTTCTTCAAGGTAGAATGGAGTCTTCATGTATTGCCATAGATTTAGACACTGTACTTGTCCTGGTTTGAAGCAAACTCCTTTTTGCATACTTACCTTATTCCGTCTTTTTACTTATTTATTTTTGCCAGTCCTGGGGCTTGAACTCAGGGCCTGGCACTGTCCTTGAACACATTTTTCTCAAGGCTAGCACTCTACCACTTGAGCCACAGCACCACTTTGGCCTTTTCTGTGTATGTTGTACCTAGGAGCACTCTACACTAGGCTATGTTCCTGGCTGCCCTTGTTCCATTTTTTTTAAGAATCAGGTTAGGCTGGGAGTTTGACAGTGCCCAGGCCCTGAGTTTAAGCCCCAGGACTGGCAGGAAAAAATCAGGTTATTCGTAGTCTTTTGGTGTTTTTTTTTCCTAATGAATTAAGGTAAAAAAAAAAAACAAAACTTTGATGGTGCAGTTCCAGGTTTAAAATGTGGATGGGGAGGCCCTGAGTTCTGGAGAAGGTGGGGGAAGCCTGGGAGGAGGGGCTCATCCAGTCCTCCAAGCTGTGCTGACCCCCATCTGCCTCCTGAGAGACATAGGAAAGAGGAACAAGTGTGTCCCTTTCCACAAGCTTGTCATTTTCATGTCAGGAAGTTGAAAGTATTTGGTTTAATGGCTTCACTTTCTTGTGAAATGGAAGGGAAAGGAAAATAATTGCCTGAGCATAAAAAAGGGAAAGGGAGCAGTCAGGAGATCAAGGCAGATGGTAAAGAAATGGAAAGAACAGAAAAAGTGGAGTGGGGGCCGATGGTGGCTGGGAAAGGGTAGTATTGATCTTCTCATGGAAGGCCATGCTTCCAGTGATGCAAGACCACTTAGAGATTCTTCTATACACCAAGGAAAGAAATAACTTTGACCCCAAATATTATGTACTTTAAAGTATCAACTATTAAAAAAAAAACTCCATCAAAACACAACAGTCCAGAATGAGAACAGAGGAAAATCAATTCCTGCCACCCAACTACTTATGATGCAGAGAACAAAGTTCAGTTTACTAATCATCTGTAATCCCATTATCCATGTTAGATGTTAGAGGCATTGAGCTGAATAATCTAAAACAGCACATCTTCCAAAATGATTTAAACTGGGATTTGAAATACATCATTATTTGTATTAAATTTACATTGCTAATTTGCCTCACTTAAGGCAAATATTAAAACAGGCTTTCTCTGAGAAAATATCCAATGGTATCAAGGGATTAGAAAATGCTTACATTTTAGGAAGATCAACAGAAGCCAATGATAAAGAAAATGAACTGGTCAATTGAATGGAGAAAGACAACTTAAAGAACTGGGTTTTTTTAAATCATTATGGAATCATTGATAAATAAATAATCCCTAAATTATCAAAGCCAAAGATGTTACCATTGTGAATCTATTTACAAACCTGTGCTAAATGTTGGCTTAAAATCTAAGTGAATGCTTTCCAATACTCAAGCTTACCGCATTTATTTCTTGGTAATAAATAGTTCCCCCAGTATGCACTGGATTCATGGCTCCCTTGGCATAATTATAATCCCCTCATATCCTCCTTCTATTTGCTTATTCAATCAATTCATTCAACCTCCGTAATCATTTGAGTCTTGAGAAATGACTACAGTCAGGGACTAAGTTAACTTGTTAACATCACACAGAACAATTACAGGGTTAAGTAAATCACCAATTAAAAACCATGGAGTATGATTTATGATGCTCAAGTATCATAAGGGAAAGTTAGTTCATTTTGATGGTCAATTTATTGGACTAGGAGATGCCTAAAAGATTAAAGCCCACTTCTCAGTGTGCTTGTGAGAATGTTTTCAGAGATAATTGGCACGTTAGACAGTCACTGAGGAAGGAATATCCTCCTTAACACTGCAAGCAACATTCAATAGGCTGGAGGCCTGAGTCCACGCAGTATGAGAGAGGAGTGCACCCAATGTGTGCAATCTGGATTCTCTCAGTGAATGTGTCCATGGCAGCAGACTCCAGATTCTTCAGCCTTATAACATGGGCCTACGCCCTCGACTCTCACAGGGCTTTTAGGACCTCAGTCTTGGACTCAGACTATACTTACTCAGACTTGGACTTGGAACCTTCTTGTTCTGAGGTTTCTGGCTTCTTAGACTGAGTAAATATTGGGTTCCAGATCACCAGAATGGAGATAGGCATTGTGGACAATCCAGCCTCTGATCATGAAAGCCAATCTAACAAATCCCCTCTTGTACTTTTTGTATTGTTTGATTGTTTACATATTAGTCTGTGTTAACTTGTAAGTTAAGTCTTGTGTTAACTTACAAATGTCTCACCCAGAAGATCTGCCGCAAGTTAAAGAATGAGTAAATATTTACCAGGGACAGAAGAAAAATGAAAGGAAATAAAGACAAGGGATCGATTTAAAATGAGGCAAGCATCTCATAATACACTCAAGAAAGTGGTTTCCTGAGGCTACAGAATAAAAGTCAGATCTCAGAGGGACTTGGACTCAAAGATGTACACTGTATCTGAGGGTTATAGAGATCCAAAGATGGAAGCTTGGGAATTACATGATGTGACTCCAATTTTATAATGTCTTCTCCAGACAGATAGTATTTGCGGGAAGACATGAAACAGGGATGTGAGCTAAAGAATCAGATTGAGACTGATACAGCCGAACAAGAGGAACTAAGGCAACTGTAAAGCTTTTAGTTTGACATATAGCATGAATATTGGTAGAACTTCTCACTATGCTAGAAACTATACCAGGAAAAAATGGTTTTGAGCAGGGATCATAAATTGATTCACATAGGCTGAATTTGGGATACCAATAAGGATATCCTCATTTTTGGAATAACTAAGAACTTAATTCACATACAGGTCTGTCACATAAGTGAGAACAAAGCTGGGGATGTCAAACTGAGTGTCACTCTAGTACAAATGGACATGGATGGATTAAGGCATAGCCCATAAGAGGGGTCTAAGAAGAAAAGAAATACACAGACACAGAAGCCAGCATAGCTTACACATCAAAGGCAAGTGCCCACGGAAGTGGGCCTGAAAGCGCTAAAGCTAAGACAGAGTTTTATTGTTTTCTGTGCCAATCAACTCAGTTCAGTTTTCTCACATCAAATATTTCTTAATCTCTAATTATAATCATTACTTCACTCTAGGAGATCCTAGAGCAACTCGGTTGATCATATTTACTTTCTGCTTTTACAGGAAAAGGGTGAACCCACCTGTAGATCATTTCTATTCCCATGCTATGGTCATTCGCTAATAAAGAAGAAAAAGAAAGTATGATACTAGATCACCCTATGTTTGCTGGATTGCAAACACAATTCTAAATTCCTCTATTTCTTTTTTTATATATTTTTTATTGTAATTAATAAAAGGGTTACATGATATTTGCCAGATAGAAGGTGCATTAATTCACATATATTGATACCCTTTCATATGTCTTGGTACCCATCACCCTCTCCCCCACCCACCACCCACCCCCCGTCTTGGTTTTCCCCCCTTCCCTATCAAATTCCAAATAACCAAATACAAATAAATTCAATATATCAGATAACAAAGTGAGATACTGTAACAATATGAGATACCCTAAATTCCTCTATTTCTACAAGCACACAGGAAGATACACTGCACACAAGCATGTTTCAAAGCATATACAGACATACCAAAAGTCTTGGCAATTAATTATCTTGAGTTTTAATCTCTTAATAGCCCAGATTAAGTGAAATAAGAGACAAGCAGTTCTAACAAGTTTTCACCCTGTAGCTACATATTTTTAAACTTCATAATTAGAATGAAGACATATAACACATTTTTAAAATCCAAATATCCTTCTGACACTCATTGCAGATCTTTCATTTTTGTGCAAAATTTGCTGGATGTTCTAAAAATTATCTGGAAGAGAATGCTGCAAAGGTTTCCCAGAAGGCACAGGACGAAAATCTTTCCTGGGTGATATTAATATTGGCACAACAATTCAGTGGGATTCTTTGGGAATACCAACTTCACAGGATAAAACTAGTTCCCTGAAGGGAATGATGGATCAACTTTTATGAATTATTTATCTCTGCATTGAAAAGAATCCTCTCCTTTTAGGAAGCACATATTATGTTATTTGTTCATTGGGTGAATGAGTGAATTACTGAGTTACTGAATGGTTTGTGGACCAATTGAATTGCTTCGAACTTTACTGTGTGTGGTGGCTGTGCCTCAGGGGTTATGATTTGATCCATAATATAACCAACTGAGTATAATTAATGAGTCACTTCATAATAAGGTTCTATTAGTAGTATACTAAAAAATGGCTAATGACTCAGAAATCATCTCCACAAAGCCATCCATCTATGCAAGTAAAATTTGCCAGTTTCAACTCCTGATCTCTAGTGAATTGTATTCTTTCAAAGGAATAAAAAGTCAGTCTAACTTATACCTAAATTAAACCTTGTGAGTATGGTTATAAGTCATAGAGATATAAAATCTATCTTTTTATCTTATAATACTGGTGGCAATTGTTATCTGAGTGAACAGGTGTGGCTGGAGAACTCTTTGCCTGGCCAACTGTTCTTTCTACACTTGTACTCATAAAGACCATTCCATGGTTGTCAGCTGGAGCCCTATTTGCAGAGCCCAACAGCTATTTGTGACTGCACCATTTAAACTCATTCTGTGCCCATTACCAATCTTCATAAATAGCTATACTCCTAACCGATGCCAGTTAAACTGTTCTGCCTATTAGCACTTGGAATTCCAGTATTATACTGAATTACATGAAGGTTTTAGGAGATCTTTATGGTTTTCCTCCTGATCTCTCTCTGCTGTTGTTTGCTATCAGTCAGCCTGGCAAACCTCACCTCTATGAGCCTCCCATTGTCATGTTTTTTTCATAGCTGCCCAGTCTCAAAGCCTCATGACTATTTGAAGTTAAATATCACTCGCAAAGGGGAACTGACAATCAATTCAAGAACTCATTTGCTTACTGCCTATTTATCATTGAACTAGGCACTATTTTGGGTTGTAGTACAGCAATCACCAGGTACTACCACAAAGGTAGTGATACAGTCAGAATCTCTGGGCCACTATCCCGTTGACCACTGTTGGCCTTATCACGTGATTAATAAATGTTGGTGAGTGTTCCTGGAATCTGCATTTCATGCCGCACTTCTGGCTGATTCTGTGTCCTCTGCTCTTGCTGGATGTCATGGATTTCCTTATTGTCCTTTGGGGAGAAAAACTGATGATGGCTTTCACTCTCTTGTCAATCAAAATAAATATTTAGGTACCTCACCTTCTTTCTGCAAGCATGGATAAAGTTTTGTGCTTCCTAGACTTCTAACAGGACCTCTGGACCTAAAATTTTTCCACCAAGAGTTCAATTTATTTTATTTGCATATTTCCTGAGTGTCCCCGCCATTTTCTGGAGGTTCAGGGATGGGTTCTGGGCATGGATTTCCGGAGGCTTATCTGTGCCTTGACACACACAGCCTCACCCTTTCTCCATGTATGTTTTCCAAACACCAATATCCACCCACACCCACATCAGCTGAAGAAAAAAAAAAAGAAAACTAAACACCGACACAAGCCTATCATTAATTTACCTTCTTTCTGCACCCTGTGGGCTCAGACATCCTAAGCATTTTGCAGGTCAGGTAATTGTTCTCAAGTCTCTATTTTAGAAATCCCAAGGATAGAAACTGGTACGTCCCTACTACAAAATTGCTTGGACAGATCCTACCTAGACAACTCTGCATAAATCCTTTCCCCAAAGTCTTTTAAGTTAAATTCCTAAATTAAGACTCAAACTCCATTTCCTCTTAGACTTTCATAAATAACACGTAATTCACAATCTTCAGCTCCAAGTAACCAAAGAAAATTGTAAAGGGAAAGAAAATTCAAAAAATTATTACCATATTATTAATATGCCACCACAGAATCACAAATTGGGATTATGCACATTTCTTCTTATCACAATATGGACAGTAGATCACACATGCATTCTTAAAAATTACATGTTAAAAATTACATGCATTAGTTAAAAATTACTTGAGGCTTATCTCTATACCTCACAGATGAAACCATAGGCTGATCAGCAAGTAAGTGTTTGTTGCCTACCTCTTGGGTGAATAGCAATCTGTTAGTTCCTATAAAAGGAAAAGATTGTCATTTCCTAATTCCTTTTTCTTTTTAAAGGAAGAAATAAGACTAAATAATGGAACCGCACTATACAATGGCCAAAAACAACATGGTACTTCATACTATTTCAGCAACACCACAAACACTTCCAAAAGCAAAGTTGATGGTTAAGTGAGGGAACCCAGAAAGAGAGTGCTTGCAAGTAGTCCAGTAGTCAGAATGTGTTCTCAGGAAAGAGGCCAAATCCACCATTATACCTAGGTGTGGGGCTCTGCAACTGCGTGTCACCATAAGAGGCACTGACACACCACTCTCTGTAAAATCTCAGTTCCCATGTCTAGACAGTGCTGTGATTTGATCGCAGTGACTTTCCTGTAGACTCATGTGATAGTCTCCAGGGTGGTACAAGTGAATGGATGGGACTTTTAGAGGTGGGGCCTCCTAATTACCTATGTAGTGAGGTAAGAAAGTAGGTAAATACCTCAGTAATGAGAACAGATCAGTGCTACGGACTTGATCAGGTCTCCTGGGGGAAATTACTCCTTGAGAGAGTAGCTTATTATAAAAGAGGGCGCCTGGTCCCTCTCACTCTTGCTTTCCTGCATTCGCATGTGCCCCTTTTCCATGTGGCTGCTCCCCTTTCTGTCTCTTCTCCATATCGTCAGCTATTGGAGGTCCTCATCAGACACTGCATGCCTGAAGACATGCCACGTAGCTCAGAATCATTCCCCAAATAAACTTCTTTTTAAAAGTTTCGTTACAGCAGCACAAAGTAAGCGGTCTAAGACGGCCTCTTGCTACATCTCCTTGACTCTCTAGGAGTGTGAGAGTTAATTTTCTCTATTGGAGACCTCAGGTCTCCTCAAAGCAGAAGGCAGTAATTACTTTCCCAACTTTCCTTGGGGCTAGGATATGGCTTCAAGACTGGAGTCTCTCCAGCACTTAAGTGAGATGAAGGAATAAGGAACATGATGAGATTGATGAGGTGGTGAGGACAGGAAGGACCGTTACCCACCTGCAGCTACTGTGACAGGAATCCTGGCTCTCCAGTCCCCTGACTACTTTAGTATCACACTGGATGTTAGGAATTGTTCCTGGCTGAAAGACAACCCTGTTTGACCAGTCATTGCAAACTTATGGTGTGCTCCCTCTGTAGGAAAATTCCACTTCTTAAATGTAGTTTTATTACCTTTAAGTGGTTGTTGCCATGCAACAAAGCATTTTATGAATAGAATGCATCTTGATAAATGCCTGCTGATAAAACTGTAGGAAAAACATGAGTAGACTCTGTTGTTTAGGATGTGTGCCTTGAGTTAATATTTGGCTAGGAAGAAAGAAAAGATGAATGTTAGTAAAAATGCTAAATTCAGAACAAGTTTGGGAAAACAAGTGGCAAAAGAATCTATGGTGAGAGTATATTACCCAACATAAGGATGTATGGAGCACCACAGCACTAATGCTGTGTATTTTCTGGAGAAGGGCAGCTTCTCTGCACCCCGCTGCGCTCTTCCCCTTTCTGGTCTGTACCTCTGTCCTCTGCATTCCTGGGCTCACCTACGCTCCGCATTCTCCATGGGTTCTTCCAGTGAGGGGCAACTCTGAACAGGATTGTGAGATGAACAGAGGTGAGGTGAGGGAAAGGGGAAGAGGAAGGGCAGGAAAGAGAAGGAGAAGGAAGAGAAGGGAAGAGGAAGGAAGAGAAGGGAAGAGGAAGGAGGAGAGGAAAGAGTAGGGGAGGGGAATGGAGGAATAAGAAAGAGAAGGGAAGGAAAGAGAAAAGAAGTAGCAAGCACTTATTTTTTTCTAATGCCATGCTTTTCTGTTTTCTCCAAACAATGTAAAAGAACAGTCTGGACCATGATAGTTAACACCATCATGATTGTTCTAGCACTGTAGAGTTCAGAGACTTCAAAGATTCTACTCTATTTACAGATGAGGAAATAGCAGCCCAGAGGCATGTGATTACTGTTCAATGACACACAGATATCAGGAGACAAAACACTGTTCTACCATCTACTGTTCTACCAACCCCAACTTTTCTTGCAACAAACAGTAGCATGGAATTTTCATTTTCTTCCTTTATTCCTCTCTTCCTTTCCTTTCTCTTTCCTTTGTCTTCTTCTTGGTTTCTGCCTGTCTCCCTTTCTTTCCTTCTTCGTTCTTCCTTCAAATTACCATGAATTCATAGCATGAAAGAAGAATCAATATGAGTGGATCTCTCTGGAGTTGCTCACTTTCTTCTCATGCTTTCCTTAGTTCCTCCCTTCAATCTTCTGTTCTTTCTGTCCTTCTCTCCCTCCCTTTTTTCCTTTTTCTTGAATTAGAATTGAAATCAAAGACTTTAGAAGTCTTGGACCCTGTTAACACAGCACACCACTTGCTATATTAAAGGTGCTGCAGACACCTTGAGAAGCCTTTGACAATTCTTCGAACTGCATCGTAAGACGGTTCTCAGTCTATATACCAATTCATTATTTCATTTGTGATCTGAAAATACGTATACATTTTACATTTTTTAAACTTCATATAATTCAATTTACCTATGTACTTACTTTTGGTTGGACTATTGGTTTTCTACAGAGTTAGACAATATAGCCATGACAGGGATTTTAAAAAAAATCCAATGAAGCAGTGATTAAAATTTCCAGTTGTAAATTAACAAGATTGTGAGCATCCAGATATAGTTCAGCCTGTTAGATATAGTTGACTTGGCCTTTTCTTTAGTATGATTTTCCAATTGGAAAACATAAGCTTGAACATGAGATTTATAAGAAACTGGGACAAAAGAAGAAAGGGGCATGCATGCTGTGTCAGACACTAGTTCAATTGCTCACTCCACTGTGTCAAGCCTACCACTCACCATTGAAAAGCAAAGTTTAGAAATGAACACAGAGCTATTTGTATCTTTCTAGTACAAAGGCTCCTTAACAAACATTTATCTGCAAGTTTTGCTTTCATAACTCATTCTTCTTATTTGTGAGTGGGAAGGGAAAAAGGTGTTTTGACCTGTCTTCTTCTCCATTTTTCCTTCATCCTTGGTCTTGCCCTGTTGAAATGATAAACAAACCTCCAGGTTCTTTGTCGATACTATTAAAGGAAAAAGAAGCAAAAACAATTCTTTACAGTTGTAAAATAGTTTTCCTTTCTGACTGGCATAAACCATCAATTTCTACGAGAGTAGTTGCATCAAAAATTCATCTGTATAATCCCTTCGGATTTGAAGAAGCATTGCAGGGAAGGGGGGCAGGAGTCTTCATGTTCCAATTCTAAAATGTTTTTGGTGGCACTAGGGTTTAAACTCAGGACCCCACACTTGCTAGATTAGCAAAAAAGTGCAAGTAGAATGCCAATTATTTTCAAGATAAAGTATCTTGAACTTTTCTGCCCAGGTGGGACTTACAATCTGATCTTTCTGTTCTTAGCCTCTCCCTTGGCACCTGGTTTTACATTTCAACTTTTACCAGGGCTTGAACTTCACTCTCAGAAGATCACCAATTTCTCCTTTTTACCTACATCTTCTCTTAGTCAACACAGAATCCCATCTGAATATCTCTGGGCCTCTGTGGTCTCATGTCAGTCTTTCTAAAGTGCCTTCCTGTTGTTTGGTAAAGGACTAACATATTTCATAACTATTATTTATTCCTTCCTGTACATCAGTCTTTTAGATATTTTCATCAACTCTGTCTTCTGCGACTCCTGATGCTTTGCTAGCTAACACCTCTGTCAAGGCAGATGCTAACTGATCCTTTGCAAATCCACATGGCCAACCCAGACTTCCTAGAGCCCAAACAGATAAACAGCTAGTACTACACTCTCCTACACAAAAGCCACTGGACGAATTTGGCTGTTCAAATGTAAACTTAATTAAAATCTAATATAATCTTAACTCAGTCTTACATTCTTGTTAGCCCCATGCACCTATCCAATGGTTATTATACTGAATAATACACAAGCAGAACATTTTCAAAAAGTCCTGTTACACAGTGCTACTATACAGTATAGCCTTTTACAGATCTTGTCCTTCTTGGGGGTTAGTGGTCAGTTTGTAGTTAGGAGGTTAGCACTTCTCCTTAGGAGCAGAAAAACTCTGCCATTTCTAACCAGACTGAGATACCTTCTCAACAGTATGAATATGTGAAATATACATATATATGTATATACATATGTGCGTATGTGTGTATGTATGTATATGTGTGTGTGCCTACTTGTGTTTCCACTTTATTTTTCTGTGTATCTACCTTTATTCTTTTTTGGGGGGGAATTGGAAAATCTGAGATCTACACCTCTGTGACTACCCACTGCTAAACAAAGAGCATACTTCTGAAAACATGATTAGCTTAATTGCAATTTCTTACACTTCTAGTATTGCAAACAAAATTCCAATAATCCAAGTACCCCATAAAGGTTGTTTCATGAATTTTTTTGTCTTAACATTTAATATTGCCACTAAAGTCTCCTAAATGCACACCTGTGAAATACATTTTGAAGATGCTTTACAAAACATTTCAGAACCCGGGCATGGTGGCTCATGCTTGTAATCTTAGCTACTCAGGAGATTGAGATCTGAGATTCAAAGCCAGCCCCGACACTGAAGACTGTGAGACCCTTATCTCCAATTAACTACTAGAAAACTGGAAGTGGAAGTGGTGCTATGGCTCAGGTGTAAGGCAGTGGCCTTGAGCTGAAGAGCTCAGGGACAACATCCAGGCCCAGAGTTCAAGTCCCATGATCGACCAAAAGAAAAAAAAATCCAGAATTTTCTATTTCAGAGCAGAAAGGTGTTATAGACACCTTTTTTACAATCTCCACCAGAGTTCACTCACAGATGAAATAAGAGATTCATTTTTCAAATGATATACAAAAAGATTTCTGACCTGAAATCTTTGGAAACAAAAATTATTTATGCTAATATTTTTAAAGAGGTTTAACTAAGTAATAATTGGACCTGAAATTATGGTTCTAAAAAACATCAATATGATTAATATGCTACAAGTTTAGAAACTATCCCTTTTCAGCAAGTGAAAGGTTGACTTGTAGCTACATGAATGCCAGAATGTGCCAAAATACTTCCATAATTTTATTACTTGGTGTTGTCCTGCTAATTTTTAAATGACTTCATTCAATCTCAATTAAAATTTTAATATGCCACACACCATGGAAGGAAAATATCACAAATTTATTTCAGTGGTCTCTGCACACTTTCTTATGGCAAAATGTTTTAACTTTCTGCTTTCAAAAAAAAAAGATCAAGATCAAACTGATTGGAAGCGATAATACCACCAGATAGCATATGGAATGACTGAGTTATATTAATATTGATAATGCAGTTCGATTTTGGAGATGGCTATTCTTAACTTTAAAGAATATCAGTAGTTCTACTGTATTCCAAGTCCTAAACACACATATAAAATATGAACCCAGAAATCATGGCTGTGAAAAAAATAAAATAAAAGACATCTGGAGGTTGGACAGAATTTTAGCAAACTCACCCCAGCCTGTAAACACAGCCCCAGCCAGCTGTCATGGGGAAATGAAGAGGCCATTGGGAATGAAGTCTAGAGAATTGCACGCAACGAATCTCCTTTGTGGTGGCACTTGGATGTATCTGGGAAATACCAGGTGTAAGTGCACAGCACACACCATATGCACACTGACAATGCAGACTGAGGATGGGAATACAGAAATATCAGTTAAGTCACCTCGGCTCTTGGACTAAAGAAACAAACAGGTCTAGAGCAAAACTGAGCTGCTATATAAAAGGCTGCTGTCCTTTCAGGAAACACCACTGTTGTATTTCTGCTAGCTCTACAATATCCACTAGCACGAATCCTAATGTCTTAAGGTGAGCTTGAATCCATTCACATAAATGGTTCTCTGCCAATGCTGAATTTAGTGGGGATCATTTCACACTGTCAATATTGATGAGAGAAGTTCCAAACTATAGTTTGCTATAGGTCTGTGTTGTGGATATGTACAGCTGACACAGAATAGAAAAGGGAGAGTCCATGATTAGAGACAAAAGAGATTAAATCATTTGACTAGGCCAGAAGTACCCACCACTACCCTGCACTAGTGAGTAGGCCTCTTGTGAAATTCACTTTCCACTGAAACTGGGAAGTTACTTGCTCCACTGGGAAAGTCTACAAGCATGCTTTACCCTTCATTTCTAAACATTCTTCTGTACATAATTATGAATCCAGATACAATTTTGCCCCAGAGCTATCAACGTTTTATAGATTTAAACAAATATCCCTACAGATAAGAATCACACTTTTCCTTTGGCTTCCAATATAGTCTTATAGAAGAGATTCTAAAGGTTGGTGACCGACACATGCAAGTAAAAGAAGGTACACTTAATAATCACACGTACTATGTGGGCTTGAAAATCCCTTTGCATGGATTACTTTCGTGAGTACAATGACATGATAATTAGGGCAGGCATTATTAGTATTATTGAAATGAGTAAACCACTCTGGGTTTAGAGGCATTCATTGTGTTGTTCAAGGACCTATGCCTAATAGATGCTTATGTTGTCTAACCAAGAGTTCCACCGTCTTTCCTTCAAAGCAAAAATGGTGCTGCTGCCATTTTTTTCCAATTTTAAGATATACATCAGTGGATACACAGATGGATAGATAGATTATTCTAAATTTCTATACATGTTTATTAAGTGAGTTTCTATAGATAAGAATCCTAGATATGATTTATACTTAAATCTAGATGTAAAATCTAGACACATTTAGCTATGTGTACATGTATAATTGCTTTCTAAGTTTACACACACACACACACACACACACACACACACACACACACACAATTTCTAGAAAGGAGAGAACTGTCTACCAAAACTCCTAATTCTAGACACAGGGATATAACACTTCCTTTGAAGGCAGAGGCAGCAGGAAATGGCCCTCGGCCCTGACTACACAGGAATCAACGCACAAGGAAATAACTCTTCATCCTGGAAATACACAAAGAATGAGTCATCCATTTTAATGTAATGACAATCTCTGTATCTAAAGTCACTTCTACTGGGAGAAAGTTGGCACAATACCTTCCAACCCACAAATTAGGAACTTGGGTGACTAAACTCTTCGTTTTGAATGACTTTTACCCTCAACAAAGTCTGAGTATGAGTTTCTCTCCACCCCTGAAGACCTCAGCCTGTAAGTAAAATACCATTAAAGAGGAATAAAAACGTTAATGAGAGTTGAGTAAAGCATGGGGAAATTGGCAAAACTACAACTGATGATGTCCAAAGGACGGTTATGTGTAACAGAGTGTCTTTGGTGATTTGAATTTCTAAATCTTTTTGGTGATTTGAATTTCTAAATCTTTTATCAGTAGGTTTATCAGCAGCCAAGTCATAAGAAATACTGAATCTTACTTGCCAGCAGCATGTCAATTGTTTCCTTTGGCCATTTATGAAGGTTTTGTACTCAGTGATTTCAACATACTGAATTTAGCCTTTGTTGAAAAGGGCAACCAGTAAAATCTATGTCAGCCACTTCATCTTAGCAAAGCATGCACCTGACAGCAATTAAGATGAACTGTACCCGTACTCTGACTTGGTGAATTGAAATCCCTTTGTACAACTACTTAAAGACAATAAAATATATAAATAAATAAAATGATAGAACAGTAAAAGGACAGGTCAAATACCACATATTTCTCTAGTTAGTATTGCAGAAAATAAAGACTAGCCTATTCTATTCTATTTTAAAATGTAAAGAAAAAACATGTATTTCAGAGAGAGACTGCAAGTTTTCACTGTTAATTAGGAACAAAAATGTTACTCTTCATTAGTTTACATTTCCAAAATTAAATAAATAGTCAGCAACAGTGATTAATTCTCTGTTGACTAATAATCATACTAGAAGTATGAATCATGGGAAGTCAATTCCTGGAAATAGTGTTATTGTGCCTCTTTTTGCTGTCAATATTTTCAGTGGCTTTGTTGCAAAGTCAGAAACACTCTCAACTGTGTTTCATTCACTGTTGAATGAAGTTATCAGCACTGGTGACTCTTGGGGCAAGGGTGCCATAGCATACCTAAGGGAAATCTCAACAGTCTGTCCAGTGAACCAATCCATTTAGAGAGCAGTTTCCTCTGTTTCTAGACAGGGTTGTATATGCATCAGCTTTGTGTTTACATAGCAAAATATCTGAGATAAATAACTTATGAAAGAAAAGATTTATTATTACTATTACTATTACCATTTTGGCAGTACTGGGTTTTAAACTTGGGGCCTCTTACTTGCTTGGCTCTTGAGTCACACAAACAGTCCATTTGGTTTTGATTTTTTTTCAGTTAGGGTCTTGTGCTTTTGTCTGGAGCCTGCCTGGAACTGCCATCCTCTTTCACATCTGCCTCCCTTGTAGCTGACATTTCAGATACAAACTACCAGACCCAGCCCAAGGGAAGGTTGATTTGGCTCACAGTTTTAGAAGTTCTGCTCCGTAATCTACCAGGACTCGTCATGCAAATGTTGTCTGAATGGTGATGGCAGGGTAAAATCACAAGTCTGGGAACAAGAAGGGAAGAAAAAGGGTCGAGGTCTCCCATGCCTTTTAGGGGGAATATTTCAGTGCACTCCCTTTCAGGCCCTGTCTCCTAAACATCCCACTTCTCCAAAGTAGCTTGGTGCTGGGACCACGACTTTCACACAGGACACCACGAGGGGATGTACACTCCTTATCCCAAGAGCAGACTCTACACCCATGGGGAATGTTCATGGTACAAGAAGGAACCCAGACTGAAGTCAGGACCAAATTCTAATCTAGGATAGCAAATCACAGTTCAACTCTATACACAAATGAAACCATACAAAGGGGCAACTGACCTCAACTTCATGAGCACATTTATTCTGGTTTTTAAATATTCACTTGACAGCAGGTGCAGTGGCTCACACCTGTAATCCTAGTTACTCAGGAGACAGAGATCTGAGGATCAACAGTTCAAAGCCAGCCAGACTAAAGTCCGTGAGACACTTATCATCAGTTAACCACAAGGAGTTGTGCTGTGGCTCCAAGGGTATGGCAGCAGCCTTGAGCTGAAGAGCTCAAGGACAATGCCCAAGCCCAGAGTTCAAGTTCCATGACCGAAAAAAAAACAAGACATTCATTTAGCCTAGCTGCAGTGTAGACAGCAGATAAAGTGAATGAAAGACCTTATACAAACAACCTCAGGGTCGAGTAGGATATGTTGTTCATATTGTAGGTCCAGGAAATTAAAATTATAGCCAGGTGTGATGGTTCATGCCTGTAATCCTAGCTACTCAGAAGGCTGAGATCTGAGGATCAAGGTTCAAAGCCAGCTCAGGCACAAAAGGATCTGAGACTCTTATCTCCAATTAACCCCCAGAAAATGGGAAGTGGGACTTGGCTCCAGGAGTATGGCAATAGTCTTGAGCTGAAGAACTCACGGACAGCACCCAGACTGAGTTCAAGCCCCATGACCTACAAATATATATATATATTAGTCTTCAGGCTTGAGAGGGAGGACACAGGAGAAGCTGAAGTCCTGAGCTCTAGCACTGCATGTGACCCTTCCATTTTCTCCAGTTTATCATGCAAATAAGGTAGTTTTCAGGGTGCATTGGTCAAAAAGTGTTTGGAAATCATGCAATCATAAATAAAGCAGAAAAATGTCATTTTTAGTTATCATATCTACATCTTGTAGGCCATATGGTAACTCTGGAAGTGACTTGATTTCCCCCATTATGCGTGTGTGTGTGTGTGTGCATATATGTGTTATGTGTGCATATATATATATATGTATAATTTATATATTCTGTAGCTTGTAGGATTGAAACAGTTCATAAACTGCAGAAGCAGACAGACTGATTGAGCCAAGAAAACTAAATACCAATCTTTGGAGCAATTCCTGGTTACTGTATTTATGTGAAAGTTTATTTAAACTCACAGCCTTGCCATATTTTAAGTCTTTATTAGGTGAACAAAACCACATGTGCCAGGCTGGCCTTGTATTGCTGATCAACAGCAGATCTGAACTCTGAGAGGGCAGCATGAAAGTCTACTTAAATGATACTGATCTTTTCTTTCCATTGATTCGGCGATTTTTTTAAAATGCCTTACATTTGTAGGAACATGCAGAGTGATTGCACTGACCTAGTTGATGTTTAAAAGGTTATCAAGCATGTACATCTTTGTAATACTAAGATTACGGTTTTCCTGGACAAATTGTGGGGCCTGTCTTTCCTCTTGGTTTGGAGGTCAGCTGTAGTACTTTATTATTCCAGACTCCCTTGACTCTCTTCATGAGTCATAACCACAGAAGTCCAGGCTGCTGTAGTTCCTACAATCTTTCCAGGTAGAGACTTCAAGGAATGAGGAAGATGCTAAAGGACTGAGGATAATCATTCACAAACACAGCATCCTGTGCATGCCCTTTCCACACACACATCCCTTTCCCTGCAAAGGACCGTGAGCTAAAATCATGCTTTTCCATCAAGAAGCCCCTTGCCACCCAAAATACAACTGCAAGACTACGACCATACAGCCTGACACAGCCCACAATAAGTAGACATGCTCACACGGCCTACAAAAGAAACAAAGATATTGTTTGCTGCAGAGTTTATAACTGTTTTCAGGAGAAAACTGGATGTTGCAGAGAAATAAAGTGTTTCATCTTGTGAAAAAAAAAGAAGTCTCCATTGCTTTCCTCCTCAGACTTCTATCCAGCTAAAATTGTTTCAAGGACAGTATGGTTTCACATAGAAATGCTTGCTTTCTACATTTGCTCACATAGGAAATTAAGAGGAAGGTGAACTCTCCCTCCAATAGAGAACAATAAAATTATTGGTTTCAGTTTTGAGCCTTCTTTATGGTATGGTAATATCATTTCATTATTCAGGGGGTAGTAATATTACTAAGGAGCTCAGAGCTCTTACTATACTACTGTCACTGTTAGATTTAGAAAAGGAAATCAGTGAATTCCTATGTAAAACCATGATAGTTTCCTTCCTTTTGCACAAGTCAAATTACCATTTTGCCTACTGTCTAGAAATTGAGAAGGTTGATTCAGAACCAAAGTTGACTATTTTTAGCTCTCATGCAGATTACAAACTAGCTTTATATAAAAATAAAAAAGCATCTCTAATTCTGTTGATTTTGAGTATAAATATTGATTTTTAAAATGTAAAATGTAATAGACTTTGAATAAGACCACAAGATTTACAAAACCTTTTACTGGGGTTTTCCAGAATAGGACAAAAAAGTCACACCTACACAAGAGTCCTACAAACTCGAATGTCTGGAAAGATTTTCTCAAAGATCACACCTCACTGGCAGAACTGGATTAGCTAAAAACTAAACCCTAACAGGCTAATAGTGGCCTTGTAGGATGAAATGGAAGGATCCCCTTCTCTCCCATTCATTTGAATAATTTGAAAATTGGTACTACTACTTCTTTAAATATTTGGTAGAGTTTTGCCATGAAGCCACCAAGCCCTGGGTTTTTCTTCCATAAACTTTATCACTGTTAAAAAACCATTATTTGTTATTGGTCTTTCAGTATTTTCTATTTGGAATATGTCCAGAAATTTATCTCTTTCTTCTAGATTTTCTAATTCGTTGGTATGTAAAATTCTCTATTTTTATCTCTGGTTTTATTTGGTTGAGTTTTCTCTCTCTCCCTCTTTCTCTCAACATTTTTGGTAAATATAGATGAAAAGATTCTCAACAAAATATTACCAAACAGACTTCAACAGCCCATCCTAAAGATCTCTCAGTGTGATCAAATAGATTCATCTCTTGAATGCAAGGTTGGCTTAATATACATACAACCACAAATGTGTTCTATCATAGTAACAGAAACAATGAATGCAGAAGAAAACCTTTGATACAATTCAATACTCCTTCAGGATAAAAAAAAAACCTTTCAACATAGACATTGATCAAATTTACCTACCACAACAAAACCCATATTTGACAAATTCACAAACTATCAAACTGAAAGAGGAATAAACAGAAGCTTTTCGTGTAAGATATAGAAAGAAACAAGAGGGCCTGCTTTATTCAATGTAGTAGGCCAAACTCCTACCTAGAGGAAGAAACAGAGGGTATCAAGACTGAAGAGGAACATCACACCCTCACGCTTGCAGGTCAGCTGAGACAGGAAAGTCCATGAGACTCTTATCGCCAATTAATCACCACCAACAACAAAAAAAAGCTGGAAATGGAGCTGTGGTTCAAGTGGGAGAGTGTTAACCTTTAGCCTAACAGAAAAAAGAAAGGGGGAGAGAGAGGGAGAGAGGGAAGACAAAAGTCTTGCACTGAGCTGTTTTATAGTCTGCTTACCAGTAGAAATGACAGCTGAAATTAACACAATCCACAAAAGTAAAGTTTCCCATCAGTCTCATCAAAGCAACTGGAAGGTAAACATGAATCCTTTCTTTAAAAAAAAAACTGAAAGATGTAATAAACTGAGAATTAAAATGATTGGATACTTTTCCTTCTACCGTCTTGAAAGTCTTTTTTTAAAAACTGCTTTGTTTTCCTCATTGGCCCTGCATTCCTCACCCCTTTGCAGAGTTATAATGAGCCTTGGTCGTTCTTTTTTGTGACAGGAAACAGAGTGACATCTAGAATGGTTTGGTGGCAGAAATATATCACTTTGCTACCAACCCCCTCTTCCTCATTTCACAAGATTCAGTTGTCCTGGTTTTATTCGAAGCGGTGTGAAACTACACTGTTGGGAGTCTTGATAATCTAGTGGTCATTTTGGAGCCAAACAAATGCAGCAGACGCATTGTAGAAACTGCATTGTCCAGGCTGAGAGGTGCAGTTCTGGGTGGAACACTTGCTCACTGTATGGAAAGGCCTGGGTTTGGTACCTAGCACCACAGGCTCTTTTGATTTTAAAAATAAAAGGTAGGGAAAGAAAAACAAACCCGATGCTTAGAATATGAATACATGAATCAAATAAGCAGAGCCAAAAGTGTTCTCTCACTAAGAAATCTGGTGGCACTCTAGTGAGACATTTGACTTTTCCTAGTAAGCTAGCTCTCAGAATTTGAACATGATGGACGAGATTCAATCCTGTCACTTCTGGCATTACATCTGATTTCAACATCCACAGTTTTTTTAATATTAAAAAGATACTTTGAATAACTATTTTTGTAAAATTAGATAAAGTATGAATTGAATCTCATGATTAAAAAAAAAACTGTCACTCTGATAACACTGTAAAAGTGTTATCACCAAAATTTCCCCACATATGCTTCTTTGGTCAACATTTTTTTTTGGTCAACATTTTTGTACTTTTATGAGGGAGGGTGAAGTTATTTTTATTAGCATATATTACCTGCATAAACCAGGTTTTTCATTGTGACATTTCCATTTCCTTTTCTCCCTTCTAACTTCATAAACTACTTCAACGAGTTCTATTATGCGGATGAACTACTTGGACCACATTCACCCTCATTCATTCTCTTTATCAGCCCCCTCACCTTCTGCTACCCAACCTCACAAATATCCCAACATTCATCTTCTTTACCAGTACAGGAGCATGGACTTTAGAGCCTCCCCATTAGGCTTGTTTACAGGTTTGGTACCCTGACATTTGAGCCATGCCTTCAGTCTTATTGTTTGCTGGTTAACTGAAGATGTCTCTTAAATTCTTCTGCCAGGGCTAGCTTTGAACAGAAGTCCTCAGGATCATGGCCTCCTGAGAGTCTAGGATTACAGCCATGAGCCCTGGTACCCGGTACCCAGATTAGTGGTTTGGGGTGTGTGTGTGTGTGTGTGTGTGTGTGTGTGTGTGTGTGTGTGTGTGTGTGTGTGTGTGTTAATTGTACCAGAGGTGTCTTCAGGGCATTTTAGAAATCCATATATTATATTTTGATCAGAATAACCCTTTTGATAGTTCTTATCTTATTTTTCAGACACAGAGAATGAAATAATTTTGGGAATCTACAACTAGGGCAGATAAAAACAGTTGGGAAAGATAACATAAAAGAGACTATGGGATATTAATTTTTTAAACTATGTGCTGATATAGTGATGGTTCTTTGTACTGTTCTCTCTTCCTTTGCGTATGTCTCAGTTGTTTTTTAGGGATATTTTGAAAGTGAGAAGTAAAAAAAAAATTCAACACTGAATTTAGAACTCCTCCCCTCCCCTAAAAAAAATACTACCAATAAATATGATGAAAAGTTAAGTCTTCACTAAAGGATGTTGGACAAACATCAGTGGGAGATTCAGAAAAATTTCAGCTGCTCCTCCAGTTGAAGTGTTTTGAACTCCAGGGTTCCGAGGTCTTTGTCAGCTTCTGTCAGGACTATGGAGGCTGATGGGACTACACTTGCCCCTGAGTGTGATGTCTGGGGAACAGCGTCATCGTGAAGGCTCCTGCCAGCTGCTGATCACACTGCTCTGGTATTCTCCAAGTTCTTGTCAGTGTCACTTGTGAGAAGACTTCAAAACCAAACCCTGCGACCATACTCCTTGCCCTAATTCTCTAATGACGGGGCAAAGAAATTGGAAGAAGCAAAGTGGCAGGCTGGTCCCCTTCTTCTTGCCTTATTTGTTAGCTTCCTTCCCTGTCTGGAGGAATGTATTTCTTCTGGAAATTCTCTATTGAATGGTATAGAGAACCTTGCTAGTCGTTCCCAGGGAGACACAGACATGTCAGTCATTCTCTCTCCGGCTAAAGTGCCTGGCATGGCATTAGAGTTAGGAAGCATACAAAGGAAATGTGTTTAAAGTACATAGCAGTGCAGAATATACACCCACTGAATATTTACCACATGCTGGAGGAGTTCAGGGTAGAGAACAAAACTGGAAAGGCCTCACTGAGAGGATGGGATTTAATAAACTCCAACACAAGAAATGATGCATGATATGATAGAGCCTGTACAGTTACACATCTACCGTCCAATCCCAATTACTTTTAATCCCTGTTTTGTTGTTGTACTATGTAGATGGCCTTTACCACTGAGCTACATTCCCAAAACCTAAATTCTGCTGTTATCTCTCAGCCTATCTCTCCCATATGTTAATCATGCAAGGTTCTTATAAGGGCTTAAAAACACATATTGATAAGTGGAGGTCATACCTGTAACTAAGTAGGCCCATAATTGCTCTTTGCATTAGTTTTTCTTAGCATAGGGAGCCACCAGATAAAATCTCTAACTAGAACTATATCCAGAGTATAGAGACCTTGACTGTCAACATGAAGATTTAGACATAATTCAGTAGATGCCAGTGGCTTTCAGCAGAGAAGGTCATAGGAAAAGTGTCTGGAAACGATTACTGCAACTTGGTTGAAAGAGATTTTATTTAAATTCATTACAAGGTTAATGCAATTGTCTGAGCACAATTAGGGGCTAAAAAAACCCAGAGTCGTAGCCAAAGATGAATTTAACGTAAGTTAATGAAACTTGCCTGGAAGCAGCCCTTCCAAAGCCACAGAAAGACACCCTAAACACCCTTGTACCATCATGTGACCTTATGTGAGTCAGTGGGGTTTTGTTTTGTTTTGTTTTTTGTCACTGTGACAAAATACCTGAGAGGAAGCATTTAAAGGAGGGAAGGTTTATCTGAGCTCCTAGTTTTGGAGGTTTTAAGTCCATGGTCATTTGGATGCATGGCTTTTGTGAATAGCCTGAGCCTCAGGTGTTAAGGAATGGAGGAGAAAAGCTATCCTTGTGGTAGCCAGAAAGCAATCAGATAGAGAAGAAAGAACCAGGCACAAAATATACACTTCACAGTCATGCACCTCAGAGCCTATTTCCTCCCACCAAACCCCACCTCTTCCCAGCCAGTGCAGCGAGAATGCATCCACAGGCTAATAAAAGTTGGAGCTCTTGTGACCCAATTATCTATTAAAAACCCAGCATCTGGGAGCCAATTTCTTAACACATGAGCCCCTAGGAGACATTTATTTACACAAATAGTGAGAGGTTTCAGCAAATCTGGAAGAAAAAAAAAACAAATACCTGGGCCGGGAGTTTGGCCTAGTGGTTAAAGTGCTTGCCTAGCATGCATGAAGACCCGGGTTCGATTCCTCGGTACCACATACATAGGAAAAAAAAAAAACAAATACCTATTTGTTGCTAAGACCACTGCCTCTTATCACATATCTTCTTCTTCCATGTCATTTTCTTCTTGAGCCCTTTGGAAAAGACATGAAAGTGAATTTATGTTGGAGAGAGATCTACCTGCATTTCATGAGGTATACTTATGTAGTTTTTCAGTCCCTGGTTAGTTAGGTTATTACCTTATGTTCCTATACAGAAACATGTTGAGCAATACTTCTTTGACCCAGTACCAACTACATAAAGACATAAATCCAGAAAATGTGTTGCCACATAGGCAAAGGACCCTAGGCCACAAAGTGGGTGGGAGGTAAAGAAGAACCATTGTGAACTATATGTCACTAGAAGCAAATTTGTGGGAAATTATTCCACTTATTACTTATATGAAATTGGAAGTAGGGGCCGGGAGTTTGGCCCAGTGGTGAGTGCTTGACTAGCATGCATGAAAACCTGGGTTCAGTTCCTCGGTACCACATACATAGAAAACAGCCAGAAATGGGGCTGTGGCTCAAGTAGTAGAGCTCTAGCCTTAAGAAAGTGCAAGGACAGTGGTCAGGCCCTGAGCTCAAGTGCAGGACTGGCAAAAAAAAAGAATTTGGAAGTAGATTATATATCATACATGTAACTGCATCATAACAAACATGCTACTTTGTCTTTTTTATTTTTTTTTATTTTTTTTATTTTTTTATTTTTTTATTTTTTTTTTTTGCCAGTCCTGGGCTTGGGCTCAGGGCCTGAGCACTGTCCCTGGATTTTCTCAAGGCTAGGGCTCTACCACTTGAGCCACAGCACCACTTCTGGCTTTTGTCTATGTATGTGGTTCCGAGGAATCGAACCTGGGTCTTCGTGCATGCTAGGCAAACACTCTACCACTAGGCCAAACTCCCGGCCCCTACTTTGTCTTTTTTAATAGTGGGATTGTCAAAAAACATACTTCAACAGAATTTTATCCGATCTCACAGTAAATCTAAAAGCAGGTTATTTATGGGGGGTGAGGAAGAAGCACTGTGAACAATTTACATGACATCAATAATACGATGCTGAAAGAAACATTTCTAAGCTATTAATAGTTTTTAAATGTCAGTTCACCAAGAGAAAGAACTAACTTGTCTTTTCTAGTCTATCTACAGAAAATATTATACAATTCCTACCTTGCCTGGGTGCTGTCCTAAGCTTTTTTACTTTTTTGCCAGTCCTGGGGCTTGACCTTAGGGCATGAGCACTGTCTCTGAGATTTCTCAAGGCTAGCGCTCTACCACTTGAGCCATAGCACCATTTCTGGCTTTTTTTATGTATGTGGTATCAAGGAATCAAACCCAGGGCTTCATGCATGGTAGGCAAGCATTCTACCACGTTGTCAAACTCCTGGCCCCTGTCCTGAGCTTCTTTATGCTCAAGGCTAGTGCTCAACCACTTGAGCCATAGTGCCACTTCTAGTTTTTTTCTTAGTAGTTTAATAGAGATAAGAGTCTCACAGACTTTTATGCTTGGCCTACCTCTGAACCATGACCCTCTGAGTAGCTAGGGATTATAGGTGTGTGGCCACAGATGTTCATTGCTTTCTAAAAAAAATGTCCACACTTCCAAGCCTAAGTCATGTGCTTCTCATGGAGGACAAATCCACTTGATGGATATATGTCACTGTCTGTTGTTCTCTCTTGGGCACCTCCTTTCTGTATTCCCTTACCACAATCCCTTCTACAAAAGAAGGAACTACTGGGGGCTGGGAGTGCTTGCTTAGCATGCACAAAGACCCAGGTTCCATTCCTCAGTACCACATACATAGAAAAAGCCAGAAGTGGTGCTGTGGCTCAAGTGGCAGACCACTAGTTTTGAGGAAGCCCAAGGACAGTGCTCAGGCCCTGTGTTCAAGCCCCAGGACTGGCAAAAAAAATTAAAAAATATATTTTTTTAAAAAAGAAGGAACCTTGATCATCTTATTCACTATTTAATTTTATCTACTTAACACATGTCAGACACATTTGAGACTCTCAGTACATCTTTGGGGAATAAATAGGTAAATAAATCCCTGGGTCAATATGCACAAAATGCCAATTTTTAATGAATAGAGTGTGATGAACATTCAGGGTCCATCCACATCTTTCAGTGAGCACCATGGAAGCCAAGAAATCCTGTGTATGTCCTGTTTGGTTTCTTCACCCTGTCACTTATAACCTCCAGATATTACTGCATCCCAGTTTTGCTTTCTTTTTTGTCATTAGCTTGCTTCTGCTTTTTGACTCAAATCAAATATATTTACTAAGCAACAGAAATTTGTTGAGAGTGTTGCTTATTTTCAACGAAAAGTTATACAAATGGTAGCACACAGGGAAGGTTTTTGAATGCCACACAGTGTGTCTAAACATCCACGTCCATGTTTTCCCGGGTGAATGTTACTGTATTAGATGAAAAACCAACCAGTTAGTTCATCCATTGAATTCCCATTTTCCATCTCAGTGGCAAACTATTTGACAAGGATGGCCCAATATTCTTCCAAGGTGTCTCCAAGGTGACATTGCCGTTAATCTATTTAAAGTGGAGTTTGACGGCTGTCTCCTTGAATCTAGGTAAATCTAGGGCTGTTTCAAACAACCCTGTCACAAAAACCCCTGTCAGGCTAGGCTGGAAGTCCTTGATGCTGTCTTCCCTTTAGTTTACTGGAACCTATCTGCAGCTCTAAGACTCCAGGTCAGATGTCCAATCACCTGGAGAACACCGTACTTAGAGGAAACCAAACTGTATGGGAAGCCATGTGTGGCTCTCCAGAGAACAGCTCCATTCTTCAGATCAGGGCAGCCAGGCGTCAGGCACCTGAGGGAAGTGGCCTGCCAATGAGTCCCCCTTCTGACTCTCCCCAGGAGAGGTCCCATGCATCCAAGAGCAGAGTCTAGCTTGCCTCCTTTTGCCCTGACCACCTTCCTCACCCACACAGAATCAATGTTGCAGTCTTCTCTTCAGGAACTAAGTTTGTTATCCAGTTCTTGTCCCTCCACTGGATCCTACCTTATCCTGGCTAGGCCCATGCTTTCAGTGCTCTGACTCTGCTCTAACAAAGTCCTTTCTTTTGATCTCTGCCATCAATCAGTAGATATCTGTAGCCACAGCAACTCATTCTTTATTATTGAGATGTTAGTTTTAAAAAAAAAAAATTCTTCAAGATCTCTTCTCCACTCGCTGAGTTTCTCAGGACTCCAGGCCTCCTGCTGTAGCAGAACTACCTGCCAAAGCACACGTCACTTGTTGCAATATTCTCTAAAGTCTCCAAAGACTGCTTTTCCTTCCAGTCAAGTTGTCTCAGGAGCATTTCTCACGGAGCGGTCCAGGGACACCTGCACACACGCTATGCGCATCCTTCTTTAAAATGCAGATTCTGGGCAGCCCTCGGTAGTTCAGCCCAGGCTCTGCACATTTGGGAAAAGTGGCCAGGTGTCCTGTAGCATTCTAGTGTTTCAGTGTCCTGAGTGTCCTGGGAATGCTGAGGGGAGCTGGGAAGGGAGGATGTAACTCTTGATGTAAACTTGAGAGAAGAGGCCTGGGAGCACTCACACAGAAATCCCTTCCTTTTTGCCAGCTAAAACAATTCAAGGCTCCACGTTCTATATGTCTCCGCCTGCTTCTTTTCCCAGGCACCAGAAACCTACAACGCCACTCATACAGCAGATGCTCAGAAAGCATCTGCTCTCTGATCAGAAAATATTAAATAAATGAATAAATCAAAGAGTATACAACTTGCTGTCTACAACTCATTGCAAGGAGGTTTTTGTGTGGCAGATTGTGATTTGGGTTGTGTTGAGGCTGGTGAGCATAATTAAACCTTCCAATAATATTTAAAATGCCTACTGTCCATGCATATGCATGACCAAGTATTATGGGACTTCTGCTCAGTAAGAGATATTTCATTAATGCTGAACAACCCCCAAATGAAATCACTATCACTCGGTGTACTTTATAAACATTTTCTATTCTGTGTTTTTTCATTAGAGTGGTAACTCGTATGTTTATATATAAGCAATCTCACTTTAAAAAGGATTTTGAATATCTGTTTTTATGTATGCTTAGAAACAAAAAGAATTAACAAATACAAATAGGTGAATGCTTTCCTATTCAAGTTTTCTTAGTATGAAGGGGAGAAAATAAGAAGCTACCTTTCCCTGTGTATCTGAGAAAATTAAAAAATTTGACTGGTACTTAATTTGTCATGAAACTATAAACTAATGTGTGTATTTACTAATAAGAAATATGTTCCTACTGTGAACCAAGACAGGTACGGGGATTGGGGGGGAGGGTAATGGGTACCAAGACATGTGAAAGGGTATCAATGTATGTGAATTAATGCACCTTCTATCTGGCAAATATCATGTAACCCTTTTATTAATTACAATAAAAAATAAAAAAATATGTTCCTACTGTGTTCTTCCTGTACAGCTAACTTCTATCTCAGTAACCAGGCATGGTTTGAGATAGGTTATGAGAAAATTTGTAAATTGGCAGGAAAGGCTGAAACAGAAAGTCTTCCGTGAAGACCAATATTCACCGAAGAGACGATGCATGTCTGTCCTGTTGTAGCAAGCAATGAATTCTGGATAATAGCATCTGGAGAGATGATACTATTAAGGTAACAGAAGCCATTGGCCCATTCTCAGTGGTAGACCATCTAGTATCACGGAAGTTAGAGGCCAGCTGTTGAAAATGAATGCTTTAGTTTTGATGATAAGCAAAACAATTAAAAAAAATACCCTCACATCACTATAAACCATCATTTCCCATGGCTTTCAAGGGTGATTAACATAGTTCTAATACTAAATGCAGTTTAGTTTAAACTAACTCATTCAGAAATAGCAAACTATCCATGCTTACAGCTTATTAACCATCCTGTATCCCATGAATCAACCTTTCAATAGATTCTGAAAGGAAATGCTAAAATTGCACCAAGACTAAGACAGCATCTATTTGAAAGCCCATAATTAAAAATAATAATAATAAGCCTCGGGTCAAGCATCTTACCAGTCATACCCAGCCAGGAAAGAGTGTATAGAGTCAGGCTTGTGATCCTACAGGCTCTTTCTACCACATACACAGTGGATTCACATTTTGCAAAAGGTCTGACAAACAGTTAGATTTTCCAATTCATGTCCTGGAAACCTGGAAACCTTATGCAATAATATTGAATGATTTGTAAAATCATCACAAGGAGCATGCATTCAACGGTACTCATCATACAATTTGTGTGCAGTGGACAGTGGCTGGGCTCTGAAAAACCTCTGTGTCAGAAAAGCTTGCATATAATGAAAATATTTGGTTAAGCAATACATCCAATTTCCCAACCAAACCTAAAGGTACAATGTTTATTTTTCTTCTTGAATTACAATGTTGAAAGCACATAAAATATCTGGAAAGGCTGGACCACTGATTTGTTCAATCCTTTCTACAAAGATGTAGAGTCACTGACTCAGGGGCTCCTTCACTAGTCCCTCCCAAATAGTTTCCTGTTATCAGCCTCACTTGCTGCTAGCTGCAACCATGTGCCTGAGTTTGACCATACAGTGACAAGCAGCAGCTAACATGTGTCACAAAGATCTCTCCCATGTGACTTTTTCCTTTACTCCTTCACCTTATCACTAAGTACAGAAGACTTAGCAAATTGCTCTGAGCTCTGGGAGTTGGAAGTTAGACAGAAAAAAGAAATGATAAGTTGCTTTTAAATATGTTGGATGTGAAGTCCAAACTAGCAAAGCTATCCAGTGGGCAGTTTGCATTTTATATGTAAAACTTGGGGAAAAATTCAAAACTGGAATTATAAATTTGGGAGTTGGCAATGTCTAGTTGTTGTTGAAGCCAATGTAGTGGATGAAATCTGCCAAGAAAAGGGGTATAGAGTGAGAAGGGGAGAAAGAGAAGATTTCATAGGAGACATACAGGCTGAGTAGAGGAATATAAAAAGCATCGGGAGAGAAAAGTGTCACGAAACTCAAGGGAAACAAAACTGTAAGACTTCCTCCCACACAGAAGAGGTTCATCCAGACCCAGCTGGGGAACCATCCATGCGAGTGAGCTTCAGAAGAGGGTAACAAGCCAGGACTATATCAGGACACTGGAGGCATCGCCCAAATGCATCTCTCCCATCAGAGAGGGAAGTAATAACTTCTGGTTGTGAGTTAAGATGGAACAAAAAGTCAAACATCAAACAAGCAGAACCAGGAGATGGAGGATCTAGACTGGAAAATGACAGCAACAACAGAAAAGAAAAAAAAATCAGGATTCTTGAAAAAAATCTCACTTGCCAAGTTCTGGTCCTATGGTAGACCAAGTCAGAATAAACACAAAAAGCCATCAATAGTTTTCAGCAACCTGAAAGGAGCCACTGAGATATGACAATTAGGTATACAGAAAATCTTGTTCATTTCAGAGTACACATCACTGTACTGGATGAGAGAAAAGACAGGTAGCAAAGTTAATGATTAGAAAGGTCCCCTGAAGATGAAAGAATGCTATTGAAATTTTACGCAGAAGCTTGGTGGACAGGCTGAAGAGAAAACTGTTTTATGTTGTTGGTAGACTTATAGCATGTACAAATTGCAAAAGATGAACTAAAAGACCGAAAAAACATATTATTTATAATATGAAGTAGACATAGGCTTGGGACCAGAGAAGCTAAAATGATAACATGGAAACAACATCCTATGTTGCTCTTTTGTCTTAGTTGGCTGGTGCTGAAACAACGAGAAAGAACAACATAGAAATAACACAATTGATTCTCACAGTTCTGGAAGCTGGGGAGGCTAAGCCCAGGTCCAGCAGATGCAGTGACTAGTGAGGTCTGCTCTCTGCTTTTGTGGTAGCACCTCGCTTGCTCTGACTTTATATAGTTGAAGGCAGGTTGAAGCTCACTAGCTTGACTTAAGAGAGCTCTACCTCATCTTTTCATATAGAGTGATTAAAATTCAACATACACATTTTGGAGTATACATTCAGACCATAGCATTTCTACTGTATATACCACAGAATTGAGAAATACAGGGGAAGGAGTGGATTGAAGGGTAATGAAGATATAACATTAAATATGTAATATAAAATTAAGATAAGTAAGGGTAGGGAGAGTTAGGGAAGGAGAATGATGAAAGGCGTGGCATTGATCCAGATGGCCTATATTCATAAATTGCTTTGGTTAATGGCAACTCCTTTGTACTGCTATTCAAAAACAATAAAAGTACTCAAAAATATATAATGTAGCCCTCCCCCCTTAGAAAAGGGGAAATGTGGATAAAGTATAGGTGAATAATGAGGGATTTCGAGAAAGCTCATAACTGATTTTCAGAGTAGAATGTAGAAAGTTGTATTTTTGAAGAGAAAGTGAAGTTTTGGAGTAGGGGCTGCAGGAAGAAAGAAGTCTGTCCTGTGTGGATGAGTAATTAAATTTACAATGATGGCCAAAGTTGGACAGGGTATCACAAGAAGAAAGGATGCTCTCTAAAGGTGATGAGAACCAGAAAGCTAAGTACACTGAAGTGAATAAATAAAGTAGGTATATTGCCTGGTGAGAACAAAGAAGGAAAAGGCTGATGGCAATATTAGAAAGAACTAACCAGTCCACTCTGAGCTGTTGTGGTCTAGTCTCAAGATTTCTACCACAGAATCAATTAAAAAAACCTCAATAACTGTGTGGTGAATGAATGAACACACACACTGGAAATGCAAACTGGTTAGGAGAAAGATGAAGTAGGACTTTATGAATAAACTGAAAGGCTAAAAAGGGTTAAGGAATCAGGAATGTATGATCAGGCAGAAAAACAGGCTTAGTGGAAATGGAAAGACTCTAAGAAGAGAAAGAACACAAGGTGGTGGGCAGGAAGAGTCAGATTTTCAGAGGGAAGGATCCAGCATGATTAAGAGATGGGAATTGTGCTTCTGCCCCTGGGATTTACAAAGTGGAGCAAAGGCTAGTGTCAGTGTGGGAGCATGCCATCGATACCTATCATGAACTCACTTAAGATGCCAGCAGATGCTGTACCCAAAAGAGAAAGTAGGAGCCAGGTTTCAAAGTCTTTAAGAATGAAAAGAAATGCGAACCTTAATGCGTCACTGAGATCCTAACAATTGGCCCATCTTATCACCCAGAATCCTAGGGAGGATCAAAGAAGAGATTACCTGTATAAATATTTTTCTTTGGAATAAGGGATGTAGGTGCCCTACAGTGAAGGGGAGATTGCTCAGAGGAAACTACCTATTGTCGGGGCCGAATAACGCCATGTCTAATAACTTTCTGCTGAGACCTGTAGTAGGGGTAAACAAGTGGACCTCTTTATCCTGCCCACCTGTTGTGCTGAAAGGCTCTCGCACCCAATATAAGGAGGAGGGGGATTTTTATTGGAGAGAGAGATTTTCCTGCCTTGATGAAGCTGCCTGGTGTCTCTGTTCGTGCTCCGGGGAAAGATGGCTGAATGCGGGAGGACAGTGGGCTCTCTTCTCTCACAGCTCATCCTGGTCAGGGCATGTTTTTCCCTATCCCTCCTACTAGTCGAGAGGGACTGGGGACGAAGGACCCCAACATACTGGCGCCCAATGTGGGGCACGAAAGGGGGCATGAAAGGGGCATGACTGCAAGTTGAGCCAAATGAGAGATACATGGAGGAAAGACTGAAAAACCAGAGAAACCTGAAAGGCACAAAGAAAAAGGAAGGACTGAAGAGCCAGGGAAACCAGAAGGGAAAATGCAGGCTGAAGTTGCTCACAGGGAAAAAGAGACAGGCAGGAAGACAAGGAGAAAGAGAGGGACAAAGGAAAAAAAAAAGAAAAAGAAAAGGTGGTAAACAGGAGAAAGGAAAGCAACTACCTGCAAAAGTCAAAGAAGAAAAACTCAAAGACTGAAAAACCAGAGAAACCTGAAAGGAAGATAATGCAAAGAAAAAGAAAAAGGGACTGAAAGGCCAGGGAAACCTGAAGGGAAAATGCAGGCTGAAACTGCTTACAGGGAAAAAGAAAAAGAGATAAAGAAAAAAAGGGAAAAAAAAAGTGGTAAGCAAGAGAAAAAGTCAAGAAAAATCCGTCATAGACGGAAAAACCAGAGAAACCTGAAAGGAAAATACAAAGAAAAAAACCATAAAAAAGGCAAAAAATACAAAATTGAGGAAAAGGAAAACCAAAAACTCGCAAAGCTAAGGAGAAAAAAGGCAAAGAAGCTGCAGATGTGTCAAAGTGGAGAGGCAAACACAGCAGAAGCAGCTAGGTGTTTTTACAGTAAAAAGATTTCAGTGATTGTTCCTAGATCACCTCGGAAGCGCAGGTCACTTCGGGCATGGTAGGGAGGAACCTCGCGGGAGTCTCTGGCCAGAGCAGTATAAGGGCAAGAATATTTTGGAATAGAACCAAATGGGTTCAGACCGGAACGACCGCGAATGTGTGTGTGAAAGGGATTTTAGAATAGACCAAGATGGGTTCAGACCAGAAAGACTGATACTAATTTTGCGCGAGTAGCATGCTAAACAATAGATAAATTTATACTTGAAAAACAAAGGCAATTGGGTAAATCTAAGTCTATATGGGAGTAAACAGTTTAAGAACAGGTGAAAAGAAGCGCAGAGATGGTTGGAAAAATACTTAAGAGAAAGAATTAAGTGGTAGTGATTTAGAAAGCCTGTGCTCGGGTGCAGAATAGTTGAAAACAGGCTAAAGCTTTTTAGGGTCCCTGACAAAATATAGAGACGACGCCCCTGAGTCAGCTTGAAGTTACAGAAAATGGATCTTTGCCCATAACCCCCTTTATATGAAGGGATCAGAGTCATTTTTTGAAGGTGAAATAGGAAAAATTAGAGACATGGGAGACAGTAGTTTAAAACAAAAAAAGAGGGGGGGATTGGAAGACTCTTCTAATTCTTCCATTGCCCTGCTTTTCCCTATGGCTTGTGTAATAGTCTTTGTATCAATAATGTTTTTTTAATGTTGGAATGTTTCTCTGTTTTCTCTGGCTGTTGTAGTCAGAGTCCCTCAGTATATACCAGTGCCTGTACAGGGAGAGGAGAATGCTTTCCCACTCACCAGTAAATAAGACTTTGGTATTTTCCTGGCCGTGGTGGTGGCCATTGCCACATCTGTAGCTGCCGTTAGCTGCTTATTCCAGATTTTGCTTGACAGGAGTACCACATGAATGTTCAGTTTGATAACTTGACGACCTCTCTATGTAGCCAAATAATTACTGTTAATTGGACACATGTTAATATTCTAACTGGGTGATTGCTTAAGACTATTTTGGGATTTGATCAAAGATGGGCAGGATTGATCGGTTTGGATTTATTTTTATGTGCTAATATGTCTATATTGCTTGCCTAAAATAATACAAAGTCAACGCAGAAAGTGAATGCTAATACGACAGGCATCTGCTCCCATGGAAATAGGTGCATCCCCTCCGATCTGATTTGCTTAAATAGACGGCTGGTAGCCTATCAACCTAGGACAGGAGCCAAGTAAAAAGGACTTGGTGATCCCATGACGGGTAAGAAGACTAGCAAGCTTGGAGACACCTAAGACAGGCACAGTCGATCTGATATGATGGTGGCCCCACATATCCTAGGTTTTTTCTTTTTTCTAAGATAAAAACGGGGGAGATGTCGGGGGCAGAGTAACGCCATGTCTAATAACTTTCTGCTGAGACCTATAGTAGGAGTAAGCAAGTGGACCTCTTTATCCTGCCCACCTGTTGTGCTGAAAGGCTCCTGCACCCAATATAAGGAGGAGGGGGATGTTTATTGGAGAGAGAGATTTTCCTGCTTTGATGAAGCTGCGTGGTGTCTCTGTTTGTGCTCCAGGAGTGCGGGAGGATAGTGGGCCCTCTCCTCTCACGGCTCATCCTGGTCAGGGCGTGTTTTTCCCTATCCCTCCTACTAGTCGAGAGGGACTGGGGACAAAGGACCCCAACACCTATAATTGCCAGAAAGATGTTGCAGGAAACCAGGATAAGTCAGTCCCTCTTTCAGAAGCCACAATAAAGCTGGTGCTGATGGCTCACACCTGTAATCCTAGCAACTCTTAGGAATCTAAGATCAGAGGATCGGGGGTTCAGGGCCGACCTGGGAAAGAAAGATTCCATAAGACTGTTATCTCCAATTAATCGGCAAAAAGTCAGAAGTAAAGAGGTGGCTCAAATGCTAGGGGCATCAGCCTTGAGCAAAAATAGCCACAGGAGAGCAGAAAGCCCCAAGTTCAAGCAGAAAATATCAGCGTGGTGAGGGTACTCAGCACCCCTTGAATAAAGCCAGGTTTCAGTGAAAGGAAACAATAGTGAAGGTCATTGTAGTTTTGTATGATCTACTAACTTCTGAGAACTTAGGTCAACCCTCTTGGATTCTCACAGAAACTATGCTATTAGAGATTATCTTCCATTCCCAAATGAGGGAATGGTTAAAAAATAATAAAATTTAAAAATTAAAAAAACATTTAAAAAACACGTAACTTTAAGTCATTACAGCAGTATGATGAATGTCAATCCTTTTTTCATTTCCAAGACAATCAACAAATGTTGAACCTTGATATGTTCAGTGGGTTATGGGGGAAATAAAAATGTATATAATAGAAGGATGGACAAACAACTCATAAAGGACAGAGGCAAAAGATGAAGGAAAATGAACTGAAGGAGATGAGATTGCAGGCGGTATATTGACAGGCAGATGTGCCACTGTGATAAATGGGGTCAAGGTGTAGGAAGCAGGGAGACAGCAGGAAGAGAGCAGAGGGGTTTGGTCTCAAAGGGAACTTTGGTGTCCAATGAATGTGATGTTTGCGATAAAGTCCCTTATCACAAGCATGGAGGTTAACTGACTGCTATTTTTGTTATTTTCTTCTATAATTTACATGAACATTCAAGTAGCCATCTTGCCACTTTAACAAGCACCCCGGAGGAATCAATTTAAAATTTCCATCTCAGAGGACTTACATATGTACAGTAACAGCTTGGGTTAATTTACTAATTCATCTAATCAGCCTGACATAGTATTAGCCAATTTCCCTAACTCTTGTTATAATTCACACATTAAATTAGATATCTCCTAATTATCTTTCTGTAATGTGAGAGAAAATATATAGACACATCCTTTTAGATGATCAGTTATAATTTTAATATATTTTATTGAGGACAATTGGTCAAAATGTGCCCCTAAAATGTATAGGGTGTTTGAAAACAATTCTTTTGAGCATTTGGTGTGTCTTTATTATGATCTTGTTCATGTCATTGATTTTTCTTTTTTGACAATTCATATATATATATATATGTATATACATATATCCATACACATACATATATGGTTATGGGGCTTGAACTCAGAGCCGAGACACTGTCCCTGAGTCTCTTTGTGCTCAAAGCTAGTGTTCTACCTCTTCAACAACTTCTGGTTTTCTGGTGGTTTATTGGCTAAGAGTCTTACAGACTTTTCTGCCTGGGCTGGCTGTGAACCACAATCCTCAGATCTCAGGTGTATACCACCAATACCCAGTAGTTGATATAGTTTTAACTGCTTCCTGATACAATAAATAACTCATACCTAAACCTACATTTTACGAATCAAAAAGTATTGGCTGAAGACCATACATGAAGCACAGCTAGGGACAAAGAAAGGTTCTTCTATATTGTTGCCTTTTTACTACCATTTTATACTCCATACCGCTTTCTACAATGTAGCCTTAAAGTTCCTTCCAACTCAAATACTCTCTTGCTTATGATAAACTTGGATATTGATATATAATGGCCTACAATGAATTAGAATAATGTGAATGATTAGAATGTGGAAATATCAAATCTATATTTTTATTTTTGCTGAATTGACAAAAATTGCATACATCTTTGTCATGCAACATGTCTTGAAATAGGTATGTATTTTGGAAGGGCTAAATTGAGTCAATACGTATTTGTGTGCTCATCATTTATTTGTGGTAAACATAGCATCCACTCGGCAATTTCCAAGTATACTATCCATTATTGCTAACAATATTTGTTAGAATACTCTCGAATATAGTAGAAGAGTTCTATTGAAAAAGAGCTCTTGGATTTATTTCTCCTAATTAAAATCTTGTATCCTTTGGCTTGCATCTCCCAGCCCTCTCACATCCACATTCTCCAGACTCTGGTAATGAGCCTTCTATTCTCTGCTTCTATGAGCTCAACTCTTCTAGATTCTCCACATAAATGAGATCTCACAGTCATTTGTCTTTCTATGCTTGGCTCAATTCACTTAGTTCATAATCACTCAGCATCCAGGTTGTCAAAAATGACAGGATTGCCTTCATTTTAAAAGTTGAATAATTTGGGAGTGATTCAATTTTTTGAGCTGTTGATATATTTTAGATATGAGGCCTTGGTCTGTTGTATGGTTAGTGAAGACCATCCCATCAAAAGAGGGGCCAAAGACTTAAAGACAGTGTTCTCTGAAGAAGAAATAAGAATGGCCTAGAGACACATGAAGAAATGCTCGACATCTCTGGCCATAAAAGAAATGCAAATCAAAACAACTCTAAGATTCCACCTCACTCCAGTTAGAATGGCCAGGATCAAGAAATCTAATAACAGATTCTGGAAGGGATGTGGCCAGGAGGGATCACTACTACACTGTTGGTGGGAGTGTAAACTCGTTCAACCACTATGGAAAGATGTATGGCGGTTCCTCAAAAGACTAAACATAGAACTCCCCTATGACCCAGCAATTCCACTACTTGGCATTTACCCAAGAAACAAGAACATACTAAATCCACTAGCACAACAATGTTCATTGCAGCACTATTTACCATAGCAAAGATATGGAACCAACCCAGATGCCCCTCAGTTGATGAGTGGATCAACAAGATGTGGCATTTATACACAATGGAATTCTATGCTGCTGTCAGAAAGAATGACATCGCCCCATTTGTAAGGAAATGGAAACACTTAGAAAAAAATCATATTAAGTGAAGTAAGCCAGACTCAAAGGAACATAAGCAGAATGGTTTCCCTCATTTATCATAATCAGTAAAAACCTTGGGCTCTCCTAGCAGAGATTTACATTAGAACAAAACCTAGATACATAAGGCCATATAGGATGATGCTAAATGAAAGGATCTCCAGGATATAGAAACAAAAGCCATATAATGAATGATTGTTGTTCTTAATCTACTATGTTATCTCTCATCTCTTTTACTGTCCCTTAGTTATCTCATATTGTTACAGTATTTCACCTTGTTATCTGATATATTGTATATATGCATATTTGGTTATTTGAAATAGGATAGGGAAGGGGGGGAAAAGAAGATGAGGGGCAGGGGTGGGGGGAGGGAAATGGGACCAACACATGAGAAAGGGTATTAATGTTTGTGAAGTTATGCACCTTCTATCTGGTGAATATAATGTAACCCTTCTATTAATTACAATAAAATATATATGAAAAAAGAAAAAAGTTGAATAATATACTGCTGTTTATATATATATATTACATATATATATATATATATTACATTTTCCTCCTTTCTCCTTCTGTTAATGGATACTCAGGTTGATCCCACATCTTAGTTATTGTGAATAATCCTCTAGTAAACACAGGAGGGAAGATATCTCTTTGAGGCAGTGATTCTATTTCCTTTGGATTTATCCTCAGAAACAGGACTGCCAGGTTTTATAGTAATTCTATTTTTCTCAGTTGAGGAGCCTTCATACAGTTTTCCATAATGGCTCTACCAATGACAATAACTACCAACAGTGCTGCACTGAATTTATTGATTCAGATGGTGTGGATATTTTAATAACATTAATTCTTCCAGTGGCATTAATTAATACTATTAAGGTAACAGTATTAATGTTATTAATGGTATTACTCAATACTATTAATTAAAAGTATCATTAATGTATGACTTTTTCACTTTCACCAGTGTTTTGCAACTAGCAGTAATGGTGCTACATTATCACCTTGGCTAGATCTATTCTTCATATTCTTGTCATTTCAAATAGGACTAATTTCTTGATTTTTTTAATAGTTTCTTATACTATTTTGTATCCTACAATTTACTGGATTCATGCCTTATTTCTAATAGTTTCAAGGCAGAGTCTTTAGAGTTGCTGCTATATATGCAAGATCACATAATGTGTGATCAGAAACAATTTCTGTTTAATTCCCTTCAGGTTCAGATACTTTCTTTTTCTTGCCTAATTACTGTGTCCACTACTTCAAACACTGTGCTGAATGGAGGGACCCTTGTTTGAGTGCCTTAGCGAGAAAACTTCAACCTCTCCACCACTGGGTATAACGGTAGCCGTGGATTTTCCGTAGATGGTCCTGTCAGTTCATTTGTTTTGAAGTTTTGTTTGTCTTTGCTGATGTTGCCCTTTTGCTGGCTGTTTTTGTTTTCAGACACCTTACCCCCATATTCACGATCAGCTTCACACTCACAACCTTTCCACCTTGGCTCAAGTAGTAGATTGCCAGCATAGCAGGCACAAGGCCTTGAATTAAAATCCTAATCACACACACACACACACACACACTCTGTTTATACTGCTTAGCATTTATGTGTCTCATGACAAGGGAGATTGAACTCAGATTCCCTTCATTTCTTTATAGTCAGCTGTAAGTCAGTTTCAGGTCCAATCCCTTGATTTGATCTGATCTCCCGTGTGAGCTTTAGTTAGGATTACTGGGGTTACTTGATTCTGCTCCTTGAGGAGCCAGCCAAAGTTTGTTTACATTACTGGGGGAGAAGCCTGCATGCTTTTTCAGTGCTAGACTGGGGTGCTAATACAACCTCAAAATTTCTGCCTCACATTCTTGTTCAACATAAATCACAAGGTGAACCCCAAGTAAAGGGGTGAAGATCCAGACTCACTGTCTTGATAAACGGATCTTCAATGTCACGCATCCAAGGGGCTATGAGCTGTCATGGCTACTCCATGTGCCTGCAATAGAGCTCGGCTTCATTTTTAAAAGTGTCTTGACTGGCTGATCAAATGGAAGCATCTCTTCTGCTCTAGAATTATCTTAAGTGAATTTGGCTAAATTCTTCACTTACATTTTACAAACAAGATGGAGTTGAAATGTTAGGGGGAAAAGACCTGGTTCTTCTGACTCATGTTCCTTTTGAGCCTTTGGATGTTGGTCTATTGGGTTGCTTTGTGTTTTCTGAAGGAGCAGTATGGCTTGATAGAGTAAGAATGGCTCTAGAAATAGCCACATGGACAGCCTCTGAGGAACTTGCTCAGCAGCCTACTGGAGGAGACTGAAGGGCCTTCATTAACCAGAGATTGAAAGAAATCCCAAGCACATTCTGAAACCCTTCCTTGCAGCAAGGCACCCTGATTCTTCTTTCAGTAACCTGTCCTAAACACAGTTCTTCACAAAGAGCTTCATGAAAAGTAGTTTGTTCAGATTAACCCTTTGGATAATTTTCATTCAGATTCAGATGATGAACAAGATAAAACTTGAAATCAATTTTCAAGAAGCTATTTGTATACCACACAGCCTTTTTCCTCCCCTCCCGTGCATAACTTCCAGTTATGTTGAACTGGAAATACACCACCATAAATGGGAGTTCACCTGATACCTGCCATGCCACACTGCTTTTATATTTATCAAAAAAAGGAGGAAGGAAATATTTTTCTAAGTAGTTGGTCTTAAATACTTGTTATATTTTGAAATCTCACTACAGAGTTGTTTGGTCTCTGTATTTAGTAGTTTTATATGCTTGTTTTCCATTCAACAGATTTCTTTCCTAAATGTTCAGATGTGAGGAGATTTGGTGACATTTATTTGACTTTTTTTGATGGACCCTGAATTATAAATCAGGCATTGAGAGTTGCTGTTTGCTGGGGTTTAATTAGAATCTCACCCATTTATCTAGTTGTCTTAAGACTAATTAAATGCCATCTAATTTAAGAAGTTTGCCAAACTGGTTGCTGACTTGTGAATTTATGAATGTACTAAACTCTTTTACCTTTAATAGAGTAATAAAATATATTACATAGCTAGACTATGATTACTTCTTTACTTAAACATCATTGCAGCTTGTAGCTACACAGTGTTACACAAGAGGGAAACAACCAAAAACCAAACTGAAAGTAAGACCTGGACCCAAGATTTGAATATTGATGTACATGGTTATCTACAATTCAGCTTTTAAGATAGTTTAATTTTCCTTATATGTTTATATATAGTATATTTTAAGTAAAAAGCAAAAAATTTATTTCAGTGTAATACATTTCAATTAAAAATAGCACTTTAATTTTCAACTTAATATGATTTTTACCACTATAAAATTTTTTAGGAAAAGTCTCATAATCAGAATTAGAGCTTCCCAAGAATTGTTATCTTAAACTAAATTGACAGAAGCTAAATTGACAGAAGCAACTTTTGAGTTAAGTTTAACCATCTTCTCTTTTTCAAACTGGAAAACATAGTCTTAATAGCAAACTAAAAACGTCTAGAGACTGGGCTTAATGGATAGCACCTACACTCCCAGCCTTGAATCCATCAAAGAACCTACTTCAATTTACAAATATTACGATTGACACTCTAAACTGTAGAATTTTTTTTTTTCATTTTTGTCCATGCCTGAGGAATGCTGAGGTTACAGGCCTATGTTACCTCATTCACACTTGGGAAGTTTCTATACTGACTTCAGGAAATTAAGAGTGATTAACTGCTATAGGTATAAAATAATGCCTGACTCCATGCTCAGGAAAAGCAGCCAGGAAATCATTGGGAGACTTCACCAAAGTCAGGCCTTAAGGTAAGCTTCTCTAACCAGTCGTGCAGAAATTTGCAGGTGACCCAGCGGGAGGCGTGACATTCCATTGGAGCTTCTGAGAGACAAGGTTGATGCCACACATCCTGTCCTGCCTGATTCCACCACTCCACAGCTGCTTCCTGAGAGGACTGGAACTAAACCCTTGGTAGTGGGACATTCTATCTGTGCTAAGTTCAAAGTCCCCTAGGTTTTCGCAGTCATTATGGTGACTCTGGATGGGTGAAGGGAATTTTCTATCCAGTGTGCTGAACAGCCTAGAGGTGAGAGGTGTAAATGTAAATGGGGGCTCAAATGAAAAAGAGAGAAAGGTTAGTAAAGGTTTTGGGAGACAAGTTGAAGAAAAATGGTTTATGAAGGATAAGAAAAGATCTATGTTCATGTAAATTATAGAAGGTTTGAGTATGTAGCCAATGGTATGAGTATGTCTTGAGTAAAGTTGGTATGCAGTTAATGCAATAATCTAAATAGAGTGCACTGAGGTGAGAGGTTGCTATGCTTGGATGTATATTTCCTAGCTGTGAGGGCTTTCTTGGGTGCAGAACTGGGAGGGCACGCTCTATGCCCCTCCAAACCAGAGAATGCTGTCTGCTGGAGTCTAATAACAATTGGTAGGCCCCCCCCCACCCCAGCCATGAGTTATCTCAGCTGGCACTGTTAACCATGATTCAATCCAGTCCTTACAGGCCTTACAAGTTGACCTGGGGACATGTTCATCGTCTGGTTTCCAGTACCCTGGCACTCAAGTGAACCTGCGCTGTGATTCCCAGCACTCCAACCACTGCGAAGGTAGCAGGAAAAAGCTACTGGGTTCATCACTCCTAGGTGAAGACAGCTTGTGAGAATCCTGGACTTTCAGACTCCCAGAAAAATGGACTTTGACATTCTTGGGTCCCAAACAGATGGGACCTGAGATGTATGCATAAGTCAATCGACAAGCTCATTGACTCACTGAGGTCCCTAGCTAAAGTTGTCCTCCAGAACAAAAGAGGACTAGATATTGTTCCTAGAGACTGAGTGTCACCCAGGGAAAAAAATGTTGCTTTTGAGCAAACCACGCCGGGGTAATAAAAGATAGCCTAGCAGCTGTAAAGAGGTGATTAGATGAGCAAGAAAGGGAGAGAGGGGTCCCAAGGATGGTATGAGAGACTGTGCAACTGGTGCCCCTGGGCAACTTCTCCAATCTCAGCCATTTCTGGCCCACTGGTGATTATTTTAATGTTACTGTTGATTGGACCATGTGTAATTAATGAAATGATGTCCTTAGTTAAAAAAGGATCAGAATTATAAAACTGATGATCCTACACCCCGTTTGTACTGAGGTAAATAGTCAAAGATTTGACTAGGCTAAAAAAGGGGGGGGGGAATGAGGAGCGTAGAAAATATCTATATATTTCCTATAAACCTATGATTAGCCATTTGTATTTTTATACTTGTATTCATTTGTATCTTGATACTTGTACAAGGTCGGACTTGGCGAGGGCCAGTGAACTAGGCACAAGCCTGTTATCCTGTCCACAGGTTTTCTCCACTGATCACATATTGGGCCTGTCCCTTCACCCATTAGCCAATCAGTTCAAAGCATGACAGCTCGCTAAACTGACCAGTGACTAGTCACGACCCTCCTCCCATTTTGTATTGCACCAATCATTTAATGGAATCGTAGTGCCAGTGCTTACTGGGACCTGTCCCCTACCTAAGAATGTATTAAAGGTGCTGTAATTTTGGGCTGGGGCCTCTGGTCTGCACTCAACTATCAGTGCGCAGAGACCCGTGCTCAAGCTCGTCAATAAACGACTCATTGCAATTTGCATTGATCTTCAGTCTCTGGTGATCCTTCCGGGGGGGTTCAAGTTTCTGGGCATTACAGAAGTAATATGCCCACTACCTGATGGGTGTAACTATAAACCATCCCGAAAATATACATCATCCCGAAAATAACATACAATAAAAAAGAATTGCAAAAGATTTTTAAAATGTCAATAGGAAAACAATTTTGATAAAACTATTTCCTACTGGAATTCTTTTAATCAATAGATTCATTTAAGAGTGAGTAAATTATTGCTCTGTGAATAAATTGTTCTTAGGTTTAGCACCTTATAAAACAAAAATAATGTTCTCTTCCCTACAGAGAATACACTTTAGTGGTCAAATATTTTAATTCACATGCTATCATGTTTTAACTCAAACTAATACAAGCTGTACTATTCATTGTGTGAATTGTGGTTTAGAAAATATTATGTCCCTTGCCTTAAATTCAAAGCAGATGTGCATTGGCTTTCAGATTTTTTTCCCATCAATTTGCATATATATATATATAATGAGTTATCTGGAGTATTGGATACAAGTATAAACAGAAAATTCATTTAGGCTGTAAACATATCTATACATGTAGCCTAGAGGTAATTTGATGAAATATTACAAATAATTTTATTCATGAAACCAAGTTTCAAGTTCTGAAATCTTGTGGGATCATGTGACAATTAAAAGTTTGGTATCATATTAAATTTCAGATTTGGAATGTTTAATTTGTAAATGGAATGAAAAAATAAATTGGAAGGAAAAGTTGACAAAATATCATAAATACATCTTGATTTCAACTCTTCATAATTATCAGAGGGTTTTATGTTTCTTGATTTTATAAACAAATGGCACAAATTTATACATGTAAATAAAAATCGTAGCATAATAAAAAAAATGCCCGACTCCAAAACTGAGCAGCCACTCCTCATAATTTAATTAAAATGTCTTATTGTTAGAGTGTTATCCTTGGTTGTGTCATTCCTATATTTAAGATGCTGTGAATTTTATTCTTTAAAACCAACCTTGTTTTCATGACATGAAAATCTCTTAAAGAAGACAACCTCAACTCAACATAAAATACACAGATTTTTAGATGGGAGAGATAAGCCATCTAATAATCACAAACAACATTGTACTCTTTATCCCAAAGATGCATTGGGTGCATTTTTTATAAATTGAAATAATAAATAATAGATTGGGTCTAAAAGTAATTTGTGTTTTTGCTGAGCTATCGACTCCCAGAATATTCTGAGTCTCTTAATACATGACACTCTAACTTTTATTTCTAACTCTAACTGGGGGGGTGGGGGACATTAGCAAATGCAAGACCCTCCTAGCTTTACATTCTCCTTGAAGTTTTTGTCTTTGCTTCCAGTCAACTAAAATAGTTCTTTGTTCAGAACACAGAAAGAAAGAAGGGGAGGAGATCTGAGATTATGCAACTTCTGTTCCATCCATTCCAGGTTGCCAGCTGCTCGCTGAGGTTTATTAAAATAAGGAGTTTTCATTCAAAAGAAGTCATTCCTTAACTCTTTTCTACCTTCTGTAAGAAAATAAAGTATAAAGGTTCAGACCACATTCTGCCCTGTCTCCTCATTCTGACTGGGACATTTTCCTAGCCAGCAACGAATGCATATTATCATCTGTTACAATGACAAGCAAGCAGACAGGCAGGCATATTTTGGGTCTTGCTTGATTGTGAAGCTGACAAGTTTCCTTTCAGTGCAATGATGGACATATACAGAGATGATAACCACCTTAATTATCTGTGCAGGAGATTTAAGTTCTAGAACATGGGCTTCAAGCAAGACTCAGAATAATGTCAAAGATGAATGTTTTGTTACCACCTAGAGCTTTCACTGCTTGTGTGACCACCTCAAGGTTTTGTCTATGCCCACCCATTGGGCAATAGCGATAGACTAATTTACTTGTTTCATTTTTTATGTATTGACATATTATCTTTGCAAACATATTCCCAGTCTCAGGTGATTAAGGAGCCCCTCTGATACAGACTGGTGTTTGCTCTTCTTTGTATCCTGTTGGCTGATTTTGAAGCCAGTTGAATCCATCTTTTATAAGTCAATTCTATTGAAATGCTATGCTTGTAGAAAGGCTCAATTCTTGAAGGCATTGTGAATAAGACCCACTTCCATTCTCTTCGCTCCAAACTAGACTGCTGGATGTGTTTAATTGGCAGTGGCAGGAGGAAAATTGCTAAGGGCATAGTTTCCAAAAATGTGTTCCATTGTCAGATGTTAATGGATGTTATTTTTAGGGTACCATAGTCCAAGGAGTTTGTGAAATGGAAGATTAAAATTAATTGAAATAGGTTTTTTAAATAAAAATATGAAAAGACTGCTTAGGAAATTTTGTATGATACCAAGCAATTTTAAATTCTTGAGGAAATGATCATATATATGCCTTCCTACCTAGCTGACCAGAAGGACCATGTTTCTGGAGGGCAACTCACATGATTGGTTTTCAGTAGAATACACTATGTCAAATCCAGATCTTGAACAAGACCAGATTAAGTATGTGCATTCAGCAAGAGGAGGAGGAGGAGAAGGAGGAGGAAGAAACAGTGGTAAATTGGTATTTGGAATGGGAAGATAGCATCCATCAGAACACTCCAAGATATGCTGCAATGACAAAGAGCTCCAACAGAGGCGTGATTTGCAATCCAAAGTGCTTCCTTGTTTCTCAGAGCCCCTGGTGACTATAGGATGGCTGAATGCACTGGCCTGTGCTGCCTTCCTTCACAAATGCCTTCCTTCACAAAGAGTCTGTCCCTCTACAACCACACAGATTACCATGGCAGTGGATGGGAATTTGGAGAAAGATATTCCACTGAGAAGTGACCCATACCAGTTAGGATGGGTACCATGGCTATTTCTAACTTCAAGGATGGGAGGAAGTATAATGGTATTTCTGGAAGAATAACTGAACGTTGGCCTGAATAGCACTCATGCCTACACAGAGGTCGAGCAACTCATTATAGCAGGGGTGAGAAGGCCAAGACCTCACTCCAATTCACACCAACTCTAAAGAGAAAGTCCAGTATCAGAGGTGTTTAGAGGGGCTGAGTGAGGCCTGTCTTCAGATGACATCATCTCCGGGCACATTGGCTCATGCCTGGGAGCCCACATACTTGGAAGGCAGAGACGGGGTGGGAAGATCATGGTTCAAGGCCAGCCATTACCGAAAAGAAACAAAAAATAATTGCAAGACACACACACACACACACACACACACACACACACACACACACACACACACACACACACACACACACACACACACACACACACACACACACACACACACACCTTCCCATCTCAATGGAAAAGCCAGGCATGGTAGCCCATGCGACACTGAAAGCATAAGTAGAAGGATCACAGTACAAACAGTCCAGGAGACCCCGCATGGAAAAGAACTTTTAGCTCTTTTGTAAAGTTCTTTTTAGTAAAGAAGTAGAATACAAGCCTCACAAGTGAGACTTGGAGTAAAAATTCCAGTATTACAAAAGTAGAGATAGATAAGTAGATAGGTAGGTAGGTGGGTAGGTAGATGGATAGATTAGATCAGATTTCAAAATCTTTCCCCGTTCAATTCTCCAGCTTTCCCTTTCCTTCTCTTCCAAATAATGTTCCAAAATCACTCACTAAAGAACCTCCCACTTGGAAAATTCTACCCCAGAGTCGGCTTCTGGGGACAGAATCTGCTATGCTGTGCAGCATATGTCTCTGAATATCATGAAAGCCTTGTGCTATACATACTTCCTGATTTGTTTTCTTCCCCCCTTGGATGGTATTTGAGGTTTATTTATATTGATTCATTTAGCTCTAATTAGTTTATGTTCACCAATTTTTGGAAAATACCAAGAGTTACTTATCCATTCTCTGATTAATGAGAATTTGGATTTGTCTCAATTTTTTTTACAATTGCAAATCTGCTGGTTCTTTTTTTCCCCTATATGTTACTTGTTCATATGCAGGATCTTCACTGATATGCATACATACATACACACAAATACATACACATACATGTATAAATATATATATATATACACACCTTTAGAGGGGTTGAACTATTCATACAGTTGCCTATTCATATTTTGCCCATATTTTCTTTTGAATTCTTGATTTTTTAATTACTGGGTTAAAAATATGTGTTCCTGAGCTAGAGTTGTAGCTTCAGTGCTAGAGCATTTGCTTCCAAGCACAGGTCTGAGTTCAAACTTAAATATTAAAAAAAAAAAGGGGGGGGGGACAGATAAATAGGCTGACCCTTGATACTATTCTTTGTTAGCTGCATATATGAAAGATATTTAAATTTTCTTATCCTAGTCTATGACTTCCCTTTTAACTTTCTTTATGATATCATTTTATAAATAAGCTTTAGATTTTAATGCAAATTTATCCATCCTTCTATGGTTTATTCATTTTCTGTGTTGTTTCAAAAAAAATTCCCCCATTTGGAAATATTCTATTTTCCTTGAAGGAATTACAGTCTTTGCTTTTTACATCTGAGTTATGAATCCAGCTGGAATAAATTTTATTTTCATGTATGAATGATATAGTGGATACACTCCTTTTTTGGTAATAAATTATTCCAGCATTATTTTTTCAACCTGATACCCTATGATAATTTATTGGGTCACTTCAGTAAATAAATGTATGAAGAGACTTCTGCTCTAATTGGTCTATTTGTTCATCCTTGTACCACCATCACCTGATAGGCCTTTATAATAAACCTTGATATTTGAAAATCCAAATTCTAGCTCTTAACCCTTCTTTTAAATTACCTTGGCTATTTCAATCTTTTGGTCCAAGTAAAATTTGAAACCAACTGTTAATTTCCACCAAATAAAATTCTCTGTTGGGAATTTTGATTGGAACCGCCCCTGATCTTTTAGGTATTAAGATGATTGATATACTTATGATTTTGAACATTCCTACTTGTGAAAATGGCTTGTCTCCACAGAGATTCTATTTAACTATACTCATACCTAAATCCCACTCTTCAGTATTCTTACATCCACAAGGGAGCATGAAAATGTAAGAGCAGGCTCTGCATATATATATATTGCTCTCCTGTCTTCTCCTTCAGTATAAATAGATTAAATTTGGCACAAATGTGATTTGAAAAACTGCACCGTGCTTTAAGAATGACTTATGCCACACTGAAGGAGCAAGGTAGTAGCATTTGAAATCAACAGAAAGGCTGAGGAATTCAACTACGGAAATAGTTATTAGATTTGAGAGAGTTATGCAAAGATCTTAAACATTATGTGGCAGAAACAAAGACTGTCCTGCACTGCTGGGAGTAATGAAAGTTAGCAGAATGATATTCATTTAATCGTTCAATCAAGAAATATTCATTGAATGCCCATTATTTTCCAAGGAGTATTCTGGCACTGGGGGAAGAGGAGGAAACCAAACAAGGATCCCCAACTCGGAGACTCCAGTGAGGGAAAGGACTTACTAAACACCTAGCCAGTTTTAAATACCACGGTGATAAAACTACAGATCACTAGGCTGGTCTTCAGGCTACTTATTATAATCATAAAAATCACCCAAACAGTGATGATACATGCTCTTAGTACAAATTGGAAAGGCAACTGAGGTTCGGAAGGGGAAATAAGCTTGACAGAGTCAGACTGGGCTTCCTGGGGGAACTCTCTTCTTCTGGAACTTGAGGACAAAGAGGATATGTAGGTAGCAGAGTGTTTGGGGTGGGGAAAGCAACACCAAAGAAGAAGGCAATGAGGCTGTTTATATGGGCAGAGAAGTCTCTGGTCTGGGATGAGGGATGAGATTGGATAAATTCCAAATGAAGTTGGTCAACTGGGAATCTGAAGATCGGAGATTAAATAGAGTCATCATTGCACTGCCCTCTCTCTTTCTCTAAAATGCTAGGAACTGGCCAATAAAAAGCAAATTTAAGGGCATTATAACCCAAGGAAGGAAGAAGGCACTCGGCAGTGCAGAGACAGGGCTGAGAATGGCGACTTTGGCTCTGAGATAAGCACTGAGGCCCAAGCAGCATGGTCAGTCCCTGCTTCCCAGAGCTCACCATAAACCAGTAACAAAATTTAACACGTTTAATACTAAACTAATGACTGCTTCTGACCCAGGTGTTCACTGAGATCTCCTGGCCCTTGGCTTTGGCCTCCACATCCAGACCTAGGGAAATCTCAAATCTCTTCTCACACTTCGAGAATATTGTGTGTGGGGAGAGGGTTGACATATCCTTCCCCTATATCCATGGGGGAACTTGAATCCCTCCTCATTACTCTCTACAGCACCTGCTTCCTCTCCTTCTTACAATCCACTGCCCCCCAGACTCTATTCCTTGGTCAGTTCCCATGAAATACACATGCTCCTCAGCATTTGAGTTTCTTTCAATTTCCTGAGGAACTAGAAACATAGGCAATCATCACCATTTCCTCCCCACCCCAGTTCAATTTTCTCTTGCCACCCAGTCTCCTTTCTCTCACACCGCATTCCTCATTTCTCTTTTCCTGGATTGCTTGCTAGAGTTTCATCTACTACTTCTTTTGGGGGATAGATCAATTCAGTTATCCCATATTCCTTGTCCCAAAGCATCATAGCCCAAACCAATCAAAGTGCCCCTGAACAAAAGACACAGATTTTTTAAAAGTAGTTTGTAAGTAAATACATTTCATTCTCTTACATGTTAAACACACAAAGAAACAAACCAAGGGAGGAAAACAAATACTTTTCAGACAGTGTGGCAAAAACTGGGGATAAAAGGGCTTTCGCCTGTTAGAGAAGGAAAAGATCAACCAAGGAAAATTCTTAATGCAGGAGCTAGAAGTCAAACTAGACCCTGAAGAAAAGCTAGAAATAATAGAGAGGGGGAAGGAGGAAAAGGTCATTTTAGGTAAGAAAATAACTGGAAGCAAACCCTAGAGGAAAGAAGGAGCCTGGCATCTGGAAGAAGGCAAATCTTAACTGAAAATTCAGTAGGAAGATAAGGCTGACTGAGTGCTGGAAATGCCACATCGTCAGTCGGGACTTCAGTAAGAATCAAGCGGCTCTACTGAATATGCTTTTGAAAGCAGGAAACAAGCTTGGCTTTGGGAACAGGCCCTCAGAAACAAAAACTAGTGTTTAAATACGGTCAGAACCCTGTTTCTAGTCTCTGCTTCTCTGTACAGGTTGGCTTATTTCTTTTCCCAAGTCTTGGCTGTCTCCCTCTGGGATCTGGGGTGATTTAGCATACTCCAGGCTTACACTTCATAGAAGGGAAAGGAAGCTCTGACCTCTTGAGCTAGCTACAAAAATTCAAGAGAAAGATTACTGTCTTGGGTTAACCTTTGAGCCCATGGTATGGTCACAACTGTTTTTGAGAAGGTAAGAAAAATGGTGGTGTCTAACGGATCACATCAAACATCAGAGCCAGGTTAGGGGAAGAGAGGAAACAGGTAAATGAGCAGAGGCATGAGCCTACGCACAGTTTGGTCCAATTTGGGGTCCGTAGACCATTTTTGCTATGTGGCAATTATGAAGATAAGTTTATTAGTAACAAATAAGTTTTTAAATAATTTGTTAAGTTTTTATATATTTCCCTTAATTTTACCTTTTGTTACTTCTAATCTGTCATTAACTGTCATTTTGTGCTGTCCTCTAGGCTCTAGGTCAATTCGGTCCTAGGATTCATCCAAATTTCCCCATCTTTGTGTGTCTTTAACCTATGAGGTGTGCACTCCATTAATCAAAGAAGATTTCGCTTTCTTTGAGAAGAATAGCTGATTTCTGCGCCCACACCAACTTGCTTTCAACACAAGCTGCCCAGCTCAGGAGAAGCTATGCTTTTAACTAGAAGAACTTATAGAATCAAGTTCTCATCTATCCTCGATCATACTTGCTCTGCCAGGAGGAGAAAGGAAGAAAGGGAGGCATGCATGCAAACAGTGTGGGTGATTCTGCCCCACGATCCATGTGAAAGCATCTGCCCCAGAGGAGCAGGAGGAAGAGACGTGAATCTGATGTTCCTTCCTTTGGTTTTCTGTTCCTGAACTGCTCTTATAGTATGAGCATCTCACCATGCTGGGTGTGATCCAAGTGTTTAAAGATACTTTTTTTTTTTAACAACATGGCCCCTCAGTGCAAGCCAACTACTTCATCAGGTGTTCAGCTGAGAAAACAGCAATCTGTTCCAATGCTGGAGGAAAAACTGGCTGATCTGTGATGGTATAGCAGCCTCAAATGGGATGCATAAAAAATGACCGTGTATAGTGTACTTTCAGGATGAACAAAGAAATTTTTCCCCTTCTTATAACTGATTTTTTCACATTGTTCAATGACTATAGAAGAATAACCTTATGCAAAATGTAACTCCAAATTTAGGGTAAGAAAGGGCTAAAGGATGAAGGAGAAATAAAGCTCTTAGGATATAGTATTTAGAGTACAATGGATTGAGTTGGTGAAGAAAAAAAAAAGAAAGGAAAAGAGGATGTAAATGAAGATACAAAAGGCAAAGAAGACCGAGTGAGTATGTTACTATTCTAGATTAGTTTTCAGGAATATTTAGTTGATAATTAGAAGGAAACCTGTATTTTTATCAAAGGGAAGTTTTGTCCTAAGAGGAAATAGTTGATTTTAAAATTGATCTTGCAAATATAATGTGGATTAATGTAAGATCAAAGACTATAAAACTTCTGAACTTAAGCCTTTTGTGTGCTTAATATAGGTTGTTTTAACGATCATTTCTGTTAATTTAATAAGTAATACTAGCATATTACTTGTTTGTTTTTAATTTTACAAGCCATGAATATATGTCATAAAATCTGAGCAATTTGTTTAAATAGCAAATGGCAAGGAACATTCTTGCAGTTGTGCGTTTCAAGTCTGGGTTTGCATTGTGCATGTAAGTAACTTTACATGTATGTAAACAGAGAGGTTGAAACCCGGGGACTGCACATCCCTAGCTCTGCAGACACACACTCCAAGTAATTTGAAAGGAAAACTCTTCTTATGATCACTAAGAGAAGATGGGGAAGAGGAAAATTAACTCATAAATATTGCATGGGTCAAAAATGTTATGTGAGGTTTTGAAAGATAAGCGCTAACATAATCATTTCTGAAATTCCCATTTTAATTAAATACAATATTTTCAAAATGGTGCTCTGGTGCATAGCATAGACTTTCTAACTTAGGAACTTTCTGAATAATGTACTAAATAAAGGGAAAATTGTTCTCTACACAGTACAATTTTCAACAAATAAAATTATATATATATTTTTGGGGAGGGCATATTTTAAAGATATCATTTAGTCCAGTGCACCTTTAAAGCCAATTTTTTTAAATATTTTTTATTGAAATTAATAGAAGGGTTACATTATATTCACCAGATAGAAGGTGCATTAATTCACATACATTGATACCCTTTCTCATGTCTTGGTCCCCAGTTCCCTCCCCTCACCCCCACCCCTCATCTTGTTTTCCCCCCTTCCCTATCCAATTTCAAATAACCAAATACACATATATCCAATATATCAGATAACAAAGTGAGATACTGTAACAATATGAGATAACCAAGGGACAGCAAAAGAGATGAGAGATAACAAGCCAAATTTTTGAAAGGTAGTTTTGCAAATAAAACTAATTTCACTCAGACTGGTCTTGGACTTTCAATTCTCCTGGCTCTACCTCCTGAGTAGCTTGGATTATAGGCCAGTGTGTGTGTGTATCTCCTTCCTCTTGACCTTTTGTGGTGTACATGTCCCTTGAGAATATTCTGAATAGCTCCTTACAGCTGGAGTGATTCTGATCATGTTTAATGATCTGCATAGTGTTAGTAGTGACCAGTCAGGCCTGGGTGTCAATCACCTCATCAAGATGGACAGTGGCTAGAAGCAAGGAGTCCAGTTGTCCTTGTACAGAGCAACTGAAGGTCAAATCACTCAGCTCTCACTTGGTGCTATGTTGTCGAGACAGACATTCTGAGAGACTTTTGGATTCCTGTACATTTTCCCCTGTGCCAACATACATATGGTGGTCCATACCCAGGACTCTCTCCCTGAGACAGGCAGCGATTCAGATCTGCCCTTCTTGACTTTTTGTGGAATATTGTTACTTACATTTCAAACCCTGCTGATTTATCTCGCATAGCTGAAATTCCTGTTATATTTCAAGATTATTTTTTGAGATTGGTTTGTATCCAGTATATTTCTTCTGACTTAAATAAGATCACTAATGAAATCTAGCCAGTTCTGCAGACTTACCAAGCAGTTCACTGAAAGATTAATGTATCCACCCTAGAATATTTGGCTATTTGATTTCACTTTCTCTACTTTATAATGGGAGCTGAGCTTCCTGATTTTGAGTAAAATCCAGATCCTGGTGTCTGCACTCCAGCCCTGAACTGATCATCTCCATAATGATAGCCTTAGATCTTTATTTCATGGTTGAAGGTTGTACCCAGTAGAGCTGGTCACTGCAAATCGTGAAAACCATTCACTTTCTTCCTGTAAATTCTCTTCCTTTAAGTAGAACTCATAGGTTCATATGAGCAAAAGGCGTCTGACATTTTCTCAAGTAGGTTCACATGAGCAAAGGGAATCCAACATTTTCTCAAGTTTGCTCTAGCTGCTGTGATCTAAACAAAAGTGATGCATGCAAATTGCCTGGCCAATGTTTGCTTGTTTGTTTAAATAGAAAGTGAAGACCAACAAAGAACTGTAGACCGCGGTATGGCACAGCAACAAAGAACCTGAGTTCCTGAAAACCCTGTGCAACAGAACCAGTCAAGTGTACTGCTAAACACAATCGTCCCCAACTCTGACTATTTAGTTCACTCCAGGTCAAGTGGATTTTTAAAAAAATATAGCCCTACTTTATTTTTGTGGCATTCCCCTGATTTATTGATAGGTAGTCTCTTATATAAATACAGGATTTCATCTATCTTAATTGAATGTAATTATTTAACTTCATAAGGAGTAACATCCTACCATGTCATTATCATTCCTTCATGAGGAAATAAAATTACTATAGATGTAAATAGGAGGTATGAAACCCAGAGAAAAATGAGGGAAATCCTCTCATACAATAAATGGGAAATACTGCAAGAACCAATGGGTTATGCCCCACCCCCATCCAAAGAATTAGAGAATATAAATGGAATCTAACAAAAATAGCATTTGATGTAGGGATGCAGAAATTCTCTATCGTACCAGCAAGCTGAGACTACCCAGCTGCCTTCTTTGGGATAAATTCCAACCTGGGATTAGGTATTTGATATGACTATATGACTTGCATAAATGGCCTCTAAACAGACTCCTTCAGTGATATACCATCGCTTCTCCTTTCCTTAGAACAGAAATCACTCCATTTGTAATGGAGACTGTAGGTGAAACGGAAGTTTGACATGAGAATAGATTTAGCTTTAGCTAGCTTTGTAATGTGTTCCCCATAGCAAATTTATCGCTATCTTTAGGAATAAGGATGACATCTGTCATGGAGCTTCTTCAAATTTTTGTCTACTGTTTCCAGTGTCATGTATCTGACATGCGATCCCCTTCCTTTATAAACTTCAATGTTGGGAGAAGATTTTATCCACTTTCCCACATGACTATGCTCTATCAATTTGCAGGTAGATACAGGACAAGACACACTGTACCCTCTTGTTCTGATGTTTGTGTTTCTGATATCAGTCATGCCCTTAAAGCATACAATCATCATGCTTAAGATAGAGTGCTGAAGACAGAGATGAGACGAACTTGATCAAAGTACAGTATACGCACATGTGTCAGTGTCATAATGAAATGCCTTAGTACAAGTCATGCACACCAATAAAAGTGCTTGTTACGTTAAAAAGTATCTCTACATTGTGTGCATTGGTATCAGTGCACTTAAAATTGAAAAGAGAGGCTCTAATGGCTCATACCTGGAATCCTCCTTAGTTACTAAGGAGACTGAGATGTGAGGATCATTGTTCAAAGCAAGCCTGGGCAGGAAAGTTCTTGAGAATGTTATCTCCAATTGATCACCAAAAAAGCTGGAAGTGGAGGAATGCCTCAAGTGGTAGAGCACTAGCCTTGAGCCAAAAAAGAAAAAGAATCTCAGCAACAGTGGCCAGGCCTTGAGTTTAAGTACCAGGACCAGAACACAAACAACAAAAAGAAAAATAAACAAAAAACTTGACAACTTTTTGGCTTTTTTATGTGGTTCCCATTTTATTGGTCATTTCTGATACATTTTGTGGGGGTATATCACAATCAATCCTTCCTTTCTTCCCCTTTTCCCTCCCTCCTTTCTTTGTTGGTACCAGTCCTGGGGCTTGAACTCTGGACCTACATGCTCCTGAAGCCCCTGAGCTGCTTCTGCTCAAGGCTAGCATTCTACCACTTGAACCACAGTATGACTTTTATTTTTTGAGATAAGCATCTCATGGACTTTCCTACCCAGGCTGGCTTTGATTTTCAGATCTCAGCCTCCTGAGCAGCTAGGATTACAGGCATGAGCCACTGGCGTGTGGCTGTTCCTTTCTCTTTTTTCTTTTCTATAGCAACATATTTCAGACCTGAAGCATATATTTTTTTTTGCAAACATCTTGGCTAGATTTTTTTTTAAAAGACTGTGTTGACCAAAATGTTGTCTTCGTTGTTACTGACAGCTGTTAAAAATGCTTCTAAAAATAAAGCCCTGACTACTGAAAAGCTTATTAGCTCCTATGAAGTTCCAATAAGAATTCCACAGGATATTTTCAAGTTCAACAGAAACTTATACTTCCTGTACCCAGCTCAATGGCTTGTATCTTTCTTTCTTTTTTTCCTTCCTTCTTTCTTTCTTTCTTTCTTTCTTTCTTTCTTTCTTTCTTTCTTTCTTTCTCTGTGTCTGTGTCTGTGTCTGTCTGTCTGTCTGTCTCTCTCTTTCTCTCTTTCTTGCTTTCTGCAATTCTGATCTGCTTCTAGGAAGAAGGCACATTGTTAGGGCTGCTTAGACTGTCAGTTCTTCTGTCATCCTAGAATCTGGCCACAGAAATGCATCACATTTTGTGTATATTCTAGTTAAACTGACTACAAATGGAATGAAGGTACACTGGTGAATAAATAGGTAAACAAATAACAAATTACTTATTCCAATGAATGAGAGCCAACATAGCTAACATAGATATTCCAGGCTAGAAAATTTGAGTGTGGGCTATTTGGGAATATAGCAAAAACCCTGATATGTTTTGTATTTATTTTCTGGTTTCCAATTCCTTATTTGCTTCTAGTGTTTATAAACTGTAACATGTGTGTTTTGCAATAAACAAAGACATCCCATCTTATCTTATTCCCCTATTCTTCTCTCTGACAACCCGCTCCTTTCTCTCTGACTCTTCCTGTCTTTTTCAGTTCCTTCCAACAGCTGTTATAGACAGGGGAAAACAATTACAAACATTTTAGAAAGAAAGAAAAAAAGAATGTCAGCATGGCCAGGCTTATTAATGAAATTAACTATAACTAAGAGCTTCAACCTTTAAAAGAAAAAGCATTTAATGCAATTACATTGTACATGATATCTAGTGAGGCTTCCATTTTCAGTAAAGATACCAAAAAGTGGTATGGAATATATTTCAAAGGATGCTTGGTATTATGGTCTTCCAGCTTGGACAACTCTCCCTATTCTTGCCCCTCCCCCCCTTCCAGTGCCAGCTGTGAAAGAAATGGGATTAGTAACTACCAGGACCTAAGAGCTGGATGTGCTAAAACTGAACAGGAGAGCTAAGGAGGATTTTATTCCCCCAACACAAACTTAGATGCTATGAGGCTTTGTATTTGAAGTTACATAATAGAGGATGTGATGTCACACATGTAAATTGCAAATGCTGAGCCCTACACTTTGGTAGAGCAGAAAGAGCAGACCTCAAGGAGTTTGACCATGGGGGAGGGAGCTGTTTCCATGTTTGGGGACTGTGAGGGGGGGGAAGCCCCCCTCAACAGAGCTGTCTGGTGCTGTCTGTAGCTCTTAGCTACTTCGCAGCTGAAGCCCAGATGAAGTGCAGATCCTTTTTTTCTCCTGTCCCTTTCTTAATTTTTTAAAAAATAAACTCCCATCCTTTTGCTTAAAGAGTTAAAAAAGAAAACTCAACTTGGTTCAAAATCAGCTTAGAAAACATATTTTTAACGTTAATAGAAATTGTCATTCATGAGCACCAGAAAGAAGAATGTATGCTGTTCTCTGACTGGGTTTCTTAGAGGCATCTTGTGAGGGTAATTCTAGCACGACCCAGGGGTGTCACCTTTTCCAGAGCTGTTTTTTTCAGGGTGCCAGCTGAGGAAAATGAAGAGAAGCTCATATGCCTAAGGGGCATTTTATTGTTTCACTGCAGGAGCAAAAACTCACATATAAAAAACAGCTAAAACTGGGGCCGGGAGTTTGGCCTAGTGGTAGAGTGCTTGCCTAGCATGGACGAAGACCCAGGTTGGATTCCTCGGTACCACATATGTAGCAAAAAGCCAGAAATGATGCTGTGGTTCAAGTGGTAGAGCCCTAGCCTTGAGAAAATCCAGGGACAGTGCTCAGGCCCTGAGCCCAAGCCCAGGACTGGCAAATAAATAAATAAATAAATAAACATTTAAAAAAAAAAACCACAGCTAAAACTTTGCCTGTGAACAATAGCAAATGATCTCCAAACAGTTCTCTGGAGAGACAATAGGAGCAGAGACCTACAGTCCTATGAGGAACCCTGTCCTGAAAAGGTCAAGGAATATATAAAACTTCCATCGTACTGCTTTACTACTAAACAAGCTAAAAGGGAGGGAAGATAAAAATTAGCAAAAGGGGAAACAAAAAAGAAAAACAGGAAGAAATCTTCATAATTATTGAACAGTTGACATCCTAACTCCATACTTTGGTCATGTTGTAATTGGAATTCTTGATTAAAATACTGGTGATATTTGTTAAAGGACTCATACGGTTAATCATTGTGCAAAGGGAAACTGGAGTCATCAAAGCCCAATTTATTAGTTTTGTAAAAGGAATTTACATAGGCTGCCTCTGGTTTACATAGGCTGTCTGTGATTATTGTTGTCCAGTGTTTCACAATGAGAAATGTTTCAAGAACATGCAAAGGAGTTGCAGTGAACATGCAATTTGTTTCATTAAGATTGTACTGTCTATATAACTATTGCATAGCTGTCCATCCTTCTGTCCCCTGGTTCAACGCAAGCCAACTTATGGTGTGATGCATTACCAAAGCAGATTCTGTTTTAAAGTTTCCCTGGCTATCTATTCACTTTGAAAATACATGGGTAACTATTTTCTCGATCTCACTTAAGATATACCTTCATAAATATTAACCCAAACTCGGAACTAGCAATAGGTGGTTTTGCTGAGGCCAAAATGCCAGTAGCAACCATCTAAGAGCCCAGTCCTGCCAACCTTGTGGGGGTGGGGAAGACAACTGAACCTGGATCTTCGGGGACAGGGATACTGGGGATGAAGAAAGCCAGTGGTGGTTTGACTGGGCAGCTTGGTGTGTGACAAGGGTGGACCGGAAGGGATCAGAGACTTTCACAGCTATTTAGGAAAGCACCTGGACGGGGTCTGGGAGTGGGGAGGAGAGAACACCAGGAGTGTCAAATCAGATCAGGGGTTGGTGTGCTGGGGTGCTGGGATGAACTGAAGAGGCAGGTGAGCCACATTCTGGGCTCCCCTTGCTCCTGTAAGGTGCAGGGGGGAGCAGGGGTGGAGCCCACTGGCCAGAGCGCATGAACAGGCCAGCGCTCTGAGCCACACAGCTCCTGAAGGAAGGGTAAAGGGTGGCGTGGCCTGGGGTGGGAGGCCCGCGGGGGACGAGGAGGCTCCGGAGTGAGGGGAGCCAGCAAGCTCGGCAGAGCCCAGGAGGAGGGTGAGAGGGGGGGGGACCCAGTGACTGCGCTAGGCTCCGCCCGCCCCTCCACCTTGGCATCTGCATAGGTGTCCACCCCGCAGGCTGGGGGGGGGGGCGAGACAGCCCGGCCAACGGCGTCTGCATCCTGGTCCGCGCCGGCGGGGGGCCTGGTGGGGGCCGCCGCTCCCCCCACCCGTCCTCATGCGCACACCGCGTGGGGGATGGGAGGCCTCGCCGGGTGGGCAGCAGGGTGCCAAAGAAGAAACTTTTCCCTCTGGTGCTCCGTCCTCGCCCCCAGCATTCCCCTCCCAGCCCCCCGCCCCCCGTCCCCCGCCCCCCGCCCCCCGCGCCCGCCGCACCTGAACCCCTCCTGCGCTCGGGGCCCGGCTTCGGGGGCCGCAGGGGTGCGGGTAAGGCCGCTGACCTCCCACCCCTCGGCCTCCCGGCGGGGCGTCCGTGGCCAGGGACCCCCGTTTCCCACCCACCCCGCTGGTGGCTGGGCACCGCGCGGCCGCCTCCTCCCGCCACGGAGGCGGTGACCCGGGGAGCGGGCCGCGGCGCCGCGGGCTCCCCGCGCCCCCCACACGCGCACACTCACGCGCACTCTTACACGCACACACACTCACACACTCTGCATCGCCGGAGCTGTCACCGCCACCCCTGGGCCAGGGACCGGTGTGGAACGCGGCGGGGGACGGCGGAATCTTCCCGCCCGGCTCCCAGGGCCACCGCAGTCCGCGCCCGCTGGGGCGTCCCGCACGGCGGGAAGGGGGCGCGCCCGGGGCCGGGTCAGCGCCGCCGGGGGCGGGCGTGTGCCCGCGGCCCCCGCCGCGCGCTCGGGCGCCGCCGCCTCCCGCGGGTAAAGCGGCGCCGCCGCTCCTTTGCCCTCCCCGCCGCCAGGCGCGGGGCCGCCGGCACCGGGACCGCCTCTCCGCCAGCCTCTCCGCCCGCCCCGAACCTCGGCTCCGCCGGCGGCGGCGGTGGCGGCCGCACTCAGCCCCCGCCCCGCCTCCACCATGTCCTAGGAGAGGTGAGTGAGGCTGGCGTCCCCTGGCGCTGGCGGGGGTGGGGGTGGCGCCTGGGGGCGCGGGGCACCGGGCTGAGGCGGAGGAGGGGGCGTAGAGCACCGGGGTGCCCACTGCGTCGGGGCCGGGGCTTCAGGAGGCTGCCCCCCCCCCTCTGGCTGGGTCCTAACCTAGATTTTTGGCCAGAAGCTGAGATCCTGGGCGCTCCCAGCCCTCCCCCGAGGAGGTGAAAAACTTCGTGCGAGGGACACGTCCACCCCTTGGGTAGTCAGGACTCCCCGGGAGCTGCCACTGCCGCTTGGCGAGCTGGGGCGCAGGGTCGGGGGTGCCCCGGGCTCCCGTCTGCCGCCTGCGCGACCGCACGCGGCCCGGCGAGGACAGCGCGCGTGACCGCGAACCCCGCGGGAAAGTTGGGCGCCTCGGCGGGGACCCCTGGCCGCGGGGGCGCCGGGGCGCGGAGGGGAGGCGCACGAGCTCCCCGAGGTCGGGGACCCCGCGGTTTCAAGGGTGAGGAGGGAGGAGGCGCCTTCAAACGCCGGGTGCCCCCCTCCCGTTTTGCACACCTCCCTCCCCTCCGTGGCTTTGGCGGGCGTCGGGCGCGGGTGAGGCGCAGCTGCCACCGCCGGCCTGCGGGTCTCCCCCACCCCCGCGGGCCGGGGACCTGATTTAGGTGAGCGCATCCCCGGCCAGGACGCGGGGCCGGCGGGAGCCGAGCGCGGCGCCGCCCCGAGCGCGGCCCGAAAGTCCTGAGAAATCAAAGTTAAGGCGCGGGTCCGCCGGCCTCCGTGAGTGCTGCGTTTGCGCGCGGGGAGGAGACCGAGGCGGGGCGGCCGAGGCGGAGAAGGGACGCGGGGGGGGGGGCGACAGGGCTCCGGGCACACCCGGGGGGTCCCCGGAACACACTGCAGCCCCCCCATCCCGTTGACACCCCCCCCGTGCGTGCACCCACTACGGAGCGTCTCCGGCAGCAAGCTCTGCTTCCCACGGAACCAGTGGAAAAATCCACGGAGGCACGGTGTGCACACTGTCGGCGGCCTGTGACCCGGGCACTTTTTTGGGGTGTGTGTGTGTAGCTGTGTTTAAAGGGGTTCGGCTTTCTCTCCCCGGCACGGTGTGAGGGGATGCGAATCCAGGGGAACGTGATCCTCTGGCTCGCCGGCGACGGGGGCTGCAGCTGCTCCGCCCGGAGGTAACCCCGGGCCGGGCCGGGGTGGGGGGGCGGTCCGGGGGTCCGGGGAGCCCCCGGCGCGGCTCCCGTGCGCGCGACCTGAGGCTCACCTGGCGCGGCAGGTGCGGGGCGCCCCGGGGGCTCCACCTGGCCCGCGCGCGGACCAGCCGCCGCTCCCGCGTCAGCACGCCGCTCGCCTCCCCGCACGTCCGGGGGGCCCGCCGGGGGGGTGGGGGGGACAGCCGGGCCGGGCGACAGCAAGTGTGGGGCGGCCGCGGTGGGGGAGGTGGAGGTGTTGGGTGGAAGGTAGCATGCAGATTGGGGTACCTCGTGTCGTCGCCACCGCCCGGTGCCCTGAGCACCGGCCGCCGCCGCTGCGGCTTTAAGGAAGCTGCCGAGTCCCGGCTGTGTCGCAGCAACTTTGTATCAGTCATGTCTCCCAGCCCGATGATTGACAGCCCGCGTAGTCCAATCAGCAGCCCGCCTGGGCCTTGCAGCGCGGAGCCTGGCTTCCCTCCGGGCCAATGGGAAGGGCTCGGAGGGGCGGGACGGCAACCTGAACTTTCTGGACATGTGACCCGTTTTTAAAAGGACCGGCCCTCCCGCTGGTCCACTCCCCCTCCGGGCTGCTGCCCGTCCCTCTCCCGCCCTCCCTTCCCTTCTTATGCCCGCCCTGGCCCTGCCCCTACCCCCTCCTCTCCGCTTCCCGGCGCCCGGGGTGTCATTGGGCCCAGGAGACGCGAGCCAACTTCAGGCAGCTCCGCGGAAGCCCGCGCCGTCACCTGGGTGCGGAACGCGGCCGCCGCGGGCTCTCCCGCCGCGGGGAGGGCGGCACTCGCCGGCCTGGATGTGGCTGGGGGTCGGGGGGCTCCGCAGCAGGGGTGTCGAGGCGGCGGTGCCGGGCGCTGCAACAGGTAGACGGCGGCGGCGGCGGCGGCGAGCGGAGGACCCCGGCGGGCCGCGGCAGGTGCGTAGGGGTGCGCCGCAGGGCGCGCGGCCGCGCCGGGGGGACGCGCGCCGGGCCGGCGGAGGTGGCGCCGCGCGGTGCGGGCCAGAGGTGGCTGCGTAATCCGGAGGCACCGCCAGTGCGCTGCCCTGCGTGTGCTGGTTGTTTTGGTTTGGTTTTCCACTTTTTTTTTCACCACCCCCCCCTGGGCCGCCGGAGGACTATTTTGGGAAAGTTTGGCCACTTTGGATAAATGCCCTTTATGAAGAGCAGCTTTTTCAGCCGCCTTGGGCTCGGGGCGATCTCACCACCCTTCTCGTTCCCCTGAGATCCATTTCGGATTTGTCTTTCTTTTTCTAATTTTTTTTTGGGGGGGAGGTGGTTGTCTCCTACCACATTGGAAGGACGTTTGAATAGTATTTCTTCTTCCCTCTATCAATCGCGGAAGCTTCCAAATCTGGAAGCTGGAGGTGTAGCGGATAAGGGCAGCTGAAGGAGAATAAAGATCCTGACGGCTCTGCAGAATCCCGGGGGCCCTGGGAATCTGTGCATTTTCCTGAACATCCCCCCCCCCTCCAGTATTCTGCAAACTCGGGGAGCGGCTGCGCGGCGCGTGCCAGCCCTGGGAACCCCCAGGCCGCGCATTTGGGAGGCAGCCTCTCCCCCTGCCACCCTCACCCTGCCCAATTTCAGATGCGTGAGGCTTTTCCTACTGGATTTTCAAGTCACCGTGGCTTGTGTGTGACACCATCCGCTTTCGTGATGTATGCTAGCAGGAGTTAGGAAAACTTTTGCTAACAGAAGTTTAAAACAAAACAAAACAAAAATCCTCTGGAGTGTTAAAGGCACCAAATTGCTCCTTTGCCTTTTGTGTGGCATTTTCTTGAGGTGCTGTTATTGATGATATTTACACGGTAATGATAGCATCGTCTGCATTTGGGGAGTCCTGCTTTGAGAGTTTTAATTTCATGTTTGGTATCATGGCACATTATCCTGGGCAAGCTTTTGGAGAGAAGTTTTTCTTTTTTAATGGGGGGGGGATCTCAAATGGAGCTTTGTTGTTGTTTTTAAATAAGGGAGAGGAGACATGTAGATTTGTTTGCAAATTTTGGAAAGATCAGAGAGCTCAATGAATTGGGTGAGTGAATAAAAATCAGGTATTCTCAGTTCGGACTGGTTTTTCCTGATCTCTTATATGGGTGACCTTGAGCAGGTTTTTCCCTCATCTGGAAAAGAAGGGAAGGGAATAGCCAAAAAAATAGTCCTAGGCTGGGAACTGATACAACTCTGCAACTAGTGATAAACGTGAATTTCTTATGGCTTAGTCTTCAGGGTGCCACAAGGATTGCAAGGATATTAAAGATGAAACTCTCCAGATAAGATACAAATTCCTGAGGACCTTTTGCTATAATCTAGGTGGAAAATCTAGTCTCTTAGGGAAAAGGGCAATGGGCTACAGACTCTCTATATAATATATACAGAGTATATAATATATATCACCTAAAGTTCAAAAATCAGATTTTCTTTTATAAAAATATTTGAGCACATGTGTATGGCTAAAAGTAGAATCTCCATCAATGCTTTCCTTTATCTCAGTGAATTCTCTTTATGTTTCGGGGAAGCTATTTGCATAAAAATTGAAGCTACAGCAAGAGCCCTTGCTAGCCTAACAGTGGGAAGCATATGAGCCTGATTTTACCTAAAGTAGATATACCTCCCTCCATATCAAAAACTTCCCCTTTTTTCTTTGGATATTAAGTTCTACCTGGATCCTACTCATCAAGGAGTGCTTTCCATAGTCACTCGTCAGCTCAGCTTCACGGAAATTCTGCTAAAGTCATATCATTATACTGATTCTAAAAAGACAACCTCCAGAGTTGGTTTCCTGGACAACATAGGGAATTAATTTCTAAACTGAAATATTTTATTCAGAGTTCTCTCTGTCTATGAAGTCTCTTTTATAAACAAATGGATCAATCATATTTCTAAAAAAAAAAAAAAAAAAAGGAAGATCCAGTCTTACCAAAACCTGTTTGCAATGGCAGGCTGTGAAGGTTCTGGGTGTCGTCCATCGTTTTGTGTTTGTGGCCAACCTTTACTCTATTTCCTTTGTGGAGAGGTGCGTGAGGTTGCTGGGTGAGAATACTTTAAACAAAGCTAATTTAGACTTCAGCAAAGCCTTTGGCAAATGCTCCGATGATAGTCCTGTCAATAACTTAGTCAAGTACAGGCTGCTTTATGATACTGTTAAGAGAGTTCAGGGCTGGTGAACCAGGACTTGGAAAGTTGTGATCAGCTGTCTTGATGTTAGCTGATAAGATGTTTCCTTGTAGAGGGCTTTACTCCTTGGCGCCATTCTCTCTCGCTTCTAGATCCTGCTCCTCAGATCTTCCTGGAGCCCCACACATCTGGCCCATAGCTCCCACTTTGGGTGGAGCCATGAAAAGTGTCCCTCAGAATATTAGTAGGCATGCAATAACAAAAGACGGCCACGATCAAATGATTCAAGGAAGTCTGGGTTCAAAGGAGAGTGACTTGTGCACAGTACAATCTTTAGGGGTTTTAGTGTATAGGTTTGCATTGTGAGATCTCAGAAAGTCAGTGAGTAACCACCTTTCCCAAAGGAAAATGGAGAGAATGAAATTTTAGAGACCGATCTGAATGAGGAATCACCCTTCAGAATAAGGCTGGAGCCCTGGGAAGGAACAGGCCTAGGAATAGAGGCCTTTTGGCCAACGTACTGAATCTAGGGTCACTTCTGGTAATTGATAGATGGTGATGGAGAATTCTAGGATAAGGAGGGTGAGTTGTGACCATGAATGGACATCTTTCTTGTGGCGCTTAGTGACTTCGGAGCAGAAATATCTGTACCTTAGCTTTATACTGATGGCTCATCTTTGGGGAGAATAGAATATTCCTAGGTTAAAAATAGAAGAATGCATATTACATTTACTGTATTTTCCAATGCATAACTATGACAAAATATGTTTTTAGGAACTTAGGAAAAGTTCAGTATTAGCAATGAATGAATTGATTCTAAATCATTCTTTTCAAATTGTGCTTGGCTTTTATTCCCAACAATTTTTTCTCATGGCTAGATAATTGCCTCTAAACCTTGATAAATTTGATTTATTTTCTGTTTTGTGATTGATTTTTTTATTAGGAATTCATAGAATTATGTTCTTCAAGTAAAAACATGCTATGTAACTAGTTGACTTTAATGTTCAGAAATGGAGGATAGTTTAACAATTAAAAAAAAAAATTTGTGACTTACTACCCATCTGGAACATAGTGAGGAAACTAGTAGTTTTTCACCATTTAGAAATTTCTGTGGAATACAGAAAAGCAAGATGTATTTACAGTTAAGACAACTTGGACATAACATTTCATTACTGGGCTTTGTGATTTCTAATGCTATTTTATTTACTAAAGCTATTATATTATTTTTCAGTCTTAATATCAAGTTCTATAGCAGAAGGACTTCCCAATCTCATATTTTAGTGAAAAGAAAATAGAGAGACTGGACAAAGACAGTGGACAGTGGGGAAAGGGTAAGAGGCTTAAGATAGAGCTTCTATATAGAACTGCAGAATGCAGAACTTTCCAAGAAAGGATAGGAAGTTTCCTGTAAGTCTTGCTTGCCACAACTGCAGAATGTGGTACCTCTTTTGGGTCACAATTACTTACGGACTTGGAAGGATTTGGAAGGAAAAACCTAATAAAAAAAAAACTATAGTAAAACATGCAAATAAAATTTTCACCTTGAATTAGTTTATTTTTGCAAAATAGTTCTTTACAGTGGTGGCTTGTCTAGGGTGATTTTATTCCCTAGGACATTTGGACGCAAGAGACTTTTAAAAATTATTATTACAGCTGGAGAATGAAGGGTTGCCCAGGCTTGTAGTGGGGATCAGAGTTGTAGAGACCAGGCTGGATCCATTTCCAGCTCTGCCATTTATTTGTGTGGCCAGTGCCTCTGTTTTCCATTTTCAGCAGCAGCAGCCCCTTAGGGTTTGGTTGTAAGGATACATAAGTTACTATATATATGCAAATGATGGGTAATACTGCACTTAAGTATATAGTACATAAGGATTACATGTGTAGGACTGATTATAATCTGCTCAGGAACTCAATTTATCTACTGGACCTAATGGATATGGTTATATATCTAAAGCAATCCTGTAGGCTCCTGGAGGCAAAGGCGCAGGTTTGTTGTCTTTATCACTTACAGATCCAACAACTGGTCTCAGGCCCAGGATGCGGTAAACCTTTCTCAAATAGTGTTGAATGATTGAATGCCTAACATTTCAGAACTTCTCTGGAACTTTCTCTGTTCTCAGCCGAAAGTAAAAATGTCTGGCTATGGATGGTCTCTCCAGCCCAGGGGTCACGAGGTCAAGGTTCATGCCATTGTCTTAGTATTGAAACACAGTGAGAAGCCCTGGGCTGTCCTACAGCTCTGATCTGTGGATCCATTGAACCCATGTTCAGAAAGTACCACTGACACTCAACTGTCTTCACCATGAATCTATAGTAAAGTCCCCTCCCCTTTTATTGTTTGGGGTTTTCTTGTTTGCTTTGTTTTGTTTTTATGTTTGTGTTCCAGGGCTTGAATTCAGGGCCTTGGCACTGTCCCTAAGCATTTTTGCCCAACCCTGGTGCTTTACCACTCAAGCCACATCTTTAAACTTGTAGCCTTCCTGTAGTTTATTGGAAAGAGTCTCATGGACTTTTCTGCCCAGGCTGGCTTCGAACTGCAATCCTTAGGTCTCAGCCTGCTGAGTACCTAGGATTACAGGTGTGATCCACTGGTACCCGGCAAGAAGATCTTGTTTTGGAAACAAACCTTAACTGAGTTTTCCTAAGATGATTCCCTTGGAAACTTTTAATTTGGAACTTGTAACCTGAGTTGAGTTGTGTTTCCATAGTTTTAACAAGGCCATGCATGCATTTGACCCCATGGAAAACATAATCAAAAGACTCCAGAAGGGTTGGAATCTGAGATTTCATTTTAAATCCAACTTGTCACCAGTCCTTTGACACTGGGCAAGTCACTGCCTCAGTGAATCCTCAAGTTTCTCCTTTGATTGCCGTATCAGTTAACAGGGCTAGTGGTTGCATGCCTGCCTAGCATGCATGAAGCCCTGGGTTTAGTTCCTTTGTACCACATACACAGGAAGAGTGGAAGTGGTGCTGTGGCTCTAGTGGTAGAATGCTAGCCTTGAGAAAGTTCAAGGACAGTGCTCAGGCCTTGAGTTCAAGCCCCAGAACTGGCAGAAGAAAAAGAAGAGGAGGAAGAAGAAGAAAAACAGGGTAAATTCAAATATTACTTAATATTCAAGTAAGTTAACATTTTGGAAATAGTCTATGCAAATATGTTACTTCTATTTCTCTGCAAAAGTTTTGTAAGATTCACTTTAGTCTGGCTTCTGCCCAAGTTGCATCTACACCCAAGAAGTAAGTTTTCATAGAACCAGGACGATTTCTTACCCTCGGTAGAATGCGTATTTGTAGTTCCGTGGACGACGTAGAATGCGTCTTGGAGGAATGAATACCAGTAATTCCAGCTGTTGCGGACTCTGACACTTTAATGTCCATTTCTCTTGTCAGCTATGGAGACCAAAGGCTACCACCACGTCGCTGAAAGTCCAGAGATGGAGAGGCGCTGGGGTCAGGCTTCCCAGGCCGCCGAGCCTGCCCCGGGACGCGCGGAGAGGACGGACGACCAGAGCCGCATGCAGGCCGTGGACGTCCCCTGTGTCCCCCCCTGTGTCCCCGGGCCCGAGGGCAGTGGCGTGAGCCGGGACAAGCACGAGCTCCCCGCTTGCCTCCAGCAGGACGGCGGGCGCGGCGGGGTCTTACCGTCCGACATAAAGACGGAGCTGGACTCGAAGGAGCTGTCCGCCACGGTGGCCGAGTCCATGGGTCTGTACATGGACTCGGTCCGGGAGCCCGACTTCGCCTACGAGCCGCCGAGCGCGCAGGCCGGCCTGAGCCCGGCCAAGGCCTACCACCACATGGAGCAGCTGGTGAGGTTCTACAAGGAGAACGGCCACCGTCCGTGCCCGCTCGGGGGCGGGGGCAGGCCCCCGCGCGCCTTCCTGGCCGACTCGGGGAGCCCGGCCCTGGGGAAGAGCCCCTCGGTCTGCAGCCCTCTGAACGTGGCGGCCTCGGCCTGCAGCGCCGCCTCGGCCAGCTTCGGCGGTTTCCCCGCGCACAGCCCCATCACGCAGGGCACCCCTCTGATGTGCTCCCCCAACGTGGAGACGCGAGGCTCGCGCTCGCACAGCCCCACGCACGCCAGCAGCGTGGGCTCCCCGCTGTCCAGCCCGTTGAGTAGCATGAAGTCCCCGGTGTCCAGCCCCCCGAGCCACGGCAGCGTCAAGTCCCCGGTGTCCAGCCCCCACCACGCGGCGCTGCGCTCCTCCGTGTCCAGCCCGGCCACCCTCCACAACTCAAGGTGCTCCGTGTCCAGCCCCTCCAACGCCAACAACCGGTCTGCGCTGTCCAGCCCCGCGGCCAGCACCGGGGGCTCCATCTGCAGCCCCATGAGCAGTGCTTTCGGCTACGCGGCCTCGGGCCCCTGCGGCCCCCGGGATGTGGTTTCCAGCCCGGACACCCACGAGAAGGCCGCTCCTGAGGTCCCCTTCCCCAAGACGGAGGACGCGGACGACGCCGCCGCCATCTCCAACGGCGCGCCGGGCCAGCTGGGCCTCCTCCACTACATCAAGCCGGAGCCCGACGGAGCCTTCCGGAGCTCCTGCCTGGGAGGAAACCACAAGATGACCTCCGAATCGCCATTCTCCATACCCATCAAGCAGGAAGCCACCAAGCATTCGTGTTCAGGGGACTCGTTTAAAGGGACTCCGGCGGTCAACCCGTTCCCCTTCATGGATGGCTCCTACTTCTCCTTCATGGATGATAAAGACTACTACTCTCTGTCAGGAATCCTGGGGCCCCCCGTGCCCGGCTTCGATGCGAGTTGTGAGGGGGGTGGATTTCCAGTGGGGATTAAGCAAGAGCCGGAGGATGGGAGCTATTGCCCCGAAGCCAGCATCCCTCCCCACTCGGCCATCGTGGGTGTGAATTCGGGCGGACAGTCCTTTCACTACAGGATTGGTGCTCAAGGTACAATCTCTCTGTCACGCTCGCCTAGAGACCAGGCTTTCCAGCACCTGAGTTCTTTTCCTCCCGTCAACACTTTGGTGGAGTCCTGGAAATCCCACAGTGACCTGTCTTCTAGAAGAAGTGATGGATACCCGGTCCTAGAGTACATTCCAGAAAACGTGTCAAGGTAAATTGACCTCCTCCCTCCTTCCCTCCATCCTCTCCCCTCCTCCCTCCCTTCCTTTTGGAAACAGAACACAAAAGCAAAACCATGGCTTTTTGTAAGTTGGCGAAATTTAAAGACGTGTTCGCGGGTGTGGTTGTTCTGCTTTTGTTTTTAAGGATGGCGGTTGAGTGCATACTGACCTTGGCTTGTTGAGATATATATAATGCTATCCTTTTCTTGCAGTAAAGGGACAAGAAATTCTTCAGATCTCTTATTAGACTTTGAAGCAGCGTGCATAGGTATCCTGCTGTTGTCTGTGTTAGGTGTTGGGAAAATGTGTTTGTTTTCTACTGCCAGTTACTATATTTACTTTAGCAGACTAGGGTTTGTTGGGGTTTTTTTTGTTTTTTCCGTTTAGCTATTTGGTGGTTCCGTGAAACTGCATGAAATTACTTTTCGTATGATCCTATAGCCTTCTTCTAAAATTTCATATATTTAAATTTTCTTTAATCACGTTATTGGCTATGAAAGGTAAAAATTGAACTCCAGCTTTGTTTCCTACAAGCTTCAGGCCCTCCCATTCCTTTCTAGGTAGGTTAATTTTATGAACGTGTGGTCTTCAGTGCAAATAAATGGTTTCCATAACTGTTGAGACCGTTTAAAGTCTCAGTACATCTAAAATTACTTAGTGGACAGTCTCGCTTTCTCACTCACATTGGAAGTGAAATGTGTCACTGTTGTTTTCAATTGAAATATTCATAACTTTTCAGATCTGCAAGAAGACATAATTTCTTGTACATCGTCTCTTGCTTTTCCTTATTACAGATAGCATGTTGTGTATATTTAGAAAAACAGGGAAGAGGTTTTCGATATGGCTGTAAAGGGTGGTTCTAAGTTATGCAATGCATAATTGGACTTTGCTTCTGTACTTTTTTATTGTGTGGTTGTGATAAATGATCCCTGTGTGGAATATCTAAGGAATAAATTTTCTAGGCAGAGTTCATTCCTTTGGCATCAAGGAATATGTGGATAGTTATGTCCCGTCCATTTTTTTTTTTTTGTGGGAAGTACATCTACCCTCTAACAGTATAGGATTTACCTGAATCCCTTTGGCTTTGTCTTTTATTATTTCTGTTTTCCAAACCAAAAGCAAAACCTTTTAATTTGTCCATTTTCCTAATCATTAGTTTAAATATTTCTCATTTTTTATGGAAGCAAACATTCCATACAGAATGTATTCTTATAGTTCTCCATAGCAGGAGTTACCCAATCATAGTGCAATGCCATCTCTTAAATTTCAGACCCTGACACAGGGCCTAAGAGAACATAGTTTTCATCAGAATCAAGTTCAGCGTGTGTTTTTCGACTACCACTTCATTTTACTTTTAGAGAAGGAAATTTTTTGTGGACCTAATATGCGTGCGTGCGTGTGTGTCTGTGTCTGTCTCTGTCTCTCTGTCTGTAGTTTTTTGGTAAGTGAGTTTTATTGGCTCACTGCAGGAGAGTGTAGCCTGGTGGTTTATTTATCTGTGCTACTCAACTGTGTGCGTCCCTGTGGATAGCTCTTCACCTCTGTGCTTTACAGTTTACTCCTGTCAAGAACTCACATTCACAGCTATGGAAATAGAAATATTCAGAGGTTAAACAGTTTATTTATATGAGTTTATGGGAGATTTATTGGCTGATCATCTGGTATGTAAGTTGGAATCATATCTAGTTTAGTTCTTGTTTTAAAGAGTTTCGTCATCTTTCCTCTTTCAGTTTTCATAAAATGAAGAGGAAGGAAATGCCAAAAAATTTTTCAAAGGAATATTTGAAATTTTTAAGGATTTTATAAGAAACATTTGGTAATTTCTTATGTTGAAGATCCCATTTTTATTAAAGAAAGTAGAGTAAGGATCCATATTTGTACTAGTATACATCCATCTATCCATTCATTTTAGCTTTGAAGGCTACTTCTGGTAGAACACTAGAAGGCAGGAGCTAAAAATGTTTTCTTTCTCTTACCTCCTGTTTCTATCATTTGAATCATGGTTCACATATTAGCTCCCTCCAGATTATCCAGATTATTACATGGTGATAGGAATCGATAGCTGTGGGGTGTTTGTGGACTCAGAGGGTTATAGCAGATTCTCTAGAGAGGATGGATTATTCCATGTTTACTAATACGGTAAGAGAGGGTTTATTGTGCCTGAATATATGCCAGTTAAGATGAGTTTTTCTGAACAGTTTCATGTTAAAACCTTTGTGTTGTTGTAAAGAATTAGTCATCTGTAAGAGATTTCAAACTTTTTCTTGTGGATACTATCCAAGCAGATTTGTTTGGTTTATTTCAAGAGTAAAGACTGAAGGATTGAGGATATTTAGGTTTTCCTTAGGTACTAATAACAAGTTTAACCTCATTATAGTTTCATCATTGTTCTTTTATTTTGTATCTTTTATACCAAAAATGTGATCCTTTTGCATATTTCCTCATTGTGCATGAGGATATCTCATGTGAGGGAATCATGTGACATGAGTGTGTGTGCACACCAGTAGTGGGGGCTTGAACTTGGTGTCTCATACTCTTGCTTAGCTTTTTCTTCAAGGCCAGCGCTGCATTGAGCCTCTTCTGGCTTTTTGAATCTGGGGTATTTCTGCCTGGGCTATCTTCAAACTGAGATCCTCAGGTCTCTGCCTTCTGAGTAGGTAGGATTGCAAGAATGGGCAATGAGTGCCCAGAATGGGAATGTTGAATGAATTGATGAATTAAAGATTGTGACGGATCTGTGTAAACACTACTTGGTTTTACAGTATCATTCATTTTCAGACAGGACTCTAAATTATTTCTCATAGTTGCAAAGAATAAGTAGAAGGAAGTGGGGGCTTCCTGATGGATTTTCATGTAAATTTTTCAGTGATATTCTTTCAAATTCCATGTTGCATGTAACCTCTTAGAATATAAAGTTGGATGCCAGTGGCTCATGCCTACAATAGTAGCTATTCAGGAGGCTGAGATCTGAGGATTGAAGTTCAAAGCTAGCTCATGCAAAAAAGTTTATGAGACCCTTATCTCCACTTAACCACAAAATAAACAGAAGTAATGCTGTTACACAAACGGTAAGAGCCAAGTAGAGCTTAGAGACAGTGCCCAGGACCTGAGTTCAAGTCCCAGGACAGGCATAAGAAATAAAAATGAATCTCCTCGCTGTCCATTTTCAGTGTTGTACCATAGTGATCTGAAAAGTACTTGCAGTGATCTGAAAAGGTCTGTAAACTACTACTGTTTTCCAGCAACACATGTGTATGAAACTACATCTACTTGAAGCAAAATTTATCTATTATACATTGAACATGAAAGGATATACAAGAATCAAGCTGTTTTCTATTAAGCAAACAGCAGCAAAGATGTTAAGTAGAATAAGAAAACCTATTCCAGCTTTTCATTTGCAGAAATCCAGTTACTAGTTCATAAACTTATGTTGTCAATATGTAATGGCTTATTTGAACATGGCTTTAAATATTATCAATTTCTAGTTTAACACAGTTACAGCTCATATAACAGATTATTTGGGATCCTTGAGATTAGTGTGTGTAAATGTGTAGCTATATATATGCATATGTATATGCGCATGTATATGTATATATATTTATGTATATGTATATGTGGAGCCAGGTTTGAAGTTTCTTTGCAGCTCAGTTTGGCCTTGACCTCAGGATCTTCCTGCCTCAGTTTCTTTAGTACCAACGTTCCTGGCGTACATCACCTTGTCCTTCTCTTTTAGGTACTTTTTAGGAGTGAAAAGGAGATCCAGTAGTTGAGAATTTCTGTCCTGTCCTCTTCTGTACACCATTTACAAGTTCAAATACAGAAAATGGCTGTCACCTAGAATGATATTTTTATTCACCTAGAAATAAGTAATGGCTGTGAGATGTGGTTGTCTGCATTTGAATCCATGGGCATTCTCCGAGAGCGGTGAAGGAAGTCACCTCTCTGTTAATTATTCCCAGTGAAGGGATTGTCTCATTGCTAAATTGTAAAGTAAATTATGACAAAGCTAAATGGAAAGCCCTGAGGGTGGACACTGGACCTGATTGTGTCATGTGGGTTGAGTTACCCTGTTAGCTTGGGAGCAAACAACTGTGACCTCGGATGAGTCACCCCTCACAGACTCAGTTTACTCATTTTAAAGCTAGTCAGGTAGACATAAAGTCTGTCAGTAATGTTACTGTCATTGAAGTTTCCTTTGAAGAATCACATAAGGGTATTTAAAAAATATACATTTACTAATGTGCTTCACACACATTTACTAATACGCTTCACACATCTCTCAGCATATTGTTTATTGGATAGTTTGCATAGTAAATTTTCTTTAGCGCTTAGCTAGGTCAAAGTTTTTCCTCCGAAAATACTAGGTTTGTTCTTCTTTTTAAAGAAAAACAGATTTTTTTCTACAGATTTAGCACTATGATTTTTTTTTTTGCCCTATTCCTCATGGACAGCCTATTTCTGTTGACATAATGCTGGCTATTCCAGGCGATAATCAGAGTTTGATAGCATCATAACTCAATGCTAACATTGACTTAGACTTTTGAATATAAAGTTCACTATTTCAAAGGGCACATTCTGGTAGTTTCAGGAAAAGTAATTAAATGCCTGTATTAAGATATACATATGTATATATATTCATAAGAGAAAACAAGTAACCTACAATTTTTATTTTATTTTTCAATTCTTCCTGACTTTTTTTTTTACCTTATATGACAAGCCAGAATTCAAGAAGTTCTTAATACTATTTTGCCTCTTAGTAAACTTTCTACAGAATGTGTTTCAGCGCAAGTGCCTCCATGTAACAAATGCTATGAAGGAAGGTGGGATGGGGGTGGTGGCCTATAGCTTTGATCATTACTCTTTATCTATGCATTTCAGTGTTGCTCAGCTCACTTGGCAATGAAAACCTATGACTCTCATCATCTGACTTGTAGCAGTTTGCTTTTGACAGTAGTAATAGGCCTGGAATCTCTCCGGAGTAGTATTTTAGATAATATTTTTGAAGTGGTTTTAAAGTGAAATTTGCACCTCTGGATGGTTCATTCACTTCCATTTACCTTATGATACTTCTGGGAAGAGTGGTGATAATTTTATTGAAAAAAGGCAGTGCTTTATAATATTCAAGTTGCTCTGTACAAGCTGCTACTGTACATATTCTTTGTAAGCACACCAATATTTTAGATCATGAGCAGTAGACATAATGACATTTAAACCTAAATAGTAGTTTAGAACCATTTATTTGATAGTTTAAAAAAAGTTGAAGATCATATCCACTGCTTTCACTTAGATAAATGCAAATTATTCAGCTTACTGCAGGTTTTATCCTTGTGACTTCCTGAAACAGGACATAGAGATTTATCATTTATGGATTTGATGACTTTTGCAATATTGAAATTCTGGGTGTGTCTGACCTTTCTTGTCCTTTTAGTTTGAGAGCAAAAGCAGATGTTACATTGGCCACCATAATTGCAGAGTAATGCTGGACTTTCATTAGTGCTTTGAAGTCATTATCTTTTCCTCTCCCCAGACAAATACTTTTTATCTTGAGTTCACCAGTTGCTTTAGTTTTGTGCTGTTTATCATCCCTGCTGATTGGTAATTTATCATTTTCTTTTATTTACTAGTTTTAGATTGAGAGAAAAATTTGGATATCTTGGATAATAATGTTGGGCAGTATTACAAAAATATTAATGAAAGCCAAGAAAAAAGAAAAACATGTTAAGAGGATATTGCTTTGATTAAAACTTTAGAGTTTCTGGCTTTAAACCTGTGAAGGGTAGATTTACTTCAGTTTTCTAAAATAAGTTTTATATCATTCTTTATATAGTAAGGCTATGATGAAGTTCAATGTCATTATATCACCATTTATCACTTGACTGATGTTCTACAAATTTCTGAATATATAATTGTTACTTGTATGACCAAGGCTGAAAAGAGATAGATGTTGCTTATACTTCATAGAGGAATAGAAAACTGTATTCAAGGAATGAAATGGGATAAACAGAGTGATTTGGATACTTAAAAAGCTAATACCTTGGGGAGAGAATGTGAGATAATAACTGGCAGTCTGAATTCATAACTTTGGCTATGACCTAATTGTATTACTGATAAAATGTCTTCAGTGGCATGTGACCCTCCCTCTTATATGTTAGGAGCTGAAATTCCAGGATGGAATATGATTTGTAAGAGGAGAGAGTGATGCTGGGCGTTCTGATAAAGAAAGGTTATATGAGCAAATCTTGGAAAATGGAGGGTTGAGTGGTAAAAGATGTTTTTTTATTCTTCGTTTTGTGAAATTCATGAGAGGTGGAATGCTGTACCGCCTAGCGTGGGCACTCTGGCAGACTGTATATGATGCTTGGCAAGAAGAAAGCATCATTCTCAATTTGATAGGTCAGGAGGAACTCCCTCAATGTAGATACAGGGATGTGGTGACAGCAGGGCACTTGGGAAGACCTTGACTGGGCAGGGGTTATGGGTAGATTGGAGCATAAGAAACCTTATAAAGAAATCCCAGTTGTGTAGGAAATGGGAAGTAGTTCTGCTTACAACTTCCATGAGATCAAGTCCTGGGTTCCACATGTCAGTGACATCCCAGGGTACCCGAGTCTCAGTGCTGGCTTGTTTTCCTTCACGTAATAATTTCCAGTTCCATCTGTGTTGTCATGAAGAATGGCATTTCATGCTTGCTATGGCTGAGTTAGTTTTGCATTGTACACATGCACCCCACAGTGCCATCCATTGGTTCAGTAGATGGATTTTTTTTGTGATTTATCATTTTTATTGAAAAAATTACAGCTTATATTGTAACCATTCTGTCCGTAACACTCATTTGTTATAGTTTGTTTACAGCAATCATTAAAGCAACTATATGGCTTCTATGGGATTTGAACTTAATAAATAATACTAAGTACCTCATAGATTGACAGACCAACTCAGGATCGTGCAGAAAATGAAATATCAACTTTTTAGTGGCTATAATGTTTTGAAGCTACTAAAAAAACTATTTAGACTTATCCAATTTGAGTTACACCTAAAATATAGTTATATAAGGTAAAAAAGTCAACAAATATTTAGAATACAGCTAAACACACAAAATTTTACTCTTTCAATATATTCATGAGGTATTCTTTTTTCATATTCCTTTGATACAAAAATCAAGGAACCACCAGAAATACAGAGTAAATGAAGAAAAGTATCATAGTACACTAGAATTTGTTGAGTATGCCATCATGAAGGTTTACTTTGTGCCATGGACATGGCTGTGTCAAAGTTTTCTTTCCTTTATGAATCTAGCATATGTCCCTATAGCTTACCTGCAGTTTCTAATATTCTTCTCCTTCTCTGCGCATACACAGACACAGAGTTTTAAGACATATGAATGACAATGCACCGGGCTGTTACTGATGGAGTTGGTCCTCGTTGTATTTGTAGGCCGGTTTGCATAGGTTGGCAAAGTGGTGGCTGATCTGGAAAACATAAACTACACTAGAAAATCTTTTTGAGTTGGAATTTTTTAATGGATGTTCTTGCTTTAGTAGTTTAACTGAGTCCTCATAAAGCAGTTGGAGGAAAATTCAGTGGCTGTATGTTCAGGAGAGGAGGGAAATTTTTGTTTTCCTGAAATCCCGCTCCCTCCCCCCAAAGAGAAAAATTCTACTACTTCAGCTTTCCTTAAAGGGTAACTTAAAGGATGTTTAATCAGTGGTCGTTTAGGTGTCAGTCAGTGGATATTTCTGTTTCCTGGCTGTCATAAATTGTGAACATTAAACATCGAGTGGGGAGGGAGGTCTCTGAGATAAGACAATTTCATTTCTGTATCCAGAAGTGGGATTTCTGGGTCATGTGGTAGCTCTGTTTTAGAAATTTCAGCACCATTTTCCATGACTGTACTAACAGATTCTCACCGACAGCCTGCAAGGATTCCATTTTCTCCACATCCACTATAGTTAGTATCTGTCTCCTTGGTCATTCCCTGTACTGGCCTTTCTGAGTTTCCTACTCCTTTCTGGGGGCACAGAGACCATGTATTCACTGATCCCTTTCCCAAGAAATCTCTCCCAGTGTCTTCCCCTACCTGTTTGATAGTCTTCATTTACTTTATTTTCACTGTACAAAGTGCAGTACAGCCTGTTTTCCAGATCTTTTGCCAGGTCAAAAATATATCAAGTCTGGCATTGGTGGCTCACACCTGTAATCCAAGCTCCTCAGGAGGATGAGATGTGAGGACCACAGTTTGAAGCCAATCCTGGCAGGAAAGCCTGTGACATTCTTTAATGGAGCAGTTAGTACATGCATAAATGGAGTACTACTCCATTTTTGACAACACCACAATTTACTCATCTCTTTAATTGTTGGAGGACGTTTAGGTTGTTGCTACTGTAAGTAGAAAAACAGGTGTGCAATTCCTTTCCCTTCAGTAGATATCAGAAGTAGAAATGGCTAGATCATGTCGTAGGTGTAATATTAAAATGTCAGACTGTTTTATCCAACTTTTTTCCAAAGTGGAAGTTTCATGTTACGCTAACACCACATTCATGCTGACACTTGATGGAGTAATTTGTTTTTTAGACTTTATCATAGTTGTGCAATGATACCTCATTGTTGTTCAAATTGCCATGTCTTAATGAATGTAGAGTATCTTTTCTTGGGTTTATTTGGCATCCATGTGCCTTCCTTTCATGTCTGTTAATTCCTTGACCCATTACTTTTTATTGAACTGTTTCTTCCTTTTGAAATCTGCTATTAGTATATTTCAATGTAGGCTTTTTGATCAAAGGTTTAGAACTAAGAGAAAACAGTAATAGCCATTTTGAAATTTTACAGTGACATAGTGAAAAAAATAGGCAATTTTCTTTTCTCCTCCTCCTCCTCTTCTTCTTCTTCTTCTTCTTCTTCCTCTTCCTCTTCTTCTTCTTCTTCTTCTTCTTCTTCTTCTTCTCCTTCTCCTTCTCCTTCTCCCTCTTCCTCTTCTTCCTCTTCTTCCTCTTCTTCCTCTTCTTCCTCTTCTTCCTCTTCTTCCTCTTCTTCCTCTTCTTCCTCCTTCCTTCCTTCCTTCTTTCCTTCCTTCCTTCTTTCCTTCCTTCCTTCTTTCCTTCCTTCCTTTCCTCCTCCTCCTCCTCCTCCTCCACCTTTACCTTCTCCTCCTCCTCCTTCTTTTTTTTTTTTTTTTGGTCATTCATTGTGGGGCTTGAACTCTGGGCCTGGGCGCTGTCCCTGAGCTTTTTAGCTCAAGGCTAGTGCTCTTCCACTTGAGCCACAAGACCACTTCCTATTAATTAGAGATGAGAGTCTCATGGACTTTAGTGCCTTGGCTGTCTTTGAACTGCCATCCTTAGATCTCAGCCTCCTGAGTAGCTAGTACTACAGACATGAACCACTGGCTCCTGGCCAATTTTCAAATTATTTGGCAGCTGCTCTGTTCTTGATGTAGTTGAAAAAGCTAAGTGAATATGAGACAAATGTCCCACTGTACTCCCCTGGCTCCAGGGCACAGCCCTTTTTGCTTCCCTGATTATTTGGTCCTTAGAAAAAGAAAGGCTCTGTATGGACAAATGGAGAGCGCTTTCAAGGATGAGTGATAAGAACTTGTCCTGGGAGGACATGACAATTGAAGCCTCCTTAGGGGAGTTGGATAGGACTTGCAGAGAGTTGTTTAGAAAAGTGTATGACTATTGAAGTGTTGGATTATTGTTGTGGTTAGAAGAAATGTGTCCCACAGGCTGATGGGCTGAGAGATTGATCCCCAGCTGCGGACGCTATTTTGAGAGATGCTGAGAACATAGACAGTAGACCCAATCAGAAGAGATGGGTCATAGGGAGAGGGTGTTCTTGATTGTATTTTATCCCTATCTCCTTTCTCTGTTTTTGTTTTTCTTCTTCTGTTTCTGGCCTATGATATAATGTATTCTGTTCCACTATGCTCACCTTACCACAGATCAAATAAATCTGTCTTTCTTTAAACTCTCTCATTTGTTCGTTACAGCAATGCTAAAGTGGTTTATCATGGACTCTTCTAATATTGTTTAAATCGATGGCAAAAAAAGATAGGGAAATAGTAACTAAGATAGATGTTGAGCAGTTGCCATAGGGATAACTGAATCAGGATAAAGACTGGACTGCTCAGGTTGGGAAGCAATAGTCTAAAGGAAGAAATGTTCCTTTCCCATTGTTCACAGCACCATAAAAAGTAGTTTGCTAAGAAGCATAAAAAAAGAAACATCCTGAGCTTTGGAGGATCAAGAGAGACATTCAGCCGAACCACAACACTAACATATAGTGAGCTGAATGGTTTCGTTGTTCAGATGGAGGGTAAAACTTAATCATTTCAATACCAAAGTAGAATACTTTTCATTAGATGAGAGAAAAATATTTAATACTCCTAGGAAATGGAAACAGGAGACACCAACTACTGGTTTGGCAAAGCTGGAAAACAAAACAAATTGGTGGGAGATTATGTAAATGAATTAGAAATAGCGACATATGGAACTCTTGATATGCATACCAAGATATAAAGGAACTGCAGATATAAAGAAATTGCAGCTTTTTCGGAAGTCTATTTATTGTGTCCTCAAGTAACTGGGAACGAGCCCTGCAAATTCAAGTATCAAAGTGGAAATGTGCTTATTTTTCTCCATCACATGGTGCAGTTTGTGTTTACTTAAATATTTTCTTGATATGTTTGAGACAAGATTCTGGGAGTGAAGTCTGGGAGTATGGCGATGGACTGGGAGCAGATAGTTTTGTTTTGTTTTGTTTTGTTTTGTTTTCCCAACTGGGTTCTTGCGTTTATTTGAATGGAAATTATGTTCAAAGGCTTTTGTTCTTGGAAATTGTGAGGTGTGACTGAAGAATTTATGGTCATGTGACATGAAGTGGATTCCCCATCCCCCCCCAATTCCTTGTCATTTTACTGCAGTGGAGGTAAGTGTATATATGAGTCTCTCCTTTGAGATTTCTGGAAACATTTTGGGTTCTCTATACATGGTAGAGATAAAATAATTTTGTTGACCTATATGCTATATTTTGTATTGGTTGTTATGATTCAGGTGAAAGTAGAATTGTCCCTCCTAAGTATTATTTTTGAGGAAAATAAGAAGATTGCCAGATGCCCGGAGCAGGAGAAGAAGGGTTTATAAACCTAGCATTCTTTGATTGTGAAGCTAGAAGCTTTTGGCTCTTCATTGACAGGATTTGGGGACATGCCTAGGTCCCTGGGTAACCCAGACTAAACGATGATCATTTATGAGGCAAGGGCTTTTCTGAGAGCATGACTGCGTGAAATGTGCTTGTTTTTTAAAGGATGGATTTGTTGCGGGTATCTGAGAGTAGATGAGATGAAGAATAGAAATCTAGCTGTGAACACAGGCCTGGCTCCTGTAATTTAATAACACTGATGAAATTCACTACTTAAAGCCTCAGTTCTTGCCAGTTTTATTCTAGTGGGAATAAGCAAATTCTAATATTCTGAGGACTTTAAGGAATGTTGACACGGGAAGAGGTAAAGGAATTCAAGGGGGGGGGGAAGGATGAGTATTCTATAACTGTCAGTCAGACCTCCATCTGCCTCCCCCAGAGATAAAGCTGACATCGAGCATGCCAACCCTGAGTTATTTTGAGACTTTGAATTAATGAAGAATGATAAAAAAATTGCTCGTTCTACTATTTTTAGATTGTGTGTTGTGATGCTTTTCACGTTTTTTTTTTTTGGTGGGGGGGATGTTGATCTTTTCTGGACTTTGCCCAAATCCAAAAGGAGATTTTAAAATAGAAGACACAGCATTTTGTTTTTTGTTTTTTTTAAGGGATGCATTGCTACCTATAAATAACTACATGAAATGCCAATTCTTCTTACTAAACTCCCTGAAATCTATAATAAACAACAGGCATATTACAAGCTCTTAATCTACCTAAGTGTTCTGGAGCTTGATGGTTGTAGTGATAATTTATACCACACACATGTACTAAATACCACTTGAAATGATCTAATTGATAAATTTAAACATATATCACCGCAATATAAATAGTACCTAATCCTAAAAAAAAAAATCATGTGGGGATGCCTTGTACTGATGAAACAATGTGAATCGGAAAGTCCCGAGGTGCAGAAAGTCTGGTGCTCTGAGCAGCATTTAAAGTGGAAGGTGGCTTTGGTGTCTCTGCCTTGTCCAGTGAGTGCAGTGTCACATATATGCTCTGTTCCAGGCGGATTTTCCTTCTGCATTTACTACTTGGTCTGTCAACACATGCTCCTATGTGGACGATCAGAGGAGAGATTCAGAAATTCTCTCTGCTTTAGAATGACCCAGTGTGGATACACTGATGATCCTTTCATGAAGTAGATTGGGGAAGGTGTTATCCTGGAGCACTTAGAAATGAAATCCTGATTTCACTGATGAAACGATAGATGAGCAAGTATAATGTGACTAAGATGGTTGGCATGCAAATAAATAGCATGGGATCTCAGTCTCTAACCACTGAGAATAGTATCTTGGCTTTCAGAAGGGGAGAAGTTCAAGTGCTCAGGCTTGGCAAGCTCCCAGGTTCCAAGGGTTGTCCCCTGTTTCTTCATTTGTCCATCTCATGAAGCTTTTTCTTTTGTATACAAGGGTAATATCAGGGGCTCTGGCCCGGTAGCACACTGGGCTGAAGTTTTCATTTGTTATTGAAGAAGGTAAAAAGAGCCAGAGACTGTTGGTAGATTCTGATTTTACAGGGTAGGTTCACATGGCCCACTTTGAATAGAGGCCAGGTGCATATGTACATGCATGTGGCAGTTGTTGAGTGGCCTTCCCCAGGCCCAAGGACTGAAGACACAGGAAGATGATTTTCCAGAACTCTCTTCCATATCAGTAACTTCAAAAACAAAAGATTTATTTTGGCTCATGGTAAGTTCAAAAACAAAAGATTTATTTTGGCTCATGGTTCTAGAGGTGCAAGGCAGAGAGGCCATATTTGGTGGCAATTTTCCTGCTGGCAGAGTCCTGAGTTAACACAGGACAGTACCTGGCAAGAGATTAGGGGAGAGAGAGAGAAGAGGGGGAGGGGAGACTTTTGTGTTTTTTCCTTCCTCCCCTCCCATTTCTCTTTCTCTCACTCTCTCTGTCTTACACACAAAGCCACTAACAGTCAATCATGAGACACCACTTTAATGTTCCAATAACGTTGTATAAATTGTACTCCCTCTATAGATGTCCTACCTGTAAACACTGTAGCTGGACTGAGTTTCCATCTTCCTAATATGTTACAATGGTTATTACATTTCAGTACGTACGTTCTGGGCTGTCCTACTTGAACCATATCCAAACTCTATCAATTTATTTAAGTAGAAAGGGTAATCACATTGCTCGAATGTTCTAATCATGGCCATGAGTACATCTTCAGTATTATTGAAATAAAATATCTACTAATACCCTCTTGTGTGAAATATGAAATTGATTGGAAAAGGACTGATGGGGTTTAATGATGAGGTGTTGTAATTAACAGGATGTACACACAATGGATTTATCCTTGTTATTTGATTTGGATATATAGAGAGTATTAGCATTAATATAGTACCAAAAATCTCATGAAACTGACCCACAGGAGCTCATATCCCTCAGCCAGGCAGTTTGTTATGAATGTCTACCTAGGAATCCCTCACATTCTCTTGGTCTGTTCATGGGGAGCCAGTACCATTCTCTTCCCTTGTGTATAGGAGGGCTGATAACAAAATATATTTATATAAGTGTAAGTGTACCTACTTACACTTTTATTTTATATATGGCATCTGAAGATTCATGGACCACTTCCTCTACTGATTATTTTATCAACCCTTGGACTCTTTAAGAGCTCATCTTCTTGGTCCTTGTTAAAATATAACTACGTAGCAGGAAAAGAACCCTGGTGATCAACTCCCAATAGAATGTTTATAGTGGAGAATGCACTTTGAATTGTTTGCTCAACAGTAGTGCTAGAATCTATGTTTGTTCACATCATCTTATACCATGGTCAATATTTATGCAAGATGGCTATCTGGGCAAAAGAATCTGATGAAATGAGGAATTCTAAGAGACCTGACTAAACAGACCAAAGATAGACTTGAGAAAGATCAAGTTCAAAAGGTTTATAGATTTTGTCAGGCAAAGAGTATCATTCTTTGGGGGGAGATAGAATCAGAAGTTAAGGTGGTCTTAAAAGAAACCACAGAAAATATGAGATAGGGAGATCTAGGCACATGGTAGGGATAGAAAGGCAAACTTTGGGACTCTACTTCTACTTGCTTTTCTGTATGGCCTTGAGGATATTCCCTTGCTGAGGAGTATGTGTCCACATCCATAAGACAGAGGCAATAACAATTGCTACCTTCTGTGGCTAATGGGAAATTGTGAGGTCACCAATGTACTGTGCTGGCATGAAGACAGTGCTTAACAAATGTAATGTCTTATTTTCAGTTGTTACTCATGCCATTAGAATTGAGATAAAGAAATAGGAATACATGAAAATTACAGCGGGGCAAATAATTGCTCATGAGAGTATGACCTAAGACATTCTGCTGTGCAAAGAATCAGCAATGGAGTTTTAATACATTCAACCACAATACTAACATTATTGCAGAGAAAGGAAATCCTCCCAGTTCTTCAGGCCCCCGTGAGATCATTGAGAACTCTATTCTTTGAGTTCCAGAAATAGAAGCTGTTATGAAGATAGCTTAGGTTAGTGATTTCTCAGCTCTGTTTAGAGTGATGCGGATACAGATGAATATTACGTGTATCTTGCATACTTCAAACCCATTTGATTTGAAAGTATTTTGTGAGTATTCTGTGTGCAGGCACAGCATCAGATTGCACGATACGCCTGTTATGTTGTGATATTCATAAAGCTCAATGTTTAGTATGAAAATAGAACCTGGGAAGAATTGCTTGTGAGGGGCTGTGGCATAGAGGAGCAGCCTGCGCTGTGATGGCTTTCACTGCTACCTCTTCTCCTCCTTGGGAATCCTTCAGACTGCCAAGGAGAGAGTGGCATTGATACAGGAGGAGTTGCAATCCTGTGCTGCTGGGTTCCCACTTGAAAAGCAAGCCATTAATAAACATCGACATTACTATTAGCAAATCATCTGGCACACAGCTCCCCCGTGTTCCTCCCCTCTTGGCTGGTTGTCTGCACACCCCTCTGTCATGGGACACCTGGGAGGCCAGCCCAAATACCAATAGTCCACTTCTCCCCTTCATGCAGTCACCATGGCTACATGTAGAATGCCGTTACAGTACAAGAACGGGTGAGCAGATCCTAGCAAAACCAGAGTTCTTACCTTTTCTCTGCAGCAGCCAAAGGACAACAGCATATAGCTGGTAGTGTATTGTTACCATGCTGGGCTGGTGTGCTGTAGGACCCCTCAAGGCTTTCTACCTCTGAAGAGGTTTTTTTGCTGTGGCTGTCAGCCCAGGAGAAGTGTCTTAGATTAAGACTTTTTTTTTCTGACATCAAGTAATTTTGTGGTAAGAAATCAGCATGGAATGCCATCTAGTCTTAAAAACTTACCCCAAGATAAAACCATGTTGTGCAAAGCCAGTAGGTGTGAAGTCCTCTCGGTTCTGCTATGCTGTGCAGTGCACACTGCCAGCCTCCACCCCAGACAACTTCCACGCCCATGTGATAGCTGACAAGGCGCATGAGGGAGGGACCCGTTCTCCACGAACCTTCTGATCGAAGTGGAATGGAAAATGCTCATGTATCAAGCAAAATCAAGATCAAGAAAGATGAGAAATGGCAAGTAGGTTGTGATCTCTGTCCCCAGAGCTATAAGGAAAGTAAAAACAAGGATATAGACAGTTGATTGAAACCATGTGGGCCATATGTGATTCTAACCAGTGAAGTCAAGCTTCAGTATGAGAAACCCAAATCCTTAGAAATCGTTTTACTCTCTGAGGTTTTCGGGGGAGGGGGAAGACGGTTGCTGCTGGATGTGGGTCGGGCATAGGAGAGAGTTCCCAGACTTGGGAACTTGTGCCAGAAGTACTGTGGTACTTCCCCAGCTTGGAATCTCTAGCCAGATAAGTTTGCTTGGATTTTAGCTTTGCACTTACTAGCTGTGTGCTGTTGGATGGGTTACTTAACCTTTCTGAGTCCTGGTTTGCTTGTTTGGTGGTTCCTTTTTTTCTCAATCATAAAATAAGGATAATGTTAGACTGTACCAAACGATTGTTATCAGGATTCATTGTGTTAGTCTGAAGTACTTAGGAAAGCAGTTGCAAGAGTAAGCATATTGTAAGCGTGGTAATAATAAGTACCTTGGTTAACTTCTTATTAATTATAACTGCCCTTATGTACCAAAAAGCCTAGTTCCTAGGACTGTGGAAATTATTGTGCATGTAGACAAAAACTCAAAAACTGTTTGTACTTTCTGAAAATGTAAATAATTTTTCTCTAATGAATTGGAGATCAGCCAAATCTTGGAGATCAGCCAAATCTTGGTAAATTAATTATCATTACACAATCAATGCAACCATTTCTACAAAGAAAATATGTGGACAACTATAAACGTCTATCGTTTTTTTCCTTTTAAATACAATATGCAACTCTATGTGCAGTTTGTGCACATTTGTGCACATGACTCTTATCTTTGGTGATTGCAAGAAGGCACGTTTTCTGTTCTTAGTGGGAGGAATGCCCATAACTTCATGCTATTTAACTCTGAGTAACAGATAAATTTGTGTGGCTAAGTTTTCTTCCTTGCACGTAACTGGATTTTCTGTAATGAGGACGTGCTATTTCCATAACCAAAACAAAATTTTAAAAAATGAAGACAGCAGAAGTTTGATAAATTTCTCACACTAAGCACACCAAGCGTATTTTTTTTTTACAGTGAAGGCGTGGATTGTGGGCTGCTGAGTCTTTTTTTCGGTGAGGATCTTGATGACTGTACGCTGGCTTTCCAGAGCATTCCTGAAAGCCAGGGCCTGTGTGTGCCCCCTTCATGGCCCCACGTACGCGGAAGGTTTTGCTTGCTTCCAGGTCCTTTGATTATAAGGACCATTTGTTGTACAATCTATTCAAACGGTCTAAGTACATCAAATTGTTATATGTTTATAATTATCTGAAAAAGCCAGCATGCAAATGAAGCATGTTTTTCATAGTACAGTAAGTGTATTATGCTAATAAAGTAAGTTATTAGGGCAGGAAGAAAATACTGCATTAAAAGAAATCCCCTGGCCAGGCGTGATGGCTCACACCTGAAATCCTAGCTACTCAGGAGGCTGCGATCTGAGGATATGAGGATTGCGGTTCAAAGGCAGCCAAAGCACTAAAGAACATGAGACTCTTATCTCCAATTAACCACTAGAAAACAGGAAGTGGGGTTTGGCTCAAGGGATAGGTAGGGCTGTAGCCTTGGGCTGAAGAGCAGTGCTCAGGCTGAGTTCAAGCTCCATGACCCACCAAAAAAAAAAAAAAAAAAGAAAAAAGAAATCCCCTGGCCTCACACATTTATTTTTATTTTTTTATTAAAGAATTTATTTTTTTTTCTTTTTCGCCAGTCCTGGGCTTGAGCTCAGGGTCTGAGCACTATTCTTGGGCTTTCCTCAAGGCTAGTATTCTACCCTGAGGCACTGCACCACTTCTGGCCTTTTCTTATGTATGTGGTACCGAGGAATCGAACCAGGGTCTTCGTGTATGCTAGGCAGGCACTCTTACCACTAGGCCAAACTCCCGGCCTATTAAGGAATTTATTAACAATGATTTTTACAACATATTTCAAATGATGTATTTAACAAACAAGTATTCAAGAAGGGAATCTCTATATACAATCACTGGCACTTAGATTTTAGAACATAATTAAAATTAGATTGAGGGTTTGTATGTCATAGATACATATTAATCTATGTAATAAAACATTATGTCTATAGAGTCATAAATTTATATGTCGATATAGTTGTGTTCATATTTCCAATACTTTGTCCATAGCACTGGGTATGCAAATATTGATTCCTTGCTCTTGTACTATTTGGATCTAATAGCTACATATGAAGGATACCATGTGCCTTTTGTTCCTTTGGTCTTAACTTGGCTCACTCAACGTGATTCGCTGTAGATTCATCCACTTCCCTGCGAATGCCATTATTTTTTGTTGTTGTTGTTTTGTCCTAATGAGTTTTCTTCCATTCTTTTGCTGCAGAATCCTGTGATTCTGCAGGAATGGTCCTTGAGGGTACATGGACTCTGTGGGGAAATCTCTTCCTTTTTGTCTCCCAAGTTGCATATTCATGCTATGAAGAAAAGTTCTCGTTGAGAAGATTGGAAATTGTATTCATTATTGGTTAATTGGTATTAGGTGAGCCATTGAAAATTTTGCGAGCTGGAGTTTTCTTTAGTAGTCTAATCATTTGCAAAGTATTTTTATGATGTGCCTTTACACATATCATGAAACACTTGTTTCAAGAACAGTGTTGTTAATGACTCTAATGTGGTTAATAACTTCATGGTTTGCTCTTGGTTACCTGACTGAGTACTGTATTCATGAAAGCTCTGATGATTACAGAAAGAATGACTTACTTCATTATGTAGTTGCAATTTGTTATTCCTAAGTAGCATTCTTAGCAGTAAGAAATACATTTTTCCTAAGGAAAGTTAAAGTAAAAATTTAAATGGCATGTAAATTTCCTTTCACAAGATTTCATGTTTGCTCAGCATCCGTATATATGACAGTTTTTTTTTTCCAGAGATCTAAATTCATGTTTGACCTACCGACCTTTGGAATGTATCTCTTGAAAGTGACATGAAGTTGAGGATTGTGTTAGGGAAGGTTCCATGTTTCCACTTGACAGCTGAATATGTTGAACTAGAAAACCCCCAAGCCATCTCTGGAGAGAGGTGTTGAAGTTTTCACGGAATAATGCCTTCTCTTTCTCTTTCCATATTTTTGCAAGATTAAATTCCTAAAGCCAGTACCTGGACTTTGTGACCCAGGGTTAACAAATGTTAATTTGTTGTTTGCTTGAGATCTTTCTTTAAACTAGAGACAGAATGTTATGGGTGAAGCTCTTCTCTCTTGGGACCTCCCCGCCCCCCTCCCTCCATCTTCATGCCTAACTTTGCTTAAGAATGTCAAATGTACTTTCTACCTCATCCCACAAATGCAGCTCTAAGTCCATATTTAACAATGCAATCTCTTACCCTTGCAAAACATCTAGCAGCATAATCATCCATTTAGGTCTGGTTCATTCTAATTTAATTGCTTGATAGTATTTTATTGCTTATCTAGTTCCCTGTTAATGGACATTTAGGTTGTTTCCATTTTTATTGCTAATAAATGTAGAGCTGTGAAGACCGATCTTGTAAATGTCTCCTTGTATACATGAGCAAAGACTTCTTAAGATACATAATTGAAAATCGAATTTCAGGATAATAGAGAAAAGTGTGTAGCTGGAATTTCACAGATTTTGCATAATGCCTTCAGCAAGTCTGTAGCAGTTTCTATCATCAGTGATGTGTGTGAGATACCAGTTTCCCAAAGTCCTGTTGGTAATTTGCCTTGTGGGTAAGAAACAGTGGATTATTTGTAGTTTGTGAATCTCCTTGTTATTAGTGAAGCTGAGTATATTTCATAGGTTTATCAGACTGAGTTGCCTCTTGTATAAGTTGTTATTAATACCTCTTCTCCTTTCCTTTCCTTCATTCCCTTCCTCTCTCCCATCTTTTTTCTCTCTCCTCTCCCTTTTCTCTTTCCCACTCCCTCTCCCCCCACCTCTTCCTCCCCACTTTTCTTTCATCTCACTTTGTAGCTTAGGCTTACTGTTCTGCCTCAACCTCCCGAGTGCTGATATTACAGATGTGAATCCTACTTTTTTGTAGTTCATAATTATATTGATCTTCAAAAGTTCTTATTGGTTAATAGCCCTTATGAATCAAGTTGTACAGTGTAGAATTTTCCACTTAGGGTGTTCTGTTGGAACACCCTACACGGCCTAGTGGTAGAAAACTTGCCCAGCATGCCTGAGGCCCTGGATTTGATTCCATTGTACTACATAAACAACAACAACAACAACAAGTTACTAAGTAAATCACAGTAAAAGAAAACAAAAAAAAGTTCTACTTGTTGGAACTTCTCAGGTTTTGGATTCTTGAATTAGGGACATTTAGCCTGTAACCTGTGCGTTAAATATTTAGCTCAGTAAATTGCAACTGACCTCCAAGGTTGCGATGAGCCTTTGAGACCTGTTTCTGTGCTCCTTTTCTATGGATGCTTTAAATCTTCATCTTTAACTTAAGGTTTGTATTTTATATGCCTTGCTCAAGAAATCTTTCAAGTCATAAAGGTATTTTCCACTGTGTAATTTTGGTCGTGCTTCTGTCTCCTGTCATAGCTGATAAAGTAACTTTCTTTCCAGGACATGTGGTTAACTTAGAAAATGCCACATTGCTACCCTCACCACGCCCTCCAGGGGCTGCCTTCTTGCCTGTCACCAGGCTGGAGCAGAAGCTAGCCCTGCTGCAGCTTACCAAGACTGACCACTACAGACTGTTGAGAAGCTTTCAGTAAACATCAGACAAAATGCAGGCCTTGACGCTGTGTTTATTTCTCGTTTGGTTTTGAGGTTCACAGATTGGCGAGCATTGTTTTGCTGGTGTGGGACGATGATCTAGAGGAGCCCTCTGGGTTTGGAGTTCACATTTATCCAACCCGGCCTGGGAAAGCTGAAATAACATACATGCGTGTCGTGAGTGTCCAGTGCAGCTGGCCATAGAAAGTGGCATGCGGGACTCAGTGGTCCAGAAATGAGTCACGTCAGGGTTGTGGGGGACTGTTAATGATGGATTAAAAGACAGACACCGTACTGCTTTTAGGAGATGGAAGGGAAAGAATGCTCCCTAGCTTGGAAGGTGCCAGAACTCGAGATTGTGAGGGTAAGGTTCTGTGACAAACCTACTCTTGGTTCCTAAATTTTCAAAAAATGTACTTAAATGTATTAAGACTTGAAGTCAGGGCCTTCCATTTTGCTACGCAGATACTCTACCACCAGAGCCATACCAGCAACCCTGTTTTTGCTCGCTCTGTCTATCTGTCTGTCTGTCTGTCTGTCTGTCTGTCTGTCTGTCTTTCTGTCTATTTTTGGAGAAGAGTAGGATCTTAATTTAGAGGTCAGCTTCTTCCCACCTATGTTTATGTAGCTAGGATTACGGAAGAGAGCCACCATGCTTAGCTTATAACGTTTTGCCTACGCTGGCTTGCGGCACAACCCTCCAAATCTCTGCCTCCTAAGTCTCAAGGATGGGTAGATGTGATGTGTACTTCATGACCTTTACCGATAACATCATCCATAGTACTAATTACTGAGGCTCATGTAGCTTTTAAAAACAAGACACCTTAAGAGGCTTATAGACATGTATTTAAGACTCAGAATCTCTCTCATGTGATTCGGTTTCTGTTATATAAAGAGGGATTTTTTTTTCTAAAGAGAAATAAAAGATAACATTACTGGTTTAAAAAATAGGAATATGTTAGAAAATTCCTCTCCTTCGGTCATGAGCTTATTTAAAGTGGGATGGTAGGCTGGGTGCTGTGGCTCATCCCTGTAATGCTAGCTACTCTTCAGCCAGAGATAGGAAGATTACTGTTTGACCCTACTCAGGGCTGGAAGTTCACACGAGCCCTCCTTAACAAATACACATGCAGACGTGGCCGTGCTCAGCTGCCATCACAGGCATCACATAGGAAATGTAAATAGGATCATTATCCAAGCCAGCCCAGAACAAAAGCAAGACCCTGTGCAAAAACTAATGGAAGCAGAAAAGGCTAGAGTATGGCTCAAGTAGCAGAGGGCCTGCCTAGTAAGTACAAGGCCCTTGGGTTCAAATCCTACTACTACATAAAGGGGGAAAAAGATATCAGGACCCATCTAGACAAAGTATTCTTACATGGAACCTAAAAATAAATGTTAATATATTTCATTTTATCTTGTAACATCTTAGTTTTCAACATATTAACCCGTAACATTGATTTCTTAATAATAGTGGATCATTTATAGGTAGTTAATTCTTCGGAAGATTAAAGCATGTTTAAGATAAGCTTACTGTAACCTGAGCAGAAACCCTAATGAGAAAATTAAATCTAGCAAGTTCAGAATTGTGCTAAGTCAGTCAAGACTTCAGTATAGTGGCTCATGACGGACATGTGTGCTTGGCCTTAAAAATGGCAAGTTACAGGAAGTGAGTCTTGAATAGTTCATGCCTCGACTGGACCCAGAAAAACGGTGACATTCTTGCAGAGAAAGATGAGAAGAATAAAACAGCTAAAAATGAATGCTGAGATGTTCTGTCTGATTGAAGAACAAGACATAAATTAAGAAAGCAAAATATAAATCAAGGAAATACAAATTAAGAAAGCAAAGCCCTTGCTTGTTTCCCATGTTGACAAAAATTTAAAAATAGCTTTATTTATCTTTATCTGAGAGCTACACATATGCTCCTGTGACATTATTCACTGGATGTTCTTTCTGGAAAGCATTTAGCAATATGGTAAGAGCCTTGTTTTTTTACCCTTTGACCTAGTATCCCCATTTCTAGGAAACCATCCTAAAGGAAAAATGAGAAATGGGACAAACATTTACAGAGTCATTTAGGGTTGGTCAGACCTAGAAAACAACTTTTAGACAATTTTTCAATGAAACTTGGTGTTTTGTGATTGGTAGGATTATAGAACAACTTGTCATATATGTAAGAAGACACATTCTTAGGTATAATCATAGATGAGTCAGGTGAAGTAGATGTATAGATGAAATACACCAAATATTGATTTATTTCTATAAGTAATAAGGATTAAGGATGGTATTTTTTTTTTGCCTGGACTGGATTTGAATTCAGGGCCTCTTGCATAGCCTGCTTGCTTTACTGGTTCTCTAACCACCTGCGTCACACACACACCTCCCAGCCTGACTCTGTGGTTATTTTGGAGATCATGTTTCTTAGACTTTTCTGCCTCTGCTGGCATCCAAATCCAGCCCTCTGGATCTTGGCCACCTGCGTAGCTAGGATTATAGGCATGAACCACCAGTGTCTGGCTTGATTTTATTTTTCCTAACACTTTTAAATTTTCTAAATTCTACAGTCTATTTTTATAAACAGTGAATGAGACTGTTAATATGGTTCATGCCGATAAGCACAGATATATATGGTGATAAATACATCATCTTGAATTCTTTTTAAATAAAAGCAGGTATTCATCTCTGCATTGTAACGTTGTGTGGATGACTTGATTACATCACTGGGTTGAAAGAGTGCGATGCTGGGAAGTGTGAAGGGATACAGTGGGGACTCCACATTTATGTGGAGGTATTAGGTCTCTATACATTAAAATGTGACTGCTAATAAACGCTAAATGAAAGGACCTCCAGGATATAGAAACAAAAGCTATATAATGAGTGAGTGTTGTCCTTAGTATACTATGTTATCTCTCATCTCTTTTGCTGCCCTTTGGTTATCTCATATTGTTACAGTATTTATCCTTGTTATCTGATATATTGTATATATGTTTATCTGGTTATTTGAAATAGAATAGGGAAGGGGGGAAAACAAGATGACGGGCGGGGGTGGGGGGAGGGAAATGGGGACCAAACCATGAGAAAGGGTATCAATGTTTGTGAAGTAATGCGCCTTCTATCTGGTGAATATAATGTAACCCTTCTATTACAATAAAATTATATGAAAAAATAAGCTGCTAATAAAGAACCTTTTCATTTTAACTTTTAGAGCCTTAAAGATCAAACCTAGAGTTTTGGAAAGTATTTTGCCACTGAATCACATTGCAAACTTTTAGAGGTTTTGGAGGCAAAGATTCACTACATAGCCCAGGCTTACCTTGAACTTGGAATATCCCTACCTCCACCATTGAAGTATTGGGATTATAGGGACTCATCACAACACCAGACTGAGTTTTTTTTTTTAATTATGTAGCTCAAGATGTGAAGTTGACCACCTGTGGAGGGGTCTCCTGCATTATGGCAGGCTAGGGAGGTCTCTTGTGAAGGATGTATTGTTATTTTGGCTCCCTTTTTGCAAATTTGATGTCAGCCTTTGAATTCCCAGTGAAGTTTCACTGAGAGCTTGTTAGCAGGTTGGTTGTTTTTTGTTTGTTTGTTTTGTTTTAATTTCAACTTGCTAGTGTATATTGTTAGAAGGAAAACACACCAATGTAGATATAAAATGCAAGACTGAACACATATCAGTTGTAATAGCACAAAGATATTTATCTTTTCTCCTAGAACAATATGATATAGTACTACAGTTAAGACCAAAGTAGCTACACCAGCTACTAACTCCACGTAAAAATGAGTTGGTAAACAAATTCCTTTAGAAGGATCCATTCCTAATAAAGTGGAACCTCTGATAGAGTTGACTGATTTACATTCATTTAGATTCATTATGTGCATATGCTTGCAAATCATATTCTAGGACTATGAGGAAAGTGATTCGGTATACTCAAATCTACTGAAATCCTGTCCATTAATAGAAATTTATGCAGGTGTTATACTGTTTTATCTGAAGACTGAGCCATTTAATGAATGGATCAATACGATTTCACAAAAGTAAACTGTTCAATCAAAGCTAATTGTCTGTTCAGGAGGCACGGTAGAGTCATTTTAACATGGAAAAAATGACTCATAAAGAAAGATATATTTTTACAAACTGGTAAAAAGACTCTTATGGTCATAGTGTCTGATTTAAACTTTCTTTAGTTGAATAAAAAAATATTATCTAGTGATATGTCTAGATGATAAGACCTAGACTATCTTTCTCCTGTGCTATGCATAGCCCTACTACTTTTTGGTGTGCGTGTGTCTGTGTGTGTGATCATCCTGGGGCCTGAACTCAGGGTCTTGACTGACCTTTTTGTGTTCAAGGCTAGTGCTTGAACTACAGTTCCATTTCTGGCTTTTTTGGTGGTTAACTCAATTTAAGAGTCTCACAGACTTTCCTGCCCTGGCTAACTCTGAACTTTGATCCTCAGATACCAAATTCCCAAATAGCTAGAATTATAGACATGAGCACCAGTGCCTAGCTACACAGACCTTTGACTTTGATTCCATGCAGCAGCTGGAGTTTAAACTTCACTGCTTGCATTGGGATTCTGATTCTGGACAGATGTTAATGTGGTGGAAATGTTATTAATGTCTCTAAGCCTCAGTTTCTCCATTTGAAATAGTCCATTTAATTAGTTGGGTAGTTAGGATCATCAAATGAGAAATAGCCCAGTACACTGAACCTACCTTCTAGTATTAGGAACTATTAACTCCATGCTAGTGTGACCATTATTTAAGAAACATTTAAATTATTTTTTTAAACCCAAACTTGTAAGTCTAATAAATATATAAGTTAAATTTACATCTCCCACACCTGTCTACTGTCTGTGTTCAAAACTGAATCTGTGCCTTTTTTTTTTTTTATGTTTTCTAGACTGCCTATTCTGATGGTCAGAGGATTTGGGAGGAAAGAAGTTAATTTTTCTTTCTTAGTTATATTGTATAGTACAGAACAGTTTGGTTTTCACATTCTTGGAGCTTATTATTTGAAAAGTATAACATTCTGCCAGCAGGGCCTGGTCTTTGTGGCTCTTGGTCTCCTCTCTTGCCTCCCCTTCTCACAGCTTAGCACCAGCCCTAATGTGAGTCTCCCCAGCTTTCAGGCGACAGGGAGAGCTATCCCCACACTCTTAGGACTACAGCACCCTTGCCTCCTACCTGTGTCTTCCTCTCAGCCTTGTGACTCCACAGGGTTCCTTGAAGTCATGTCTCCTGCTCTTCACACATCTGTCAAAGCACATGCACACTAACATTGCGATTTCAGTTAATTCCCACACTCTACACCCAGGTAGGGCACCTTCCCCTGGGTACAGTGCTCCATCCCCTCTTACCTTCCTTCTGGAGAACAGTGGCATGGCTAGTTAGAAATGAGGGAACCTAACTGCCCTTCCAGCATGAAATGAGGACCTCTTTTTCTCGCCCATGTGGAGGCCATGCTTCTGGGAACCACATTGAAATTCCACTAAATAACAACAGCAATACACAAACAACAATCCATACAGAGCATGCAAACTTGGCTGGAAACAGCCCAGCTCCTCTAGTATCATTCTTCAAGAGCTAGGCAGTATTTCGTTGTGATGGGATTTGGTTAAATTTGGTAAGTTCTAAAAGTATGCTCCCTCTCTGGGAAGAAGCAGTCTTGGTGCCTTTGCTGTGGGTGTGTACAAAGAAGAAGAGGTGAGGGATACTGGCAGTGGGCAGGGATATTGTGAACTCTCTTTTCTAATTCAATTTGGGATTAGTATGAGGAAGATTGTGGGGTGCGGGAGTGGAGGTAAATGCCTCATGTGTGCATGTGATAAAAAGATCTGAAAGATATCCAGTCTTGATTGCTGGAGAGAAGGATGGATGGCTGTGTCTAACATTCTTCATGAAGGCAATGGAGAGATGAGTGGTTCTTTCTACACACAGGCCCTATTAGGTATCAGAATCATCATGGATATCTTTCCCATGAGTTAGGCTTTCTGTAGCAGTGTAGTCTCTTTTGTAGTTTTTGAGGTATTATTTGAAGAGAAGACAGTTAAACTATCTTATTAGACGTTAGTGTTCATGAATATAAAATATTTGAAATTAAACAGCTCCATTATTTTGTGTGTTGATAACATTTGCTAAAAAACCCCAGTCTGTGAGTTTGGAAGCCCACACACATTTCAGTTTATAAGCTTAGAAGATGCTGCTAAATATATGTTTTTATTTTTGGTTATTTTAAGTCAGTTAAATTTGATTATAATTTTTTTCCTTCAGGTAACATTCTGGGAAGAAAATATTATAAATAAATTGAGAACGTAAATGAAACACATTACATAGACTTTCATCACTGCTGAAAGTATACCCCTAAGTAAATTTCCTTATTTTTATTGTTTTCTTGTGCTTTGACATTATGTCTTAAAATCATTTTATCATTTTCCTTCTAAAATATTCATCAAGAACCATGTATATTAGTAGGAATTTGCGTTTCAAGATGAGATGGTAGATCGTAAGTGTTAGAAAATGATTGCTTGAAATTAACAAAGCATTATACTTAGGCTCATATTAACACTTACATTATCCTTAGGTTTATAGCAGGAGGCCTGAGATGTTTTGCTTTTTTGTGCACTGATACTTGTTCATTTCCCTGTCATCTCTTATAACAAACAAACAAATGGCAAAACACATAACACAATACAACAAGGGCTCTGGGGCCTGGGAATGATCTTTGACCAATAACACAGTTTCACCTATTAAATACTAAAATACCCCAATTAATAAGTATATTCTTGTTCCTCCTTAGTGAGCTTAAATTCATGTCATAATGAGAGCTTATAAAGAATCTCTCTTCTAAATGAATCCTATTCTAAAAATGAATATTATTGAGTATAATTAGTGAATAATTGGTTTCAAAAATATGATTTTTTGTCACCTGCAGTTTTCACTTATATTACAACCTAAGGTAGTTATCTGAGGAAATATAACTAAATGCCCTTCATTTTATGGAACCTTGAACCTCCACACAGATGTTGATTTTCTTCACCATATTATTTAGAACCTTTACATTCTCAAACTACTGTGATCACATCTGGTATGGAAAGTTTAACGTAATTTTAGGGACTCATTTTCCAATCAGTTGTGGGCACTTCCAAAAATGTATTTTCTGAAGCATGAGAAGGGTCATTCTTAAAGAATAAAAGTTGACCAATATTTTGGCAAGAGGGCAGGCACTGAAATCTGCTAGAAGTGGATAATTTTCTCCCTGTCATTAGGAAGAACATCCCTCCAAACTTCTTTTTCCTGTGGGCCAATCAGCTCCTTTCTTACACTAAGCTTCTTTCTAGTAGAAGACTTCCTTTGGAAGCCAGCCGGGACCTCATCTGTAATAAAAATGTTATTGCCCAGGAGATTAAAAGAAAGTATCAAGTATTTGGAGCTGAAAGATTTCTTTCCTTTCTATTTTTTTAACATCCATTCTATTTTTTCAACTTCAGATTTGGATCTGAAGTAATAATTTATTGAAGCACACAATTACAGCTTTGGAGTAATAGAGGAAATGTAAGGATTTTATTCTGTAGACATTTTGTGTGATTTTACTTTCTCAATTAAATTGTTTTGTACTCTTTTACTAGGTACTTAAAAACAAACCCTTTAAGAGCATGATTACAGAAGGTGCTTAAGATACATATGTATGTGTATATATATATATATATGTTTACATGTGTTTCTACACATGCAAAAGTATATTATGTGTGAAAAGGTATAGAATTTTTGTTTATAGAAAAATGTTCCCTATTTCTCCTCACTGCCATCACAACACAGAAAACTAGAGAACAGCAACAGAAATAACTACCTGTAAAGTGGGGAGAGGGTTATTTGTTGTACATTCAGACATTTTCCCATACAAGTGCTTGTTGTTTACAACTTGACATTTTTAATTTAATACTATATCTTGGGCTTGTTTCCATATCAGTCAAGAATGCCTTTTAGCCTGTTCCCCCCAACCCTCATGTATTCTTGTGTTTTCATCTTGACACCTTAAATATAAGAAAGAACCTATCTTGTTCCAATCATTTGCCATTCAGGTTCTCAGGCTTTGGAAGTGAAGAACTAGCTCCCTGGTTTCAAGAACTTGTTCACATTGAAATCTAACATGCAGATTGTAGGAGAGTTCTAATCAAATTGAGCGAGCCTTAGCTGAGGTGGGCCAGTCTATCCATACTCTGAGGTCCTTTCCGTGCCCAGATGCTTCATGTACAATTATACTTAGCAACAAAACCTGAAACTCAGGAAATCCCAGTTCATTGAATTGAGCAGGATCTTTGTATGTGTATTTAAGTAAAAGTTTGGGGATGGCAGTCCTGGGGATTTAGGGTAGACTAAATCCCAATGGCTGATGAGCTTACAAAAGAAAGGAGAGTGTGAGGTTGAGACATGGTAGGAAGGCACAGGACAACAGAGGCAATGAAGAGAGCATGGCACGGCTGGTCAAGGAGTGTTCTAGCAGCTGCCCCTGGAAGAGGCAAAGGGCTTCCCTTCTCAGAGCCTGGAGCCTCTGTGGGGCCATGTGGACACCTTGTCTGGACTTCCAGTCTCTGGACTATAAGAATAGCTCGTCAGATATTGGAAGCTGGTATGGTTTTCCAGATGTATTGGGCCAAGTAAAAACCAAAAGGAAGGTTGAACAGTGTTCTTCCCTAAGTGGACAACATCTCTCTTGACCCATTTACTCTCCCTAGAGTAGACAGGTCTATATTCAGGTATGAGAATTCCTCCAGAGGAAGTGATCAGAAGAGGACCTAGGAACTGGGAAAGGGCAGAGGAGATCTTTCTGTTCATTTACCAGTGAATTATGACAGCGCTGTGAAGTGAAATAAAGAATGACAACAAGGAATGCATGTGGTTTTTTTTGTCTCCTCTTTTTGTTAGAGGCATGATACTATGCTTTGATAGGACTCTCAAATAAGAGATTTGCAGCTCAACATATTCTGTCCACTGTGCAGAGATCATATGACCAGCTCAAGGCCACATACAGCTCAGAAAGTACAGCCAGAATTAGAACCCAGGACTCTCAAGCTCTCAAAGTTCTCCTATTTTTACCTCAGAGGGCTGCCTAAAATAGGTCCTCGATGAAAGCCCAAGGCTTACCAGAGTCTCTTCTGAGGCCGCCCCATCCCTTGGGGTTGCCAGACCCGGCCTGGTGGTCAGGACAGCAGGCCTCAGGCTGAGGAGACAGTGAGAAAAGCCCCACACCACTTGTCCATCCTGCCTCAGGTTGGAAAGGTTCCTAAGTGAAAACAGCTGCTTTGTACGCATCTCTAACATCCAACTAGTTCTTCACTCTTAAATTCTAATAAGGGCTGTGCGGCAGGTTTTGACATTTAGAACTTCTAGAGAACATTTGTAAACAGAAGTTTATATTTAGTATTGTAAATCTTGGCCTCCATCCAAAAGATGAGCCCTTCTTGATCATTAGAGGGGGAGGAATGAACAAAACATCACCTTGTACTGATTGAATTGTCCTTTATATCCAGAAGTAGGGATTGAAGAGAATCCAGCCCCCTTTTGTCATGTATTTAGTTTGTAAGGAAAAATTTAGAAAGTTAATGAAAAGATTCAAAATCGCTTTAGAATTATTCAACGTTTATTAGTCAGAGTATATTAAGTTTTCAGCTAATCAAGAATAAATTTTACTTTATGGAGTACATTAAAATGAACTGTTGTGTGAGTTCCATATGAATTTAAAATCTCTTTTAGTGCCTGCAGTATTTTCTAAGGCAATAGTTTTATAGGAAGTTGTTTCTGGGGACTCGTATACTTTTGTCCCTGGGTTGTCATTTCAGATGAAAAATATCAAATCATGATATAGAAGTTGTACAAGTTTTTCATAGTTTAATGAAATTGTTTTCCCCAACTTACATAGTTGACTGTGATTGGAAAGTAACTCTTTTTCACAATTGGAAAAAATTTAAGTTAGGCTTCTCTTATTTTCCCAAGTCTTTGTTCATGAAGAGTGTTTATTATACAAGGTTGACATTAACGTGGATGTATGCAGAAGGGTTGGATATAATTTTTTTTGCCTCAAATTGCTTTGAACCTTTAGTGAGTAAACTGAAGAAACTGTTCCCTGGAGAAAACATAGCCATTTTAACTTCATTACTCCTAACTACTAACATGTGAACTTTTAGTCTCTGTTTATACATGTAATGTATTTTATGTACTACTTTATGTTGCTCATGATACGTTTGATATAACTAGCAGTAAGGTTGTTTCAAAAACCTGAGACGTTGATTAAAATTCATGACTGCTTTGTGTTAGATATTTGGAGTAGAAAGCTGTCTAAAGCAAACCGCTCATATTCCTTCTTAAATAGGTTGTACTGACAAAACAAAACCCAAAATCTTTCCTGGATGATTGAGCAAACAATGACGTAAGTGTCACAGGTGTTGGTTGCTTTTGTAAGTGTGGTTAACACAGGTGAGTCCCTGGGTCAGCCTGGGTCCCCACCACTTCTGCCTGCTTGTGCATTCAACGAGGACCTACCTGACACACTGTCCCTGACACATGATCACATGGTCAGTTTACTGGAACGCATGAAGCTCTGGAGGCCTTTGGGAAACACTTGATCTAGTCAGTGGACTCCACTTTCGTACTGATTGACCCATCACTGCTGTTGTTGACCCCCTTCCTGCTTTGGGGGCTCTGATCGTGTCTGGCTCACGCAGCTCAACCCAAATACCTCTGTCTTCTGTCATGATCTTGGAATGTTTAACTGAGCGGAGCTTGGTATTGCATACGGTGGGAGCAAACATGCCAGCAGAGGCAGATTCTCTGGACAGAAGTACGTTTTCACACACAAATTTCATGTCATCTGTTTCAGCAGCCAGGTCTGCTTTCCCTTCGTTTTTCTGCCATTTGCTCTATCCCTTTAGTTTTGAGCAGTGGGTCCATGAAGGCTGGACTCCTCTTTGGACTCCACGATTTCTTGTTGGGTTGGGTCTCCACTTGTTACTGGGACCTTTACCTGATGCCACCTTCCGAAACGGAGCCTTGAGGGTTGTGTGCAGTCCCAGCCTGCAGCCCCCACCTTTTCTCATGTTCTTCTACCCATGGAAGATAGTGAATGTCTAACCCAGAGGGTTGGGGTAGAGCCCTCTCCACCAGCCCCAATGGAAAAGTTCTTTAAAATCTTACATATTCTTGGGGCCGGGAGTTTGGCCTAGTGGTTAAAGTGCTTGCCTAGCATGCATGAAGACCCGGGTTCGATTCCTCGGTACCACATACATAGAAAAAAGACGGAAGTGGTGCTGAGGCTCAAGTGGTAGAGCTCTAGCCTTGAGAAAGTCCAAGGACAGTGCTCAGGCCCTGAGCTCAAGCTCAGGACTGGCAAAAAAAAAATCTTACATATTCTTAAAAATTAACAATGTCTATTTACTCTGTGGGTGAATTTTAATATAGAAAACCATTATAATCATTGTGTCTCTTTCTCGCTGTATACTAACACCCACACACATACATGCAACTCCTGCATTTTTCCAAGTATCACCTTCTCTTACATTGATGGATTAATTCTTAATTTCAAAACTGAGGATAAAAAAATGGGTTAATTTCAAATTCCCTTAATCCTCAGTCATCTATTGAACTTGCAGCAGAACCATTTTTACTTTAGCTCATTTCCCCCATTTCCTTATCATAGGCAGGAACCAAATTTCCTCCCAGCAGTCTATGTAGAAATCTTCTTTAGCCAGATCATTAAATGTGTTTCCCATCTTCCAGGTTATCACAGGCAAAAATATTGTCAGTTCACTACAATAAGCTAGTGTTTCTCTCCTTCACTTTGTCCCCAAACTAATATAATTATGGCAGCTCTGTCCTTATCTGGAACCAAGTTCTGGGTTGGTTTTCTGGTGTCTTCAAACTCAGGGGCTCAGGCAGCAGCTGGCTAGGATGGTACACTCCTGTCAGCCAGCAGCTAGGCCAAAGCGCAGGGAGGGATGCTACAATACAGACAGGCCTGGGCATAAGGCAAGACCCTATCTTGAAAATAACCATTGTAAAAAGGAACTCATGGTGGGACTCAAGTGATAGAATATATGCTTAGTAATCACAAGGCTCGGGATTCAAAAACTCCAATATTGCCCAAGGAAAAAGGAAAAGGTTCTATGACTTGAATTGGTTCTGTGACTTGGGAAGAAATATGAAATAGTTTGAAATTTCAATGGGAGGTCTACCACTTGAGAATAAAGTTTTCATTAAGATTTGATAAATGTATCTTATATGTCCTGTCAGCCAGAGCCTCTTTAAAAATGTTTTGGATGCTGTGAATGTTTATGTCTTCAATTTACTTTTTTCAGGCTTTCAAAATATCCCCTCCCCCAACTCCAACACACATATACTGCAGATATAGTACTCCTGTCTGAATGATAGATGTGTTGTTCATTATTAATTATATAGTGAGGAAATGATTCACCATTTTGGCAGAGGTAAATTTCTTCTCCAAAGAGGTTTCATTCTTTTGTATATTTAAAATCTCTAGTGCAGGAGACAGCTACCCTTTCACTTCTGCATTATGCATTTTACTTACTGGTTTGTGTTTAGTCAATACCCTACTAAGATGGATCAAGGCCATGGAATTTTTTCCTCTCTTTGGTGAGAGGAAGTCTCTGCTTTCTTTGCATGGATTAATCAGTGGATGGGCAAGATTAGACAACATAGTATCAAGGCCAGATGCAACATTTGCAGGAATTATACACAATGCCATTAAAAGAGTTTTCTGAATTTAAGGAAAGCTTGATTTCCTTCCCCTTACTCATTATTGTATTTTATTTCAATATAGAACTTCCAGTTGTGAATCAAATAAGAAAAGAAAAACTTTTGTGTTATTTATTTCATGCATTGGTATGTCATAGTTTTGGGAAATCAGTTTTATAAGTCTTGTGATACATGTAATAAGAGGCTGAGATTCTGTTTGGTTTTTATAAATATGTATGGGATATTATTTAGGTCTTCAGAAATAAAAGCAGAGAATCATTTCCTCATGTTATCAATTCCTCTATGGGAAAGCATATTAAAATGTAGAAAGTGTAATAGTATATAATTTAGCAACATAATATACAATGTGGGTTGAGAGACAATTACAGTGTTTTATTTCCCTGTATTTTCTATTTTAACTGAATGCATTTTAGCAACAATTGGTTTCTGGCTGTAACATTATTTTAGCTGTTTCATAAAGCTTTATAGCAAATTACTGTGGTGTACCAGATAAAATAAATTCCCGACTTCACTCTTAAAAGTCATATTATGGGCAGGCATAATTATTTTTACTTTTATTGGTATGCATGTATTTTATAACTTTGTGTGTGTGTGTGTGCTGTCAAGATTGTAGTTTGGCCTTGTGTCTTCTAGCATTATTTTAGAGGTTTCCTCTCTGTATTTAAGATGAAGAATTGGCCATTCATTTTCAGCCATGTTCTGCCTCTTTGGCTCTTACTAAGATGTTCTACTCAGCACCGGTCTCTAATGTCATCATCCCCACCACCCAGGCAGCAACAGCTGTTGGCACGGGACCTTGTTACCCTCTCTTCTCACAGCAGGCAGTGTGCTGCCTCCCTTGCCCTCCTTCAGGTGATTCTGGATCTGCTCTTCAGTTCTCTGCCTGCCGCTTCCTCACACAATTTCAGCTCTTACTGGAGTCTGGTTCGTTTAGCCTGACTGGAAATCCTATCTGGGCATGTTTTCGCCTGATAGTGTTGTAATTCCATGTCATCATGTTGTCATGGCATGTGGATTCCATATGAACAAAAAAGAGTAGGAAAGAATAAAGCAAGCCGGCCACGATGGCTCATGCTCATAATCCTAGCTACTCAGGAGGCTGAGATGTGAGGATCAAGTTCAGAGCCAGCCTGGGCACTAAAGACTGTGAGAGTCTTATTTCCAGTTAACCACTAGAAAACTGGAAGTGGAAATGATGCTGTAGCTCAAGGGGTAGGGTGGTAGCCTTGAGCTGAAGAGCTCAGGGATAGCACCCAGGCCCAGAGTTCAAGTCCCTTGACTGACAAGAATAAAGCAAACCAGACATGGTGGTACACACCTGTAATCCATTACAGGTGGAGATTGGAGGGTCTCAGACTCAAGGCCCCTCTGGGTTCCATAGGGAGACCCTGCTTCTGAAGATGGGAACAAAGTAAAACAAGAAGAGAAAAACAAACTTGCTTCTATCTGTGTTTTCACAGACTGATTCTATTTTGCCCATTTACTCCAAATTTTCCCCCCAGCAGTATTGATACTTGAACTGAGTAGCTAGAGCTACTTAGGAGCTCTAGCACTTTAAGCCAGGCCTCCAGTATGTAAGGAACACTCAGGGAAAGGGTTACTGGTCACACATTCTCCCTTCCCAGGTCCTTCTCTTCTGGCATTCCCCTCCGAGTTTATCCCTTTAGCACGTTCCTGTACACTTACAGACAGTACGAATGACTGCACTGCACGCTCTTGAATTTGGGGCTCTGCACAACATATAACCCTCTCTCTTCCCAAGCCTGACATTTGAACATCATGATTGAAAGCCAGTCGGGCCAGAAAAGTCTGTGAGGCATCTATCATTAACCAGCAAAATCCAGAAGCAGAGCTGTGGCCAGAGTGGTAAAGCCTTGAGCAAAAGGCTAAGAGCACAAAGCCCTGAGTTCAAACAAACCCATATGCACACACACATACACACAATTGTGGATGTTAAAGGTCATCACTTTAAAAGTTGAGGAGTAGAGTCAGGCAGTGGTGATTCTTATCTGTAATCTTAACTACTCAAGAGGCAGAGATCATGAGGCTCAAGGTTCAAAGTCAGCCCTGGCAACCACGTCTGTGAGACTCTTATCTCTTCCCCAACAAATGGCTGGCTAGTATTCACTCCGATTTATGTCTAAGCTTTCCTTCATTTTCTGTCTGATTTCATAGGTTGGAATTGGTGTTGGTAGTTGATGTTGGCTTATATGGTATCATTATAAGATATGTCTATATTTTGAAGAGTAACATTTGTTTAATTTGAAACATAGGAGCATGATTGTCTGAGGCTCACACATCCTCAAAATTTCTTACCTGGAGGACTTTTGTTTACTTGCCTGGTGTTTAAGAGAAAATGTAAACAAAATAACTGTTATGAGGAGTATAGAAAATATCTATATATTTTCTATAAACCTATGTTAGCCATTTATATTTTTATACTTGTATTCATTTGTATTTTTATACTTGTATTTTCTTAACTTGCCTTTTTGCTTCTGTATACTTGCTAAAACCCTGAGGAATGTAACTGCTGTTCTTGTGGCTAATCTACAACCACACACTCGCCCCAGGCCCCAGACACTCCTGGATCTGGAGCATGAGTTACAAGGCCGGACTTTCGAGGGCCAGCGAACTAGGCACAAGCCTGTTAGCCTGTCCACGTCTGGCCCCTTGTCGGGTCTTTCTCCACTGACCCCATGTTGGGTCTTTCCCTTTACCCATTAGCCAATCAGTTCAAAGCACAACAGCTCGCTAAACCGACCAATGATTAGTCATGACCCTCCTCCCGCTTTGTATTGCGCCAATCATTTACTGGAATCATGGTATGTATTGATTTGTTGCCAATGCTTGCTGGGACCTTCCCCCTACCAAAGAATGTATTAAAGGTGCTGTAATTTTGTGCTCGGGGCCTCTGGTCTGCACTCGACTATCAGTGCGCAGAGACCCGTGCTCGAGCTCATCAATAAACGACTCATTGCAATTTGCATTGATCATCGGTCTCTGGTGACCCTTTTGGGGGGCTTCAAGTTTCTGGGCATTATAGTTACTGTTATTTTCTGAAGGTGCTTTTCTTATTTCAACCCATTTAAGTTTCCAGATGACACCAGAATACGAAATCAGCTAGAAGGGGTTCAAGGCAGCTGCGGGGCTGCCTGAGGAATGAACAGGATGTAGAAAGACCACTTTTGAGAAGTACAGGGCAGGCAGCAGGACTTGCAGGAGTGTATTCAAATTCTGACTGTGTTTCTGGGTATAAAGCATGCAGATGTTCTTTGCCCACCCCACGTGCAAAGTGCTCTACCCTTGAGAATTCAGATACTGATTCAGCGGATTCACACCCTGCAGAGACCATAGGCTTGGCTGTCACAGAGGGCCTGGTGGAGATTTCTAAGGGCTTAGCACCACAATATGGACACACTGTACCTTATCTTCTTTCAAGATGCCTTTTGTGTGTTACATTGCTGCTCTTTAGTGGTGTGGTGTGTGTCCGCGTGGATGTCTCACCCTGAAGGACCTCTAGAATTCAGGCTGCTGTGATTTGTAATCATGGCTCCATAAAATATTGGAGGCACACAGCTGCAAGCCTCTTTTTCTCCTTGTTCATGGTAACATCCATTGATGCCAGATTTATAAGGATGGTTCCAGCTGTGTTTAACAGAAAAACTCAAGTCAAATGGCTTAACCAAATTTAATCCTCTTTTTTTTAAAAATTCACTACTCTAGAAGAAAGCAGCTGAGGGCAGGCAAGTGACTTCACCACATCATTAGGTTTGTCTGTTTCCGACTTTCAGCCTTCTTTTAGTTGTTCAGTTTCCATATCATACTTACTGCCTTATGGTGGCAAGGTGGCTGCTGCACCTCCAGCATCCCTGAAGGAGAAAGGATGTCTTTTTTTTTTTTTTTGTCAGTCCTGGGCTTGGACTCAGGGCCTGAGCACTGTCCTCAGCACTGTTTCTGGCTTTTTTCTATATATGTGGTAATAGGTGGTACCGAGGAATTGAACCTAGGTCTTCGTGCATGCTAGGCAAGCACTCTACCACTAGGCTAAACTCCTGGTCCCGAGAAAGGACATCTTATTGAAGTACTAAAGGCCTGAACAGTCACACATCCTGGAAAGTTTTCTTCAGGAGAAAAAAAAAAGGTATATGTTCTACTTAAGGAGTCTTTGTGATATTTTAATTGATGACTTCTGTTTGTATATCTTTGGCTAAAACCTTTGTTTGCCCTCCAAAGCTGCAACCAAAGTTGGGATATAGTGTTTCTTACCAAGGAATTCCTTTGCATATGTGTTACTGAGGAAGAGGAGGGCAGTCTGGACTAGAGACAAAGAAAGATTCGCATTCACAATCTCTGTATGAGAGGGCTGGAGGGGGTCCGGGGGTAGGGTGAGAAAGGTGTGGCCTTGGAAAGGGGCATGGAGGAGAGAACTGTGGGTTGTTTTTTTTTTAATCACTGATTTAGGAACAAGGTAAAACTGTGCTATTAGGAACAATAGAGTTAAAAAGAAGTGAGCATTCTATAGACCTGTCTTTGGAAATTGACCACGGGGAGTTCTTGAATTATAGCAATTTGTCGTGGAATAGAAATTTTTACAGCTCAGGTTGAAGGGGTGAGGGGAGCTGAGCCCCGATGGGCAGCATCTGACTCGACTCTCTTATTCTCAACATATTGCTTCTTTCTTCTTGGCGTGAGGGCTCCTCCCTTCCCCTCTGAAATGAGGGAGCTGAGCTAATCACCATGCTCCCTCCATGTAAACGACATTTTCATTTTCATTTTACGATTTACTCAGCTTGACTCCAAACCCTGTGTGGAATTTAGACACCATGGTATGGGAAGTTGGTTAAGCATAGAGCTGGTGGTCATTTTTATTTTAAAAACGACACCACCAACAATAACAGAGGACTTGTTTGCTATGGTTATTTTAATGGGAAACCAAGGCCTGCTTTTTTTTTTTTTTTTTATAGGGCCATCACCTCAGCAAGACCTGTGGCCTCTTAGGAAGGGTTCCCTTAAACTGGGGACTCCTTGGATTGGCTGATTTGGATCATAGTGTTCAGAGCTGGGGAGAGGGGCTTTCAAGTTCACTTGAATGACTGGCGCCAGTCCCCAGTGGTGAATAGCTCCTGCCCCAGGGCTGAGGAGATGGGGAATTAGACTAGACCTGGCTCTCTCTCAACACTATATATGTGTTGGCCTACTGGTACAGCCCATCCTAGCCTCTCCTTCCCAAGACAGCACCTGTGGCAGACCCCACACCAGAAATGGGCAGATGGAGTAACCATGCGATGGTTTTCTCCATGTGCACCAGCTCAAGGCGAGATTGGAGGAATCAGTTCAAGTGGTACAGGAAGTGATGCCAGGCTTTGGAAAATAACCTGGCAATGCCTCCTGCCATCTTCCAGGTTGCATGGGGTCTTCTCTAGCTCAGGGAGGTGTGGAAAGAAGACTCCTGTGCTGTATCTTTTCCAAAGTTTTGCCTGGATCCAAGATGGTGAGATGGTATGCACCGCCTGTCTCTGTCTCTCTCCTCATTTTCCTTGCGCTCTGACTCCTTTTCTTTCTCTGTCTGGCTTTAATTTAGTATTTTATTCTAAGCAAATGTGTCTCTGCTCAGCAGAAAAAAAAAATGGCTAGCTAGATTCAGTCTCTGAAGGCATTTGCCCTTGAATAAGAAAGGAAAAAAGAAGAAGATCTCAGATAGGAATCCGAGCAAACCTGAGGTTTCTGTATGGTAAGAAGAGTTGCCATGAATAATTAAACAAGTTATAGCTAATAAAATATACAGAATACTGCCTCTAACTAAAACATTCTAACTCTGCCTTAGGGATGAATGCTTTTCATTATTTTTTAATTGTTGCCAGGGTTGACCTTGAAGGTCTCTGCTGGCAGATAATTTGTTATGGTAAGAATGAGATCACTAAGCATTTTAGCACTAGCTACATGGCGCATGCAGTTTCTTCCTGTTATGTAACGGGGGTGCGATAAGTCTGTTCCGTGAATTTGCTCTTCCATCTGGGTGGAATCTCTTTTCCCAGTGCATCGCTGCTCTTCCACAGGAGAGGCTGTGAAGTTGCAGGCAAGTTTCTGATCCTAGTCCCACTGGCATTTAAGTAACCTTGAATGCCAGAGGGACAATGGGTCATTTGGAAGCAATGGACTTGCTTCCCACTTTGAGGAGAATGGCGTTGCAGTAGATAGTTCTTCCATGAGTAAAGCTGTACAGATTTCACGGTAATGGCCCAATTAAAGTCTTTAGAGTCATGTTTGGTCAACCTTTACAGTTAGCATGGAACCCAGGGCAGCAGAGAGGCTAGCAGCATGTCTGCTTATTAATATATTTACATTTGATATAGACACCCAGCAAAATACAATGCAATGTATCATTAACATAGCTTACATTTTGCCATTGATTTCATCTCATCTGAAGGACAGAATAATAGAACATTTTGGTTGCAGAATGACAAATACATAAGAAAACTGTTCATCAGATAGAACCAGAAAAACCTGTTGTATTCAATTGGGGGATTAAATTTAGCAAACATGGTTTCTTGTTTGCTTAGACTGTGTGTGGGATCTTGACATGAGTATTAAGTTCAGGACCAGGTGGTGTTGATATGTACAATGTTAGTGAGTTTTATATATACACATTTGAGAAAAAAATTATTCTGTTGATTTTACCATATGGTATGTCTTTATTTTTCTCTCGGCATCATCTACAGGAAACATAATAATGCAGCTCTCATGATAGTTTTCCTCCTGACAAAGAAAATACAGTGTATTTTGAAATTAAGTGTGAAGATTTACATTGCACATGAGACATGTATAAGAATAAGAAAGAAAATTATGGAACATTCGCATACTGATATGAATTTTAGTTTCTCTTAATGCATAGAATATATTATTTGTATATTATAACAATTTTTGGTATTAAAGCATGAATTACTTATCATAAATGAACACTTGAATTCTATTCTGAATATGTAGAAAAACAGATACCCAGTATAGTCTACATAAAATATATTGGTTTTCCATTTGGAAACTGAAAGCAATCAATCCTGGTTCTTAAAAACCAACAATCCACTCCCCCCCCAAATATTATTTTACTAAGTGTGTAGCTCTTTATTGCAGTCATTCTGTTAAAAGGTGTTTATTTATAGACCCTCTTAAGTCAAACTGTGCCTCGGATTATAGCATTAAAGTTGTAAACTTAGTTCCATTGCACTAGTAGTGTTGGTTTACATTTTGGCATGGTAAATCCCTTGTCAAATAGCTGCTGTTTGAGATTTCTGAAACTTCATAAAATTGCAGCAAAGGTGGCGTGTTTGATTTCAGACACATTTGAAATATGGACAATCCCTAACAATTAACCAAGGGACAAAGTCTGAAATCTTTCTGAAAGGAATAAAGATCCACTGCATTTCTACAATTGGACAAATTAGAATGTACAAACAAGTTCTTCTGATTATACGTTGGTAAAATGTCTCTCAACTTAGTAGATTTGTTTCCTCTTTAATACTTGCAACTTGGTTTTCTTATCTCTGCAAGGGAAGTGCTAGAAAATCATTCAGAATGATTGCATGAATCCTGTTCTAGCCACTTTTTATACAAAATGAAACATAGAGCAGGATGATGTTTTATGCTACCTTATGTGTTCTCATACATAAATATCAAATTGTGAGTGTTTTATCCTTTGCCAGGTTGACTTTAAGATTTTACTGTGTGTTTTTATTTATTGGTCAATTTCTAGGCTGTCTTCTTTATACTTAGTAAGTTATATTCTTTTGTAGTTACAGAATGGATTTGAAAGTAGTGTGTGTGTGTGTGTGTGTGTGTGTGTGTGTGTGTGTGTGTGTTGCTGTGGATTGAACCTAGGGCCTTGCAAGTACTATACCGTTAGGCTACATACTAACCCTTGTGTGTTTGAAACAGAGTTCTATTTTATAGCCCAGGCTCCTTCCCGCAACTCTTAATCCTTCAGTTGTAGCCTCCCAAGTGCTGAGATTTGAGGTGTGTGCCACCATCCATAGTATGGATTTGAAAACATTTTCTCTGATGAAATTGAGACTCTAGCCATTTAACATTTCTTAGGTATGTTGGTGTGGGAGGATGCTTCTCTTTGGAGAAAAGTCCCATCTCACTTCCCTATATGCCAATCCAACTTCATTCTAAAATCTTGTTTCCTTCTTTTAATATTTCTTTGTGACTTCACTTTATTCTTTTCTCCAAACAGATCTATTGATGGACAATGGAAAGTTAAAAGGCTTCATGGTTCACATTGCAAAATCTCAGTGGTAGCTTGATTATTTTTTACTTTTATTATATAGCAATTATTATTCCTAAATACTTTTTTTGAGGCTATTGCAAATGAAATTGTTTTCTGATTTTTCTCTGTGCTTGTATATTGTTGGTATACAGAAAGACTACTGATTTTGGTGGATTCATTTTGTACCCTGCTACTTTTCTGCTCTAGGAGCTTGGGGATGGAGCCTCTCAGATCCTTTAGATATAAGGTTATGTCATAAAGTATGGCATTTTTGAAAAGAAACCATGTTATGAATTAAAATGCCCAAACTAGCCTATTTAATATGTAATAGCATGATATTATATAAAGTATATCATTATTGCACCTGTGCATTATACATTAAACCTTTGGTAACATCCTTACTGTACTACCTGAGGCACTGCAGCCTCATGGCTTCAGAATTGCATGGATGGATGTATTAACAGAGGCTTGCTTTCTGGTTGGTTTTGTGAGGTTGGACAAGCCACTTCATGGGAGGCTATTTTCTCTGTGTGACAGGTACAGCAATAGCGAGTCTGGTGTGAAGGTTCCAGGTGATAATATAGAGGTAAAATGCCGCTCCATAGTAAGTGCTTGATTAATATTAGATGTCTGTGGAGTGTATGCAGACCATCCTCCTATTTTAATCCTTAGGCCCTGGTTTGAGACCTGGCACGTTGGAGCTATATAGAATGCTGAATGAAATGAATAAATGATTACTAGCTGGTTTAGAGATCCCCAAATGAGCTACAATTGCTTTTGTGGTTCCAAAATGGAAGCTTGGGGATTGGCCGGGGGGGGGGGGAGGGTTACTGGCAGTTCTTTTACATGTACTGGACTTTTGGATGTAGAGTTATTCTATGCATGAAGGAATCATGGTCAGTCAGGATTCTATGAAAATCTTCAGTTGGTTCAAGTAAATGGCAGCTGGTGGGGACTGGATAGTGGTTAGACCAGAACCCCTAGAAACACACACGTACAGCAAATGTTAATGGAGCACACTGAACGGGGTTGGTATAATTTACTAATTGATATGACAAGAATTCCCTGCTTGTGTTGGAGTCAAGAGTAGTCACAGTATAGGCCTTTACTGTTAAAACGTACTTCAATCATTTGGTCCCTTATTTTATGGCTTAAGAACATTTTATCAAGTTGCTCATATTTTAAATATGTTCCTCTTCATGCTACCTTTTGTTGTCTTCTATGTCATGCAGGTAGCGGTGTGGAAATGTTTCTGAATGTCATTTAAGTTGCTATTTTGTGTCGATCTAGCTACCAGTTAGTTTTGAAGCAGTTTAGAAATTTCAGAAATGAAACCGAGTGTTTATTTAGAATCATGAATGACTAAATGAATGATACCATCCATATTACTAGGCCATAAAAATGAATGAAGTCCTAGTACCTCCTGGATGGAGTCTTGAAGACATTTCACACATGCAAGAAGCGGGACCCAAGGTCCCGCACTGTCTGGTGCCATTTAAAGTGAAATATTACACAACTTCATGTAAGATAGGTGTACATCCTTATGAATACACTAAAAATTACTGACTTGCACACTTATGAACCATAAATTGTTTAGTATCTGCATGCCGTTTCAATAAAAAAATAAATGAAAACAGTGGGTATATCCTGCAGTACCACCAATACCAATTTGATCCCAAATTACTGCTTGTAAGAAAGATACATTGCTTTTCTTTATGCTTTGTCAAATACCAAGTTCTTATCATCCTCATTGGTCTGTGGTTCTCCGATTAGATGGAAATCGATGGTTTACTGTATTGAGTGTCCACACAGAAAAGGGGACTTAGAGGAGTGTCCCTGAAGCAGGACCAGGCAGGGTGAGCTTTCATGCTATCCTGTGTGAGCTTGTCATCACTCGTGTGTGCAAACGTGTTCTTCTCACTGTATCTCATCCAGTCTTCAACCCTGGCATCGATAGAAATTCTAAGTGCCTTTCTTAACAGGTAATATGGGAGAATTCTTCTTACGGAGTCCATTTGCTTTTCTTTCACAATAGGTCTGTTATCTCTTGCCAAGTCTTGTTTCTGAATAGAGGCCTAATTGTTCACAAAGTGATTTTTTTTTTAGTCCCCCCTTGTAAATTCAGCTTTACAAATATCCTCCTTACCTCAGGTCCAGCTGTGGGCCTGTGCCTCCTCAGCTGCTATGCTGAAGAATGAATACTTGTTTTTTTGGAGGGGGGTCAGTTGTGGGGCTTGAACTCTGTGCCTACGTGTTGTCCCTGAGCTCTTCAGCTCTAGGCTAGTGCTCTACCACTTGAGCCATAGTGCCACTTCCAGTTTTCTGGTGGTTAATTGGAGATAAGAATCTTGGACTTTTGTGCCCCTGCTGGCTTTGAACCACAATCCTCAACCTCCTGAGTAGCTAGGATTACAGGTGTGAGTCACTGGTACCCGGCTTGGGAGTGAATTCTTAACCACCCAGGTCAGAAGATTTGTGCTATATCTGGGGGGAAAAGCATTATTGATATAAAAATATATATCAGGGCCTGGAGTTTAGCCTTTAGAGTGCTTGCCTAGCATGCACGAGGACCCGGGTTCAATTCCTCCGTACCACATACATAGAAAAAAGCCGGAAGTGGTGCTGAGGCTCAAGTGGTAGAGCTCTAGCCTTGAGAAAGTCCAAGGACAGTGCTCAGGCCCTGAGTTCATGGCCCAGGACTGGCAAAAAAATTATATATATATATATATATATATCATTAAAAGTGATTTTGAAATTACAACACATATACTCTGAATTAAGGTATACACCTATTCTAAAGGAACACATTCTGCTTTCTAGAAGACCTTCCCCAGACTTGCTTTGTAGCCCAAAGTTATCCTGTGGTCCTCCTGCCTCAGCCTTCTGTGTGCCGAACTATACCTGGTTTGGCTTTTAAAGTTCATATAGCTTATATGTTCATATAGCTTACTGCTGTGTTTGCTTTTTTTTTTTTAAAGAGATTTTTGTTGGCCTCATTTTTTTTGTCGTTCCTAGGGCTTGAACTCAGGGCCTGAGCACTGTCCTTGGGTTTTTTCAAGGCCATAGTTCTAGCTTTTGAGCCATAGTACCATTTCCAGCCTTTTCTATGTATGTGGTATGGAGGAATTGAACCCGGGCCTTTGTGCATGCTAGGCAAACACTTACCACTAGGCCAAACTCCTGGCCCCAAGTGGTGTCAGTTTTTGAGAACAATATTTTGTGATTGTCATTGCTATATAATATGTTCTTGTGGCGACACAGCTTATTTTTCTTTGGATGAAAATTATTATTCTGTGACTATTCTGACTTGTAACACAGTACATACTTGTATGTGTTCCCTTGGAGGAAATGGAATTGACAAGGGGGAGGGGATATTATCCTCCTTGTTGCAGAACTGTTCAGGTTGATAGTCCTCAGAGTTCTAAGAGTCCTGGTTTCACCTTCTCGCCAGAGCTCCTATTAATGACTTTAAATTCTTTCTGGTATGATGAGTATGAAGGTGTTCCTTCTGTGATGTTTAGATTATTTCTTTAAGAACCTTAGACAACTAATGATGAAGACTATTTCTCAAACCTCCCAGTGGATAGTCCACGTGGATAGCAGTTTCAAAGTGTCCCTCTGAGGAGGTCCCTGGGCCCATGCCCCCTGCTGCTGCTCCCAGTTCCCTCCCTACACAAGTGTCATCTCTGTCTCTCAAGTCTGGGTGGTGGCCCCTTGAAATGGCCAGACAGCTCCTTGTCATGGTCTTCACTTGCCCACAGGGACTGAGCACGGAGGGAAAGCCTCCGTGAATCCCCTGCCCCAGCCATGCCCTGCTTTACACATGTCAGTGCTTTGTCCCCCTGGCTACACGCCCACAACACGCCCCTTCCAGGCCACGGGAGTTCATGGATGCCCTCCCAGGGGAAGACTGCCCCTGGGAGATTGGTGAATCAGGACTTGACCACAAGACCCCTTCTCCTCCTCCCTCACGGCCTGGCCTCACCTTTTCCACCTTCTTGTCAGCCCCAGGGCCCTTGTCTGCTTCTGAATAGCATCTGTTGGTTAATAAAATCTCCTTTCTGTTCCCATACTTGAGGGTTCCCTGGGGGAACCCATCAGTTCCTGGCCAGAGCAGCTGGCATGTTCTTTTCCCTGAGCATCTCCAGGCTAGTTCCCACCTTTGTGCTTTGCAGGTGTGACTTCCCTTTCAGAGAGACCGAGGGACCATCCCCGAACTGCTTATCCAAAGTAGCTGCTTCTTCCTGCGTTGAGTCACAGCCTCCCATTCCTTCTTTATTTTCCCCCTTTTAATAGCAACTGTCATTGTGCACCTTTGTTTTGTCTTCTATTCTAGAACAAAATGTTAATGGCAACATTAAAAGTTAGGGTCCTTTTACTTTGAAAAAACTTCTGAACTACTAAAGTTTGACCCAAGAAAATATGTAACCCCAGGTACTTAATAGAGAAATAGAATAGCAGGGTAATTAATTTCCATTTCTGGTTTATTTGGGACATATCGCTTTATATTTCTGTTGGAAATAGACTAGATAGGCACTGTGTTAACATAGTAATCGAGTCTCATACACTCTTCCTAGTGCAATTCCCTCTACTTGCGAAGTTTCCAGTACTACCACATAGGGGTTCATGTTAAATCACACCAAGAAAATTGTACTTAAGGCAGAATTCCCCATCTCGTGGAACATGTTGAAGCATTTGAAAGTTCCCAGAATTAAAAATAAATGAAAAGGTTGCATTTTTATGAGTGTGAAACATGGCTGCTAGGAGTATGGGCTGCAGCCCCTGCAGTGGTGAGTTTTTGCCCTGCCTGGGACCTGGGGGAGGACTGAGGCTGTTGCAGGCAGAGCTAGCTGAGTTCCTTCCCTGGACAGGATTCGAAGCACACAAACCAGCAGCTACATACTGAGCCCTTTGTTCTTCTGTTGGGCAAAAACCCTGATAGCTTACTGTAAGTATGGCGTGCTGCCAAGCTGTGGCGCAGATTCTTTTTTCTAAATACTGTAAACTGGCTGGGGCTCAAGAATTACAGTTCTTCATTTTATTTACTTCTCCATCGACACTGAGGGAGAAAAATCAGTTGTTGTGGTTGTGGGTTGGGGGGGAGAGAACCCCAATACAACTTACTCACCTTCCTTTTCTTCTTGGCCTTGGGTAGATTGCTGATAAAATGAACAAGGAAAAAAAAAGTCTAATAACTTTATTAGTCGTGAGTTTTACAAGCACACTGTCAGGGTTTCATAAGGAAGTACGTGCCGCTGTGTTGAATTCTGTAAACTGGTTAGTACTAGGCTGTTTTAAATAGGACTGGATTCAGTGTGCTGAGGTATTTTCCTACTTTTGGCCATTTCCGAGATGTTATCATGGTTTTGTTTCTGCTTGTCCTAGAATACTTTTGGTTTTAGATTCCGCTTTCAATGTGCCTGCTTTCTCCCTGACATTGCTGTGCTGCCTGTCCCTCCTGTGGCTGCTTCTAAGCTAGAAAAGGGATTCAGGCAAGGGTGTGGCATTTTGCCTTTCAAGCACAGGGTGTGTCTCTTTTGAAACTTTAAGGAAAAGGATTATTTGCTGTTGAATTAAGCTAGAGATGGAAGGAAGCTCTACTTGCTCTGTTGATACAAACTCCCTCTTGACAAAATAGACAAATCTTATAGATTAGTTTTGTACAGGGAATCAACTTCTTGGCTTAAGTAGAAATTGAATATGTATTGTGATTATTTTTTGCAAAACAAGATCAAGCTAAAATGTATTTTTTTGTTGCTGCCTGTTTTAATTGGCATGGATATTATTGTATAAGAGAGATACATATCAACACATTTGCATTATTTCATGCATTAATGGCAATGTTCTTATAAAAGGGAAATGCTACATGGGTGTAATAAGGGAATGTTTATTTTCAGATACAACTAAAAGTAGAAGGTATTGACCATTACACAGATTTTTATATCAGTCTTTTTAGGATGGTATGAAAGATGCAAAGATGCTTTATGAGCCACTATGAGCAGTTTTCTTTATTAAGTTTTTATTAGAATAACTAAAAAAATTTAAAATTTAGGAAAAATATTGCAGCTTTACAGAGAAGACAGATGATGGCATCCATTATTATCTCTGATCAGAAAAGTAGATTTTAATTCAAATACATTATGGTGAAAAGAACACATTTTTCTAAATGCATCATCCTATGCTATTTTATATCTGGTTTTAGGTGTATTATGCAAAAATTGTGGCCATGAAGTTTTCATATGTGAATAATGTTCATTGTTATTTCTTTTCTGACAATTGTACTTGATATGTGATAATGTGAGTCAATGAAAGAAATCAAAGGCATAAAAATAATCATTTTCAGGGACAAAAGTTGAAATCTTTTCTATCTTTCTACCATTTGCTATTTTATGCGCATAATCAATGACCCTTTTGACTTACTTAACTTTTAGTTTATCCAACAGTAAAATCTTTCTTATTGTACCTATGTCTTATTTAAAAAAAAACCAACTCATTGATGTTTTCATTTTGGCACAACTCTTAAGAAAAATGTGCAGTGTAATTCCTTGTGCTCTTTTTTGTGTGTGTGCTGGTTTGCTTTACTGTAATAAAATCCCTGAGGGAGTCATCTTGTAGAAGGCAAGGCAAGTTGTTTTCTTGGGTTTGAAGTTCGAAGTTCTGTTAGTCCGTGGTCAGTTGGCATTGTTTTGGGCCTGTGGTGAGACGTCACAGTGGGTGCACAGGACAGAAGTTTGCCTATTTCATGGCCTTCAGGAAGTTATGGGATTCCATGGTAGCCATACTTCCCAGTGACTGAAGGCCTCTTAAAGGTCCCAGCACTTCCTAATAGCACCACACTGAGAACCAAGCCACTCACAAATAGGCCTTTAGGGGACATTCTGAATGAGAACCAAAACATGTCTCTCTACCTTTTATTTTTTGCCCTACAAAGAATTGAAACAGGCCTGAAATTTAAAGGCACTTCTTATGTGTAATATTATCAGCTATGACATTTTTCACTTTTATACACAGTATATGCATTTTTAACCCTGGTGCACTTGGGCTTTTGCTAAATATATTTATCAGATTTTAAAGTGATGAAACCAAAGGGTCTTTTTTCCTAGTCAATCTGGTCCGGATAAACTTTTACTGTGTACTTAGGAAAATGTAAGGGAATGAAAAGAATGTCATGTTCATCTTTCTCTAAATAAAGATGTATTGTTAACATTGCTTCTTCTTTAAAATGAAGAATAAGGAATACAGACTATGGGAGTGTGTCATTCCCTCCCCCTCTTACCCAGATATCTAAATTTCTTCACCCCTTGCTACTCATCCATTTTAATTTGGTATTAACTTCATAGTTGGAGAAATTCCTACCCAAACCCCTTAATTTGATGGCAGTCCATGTAATTTTACCCCGAACAGTGCACATCTGTTTGTTTCATGTGTAGACATACGGAGACATTCACATATAGTATTTGGGGGGAAAAAAGTTATGTAGGAAGACTAATTATAGGTTTCTTTTAACGATACTATTCTCATGATCACATTCCCAGGAAAAACTTTCGCAAAATAAAGTTGAGGATCAGCTTTCCATTGCTTAGTGTTGTTGGTTTTATTTTAACTGTCGTATGATTTTGGGAGTTTTGCCAAGATGTCTCTAAGTGCCGATCCCTAGGAGTCCGTGGACAGCAAGGAGGTGCCCTTCTGAACCCTTGCTTTCAGTCTCCTACTTCCTTAGCCAGTTTGACCCTGCTCAGTCATGGGGCTCGGCTGCCCAAGCACTGACTTCTTCCCATAAGGAGCAGGGCCTTGCTTTGTTCTGTGGTCAGATTGCATGGCTGACTCTCGGTCCAGTTGCCTTGCACCTGTCCCTGGTCATCCATCCTCTAGGACGAATCTTACTATCCATCACCACTACTAGGAAAACACATCAAAGTGCCTGCATTCCTGTGGATGGAGGGGCTGGATGCAGCGGCTCAAGACTCGAGGAAGCGTGTTGTTACTGATTTAGAATGTTACTGCTTCTAAAAACGGTGGTGCTTCGTGCCAGCCACGCGGTGCCATCTCTCACAAGCCTGATCCTCTATGGCTGGTGAAGAGAGATGGCCACAGCCACCATGAGCTCAGTGGCAGATCTCCTTGCTATCTTCTCCAAATCCAGTGTGTTTTGTCATGTTTTTCTCATGGAGCTCCTGCCCAGGACACACAGAAGTGTCACCTTAGGAGGTTTGATTTAGTGACATCCAATGAGCACTTTGCCTCTACTGGCTGCAGAGATGTAGCAGCTTTTGCTTTCAAATGAAGGGTTTCCCAGAAATGCTCAGGTTGATGATTCTTCTGGAAATGCAGAAAAATTTCAACACTTGTCTTCAGATCTCTTAGCATATTTGCCAGTTGATTGCCTTTGTTGTTGTTTTAAAGAAAGCCCATCTCTGATGGGGTATAAGGGAAGGTGGGGATTGAAGATGGGGACCAGGAAAATAGAAGACAGATGCTTCCATCCTTGACTGTCTATGTAAGGTCACTGACATTGGGTAATATGCAGACTTTAAATATCTTCTTTCATTTTTTTTCAAACAAGGTAACTTCTTTCTCAAAGACCAAGGTTTTTTTTTTTTCGGTGTCACTGAAGTAATGTGGAGCATAAATCCTTCCTGATATGAATAATGAAAAAGTTGTGTAGTGTTCTAAAATGTAGGAGGTATATTACAGCTGCCATTGTGACTCTATGGATATTAGGCTGGGGATTGTGGTTGAGCTAATGAACTGAAGAACTTAAGCTGATGGCCTCATCATTCAATTCAGCAGCCTGTCTTAAATTTCAGGCTAATGTCTATGTTTATACATGATTGCTTAGCTAGGAATCTTTTGTTGCAGTAATATTTTTCATATTAAGCCCCGGCTGAATTTTAATACACGTATTTCTGTGTTTTGAATATATTTCAATCTTAAATAGTTCATAGTTTTCACTTAAATTATGGCACTGTCGGTGTAGCACTATAACTGTGTTGATGTGATATGGTATAGACCAATAGAACAGTTGTAGAATGCTAAAAGTTTTGAGTAATATTTGGGTTGCTATAGTAGCTTAAGCAATTGCGTTGACACTATCCCCGAGGTTGTATTGATATGTGGCTTTTAAAATGTAACAAAACACATAATCTCATGATAAATCCATTTTATTATATATTTTGATTTTAAAGAGAAATTTGAATTGTGACTCACATATGCAGGTACCAAGATCATTTTTGCATGTTTTTCAGGGGATATGCACACTTTAAGTGTTTAACCCTAGAAGTGGCAAAACAAAATTTTGGTATAACATACATCTTTCTGTCTTGATAAGAGACTAAAAGATTTACAGTGTTAGCATGTCCCTTTGGGGAGAAAAGGAGCTTTTAAGAAATCATCAGAATGAAGTAGATTTTTTAAAATAAATAACTGGTCTAAGGTCACAGGGTTGATACATTTAGGCATTATTTTACTAAGGTCATCCAAATATGTCATGGGAAATCATTTCACTATTTAACATGATATTGAAAATTTATTTTTATTATGGTTATGAAAAGAGGGTTTTTTTCCTGGTGCTTTTTAGCTATAGATATTCAGGATAGGTAGCTAACTATCAGGTAATTTAGTACATTACTCTGAATTGAAGAGGAGGAAATAAAGTAGATCTTTTTTGTGATTTGACAGATCTTGGCTATATTTCATCTGTGGAAATGCTTGTGAGCTGAGGAGAAAAAGAAAACAAGATTTTTGTTTTGTTCAGGAATATCCATTTATCTTTTATCAAGTTAGTACTTGTCTAGAATTTATAAATGAATTCTAGAGCCAGTGATTTTTTCTAATAAGTCTTTCCAGAATATCTGAATATTCTAAAAAAGTATGAGAAAAGAAGCAGAAATGTGCTCAGAAATTCATCATTGCACTCATGTAATATGTAATTCCATATGCAGTGTTGTAGCCAGGACATGTCCAATAATTGGTCCCTGTGTTTGCCTCTCAAGCCTCTGGAGATCAAGTATTTTGTCCAGTTGCCTTCAAAGAATAGAGCAATACTTGTCAAATGATACTGAAATGCAATGGTTTTGTTTGGAGCATGCAGTCATGACACACAGTGAGGAGAGGAGTGCTTTACGGCTTGAAGCAAGGGGCAGAGCACTGGCATTGCCTCCTGAGGCAGGAAACTCCTGATCGCGGAAAGCATGGGGAGTTTATGGGAAAACTCTGACATATTCCTATCAGAAAGGTTCTTCAACATCACATGTAAGACAGATGCATTTTTTCCCATATATTTTAATTGTAATTAATAGTTAATAGAAGGGTTACATTATATTCACCAGACAGAAGGTGCATTACATCACAAACATTGATACCCTTTCTCATGTCTTGGTCCCCATTTTCCTCATCCCATCCCCACCCCTCATCTTGTTTTCCTCCCTTCCCTATCTGATTTCAAATAACCAAAAACGCATATATATAGTATATCAGATAACAAGGTGAAATACTGTAACAATATGAGATAACCAAGGGACAGCAAAAGAGATGAGAGATAACATAGTACATTAAGGACAACAATCTCTCGTTACAGACAGATGCATTCTTTTTTTTTTTTTTTTTTTTTGCCAGTCCTGGGCTTGGATTCAGGGCCTGAGCACTGTCCTTAGACTTTCTCAAGGCTTAGCTTAGCACTCTACCACTTGAGCCTCAGCACCACTTCCGGCTTTTTTTTTTTTTATGTATGTGGTACCGAGGAATCGAACCTGGGTCTTCGTGCATGCTAGGCAAGCACTCTACCACTAGGCCAAACTCCCGGCCCAGACAGATGCATTCTTAAGCCTGCTCAGCTGGGCACCAGCTTTATTACCTGCCATATTCAAAGATGGTGGAAGGAAAACTTCCAAGGTGGAGAAATGAACGTTATAACATCACAATGAGCAAAGTTAACTCTGCATCACTCAGAAACATGACTGAGAGACTTAAGGGTTTGCTAAGCCAATTCCTTGTGGATTTATTTTTAAATTTATTTTCAAGTGCCTTATCTGGAACAGGAAACAAAATATGTATATATGTGGGTATTTTGTGTTTTTTTGTTTTTTTTTTTAATTTTTTTTATTGTAATTAGTAAAAGGGTTACATGATATTTGCCAGATAGAAGGTGCATTAATTCACATACATTGATACCCTTTCGCATGTCTTGGTACCCATTTCCCTCCCCCCCCACACCCCCCACCCGTCTTGGTTTTCCCCCCTTCCCTATCAAATTTCAAATATCCAAATACAAATAAATTCAATATATCAGATAACAAAGTGAGATACTATACCAATATGAGATAACCAAGGGACAGCAAAGGAGATGAGAGACAACATAGTACATTAAGGACAACAATCATTCATTATATGGCTTTTGTTTCAATTTGTCCGTTGTAGGGCTTGAAATCAGGGCGTGGGTTTTTTCCTTGATCCTCTTTCTGCTCAATGCTATCACTCTACCACTTGAGCCATAGCACCACTTCCAGTTTCTGAATGGTTAATTGGAGATGAGCAACTCCCAGGGACTTTTCTTCTGGGGCTGGCTTTAAACCATGATCCTCAGATCTCAGCCTTCCGAGTAGGATTCTGGGTGAGAGCCACCAAGGCCTGGCTGGCTGTTTCTTTTTTAATTTATATACTTATTTTAATGTTTAAACAACTTTAGTATCTTTAGTTGTACACAGGAGTTATAAAATGTTTACCAAAAAAAAAGAATAAAAATTTGAATAATGTTAATGTCATTTAATGGGAGACAGGAGACCTTGCCAGGCACAAGTGCTTGCCGTGAAAGTTCCTTTCCTCCCTACTTGCAGAGCCATGTCTCCTGGTTTTGAGTACAGAGACAGTGGTATGTGTGTCTGCAAGGACTGACCTTGAGTTGGCTTTGTGGTTTCCCAGTGTAAGATGTCCTGGCCTGCTGGCAGATCTGCCAGGCTTGCACGAAGCTGAGCTCACAGTGTTCATGGAGAGAGACGGTCAGGCCGGTGTGTAGGGTGGCTGTGGGGAGCAGGTAAGTCCTCCTCTGTGATACTTGGTGCTCATGGATATGAGGTGGGCACAGTGGTTCAGGCCTATAATCCGAGCTACTCAGGAGACTGAGATCTGAGGATCACAGTTCAAAGCCAACCCAGGCACTAAAAAAGTCTGTGAGACTCTTATCTCCAGTTAATTGCTGGAAAGCTGGAAGTGGTGCTGTGGCTCAAGGGGTAGGTAGAATGGTAGACTTGAGCTGAAATTCTCAAAGACAGCACCCAGGCCCAGAGTTCAAGTCCCATGGCCATCAAAACAAAATGCACTGTACATTAATGACAACTAGAGCTCATAATTTAGTACACTAAAAATCTGAACCCCATAGCACATTTTAAGATACTAATTACCATGTAATCTAGTTGTGACACTTGTAAAATGTCATACTAAGGAGTCTGTTGACATCAGTGGACTTTCAAAAAAAAAAAAAAAGGACTCTAATGCAGGAAAGCTTAGGATGTCCTGGACAGGGAACTGAGGAGGGAGTATTCCTGAGTGGGTTATACCAGTGCCATACTGTGTAACCTTGGGCATAAACCATGTGTCACGCCAGGCCATAAGATGGGTGGATGGTAACACCTATCAAGTTATCAGATGGTTGTAAAGATAAAAGAAAGGAAACAACTGAAAATTTTTAGTGTTTGCCAGGGCAAACGATACTTACTAAATGAGACTGTGGGGATGTGGCACAGGGTACTCAAAGTTGTTAAGACGATAAATGAGGTGTCTAATGTAAATCTGCTTCCTCTTTCCAGTGTCTGTATGGCTCAGCATCATTACTGTTTACAGTGCACCATTTCAGGAACCTGCCAAACCCAGTAAGCCCCTAAACACTACCATGCATGGAAGCTAAGAGCATGTATTTGCCAGTCTTCTAAATCAGACTGATGAGCTTCAGAGTTCCCCAAAGCTATGCACCACACACATTCAGAGTGTGGTACATTTCAGTGCTTTAAAGATCATCCATCAAGACATATAAGAACTGGAAGGGAAGAATACACTGAGAATTTATATTTGGTGTTTTGCTGAACTTCTGTATCTCACTAGAACTATTCCATGGACAGTTGAGGAAACTTGTGTCTATAGGCAATGTGCTAAGTCATCATAGTTCTCACAAGCTCCCTTAATTTATGTCTGAACTCAAGATTAATTCTAAGGCCATGTGTTTGAATTAAAATACGACCACGGAACGAATGTCATTAGGCCTTAGTTTGGGAATTGTTGAAAATTTCCTGTCCTCCATGGACAATTTGTATTACTGATTAGGCCTTTGTTAATACAAGGAGATGCTCTCTCTTGGGAGATTAGCATCCTCTCAGTTTCGGGATTGAGCCGAGGAAGGTAAAGCAACATTATTATCTTTACAGGTAAAGGTCAGTGATAGCTCTTTGGATATAATATGGGAGTTCCTTTTACCCATACCCACTGTTGCCATGGGGAAAAGAGAGCTCACAGGGAAGATACTGATTCTTGGGTTTGAACTCTGGGCCTGGGCACTGGCCTGGGTGCTGTCCTGAGCTTCTTCCACTCAAGTCAAGTGCTCTACCACTAGAGCCATGGTGCCACCTTCAGTCTTTTTGAGTACTTGATTGGAGATAAGAGTCTTTCTGTGTTCCCTGCCAGGGCTGGCTTTGAGCTGTGATCCTCAGATTTCAGCCTCTATTGTAGCTAGGATTACTGGTGTGAGCCACCACTACCTAGCATAAGTGTGTATCTATATTTTCATACGTATATACATTTTTACTCATGTATTTGTAAGTGAATTGAAATCTTGGCGCAGCCAATGTGGAAGTAAAGTCTCAGACATTTTAACAGGAAGAAACTATGCAAACAACCTAGGCCACGTGAAATTTATTTTCTGAGACATCCATATATTAAAATTTATGCCTCAGGATTTTATTCAGAAAATAAAGTTTATGGACAGCTATGCCGCAGTGCTATGTAAGGTGAGGTGCACCTTGAGAGAATAGGAGAGGGCAGTTGCATAAAAGTGGTGAATGAGCTCTGCCTCTCCAGTAGCCCTGGGATAGATGGCATTAAATATAATTTAGCAGTGGAAGAGTTCATGGACCAGAGAAATTTAACTTGTCCAAGGTTCAGATGATAAGGTGTCAGAGTGGAGATTAAAATCAGAGCACATGATTTTCCGTTAATTACATTGTGTTTGAGGAAAATGGGAAAGGACAGTCTCTGAGGCCTTCCAGGCGTCAGCCTGCAGAGCCATGCCTGGCGTGGGTTCCGTGTGGTGCCCTCATTTTGGCTCATGCCATCTGTAGTTATAGCTACCCCCAACATCCTGTAGAGCACTGATGTTCACAGCGATGATTGACAGGAGGTTGTGTTACAAAAATGTCATAGCACCGAGATTTGTATTCAGAGATTAAAGGTACTTAATTCAGTTATTGAAAATTTTCATATCCAAATCAATCTTAGGTAATTAATATAGGCTGTCAAATGTAGAGAGTTCTTTCTTTCATTTAAATTTTATTCTTGATTCATATTATCTTTGCATTTTTTTTCCTGGTCTCAAGCTCAGGGTCTGGGCACCGACCCTGAGGGCTATTTTTTTTAGTGCCAAGATAGTGTTCTACCACTTTGGACCACTTTCATTTTCTGGTAGTTAATTGGAGATAAGATGATGGTATTCACAGATTATATGTGCAGGTGAAGTCATAGTGTAAGTACACTCCATAATGTTTAAAATTGCCTACTGATGCATTTCTCAGCATTCATGTGGCTAATGAACGTATGACTATGGCTAAATATACTGTAATCATAGTTGTATAAATGTGGTCTCTGTCTCTCACATTGATGTGAGATTATGTTGATCTCAGAATATATTAATAGTTCATTTCATGAACGGTGAAGGTTAAATACATTTCACACCGTTGGAATTGTATGGAAATGATAGACAGTTCGGCAATGCTTAGCTAGAGGGAAACTTCCCAATAAGTGTGTCCTTCTGGGATTTTGTCACTGTCCATGCATTCTAGAATGTGCTTAGACAAACCAAGCTGGCTGTAGTGCTACTAAGCAATATAACCCTATGAGAACACCAGCATTGACAGAAATGTGGCACCAGCGTTCTTATGTAGTGCATGATTGTATGTGGTTTCTGTCTTTCAGGAGTTGACAGCCTGGTAGGGCAGAAATGTGAAAAGGAAGCGACAATTCAGGGTGTTGGTATCATAAAGGCCTTTGGGTGACATCCTACAAATGCTGTCTGTGAGGTCACCTTTGTGACCAGAGTCATCCATCCCACTGTTACATCACCCTAGACTTCACAGACTGAAGCATGATTCACCATTGCCATTCCTTGCCAGTATACACTTAATATTACAAGTGATGTCAACATTATATAATTAAGATGGAAAGTTATATAAAATACCTGGCACACAGCACATGAAGAGATTTAATTTTTTTCTTTTATAAACCCAACTAATTACCCTGTGAATTCAAATATTTCAGAATCTGAGAAGTCATATTTCCAACCGTGATTCAAAAGCATGATTCTGTTTATAACCCAAACACATTCTAAACCCAAATAGGAATGATTAATCTCTTCTTTAATATGCCATATGCTTATAATTTTTAAAAGGAGATTCTGTCAGGGGGTGGAGGAAATGGATTTGTTACCAAAGAACATATATATATATATATGTATATTATAATATAGTTTTTTATGATACTTTGAGTTGTTTGCTTTTCCTAAAGCCCCTTAGCTTTTTAGTGAGTCTAATATACAGAGTAGGAAATTAATTAACATGCTTACTGAGTTATGGTATATGGATACTGAGATCCAGTTACAAGTGGAACATAGTTTTGTTTATGTTTAAAAACAAAAGCATAGGCTCACATAGGCCAAAGGAGATATGGTAGGCAGGCAGGTAGTTAGGTAGACACATAGGTGCATGAAGAGGTTACTAAAGCTTATAAAGTTTGAGTTTGGGTATTTTTCTTGGCCTTTTGAGATTATTTATCATACTTTTTATACATGTATACATGGGAGGGGGGAAAAAGGTAGGTTTCAAGTCTTAAATTTCCACTGAGTCTATCTTCTCTTCTCTTTTTTGAACAAACAACAACAACAAAAATAAAAAGCAAGAGGCTGGAAGGAATGTGGCTTAGTAGTAGTAGAGTGCTTGCCTAGCATGCATGAAACCCTGGGTTCTACTCCTCGATTCCATATAAACAGAAAAAGTCGGTGATTAAACCATTTCTTATCATTCGAATTTAGCAAACAAAGAACCAAGGCGTGGTTCATTCTGAATATGGATTTGTCTTGTGTTATCCTTCAACTGAAGGAGGACATTTTCAGTGTACTTCTGCAAGTTTGTCATTTTTTTCCCTATAACAGTACTTAATAACATAAGAAACAAAACTTCTTGTTTTTACTTGTTTATTCCTCTTCTGGTCCTCTACCTCATTTACATAGACTTTACCTTGCTGAGGTTTTTATCACAGTAGGAACTAATGTGAGTTACATGCTATAGGATTGTCTTTGTAACTGATGGTTGAAAAGTTATAATGGAGAGGGTGAGCAGAGAAAAATCAATGTAATAAAAGTGTGATAATTTAGCAGAAATAATTCCAGACAAACATAAGGAAGACCTTGAATGGAAGCTTCCTTGCTTTGAACATTAAATACTAATTTACTGTGTCGGGGTTTTTTTCCTCAGATTTTTCTAGGAAGAAAGAAAGAGTTTAGATACCACAAAAAATGGCGTACATTTGAAGGAAAATGTGTGTGAACTATATTTGGTGAGCTCTGAAATTATGATTTACAGTATACTTTTGTGAGATAACTATCGGATAGAAAGATAATTTGTAGTCTAGCTAATCGCACACTGATTTTATGTTGAGAAAGGTCTGTTATGTGAAGGAATTTTATCCCTGTGGAGAATGATGAAGATTGTGACAATGATAGAAAAAAACCCCAGAGGCATTATTTCAATAGAATAAATGGGTTTCTCTTGGATGACAGACTTTGAATATAGAAATGAATGTATCCAAATTTTATAGGTTTGCAAATGAAGGCTTAATAAGCAATTTTGCAAGCTCACTTTAAAATAAAAGAAAAAGTGCTTTTTTATTTCATGGTATTTGCTAAAGATTTTCTTCCCGTATTTCAGACTCTCCCTTTCGCTGTCATACACACACACCCATGCTGATCATTGGTCACCTAGTACAGGATTATAGATGTCCCTGTGATTATAGATATATAGAATGCTTATGGTTGCAGCATTTTTGACTCAGGACACATTAAATTTTCATTAAAGAATTTATCTCCCCCTATACATACCTATAATAATTACACTATAGTACTGTGCCTTACAGATCAAAAATAAAAATCAGTGCCTTCCCCATTCCCCTCTCCCATACTTAAGCTTCCTTATTTAGGTATGATTTTGTTCTCTGAAAATATAAACATCAATGAGAAAGGCTCCTTAACCACACACTTTCCTTTCTGGACATTCAAAAAGAGAATAAACCAAAACCTCAAAGGTTTCTTACATTGTGGAGTTAAAGAAAGTGAAATTTTTATTAAGGTACCAGAACTGATTTTACATATGCCCACTTAAGTGACGGACACAGGACTTTTGTAAATCAGTTTGCCTGTGGGTTAGGGGCCATGTACATAAGCTGCTTTCTCAGCCAGCAGCCTTTCTGATTGAGAAATCATGTCACAACCATGTAGGATCAAGCATTTCTTCAGAAAGTTTTGTGTATGCTGGGAAGTTTTATACAAGCTCTCGGTATCTTTGCATGTAGCAAATTGTGGCTCAGTAACCTGCAGGCTGAGATGACCACATTTATGGATGGAATTGAGGAAAATGTGATCCTTTTTCCCCATCCAGGTATTATTTCAGAGAAGTGTAGCTGTCAGTGAGTTGTGCTGTGTGGTTTCTAGTTGCCTTCGAAGGTACAGAAAGGAATACAACTGAGCACAATCTCTTGCCCGTTGAATGCAGATTTGAATTTTCCCTAGTACTGTAAATGTACCAGATTACCTTCTTGTGTCTTGATTGAAATGTTCTCAAATATATAAAGCTCATCCCTTGGCTATGACAGCAATAATGGCTTTCATTGCTTCGTAAGTGTAGCAGATGCTTTTATGTAAGTCCCTTTTCATGCCTTCAACTTGCATAAAGAGTTTCATTTCGTGGATCTGAAGTTTGCATGTTGCAGTGGTGATCTCTTCACTCACACACAGGACTTTAGGTGAAGGCCAGCTGTGGCCAGGTACTGGGCTGAGATCCTCATGCATAGCACTCACAGTGCTATTTCCTAACCCACCGCGGTGGATCTTGGCCTATTTTCTTTTCAAACAAGGAAATAACAGGTTAAGTCATTTGGGCCAGGCCAGGATGTGATCTCCAAAAGTGAAACTATACTTTTCCCCTTTCGATTTCTGACAAGAAACCTCTGTATCTGAAATGTTATTCTTCCCACATTGTTTCCCAGCTTTGCACATAGGTAGCTTGCCAGTACGTTCCTCCTGGTCTGGGTGGCCCTCCAAGCTCAAGATCAGCTTCAGGACATTGGCTGTTTGCCAATGATGTGCTAATGAGAGACATCTGACCCCAGGCCTTGCCCTTCCCCTGGGAAGTGGATGCCTCCCGTGTGGACTGTGCAGTATAGCAGGTGTTCAGGCACTGTACCCACCCCCCTCCCCAACCCTCTTACCTCACCCCAGGCCTAGGAGGACAGGAGGTAGCACAGCCTGGGAACTTCAGGATAGCTTCTCAGTTATATCTGCATTTAGCAGCCCTGGATCTGGGAAAGGAATGAGAGTGGAAGCAAGGCTTAAAAGACATAGAATAAACAAAGAGAAAAGGAATCATTAATAACAGCATGCCTTATGGCAAATGAGGGCCTGCATGTGTGTTGGTGCCTGATGCCTTATCTCAGATACTTTGTTTGTTTGTTTGTTTATTTGTGGGTCATGGGGCTTGAACCCAGCCTGGATGTTGTCCTAGAGCTCTTCAGCTCAAGCCTACCACCCTACCCTTGAGCCAATCCCCATTGCCCATTTTCTAGAGGTTAGTTGGAGATAAGAGTCTCAGGTCCTTTTGTACCCAGGCTGGCTTTGAACCTTGATCCTCAGATCTCAGCCTCCTGAGTAGCTAGGATTACCAGGTGTGAGCCACCACGCCTCGCTTCAGATACTTTTTATTTGAAGCATTCTGTTCTATAAAATAACCAAGATATGTGCCAGGGATTTTTTTTCCCTCTTTGAACATATCCCTGACATACCTTATTTCCTCCAGGAGGACAGTGAACCTCACCTTGACAGGCCTCTTGTAGATGTCCTAGTGCTCTAAGGAAGAGAACAGGAAGAAGAAGTGTTAACTGTAGACCAATTCCTACCAAAAACAAAAGCTTCTGCAAAACTTCTAAATGTTATATAAACAACTAGCAATTCCATTTTGCTAAATTCCTCTTAAAAGCTGTTATTCTGTCTCCAACTTCACAGAAATCATTTAGTGATGTTGGTTATGTGATAGAGGTATTTGTTTTTAAACAGCGGCATAAACTTGCCATACAGTCAGAAAATTACTTCCTAATTTCCATTGCTAATTTGGAGGACCATGTTTTGTTCTCGTTTCATGCTTCTCCTAGCTACAAGAGAACTGTTTAATTTTATACTCCTAAAGCGAAAATATTCTTAATGAAGATGGATCACCTATCTCAATGGACCCATCTTAAGTGGATATGGAGAACTTTTATGATTTTCTTCATGAGAATAACTATATGAAATCTGATTTGTTTGGACATCCTTTGTGTACCAATGGCAATGAACAGTGTCTATCTCACTGTAATTATTAGCTTCTATCATTGTCTTGATCTTGTTTTAGAATACCCAGCATAGGTCTACTACAAGTCAAAGATGGAGCTTGATGTCTGTTTTCCCTACAAAAGTAACAGAATTCATTTTCTTTCAGAAATATTTGTCTTCTCATCTACCTCAGTTACTTCTCATCATTGGATGAGTATCCATTTGCAAAGCTGCATAGGTTTAAAATAGTTCGATATGTCATAGATGCATATGGTATCTTAGGACCTGTAATGTATATGATAGCTGTTCAAGTACTGTGGGGCTTTAAAAATTATTATTATTCATGCTGGGTCTCAAACCTGAGGTTTGGAGCATGGTAGGCAAGCACTGTTTTATATAATACTGTTTTCAAGAGATGATAAAAGAGCTGTTTGTCCCTAAATGGAGATGTGATTAAGTAAAACCACTGGAGACATCATTAGGAGGCATTTCCTTATTTATAATACCTGGGTTGACCTACGATCAAACTCAGTGCTATGAAACAATGAAATCTTGATCAGTTATGTTAGGTCAGTGAGAAGAGTGAGATTAGGTTTTTGAAGTGACTTATCTTCTGGGAGTCTCATCCTGGTTGAACTATAGTTTTCATGTAGGACTGTAATTACAAAAGTATGTGTGTGTCCTGTGCAGTTTCCAACTTTCTTGATAGAAAATAAATTTGAAAACTTAAAATACCAATATGTATTTTCATTCTTCCTTATCCGTCTCTGCATATTTTTTTGAAAGTAAAAGCTGGGTGCCGGTGGCACATGTCTATAATCCTAGCCACTCAGGGGGCTGAGATCTGAGGATCATGGTTTGAAGCCAACCCAGGCAGGAAGTCCATGAGATGCTTACCTCCAATTAATCACAGAAAAATCTGGAAGTGACACTGTGGCTCAAATAGTAGAGTGCTAGCCTTGAGCAAAAGGAGCTCAAGGACAGCACTCAGGCCGAAAATTCAAGCCCCAAGATGAGAAAAACAAGTTTAAAAAAATTTAAATGAAGGGGCCCGGAGTTTGGCCTAGGGGTTAAAGTGCTTGCCTAGCATGCATGAAGACCCAGGTTCGATTCCTCGATACCACATACATAGAAAAAAGCCAGAAGTGGTGCTGAGGCTCAAGTGGTAGAGCTCTAGCCTTGAGAAAGTCCAAGGACAGTGCTCAGGCCCTGAGCTCAAGCCCAGGACTGGCAAAAAAAAAAAAAAAAATTAAATAAAGTAAAAAGTAGTTAATTTTATATAAATTGTCACTTTATAAACCTTGTACTGTTTGCATCTTGTGAAATTTTCTATTATGTAGTTCAAAAGATATATGCATACATGTATATATCAATATAGTATGTAGTACCTTGTATTTAGACCATCTGCTTTTTTTTTTTTTAGGTTTTCTGATGGTGATTGTGATACACTATAAGTTCAGCATAGACTTGTATTTCCATACTTAAAAATTAATTTAATGAAAACATACTTTGGTGGTATATCAGAGTTTTAATATTAGTAGAGCCATAAGGTTTTTATTATAAGCCTTCTTACATTTTTTGGAATAAATGAGATTTAAATAAATACTAAAATGTTATCTTGGAACTTGCATGTGCTCATTTAGGCAGATAAATGTAAGATTTTCCAATTTTATAAACAAAATACATTATCTTAAAAACAATGTTTCCATCCTTTTCTCTCTCTCTCTGTATTTATACATTATTTGGCAATTTAAAAGGAAGTTAAAATCTTTTGTCACTTGTGTGTGTTCACATTAATATTTATTTATTCATTGTATTTTATAGAGATTTTATAGAGATGTTAGTTACTTTACATGATAAACTTGTATCATACAAATATTCAAATATTTAGAGGGTTGCCTTGTGAGTTTAGTGTTGTTTGTCTGTGTCTCTTTACTTTTAAAAGAAAAGCCAAAGAACACAGTTCTCAAATACTTGTAAACCCTACATGGCAATGTAGTGTTTTTTTTTTTTTTTCTACAGTCTTCTTTCTGATGTCTTTCACTAAGTAGGGAGCTCGTGCCGTTGATCATGCATGTAGTTGGTTTTAGGCCTAAGACTGGATACCAGTGACTGTGTGCATGATTTCTCATATTTCTGCCACAGCATGCTGGTACACCGTGGGACACTGGGATAGGGCCTTTCAATTAGTTTTCTCTGAGTAGCAGCCTTCAGTGAGTCACCCTGTGCTTTGCAGTCTTTGTGTGAATAAAATCTCAGCGGTGAACCAGGCTATGTAGTGCTATAGTTGCATGTAGAGTTAAGACTTATTCTTTTAATTAACATAGAGAAGAGAAAACAAATAGTCCAAGTGACTTTAGAAATACAATGTAACATGCCACAGATCACTGTTTTTCAAGATGACTTCTGAAATCTGAGGGGGAAATCCAGAAATAATTTTTTTCAAATGTTTCATTGTTAGGAAGTAGGTTGGACATGGTTCTTCCAGAACTAATGCTGTAGAAATTTATCACTGTTTAAGGAAGTCCACAAAGGAACAGATCTGAATTCTTGATCAGCCCTCACTTTGTCTAGCAAGTCAGGAAATTAAATAGCCATCCTTCCATTTGTGATTTAAGGGTGGAGTTTGTAAGTTCCTTCAGTTTCATTTGTCCTTTCATTATCCCAAAGGTACTTGAGTAGCCACAGCTTGAAAAATAATGGAGACTGAGTTATGAGAACACCTCCAGAGTCACCGTGCTGTCCCTCAGGATATGAAGTGTCACCCCTTAGATAGGCCTGGCAGAATCTTGACACGGTGTGTCTCTTACTGGGAGTCAGTTTATTTTCTCTTCTCTTTAGTATTCGCTCAGCAAGCATTTGCTGATGAGCAGCCAACTGTCCTGGCATGATGCAAGAGGTATGAGTAGCTACCTTACGCCATTCTCAGAGTGTACAGCCTCACCAAGTCTGGTATTATTAAACCATGGGGCCAGGGGCCTATCTGCTGAGAACAAAAGTAGAATGAGCAGTGGGTATTCTTCACCGGAACAAAAATATTAGAAAATACAGGTCAGCCTCAAGCCTGAAAAGGATGTAACAAAGGAAGGTTGAATTGCATACATGCATGCATGCATGAATGCATGTATACATATACACATATGTATATATATATGCATGTGTGTCATGTGTGTGTATATATACACACCTTGATGTTAACTTAAAAAAATTGCAGTTTAGCCAGGCACAGGCAGCTCATACTTGTAATCCTCGCTATTACTTAGAAGGCTAAGAGCTGAGGATCATGGTTCAAAGCCAGCTGGGCAGAAAAATCTGTGAGACTCTTATCTCTAATTAAACAGAAGAAGACTGGAAGTAGTGCTACGGCTCAAAGTAGTAGAGCACTAGTTTTGAGCAAAAGAGCTTATTCCCCGAGTTCAAGCCCCATGACCGACCAAAAAAATTGAAACTTAAACACTAAATGATGGGTAATTTTTCTGTTTTTGGAATAAAATCAGCTTTTATTGAACATACTGTAATATATTAGATACTTAGGTATTCAGAAATTTCAGAGATGTATACAATATAGTTTTCAGTTTCTCAAGGAAAACATGAAACATGAGAAAGAATGGAAGGATAGCTGTACCAGGTTGGAGAGCTTTAATTTAATTCAACTCAAATATTTATGGAAGAGATAAAACTTGCTTCTGTTGTTGAGCACACAGCCATGTGGGATGCCTGTGACAGAAGCTGCCACCAGAGCTCTGCAGCTCCCAGGCTGGTGACATTGGAGTGGTGGGAAAGCTAATAGTACAGTGCTTGGTGGCTTCTACAAGCAAAGGAGAAGGACATTTAAGTTTGTAGCTTCAACATTCTACTGTGGTAGCTCTGTAAAGGAGGACTTGTAGGGGTCAGTTAGGACTTTAATACAGTAGTCTGAGAAAATAGTATGGCCCAAACAAGAGTGCAATTTGGAAATTAAACAACTGAAAACAACCATTGAGAGATCTCCATAAATAACATTATTGTGTTAGTACCCGTTATTTGAAAAAGGAAATCAAAGTTAAGTAGTTGACCTTTACTTTATTTTGAAGTTTTATTTTCATTATCCTTGATCTATTGTACACAGGGTTTTTAAAATTTCAACATGTCAGTTTATAAATATGTATACTTTGTCTTTTTTATTCAAATATGCAGCCATTGGTTCCAATACAAACTCCTGAAATTTCTTGGGAATTTCCCTTGCAGTTGACAGACAGTGAGGTATACAAATGATTTCAAAAGTGTGAATACTCGGGATATGTGGAATCCAACAACTTTCTACCATGCTTTGTCCTTGGTACCTTGCATGGGCAATTGAACTTTTCTCTCAATATTCCCATCTTTCTAATGGAATAGAATTCTGGCTGTAGACTTAGGGAGCATAAATGAGTACAGAGCATCTATGTAGCATAATATGAGCTTGCATTTGAGGTACCAAATAATGTCTTTATAACAAAGCACTATCTTTCAAAAAGGAAAACTATATTGTAATTTGGGGCCTCTTGGCTTATTTTGCCACTTAGGTAATTGGACCCTTGTTTGCACATTTCCTGGATTTTATGTTTATCTTATCTTCTTCCTCGGGTGGTTTCCCTCTGCCTCATAATATCACCTCAGGAACAGTATACCATAGACCATAAACCTTTCTTTTATTTTCTGGGGATGCAAAGAAATTTAACGAATAATGAAAAATTGCCTAATGGGAAATGGAAGTCATGAATTAACTAGGATATTGCTTACCATCATACACTTTTATCAATGACAACAAAAATCAAATGTGTTATAAACATTGAGGAACATGGTCATTCCAAATTCTCCCTTCCCCCAAGCAACCCACAGCCCTTTGTAGAGGTGGAATGATGCATTTAAAGAATATTTTATTATCTTTAAGTAGTCGTACAAGAGGATTTCAATTCAACATGTCAGTGTATGAGTTCTGGTGCATTTTGATTGGTGTCATTCCTGTCCTCTCCTCTCCCCTCCACACCTCATCCTCCATCTATCCCACCACCCAAGTGAGACAATCCCCGTTAAAAGGATTTTCTCAGCTCCCATGCAAGATTGTGTAGAGCCAAGCATTTCTGTAGATAGAATGCCTCTGTAGGCCTTTGTGATCCATTTTGGAACAGCTCATAATTATCAAATGCCCTAAAGAAGATAATAGACACCCGTCTTATGTTCTCTTTTCCTGGGGAACAATTCCTATCCTGTAAGTCGTATTTCCTAGCTGACCTTAATAACATTGCTGGAGGAAAATCATGAGCTGTCTCTGGAAGGGTGTTTTGTGTCAGGCTCAAGGAAGAGATACTGCAAGAAAGAGATAAGGGACTTGATAAGCTAGGGGTAGGGGAGAGATGGGGGAGAATGAAGGAAGGGGTGATGTTGATCAAGAAGCATTATACTCATAACCCACCTTAAGGTATTGTAATCTTTTTGTACAACTACTTAATAATAATATAAAAAGAGAAACAGACATAGGGAATCAGAAAAAGGCACAGAGACCATGAATGAAAGGATTCTTGACAAGGGACAGAATATTGTCGTACAGAGGTGTAAGGGTGTACTTTGTGTAGCGCATAATAGGATTCTTAACACCAAGAGACGGTGTGGTTGAAAACTACTCTTTCATCCACATTTCACTTTTGAGTTACTGCCAAGGACAGATCCCCAGAAGTTGTTGCCACTTCTGTGAAACAAATGGGTAAATTAATTTAGGACATCTTTAGCAGTTCCATTGTCTCTTTTTCCTTGTGCTAGGTAACTACTCTGCTACAAAACTACAGTAACATTGAAGTTAATTTTACATGGTTGAAAGTGAAAAAGAAGATTAAAGGGAAGGTTTTCTAGTGGTTAAGGTAGCTGGAACACTGGCTGTGCTGAAACCTGGTTTGCGATAAGGCCAAAAAAGGCCAAGAGCCAAGTGTCAGGCTCTTTGGATTACTGTATATTAGAAGCAACAAATTAGAGGACAAGAACAACCATATTGCTAGTGGAAGGATGGGAGATTAAGACTCTTAACAAATAGACGGCACTTAGGGTGGCAATTAGGGAACTCTCTGTTACCAAGACAAGGGCCCCAGTAAAGCTCATTAGCTTCTAAATGGCATCTCTGACTTACAAACAAGTGCAAGACTGAGTTTTTGATGATGATCTTGAGAAAGCCTAATTACATTTGTTTCATCCTGTATAAGAAGACTGAGAAAAGTAAGAGATATCTCTTTTGATGGTAAAAAAAGAATAGTATGAGCACATACAAATGTAAATTTCCTACATTTGGAAAATTGGCTTTCACTTGTTGAACTAATACTTTTCGAGGCCCTCCCCCCCTCGTATTGCTGGTATTTTGTAAGCACTGAGGATGTTCATGCAGAAGCTTTTCCTATGGTGTGTGCATATGGACTGGGTTTGAATCACACAGTGATTACACCACTGTGTTGCTGTTCTTGGCGATGTCATGTTTATTGCTGATAGACCAGCTCACTGAAGAGTGTCACTTAGGTTCCCAACGAAGTGGGCTTTTTGTTTGCATGTTTGTCTCATCAAACATTGTGACTTGACCAACTGCACCAAGAATATCCCATTCCTCTTCTCTTTCGGAATACCAGGGGAGATAACAGGAAGGAGAAGAATGTGGTTCTAGGAGAAGTTGTAGTACTGAGTAAGGCATTTTGACAGGACACATTACCTCTTCTTCAACTCATTTTTGTTCCTCGTCTGTAAATCAGGCCTGATCCGTGACTCACTCAAGAGCTTGTTGTAAGCACCAAAGGAAGTCCCTGGTGGAAAGAACTTGACCGTGCTGTGACTGACAGTCACAGGCCTCATAAACCATGCTGCCATTGTTAGGGTTATTCACTGCTGTACCCCGCATTGAGGTGCACAGTTTGATATCAGTAAACATTTTACTTCAGTGCAGCATCAGGAAGTTGAGGGTTAAAACAGGGTACAAATACTTAATTCACAGTGGATGCACTGGGTAGGTTATTGTATCATGAGAGAACATTGGTTTTGTTAAAGAGGGGGAGCATTATGGGAAATTAACAATCTAGGTACATAGTTTTAGAATTTGGGGAGCCTCTGAGAAGACCTACATCAGAAGGTGATGGTGAAGCAAGCAGGACCTGCAGAATTAACACGTAAATCATGGAATGAAGAGAACTGTAATTTGAAAACAAGTATAAGGTCTTTTCCTCTTTGGCTTGTCTTCAGTCCTGACACCATCAGGGAATTCCAGTAACTCATGAGGAAGCATGGGTTAAAAACTTGATTTTGTCATGAAAGGCAATAGAGAAAGAATTTGACAGTTCGTAATGTACACATACAATAGGGGCAAATCATAATAATTTGCCTACAATAATTATAGATGTATAATAATGACAGATTTTACAGATTTTAATGATGGAAGCCATTTATTTTTATGACAAGGGCCCAGCTTAAAAATGCTTTGCCATCCTTTCCTTTCGTAACCTGCCAGCCAGTCTGGCTCCCTTGTCCCTATCTGTACATTTCTTCTTGTCTTATGTAAGCACAGTAAGGTCCAGCATGATGAGCCTGTCCTGTGTCCAGCCTCTCCTCGTCATGTCTACCCACAGGGCTGAACAACATCAGAAGCCAGACTTATGGTCACTGTAAACTCCTCCTGACTCCCACTATTTCAATTTCTGCTGATCTCGACCTATCAGGGCAGTCCCATACATACAAACATGAGCTACAGTGCAAATCTGTTATGTAATGTTAGATCCTATAGTAGCTACATTACAAATATGAAAGAAATAGGAAAAATATTATAATAACATGTTTTAACTTCATCTATTACCTCTTACCATTGTAACCTAGTGCCATGGATAAAATTTACAGCAAGCCTTCATTGGCTTTCCAGCCATCTTCAACATGTAGTGTGTGTCTTAGAGAAAGTGCATCTCATCATGTACTAGCCCATTGCAGGCACTTATGGATACATGGTGAGTCCTGTAGGTTTGTATGTGCATGATCACTGGAGCCTTGCCTGAGCTTAGCTCATGATCTTGCCCAGGCTGCAGATTCGTTATGCAGCTGTGTGGGAGGTGCTGCAAACTCAGCTTGCCTCTTCCCTTCCCTCTTCCAACCTGTTGTGTCTCCAATGTTTACATCCCAGAAGATCCCTGCCTCCACTAAGGGGTCCAGGCCTGAATCTTCTGTTCTTCCTTTCACACAGATCTCTCCTGTCCACACACCTCCCATCCCAGCATGAGTAAGATCCATCCACCACTGTTTCCCACCCCTTGGGCCATGCCAACACCATGTCCTATCTGGGTTATCCTAACAACATCCTATCTACAGCTCCAGCCTTCATTCTGCTCCTCATATAATGTTCCCAGTAACTCCTGGTCTGTTCTAGTCATGCCCTTTCTCTTCACTTTAAGATTTCTCAGTAATTTCCATCATCCTTAAGATATAAACTCCAAGTATGTCTTATTGTGTTCTCAGCCTTCCTTTCTCTGCTTCTCCATCCTGCCTTTCATATCAGACATCTTGACTTTTCTTCCCCATCTCACTCATTCTCTCCTTGAAGCTTCTGTTCTCACGTGGGTTCTTTCACTAGATGAATTATATTAGAACATTAATGCCTCCCTTAAAACTCTACAAGATGTATATATCAATTGCTTTCTTCTCTTTTAACTTGTTATTGTTGAGTGTGACGATTCATTGAACTACATCATGAATTTCATTTTCTACTGAAAACCAAAACAAGATACATGTGTTTACCCTGATAATTATTGCCTACTAGTGAGAAAAACAAAACACATGACATTTTCTGTTCTGTTTATGTGGGTCTGTGAGAGTGCATTTGTCTGCGTGTGTACGTGCGTGTTTCTCCCTGAGAAAAGGAAAAGTGATGTAACTAGAAAACACCCAGTGGTTTCCATTAGGTCTCATTAGTTACACATTTCTACTTTGAATTACTTTTGAGCCACGGAGTGCAGCAGGCCTCATTGGAAGGCATTTGAGGATAACCCTTCAGTCTGGAATTCAGCCATTTACAGTATTTGAAAGCAAAGAACCAAGCAAAGCAGACTGAGATCACTCTATTGGACATTTAATAGTTTGGGAGAGAACAATTAAAATAAAAATGGAATCCTTTATTGGTGCCTGACTAGGAAATATCAAATTTTCTCAACCTTTACTTTTTGCACATCAAAAAATGCCTTGAGTTAGTTTGTCTTTTAATCCTTTGCTAGTCAGTGGAAAGAAAACAGGCAGGATTGCTAATCCTGTTTGAGCTTGGAGTAACATTAAAAGGAATGGGACAGCTCAGTGGGTGAAGACGACAGTAGAGAGAAGCCAGCTTCAATCATGGGTGCTCTTCTAGTTCTTTCTCAGGAGAATTCATTTTTTGGTCATTTGGTTATTTTTTTTTTCTTTCAGAACTCTTAAAGCTCCTCAGTAGTGTTTAGCACGTTGACCTCACGCGAATAAGGGAAAAACATGGGAAATGGTGCACCATGGAAATGGACTGCCCTGGCTTGCTTCTGGCGGGTCATGGGCTGTGTGCCAGTGCTTGTGCAAAGCAAGCGTGGGCTATTGAGTGTTGATGAGGTGCCAAGTGCTGCTTCTGGTGGTTTAGGGACTTTATCTCATTTAGCTTGAAGGACAATAGTGGCATCTCCACTTTTTAAATTGCCAACTTGATGACACTCCCTGTGGAGTTTGAGCTATAGCTCTGCACTGCACTCCGACTTTAAAGCCCAGGCATTTCCCAGCCATCCTGCCTCTGTCTTGTTTATATTTCAGGAGTTGGTAAGATGTGTCATTACACCTTGTTTAAATTTTATGAGCTAGTAACTTTGTCATTACTTCTTATAAATGACTATGTTTCGTGTAATTCTAACAATATTTTAATTAAGCTGAATATAAGGAATGCATTTGAGTGTTTCATGATATCTAAAAATAAGTTGGGCATGGTGGTACATGCCTATCATCCCAGCTCCTGGGAAGGGAGGAAAGGAAGATGGTGAGTTTCTTTTTTCTCTTTTCATGTTATTGCCTTTCCTTTATTTACATCGAGTCTGTGAGAGCACTACTCTTGGGTGTGTGAGCTTTGAGTTATATGAGGACATCAAGAATTTGCCCCTTATAAGAAAAGGTTGCCAGAAGACATCTTGGCGGTTACAGAAAGAAAGTTATCTGAGATATGAAGTTTCAAGCCAGCCCTGGCAAGGTCATGGTGAGACTGTCTTATAAACAAAAGAAAAAGGTCCAGAGCTTACTTCAAGGATAGCACTTTCTGTGCTTGTATGAGGCTCTGGGTTCAGTCCTTAGAAATGCCAGACATACATACCTGTGTGTATGTATACGAATAAACATATAAATGCAAATGTGTGTTTAAAGATTTCATTATATATGAATACTTGAATGAATATATATAACATACAACATACAAACATACAACATATAGATAAAAATATATATTTATATATCTTAATGTATATGGATATTTTAATGAATATATGTCATGGATGTTGATATATTTTTATTACATTCATATATCTTTTTTAATTTTCTAAAAATTTTATTGTAAAGGTGATATACAGAGGGGTTATAGTTCCATAAGTCAGCTAATGAGTACATTGCCTTTTGAAGTGCCCCCTCCCTCATTTTCTCCCCATTTTTCCCTTCTCGATTTCCTAACCCCTCAAGTTGTATGTAGTTCATTTCCAACAATGTGTCTAGTGGGTTTCACTGCTGCATTGATTCACCCTTGTGTTACATGCATGTGTACATACATACATACATACATACATACATACATGCCAACACACCTCTCCCCCACGCATGGCAAAGTTCCCTAACCTCATTACTTTTGAAGCTCAATTAATTTTTTAATAGACCTCCCCCCACTGCTAAGGTGCTCGAATCTGTGGGATCCAGAGAATCTTAAGTTTTGGCTGTGGGGTTAAATACCTTCTTAGAAGATCTCTTTCAATGACGCTAAAACGTAGGAAGATCAAATCATTGAACTTGAGAGAAAAATCCTATGGAGGAAGAGTGGAAGGCTGTGGGGAGCCAGCAGTGACACAGGACTCCAGGCCTCGCTTGAAACTTTGCTCCATGGTTTTGACACACGCTGCTCTATTTGCTTTCTGATGTTTGGCTAGGGGAAAAGATGCCAAGATTGTTGATTCAGTAGTAACCCCGAGTCACGTGAATTCCATCCCATATTCAACTATTATATTCATCTCTAAAGTAGTTATATGTTTTCTTTCCAGGAATAAATGAAAAATCTGCCCTTATCTTGAATGAACTAAAGATTACTTTATATCTGAGGCTGAGCATTAGTAATGGCATCTGGCCAGGCACTTTGAGGTCTTTCCTACTCAGTAAGAGATGTCAGTTAACCCCGCAGATGAAGTCATTTACAGAAAAAAAAATACACAGAATGATTAAAATAGTCTTTCTTTAAGGAAAAAAAAAAAGAAATGGGTGAAATTTAGAAATAAAAAAGTTTTTCCTGGTGCTGTAATGCTGCAGTGTGATACTTGTTATGTGTTAATAATCAAGGCATAGCAGGGTATTAGAAGTTTTAGTCACTGCTAATAGCCATTTAAAAAAAAAAATCCCAACTGCAGGTTCAGATATGCGGGAAGGATTAAGGAGAAAGCTCAGCTTAGCTCATAAGGGGCTTACTATGAATCAGCAAAGGGGCCCTGATCAGATCTGACGTGCAGGTGTGTTTTCAGGGTTGATTTCTATTGCAGTATATGTGTGCACAGCACCCTAACGGAGAATTTTGACTGTGCCTTGACGTGTTCACTCTCCTGCGAATGGTGCTCTAGGTAGCTGTGATATTTAAGCTATGACATAATGGGCCTCCTTATAATCCTCTTCTCTTCTTGCCATCTCAGCCCTTGTTTCCTTTGTTTTGTTAAAAATGCCTCTGATTCCTCTTACTTAATTCCTCATACTGGACCCAAAGCCAACCCTTTGGGAAAAGTTTGCTTATACTCAGCAGTCTTTGTTCGTTGCTAAAAGCAGAACTCAGAGTTGTTTGAAATGACATAGGAAACACAAGTTTGCCTTACTTTAATATTTAACTTATTTGAAATTTCAATTGTTCAGGAGTTAAGTACACACACACACACAACATAAAAGAACAAAAGTTCTAAAATAGAAAAGCTCTGAAGTAATGAACACATTATTTATTTTTAAAGTTTCTTAGTAAAATGGTTAAAGTTTTTCATTGTCTCTAGAGTTAGAAATTGTCTGTTTTACCAAAGTAAGTATAACCCAATTAACAACGTAGAATCAGTTTATCTCCTCCTTTTTTGGTTTTCCTTTGCTATGCTGAGAATGGATCCCAGGACCTCCACACAGAGGCAAATCTTTACCGTCGAGCTACCCCCCCGCCCCCAGCTGCAGCAATTGTTAGTTCAGTGGTGCAGGAGAGGTGCACACATGTTGCTACAGTCCTGCACCTCAGCTAATGGAAGGCCAGTGGCTGCTTCATTACTTCCTTGGCACTTTGAGGAGCAGGGTGGTCAGTGCTCAAACCTTTCTTATGATTACTGGCTAGACTGAGCACTTGCTTAGTTCACTGGGGGCAAAATTGCTTTGGTCAGTTTATTGACAGTTAAAATTCTTTTTTTTTTAAAGCTAAAGCCATTCCCTCTAAAATCAGGAACAAGACAAGGATGCTCACTCTCTCCACTCCTCTTTAATATAGTTTAGAATTCCTAGCCAGTGCAGTAAGGCAAGAAGCAAGCATAAAGGGGATCCAAGTAGGGAAAGAGGAAGTAAAACAAACTATCCCTCTTTGCAGATGACATGATTCTGTATTTAAAGAATCCTATAGACTCTACTCCCAAGCTCCTTGAGCTGATTCAAAACTTTGGAAGGGTAGCAGGCTATAAAATTAACCCTCAAAAATCAACTGCCTTCCTCTATGCCAACAGTAAGAGGAACGAGGCAACAATCAGGAAACCAACTCCTTTCACAATAGCCTCAAAGAAAATAAAGTACCTAGGAATTAGCTTAAATAAGAATGTAAAGGACCTTTTTGATGAAAACTTTAAAACTCTGAAAAAGAAAATTAAAGCAGAACTAGGGAAATGGAAAAACCTCCCATGCTCCTGGATTGGAAGAATCAACATTGTGAAAATGACAATCTTGCCAAGAGCTATCTACAAATTCAATGCAATACCCATCAACATCCCAGTGTCATTCTTTAAAGAAATAGAAGAGGCAATCCAAAATTTCATATGGAATAGTAAAAGACCCCGTATAGCAAAAACACTTCTTAGCAGAAAGAACAGCGCTGGAGGAATTTCAATTCCAAACTTTAGACTCTATTACAGAGCTATAATTCTCAAAACAGCTTGGTACTGGCATAAGAACAGGCCTGAAGACCAATGGAATAGAACTGAGGACCCAGATATTAAACCACAGACCTATGGCCATCTAATCTTTGACAAGGGAGCCAAAAAAATAGAATGGAAGAAAGATAGCCTCTTCAACAAGTGGTGCTGGCAGAACTGGTGAAGCACCTGCAGAAAACTAAAGTTGGATCCTTCTTTGTCACCCTGCACTAGAATTAACTCCAAATGGATCAAAGACCTGGAGGTAAAAGCTGACACACTGAAAACTTTACAAGAAGGAATAGGAGATACACTAGGCCTCCTTGGCACAGGTCGAAACTTTCTTAATAGGGACCAAGAATCACAACAAATCAGAGAAAGGCTGGATAAGTGGGACTGCATTAAACTGCAGAGGTTTTCTATGGCAAAGGACATAGCTAGTAAAATAATTAGGAAGCCTACAGAGTGGGAGAAGATCTTCACTAACCGTACAACAGACAAAGGCCTCATATCTAAAATATATTAACAGCTCAAAAAAATTGAATCACTCCAAAACTAATGTCAAAAGTAACAACCATCCCATTAAAAAATGGGCCAAACAGTGCAATAAGGCAAGAAGCAAGCATAAAGGGGATCCAAGTAGGGAAAGAGGAAATAAAACTATCCCTCTTTGCAGATGACATGATTCTGTATTTAAAGAACCCTATAGACTATACTCCCAAGCTCCTTGAGCTGATCCAAAGCTTTGGAAGAGTAGCAGGCTATAAAATCAACCCTCAAAAATCAACTGCCTTCCTTTATGCCAACAGTGAGAGGAACGAGGCAATAATCAGGAAAGAAACTCCTTTCACAATAGCCTCAAAGAAAATAAAGTACTTAGGAATTAGCTTAACTAAGAATGTAAAGGACCTTTTTGATGAAAACTTTAAAACCCTAAAAAAGGAAATTAAAGCAGAACTGAGGAAATGGAAAAACCTCCCATGCTCCTGGATTGGAAGAATCAACATTGTGAAAATGACAATCTTGCCAAGAGCTATCTACAAATTCAATGCAATACCCATCAACATCCCAATGTCATTCTTTAAAGAAATAGAAGAGGCAATCCAAAATGTCATATGGAATAATAAAAGACGCCGTATAGGAAAAACACTTCTTAGCAGAAACAACAGCGCTGGAGGAATTTCAATTCCAAACTTTAGACTCTATTACAGAGCTATAATTCTCAAAACAGCTTGGTACTGGCACAAGAACAGGCCTGAAGACCAATGGAATAGAACTGAGGATCCAGATATTAAACCACAGACCTATGGCCATCTAATCTTTGACAAGGGAGCCAAAAAAATAGAATGGAAGAAAGACAGCCTCTTCAACAAGTTGTGCTGGCAGAACTGGTTAAGCACTTGCAGAAAACTAAAGCTGGATCCTTCTTTGTCACCTTGCACTAGAATTAACTCCAAATGGATCAAAGACCTGGAGGTAAAAGCTGACACACTGAAAACTCTATAGGAAGGAATAGGAGATACACTAGGCCTCCTTGGCACAGGTCGAAACTTTCTTAATAGGGACCAAGAATCACAACAAATCAGAGAAAGGCTGGATAAGTGGGACTGCATTAAACTGCAGAGCTTTTGCATGGCAAAGGACATAGCTACTAAACTAATCAGGAAGCCTACAGAGTGGGAGAAGATCTTCACCAACCAAACAACGGACAAAGGCTTCATATCTAAAATATATCAACAACTCAAAAAATTGAATCACTCCAAAACTAACCTCCAAAGTAACAACCATCCCATTAAAAAATGGGCCAAAGACTTAAAGAGAGTCTTCTCTGAAGAAGAAACAAAAATGGCCTATAGACACATGAAGAAATGCTCCACATCTCTGGTCATAAAAGAAATGCAAATCAAAACAACTCTAAGATTCCACCTCACTCCAGCTAGAATGGCCAGGATCAGGAAAACGAATGACAACAGATGCTGGAGGGGATGTGGCCAGGAGGGATCACTACTACACTGTTGGTGGGAGTGCAAACTCATTCGACCACTATGGAAAGCAGTGTGGCAGTGCCTCAAAAGGCTAAACATAGAACTCCCCTATGACCCAGCAATTCCACTACTTGGCATTTACCCAACTATCCAGAAACTAGGACATACTAAATCCACTAGCACAACAATGTTCAATGCAGCACTATTTACCATAGCAAAGATATGGAACCAACCTAGATGTCCCTCAGTTGATGAGTGAATCAACAAGATGTGGTATTTGTATACAATGGAATTCTATGCTGCTGTCAGAAAAAAATGACATCGACCTATTTGTTAGGAAATGCAAAGACTTAGAAAAAATCATATTAAGTGAAGTAAGCCAGACTCAAAGGAACTTAGGCTCAATGGTTTCCCTCATTCATCATAATCAGTAGAAACCTTGGGCTCTCCTAGCAGAGATTTGCAATAGAGCAAAACCTTGATACATAAGGCCATATAGTATGAAATTAATTGAATGTACCTCTAGGATATTGAAACAAAAGCCATATAATGAATGATTGTTGTCCTTAATATGCTATGTTATCGCTCATCTCTTTTGCTGTCCCTTGGTTATCTCATATTGTTACAGTATCTCACTTTGTTATCTGATATATTGGATATATTTGTATTTGGTTAGTTGAAATTGGACAGGGAAGGGGGGAAAACCAAGATTGGGGGGCTGGGGGGAGGGTAATGGGTACCAAGACATGTGAAAGGGTATCAATGTATGTGAATTAATGCACCTTCTATCTGGCAAATATCATGTAACCCTTTTATTAATTACAATAAAATATTTTTAAAAAATTCTTTTTTAAATAAAAAATGTCTGTTTGTTTTCTGTGGTCAGAATTCTGAGTTAAAACTCAACCCTCCAGCTCCACCGTGAGCATCTGTGTCTGCTATGATCCCATTTCTGGGAGCGCTTTCAGTGTGTAATCCCCGAGGAGACAAGTGGACAGAATTCAGTGGTTCTTGTCAGAGATGTAGCCCACCTGCAAAGTAATTCTTATCATGTGTTACTAATGGCCTGGGGGCTGTGACATAATAGATTTCCTATGCATGTTTGTTAAATAGGATTTGATCTTTGCTGAAGATCAAATGTTTTTGTCTTGAGAACCAAGGTCGTGATTCTTTGTGTGTGTGTGTGGTGTGTGTGTGTGTGTGTGTAGTGTGTAAGCTGGGATACTATTTTGAACTTAAAAGATGTGTATGTGTGTATATGTGTGTTAAAATGGATGTGTAAATTTACAGAAGGTGAGGCTTTTTAAAATTAAGATGCTGATTATTATTTCAAATATTCCACAGAGGCAGTTACTAGATATGTTTTAGGTGATTGGGGCACTGCAGTCACTGGTCCAAACCCATACTTTGTTTGTGCTGAGAAATGTTTTGTCTGGTATCTTTAGTTTTCCGGAGGTTCTTTGGAGATGGGGAAGTAGGGATGGCTGGGTCTGGCATTGTTCGATTGGAATTCTGCTTGTGGGCTGCACCTGACTTCAGTCTGCTTCATTTGTCACAAGATTCCATGGCTCCTTTGTGATGAGATCAAGCTTGGTAGTCATCAAATGCTGGACATGGGCCAGCCAGCTTTCCTCGTGCATTTTACTTGCCCAGCCCTTACAAACCTACGCTCTGACTTTCCTACATAGAGACCCATCCTTGATAGAGCATGGGAGAGCTTTTATGGCACTAGAACAGTGCATAGTGAGATTCTATCATCTCTATAATTTTTTTTAAAAAATGTAATGTTCCCTTTTGGGGAGATTACACTACTTTTAAAATCACATCACATTTAGCTCTTAGATATCCTATTTCTGATTATTAGCTGTAAGTGCATCTTCTGAGTGGAATGCTTCTGGTATAGCACACGATTTCACTCAGGGAGTACCGAATCTGCGTCATTCACATCTTACCTTTCCTTCTTCCTTACTTGGAGATTAGCTACTGAAGCCCAGTAAATTTAGGAGCCAAGTTTAGAATCAAATGTTTGTTTTTCTTCTTCTTGGATTGTAACTAACTGTAGAAACAACTGCAGTTTCTAAAGGGAAGGCTGCTTCAGTAAATCATGTGACACTCTCATGGTTCTCCATAATGAATAAAGGCCTTCTGGTTAGAACCAGAACCCATGATAAAAGAGCCTTAGGTTAATCCCTCTCGGGGGGCCTCTTCACATCACCTACAAGGATTAAACATCACAGTAGATTACTGGGGGCCTCTTCTTTTCTCCTGTGCTACAGATGGGGTAGAAATGTGGTGAGCAGATTCACACTACATTACAAATGTGTGATACAAATCCAAGTTTTGTTGTTTTTGGAAAACTTCGACACTATACAATGCCACTTTTTGCAAATGACAAAGAGAACCACTTGTTGCCCCCCAAAAAATCAGAAAGTGAGCTTTTATTTTGTAGACTGAAATCATTACATGATAAGTGTCAGTTAGAATACAAATTTTCTTTGTCCAAAATGTCAGATTGTGGAAATGTATTCTTTATTTTTGTTTATCTAAAGGGGTGTTCTTAACCTTGATTCTTCTTTCAGTGGCTATAAAATAATCAAACCAAGCTAACCCATATTGAAACCGAGTCTTTATAGTCCATAAAGTCCCTTAACAAAACAGATCAAGAAGGTAGACAGATAAATAATAAGACACCAATAGAGTATAAAGTATACATTGTCGGGGGGAGGAGGTGGAGTGTGTGTGTGTGTGTGTGTGTGTGTGTGTGTGTGTGTGTGTGTGTGTGTCCAGGTCCATGTCCTTTGGAAAAAAGTAAAAAAACTCTAACAATGAAGTTGCTATTCTCTAAGGTGCACTGCCTTTATCCCATTACTGCCCTGATGTCACACGATGGCATGCCCTTTAGAATCCTGCTGCCCTTGTATGAGGAGCCAAGCTCTAGTGCCAGACGACAAAACTTCCAAGTCATACTCGACATCTGTGATGCTCACCACAGACGTTTGTGTGCTTAGGAAAGTCTGCACCGACAGGACATTTTGACACAAGTGATGCAATACAGTTGGAAAGAAGTACCATGGAAGGCAACGCTGCTAATGAGTATCTGTGTGTATTCTTCCTATCTTGATAAATTGGAGACTGTGTGTAGGCATATAGGTCTCACCTTTATATTAAGAGACAAAGACATTCCAATGGAATTTTTTCCGTGTGTGTGTGTGTGTGTGTGTGTGTGTGTGTGTGTGTTGTATGTATGTATGAGTTGGTACTAGTGTTTGAACTCATGGTCTTGTGCTTCCTAGACAGGTGCTGTATTATTTGAGCTACTTCTAGCCCCTTTTGCGTTGGTAGTTTTGAGATCAAACCTCTTTATGACCAAGCTGCCTTGGATATCGTTTCCCACTTGTGTGTTTCCCTATGTAGCTGGAAATGACAGGCATGTGACACTGTGCCCAGTCATTCTGCTTCCCCAGTAGCTGGGGTGAATAGCACTCAGCCACTGGATGCGATGAAGTCTTGGGAACTTTATGGCTTAGGCTGGCTTTGAATCATGATCCTCTAACTGCTGCCTCCCAAGTAGTTAGAATTACAGATTAGAATTACCTGAACTTTTTGTTTGTTTGTTGTGCTTTTTTTTGTTGGAGGGTGGGGGATAAGGCCTTATTTTTTTGCCTATACCTGCCTGGACAAGGCAGGTCTTACTTATGTTTCCCCCTTGAATGTCAGATGCTCACACCGCTATGCCGAACATATTCTGTGCAGAAATTTCTGTTGACCAATTTTACAGAATATTTGTATCTCATATATGTACTATTTATGAACTTCTGAATATAAAATCAGCTAGCAGAATAACAGGGGGTGAGTATGTAACTTATGCCTAGAGGCTAAACTTAAAGAAATATGGCTTAGTCTTTGTTCCTAGTTGCTAATCAGAGAAAAAAAAAGATAGTTTTAATAAGGATGAAATGCTGCATTTTGAAATCTTAGTTGCATTATCCCTGCTTAGTCGCACAAAGGACTCCATTTTTGGAAATTCTGAAAAATTAGAAAGTAAAAGGAAAGCCTTCTGATACACTATGAAACCCTGGGCAATAAATTGATAAAATATAGCTGGTATTTCATCAGAACATTGGATGAACGAGTGGTGAGTCTTAAGACTGTAATTCATAATGTGTGAGAGCCAGAGGCCTCATAAATTATGAAACCACAACTTGTCTAGTTTATAAATGCCTGTTGAGAATGAATCTGACCTTACATGTACTGTGAAGCTTTCATTAGGATTAATTAGCTAATATTTGCTGAGTTTTATGAAGACAAAAAGGGCGTATAGGTGCTTAGAGGCATATTAATTTTTGTCCACCAACATTCACATCAAAATATTTTCTAGATAATGGGAGATTAACCTCAGAAACTCATCCTCCATTTTGAAAATTAGTATTGCAGGAATAATTACAGTGAAAGGGACCCAACCAACCTGGCTTGTGGAAGTAGATATGAAACAACCCTTGACCAAACCACAGATCAAATAAGGGACAAAAACCAATAAGCATACGAAACTAATGTTTTTAAGCTTCTTTCCAGTTAGCATATTAAAATCCAGGGATGTTGTATATTTCTACAAATGTAGATGAGAAAGTAGGAAATAAATTTTATTCGGGAACAGGAGAGAAGTATAGTCATATGACTTATGGGTGGGATAGCCTCTGGGAGATATGTACCTGGGCCAGTTTGAACGTTCGTGAGCTAGTATGTATGAATGGTGTAGTATGCTAAGAAAAGCTAAGATGGCTGAACGGCCACTGAGTAATGCATGGGTATGGAATCGCCATTGGATTCGTGGACTGTTCTTGGCTGTGATGGTATGAGGTGGAGAAGAATAAATGAGAACTCATTTGGGTCGGAATCTGTACTCTGCCATCTATTGGCTGTGACAAGACCTTGGACCAATTGTTTGTGCTGACACCATGCCTGGCTCATTGGGAGAGGCTGACCCAGTGTTATTTCCTCCCTTTGTTCATTGAGAACTGGAGGTGGCTCTGTATTAACAGTACTCTTTTTTTTTTTTACTACCTTACACTAGAAGGTATCAATTTAAGAGATTCTAGATCAGCTAGCTGGAGACCTCCTGAATATTGAGGACAAGTAGCTTGATTGCTGTTACTAAAACCTTCGTTTGTTTGTGTTTATTTTATTTAGTGTTTGGTCTGCTCTAATTCCCTGTTCTTGGTTACTTTCACTGTTTCTTTAGAAGAGGAAGACAACGAAGATACTAAGATGTACTTTAAAGTCAGAGCTTCACTCTGGCCTTTCTCCCTTTGAAATATGTTATGTGTCCTCCATGCAGGAAGAAAATGTGAAGTGATATGGGCAAGAAGCAAGTTTGTTTGGTACCCAATGCTACTTCCTCTCTTAGAATTTCTCCTTTCCATCTCTCCCTTCCATCTCTTCTCTCTTCCTTTTCCAATAGGAAATTGAATCTCCATTCTTAGCCCATTCATGCCACTGATCCCCTCCCTGCATGCATCCATGTTGTCACAGGAAAAGCAAATCAGGAAGCATAAGGAATCATACATTACCACCCCTACCCCTCTTTCCTCACACTCCAGGCATTACTACAGCACAGGCTGCCATGGCTCCAAGTGGCAGAGCCCTGGCAGAAAGCCAGTGGAGAAATCAATACTGAGCTGCTTGGCCCCAATTGCTGCTGCCTCTAGACATGGATAAGCTAGGGCGTGGTATTATTGCAAGCAAGAACAACTACAGAGACCAAAATCACACACATACACACACACACACACACACACACACACACACACACACACACACCAATTATGGCAGAGGGAAGAGGCTTTCAGAATTGGAAGCCACATTGCAGCCAACATGCAGTTTTTCTGTTGCTATCTGCTCAAGCCCCATCTCACTGCTTACAGGTGCCACTGTGCATGCCAGAGGTGGCAGGAATGAGACCAAACCATTTCACCCCAGGCTGACAATGCTACCCATGCCCAGGCTCGTAAGAACAACCATTTTGTATCTAGACTGTGTAACAGAGCTGGCCCAGTGCTCCCATCCATGTGTATCTCACCTGATTTGCCACACTTTCCACCCAGTGGCTGGCTCAGCCCCTGAGGGACTGACAGGTCCCTCCCCATGTGGTCAGCTCGTCACAGACATGGTGGAAGGGTGACCTGTGCATACCCTTCCCCGCAACCCCTACTCTAGAGCTCTGGGCTGTGGCCACACTTGTCCCTGGGATCCCAGTGTGAAGCCAGAGCTGCCTTTGTAGAGTGTGGAGGTTTGCCCACATCATGGGGTCTTTCTTTCACTTTTAAGCTCAGAATTGCTCGGTGTTGACCTCGTGTGTTGAGAATCTATACCCTCAGCTGAGTTAGGCACAGAGACATTGTTTTTAAATGGACCTCTCCCCACCTCCATTTCTGGAAGTTTGTAAAACTGAAACATTTCAGTCGCTTGAGCACAGAATGGAGGTTTCTTTATCCAGATAAATCATTGTATACCTAACGTACGGCTTGCAAGAGAGGAAATGGATATTTTTATTTATATTCCTGTGGACAGTCATCACTGAAGATTAATGTCTTGAAACCCCTTTGCACCCTTTCCAAGTTTATTTTTTTTAAATTTCTTCATATATAGAGCTCGAACTCTAGAGCTAAATAATCTAACAAAAATAATTCTTACTGGGTGGTGAACTTGGCACAACTGTCAGCCTTTGAATGAGTGGTTTCAATCGATTCAAGTGAATGTTTTATAAACATATATTAATGGCATTTATATTACGAGTTTCTTACATTACTTTGGGTTGTCTATTAACTTCTGAAGAAGGGTTATTGTCTAGAAAAGGAGGAACACCTTTCTGCTTAGTCCTGCACCCTGGCATGGGCTTCCATGGTATAAAATTGATTCATCTATCAGTCTTCCTTCATGTATTATTTGTCTTGTGTTATATAAATGGAAGCTGTCAACATCCGTCAGGCCCTGGATATGGAAGAGTCTGATCAAGATACACCATATGCTTAAGTGCAACATGTCAGTATGAATCCCCTTTTACAACTAATTGATGCTAATTTAAAAAAATTCTTCAAGCCAGAGGGGGCGGGCGGTTCTGTGGCTCAACAGATAGCACATTGGATTTCTAGTGATGAGAGAGAGAGAGAGAGAGAGAGAGAGAGAGAGAGAGAGAGAGAGAGAGAGAGAGAGAGAGAGAGAGAGAGAGAGAGAATGTGTGTGTGCAATGAGGTGTGGAGCTTGAGTAGCTCAAGTCTTTGAACGATTGCCAACTTAGCCACTAAAGCTACACAAAAGAAATGGCTAAGAATGGAAGGCATGCCTAGACTTCCTCCATCTGTGTAGAACCTTCTCATCATTCTTAGAGAATTCTCACTTCATCTGGACACCCAGTGTCTACTTGACGTTTTACACAAAGATTCTTTGAAAAGTAGGTGTTTTAAAAAAAATAAAGACAACTGTAGTTTTACCCTAATCTCCATCTCTCTGATCTTGGTGGTTAAAGTTCACACTGAATAGTAAGTTAGGGGTGAAGTGTCTTACTTCCTTTTATTTGATAAAAGTGGTATGATTCAGTGAACAAAAAAATAAGATCTTAGATGGTATCTACTACTGTGAGGATTTACCTTTGAATATATAAGACTGTAATGAGCACTTGATTTCCTCAGTGGGTGTGTTTGTGGTTTGGTTGGCAAAGAGTTTGGGAAAACCACCTTTACATAGTGTTACCAGCCTGTCTTTGTTCTCTGCAGTAGCACACTTGATAGATGACAGTCCTGTCATTATCTTCTACCTCTACTAGCATAAGAGAACGCCCAGAATTCCTACACACTTTCTTTCATATTCCATGTCCCATCCACCTCTTGCTCACTGATGCCCAGTTTGTCTGGGTATTGACGGACAAATAGGGACAAAATACTGGAGATAAAAGAGAAGCCCAGTCTGGTGATAAATGTCTGTAATCCCAGCACTGAGGCCGGAGGGTTGTGAATTCAAAGAAAATCTGAGCCTCAGAGAAAGATCCTGAATCCATAAGTCAACCCACTGGGTGGTATATAAGTGGCTACAAATGAACCCAGTACAGTAGACTGTGTGGAAAGCTCAAACAGTGTAACTTTTTAGAAAGATTAAGTCAAAGCCCAAAGAATAAGCAATAGGAAATCGGGTGGGGGAGGTAGATGGGCTGCCTACTTCAGTAACTGAGCTTGCCTCTTTTTCTCCCTCTTCCCTTGGTTTTGGTGAACTGAAATGCCTAGAGAAAAAGGAAGGGCATCACCACCCAGAGAAGGGTGTCCAGATCCAGGCTGGTTTGCTCAAGGTTGCAAAGCTATTTGGCTGCAGAGGTGAAAGATCTTTGTGTAATACCAATCCCTGATTTGATTTCTGTCCAGTCCCCTCCCCTCCTGTCTCCCCTGCTTGTGATGTCTGCATTAGAGGGTTATCTTTGTAAATTTATGCTTCCACAAATGAGCCTGTAATTTCTAGCTTCTCTTGCATTAGTAAACCGATGTCCTCTCTCATAAGCAAGTAATTTATAAAGCATCATTGTCATAGTGGTCTCACGATGCCTTTAGCTGGGTGACCCGTGTCAAGTAAGAGCATCTTCCACAGTCGGTGTAAAGAGAGGCAGATTGCCTTCCCCATCCCTTACCCATGTATTATTAGTGGTTTTTGAAATGTGTGTTTAAAGTATGCAACCCAATACTTTGATCTATGTGCAACTGTGAAATGAGTAACTCTCGAGCTAATTAACATATCCATATCATGTAAGCATCAGCGTGTGTGTGTGTGTGTGTGTGTGTGTGTGTGTAGTACGAACACTAAAGGCTGTACCAGACAGCACTCTTAACTATTGTCGCCTTGGTGTGTATTAGTCCTCCACAACTTAGCTGACCTGTGCCATAGAAACATTGTGCCCTTCCTCTAGAGTCTCAGCGTTTGATAATCGTTTTACACCCTGTAAGGCTGCCATAAGTTTGTCACATTGGTCATAGCAGCCAGGAAACAAACTAGTCATGAGTGGAGAAAGAAAATCAAGATATCTCTCTCTCTCTCTCTCTCTCTCTCTCTCTCTCTCTCTCTCTCTCTCTCTCTCTCTCTCTCTCTCTCTCCCCCTCCCTTTCTCCCTCCCTCCCTCCCTCCCTCCCTCCCTCCCTCCCTCTTATTATTCAGCCTTTACAAAGAAAGAAATCCTGTGACCACAGAACAGAAAGACAGTGACTGAATGATCTCAGTTCTGCGTGGAATCTAATACAATTGGCAGGTTCTTTCCCCAGTTAAAGATAGCTCATCTTACTCTGATTCTGAATGGACTGGAGAGGGTGACAGTAGAGTGCTGGCAGAGGATAGCATCCATGCTGACTCTCAATAGGTTGGATCTTGAGAGAACCATGCACAGGATTGGAAGGAAGAAATATGTGGAAAGGAAACAGATGCAGATATTTTTTAGATTCTATTTCATAAAACTTTGCAACTAAAATGACATTTTTAACGAGATAGAACTGATTTCTTTTTTTTTACCTTTCCTACAAATCTATCAAGTTTATTTTTACCGTAATATGTTTTCATTTGTACTTATATTTGAAATAAATGTCTACATGATTTATGATTTATTTTTTAGGGAAAATTAAAACTAAATACCTTTCTTTCTGAGATCATGTTTGGCCTGTCTTGGTGTGTCTGACCTCAGGTCCTCCATGGTCTCTTGTCAACATCATCATAGTCAAGCCATTTGTATTTTCTTTTATGGACTGACCTTTGCATGAGTTGCTCAAAATAGGGTTTGGTTGTATTTTGTTGTGGTAGTATAGTTACATAGAAAACAAATCAGAAATTTTTGAAACTGCGAAATTTAGAAGTAGTCTTTTTCCTGATCAACTCTCTTTGGTGAGAATCTTCTTAACACATGAATTAAGTTTATTATGTTATGGGTCACAAATTCCTAAGCATCAATAGGACTGGGTTTTTTTTTAAAGATTAACATAGATATTTTGTTCTTTTTCTTTTTTTTCCAGGTCCTTGTGTTTGAACTCGGGGCTTAGATGCAGTCCTTGAGTCTCTGTGCTCAAAGCTAGCATTCTACCACTTGAGCCACAGTACCACTTCTGGCTTTTTCTGAGTATTTTATTGTAGATAAGAGGCTAATGGACTTTTCTGTCCTGGTTGGCATGGAACCACTGTCCTCAGATCTTAACCTCCTGAGTAATTATGAATACAGGTGTGAACCACTAGCACCTAGCTGCATTTTATTCTTACATGGAGTGTTAGAATACCAAATACATGCTTTTCTAAAACAATAAGTATGTAGTATCAAATTAGAACCACATCCATAAGTACAGAAAAAATGTATGTAATTCTAAGCATCATGTTCACTAATTATAAAAAATTTTCTTCTTGAAAAACTAAAACAGTTTTAGCAGTACCTATTCTTACTTCTCAAAGGATTTTTTTTCTTTTTCTTGGGGAAAGGTGTTTCACGTTTGATTAGTTTGCTTTGTCTTATTTTCACAACTGAGTCTCATCTTTTTGAAAGGATATATTACAAAGCTTTTCATAGTCCCACCACTATAAGCATTGTAATAGAAAATAACTCATATTTTTAAGGACTTTGGTCACAGAATGTAGACCAAAATCTATAGGATAACACTTTGTAACTCTTAGGCTTGTTATAGTGATTTAATCCTGTAAGGCTCCTAGATATGACTTCTAGGCCAGAAGCTTTTTATTAGTTTTCTCACAGAATACCAAAGTCTTTAGGTTGGGATTTGTAATGTCAGCTAAGCAAAACCAATATTTTATTTGTTATTTAGAAAAATTGTCAAATACAGTGGTTTAAGTAATTAGAGTCATTCAAATGTAAAAGCATCCTCTTGTAGCTGTGCTGGTGGCTCATGCCTGCCACCACAGCTACTCAGGAGGCTGTGATCTGAGCACAGCCTGGATCGTGGTCCAGCCAGCTGTGGCAGGAGAATGTTGGTGAGACTCTTGTCTCCAGTTAACTGCTCAAAACCAGGAAGGACTGTGGCTCAGGTAGTAGAGTGCTAACCTTGAACACAGAGGCTCAGGGATAGCACCCAGACCCTGAGGTCAAGCCCCACAACGGACCCAAAAAAAGTCCTATTATAAACTACCTAAAATAAAAAACCTCAGCCAAGCACAGTGATACATATCTATAATGCCAGCCCTTGAATTCAGGTAGAGGCAGGAGGATCCTATGCTCACCATCCTGGGTTCATCTGGTTTCACAAGGAAAAAAAGAAAGTATCATTGTGAAGAGACATTGCATATGGGTCAGATACACATTTAAAGAAGGTTCCTGTTGTCACAGGGGGGCAGCTTCATTGGCCCTAAGTTCTAGTTAGGGGTGGGATTCTTGGGAATGGAAAGACACTACGGCCTTGGGGTGAGAAGCCGCACACTTCATTTTACATGAAGGTCTGCCTGGGAGCACTGACAACTTCCGACTGCACGAGGCTGGAGGCGGGCGGCGCAGTGGGTATAACTAAGGCTATTATGTGTACTAGGAAGAACTGAAGGATGGAGTGACTGCACAGGGAGCCCTCTGTGTGGGACGGAGGTGACAGAGATGGCCCACGCAATTCTGGTCCCCTACACCACAAAGCATGACATACTCCACAAGCTGGCTTTTTATTTTTTATTTTTTTAACTCTCATAGCAACTTTGATACTGTCAAAACATTGGTTATTTAAAACTTCTATTTGCCTAGATTATAGATAATCAAGAGTGTACATTGAAAGTACATAATTGTCACTGTGTGATGTTTGCAGGGCATGTTTACAGTGTTAGAATTTTCACATCATAGAAACTCTCAACGTGTTTGCTGAATTAAGGATACTTGTGCAATTGGATATTTCTCGTGTGTGTGTGTGTGTGCCTGTACTGAGACAATAACTCAGGGCCTCATGCTCTACCCCTTGAACTATGTCTCGAGTTCCAGCCTTTTGATGATATTTTGGAGATAAGAGTAAATTGGATTAATCTACCACAGCTGCCCCCAAACTTTGATTTTTCAGTTCTCAGTTCCTGAATACCAAGGATTGTATGAATAAACCACTGGCATCTGACTGGGACATTTTTTTTAGTTATAAAAATGTTAATTTTGTTATCAGATGTAGAATAGAATTTGTCATTGTTGTGATAAATAGAATTTGTCATGGAAGGTTTTATGTTTCTGCCTTTAAAGTCTTGTGGATTTATTATTAAGAAGCCAGATGTTTAGTTTTTATTTCAGAACCGATGAAGATGTTAGATACTTCCAAAAAAAGCAATTTCTTTATAGCAAAGCACAAACCTTTTCAAGTGATTATTATTATTTATATGATATAATAATGACTATATAAATTTATATAAATATATAAATAGCATGAATAATGTTTAAAGCCCTAGATGAGCGTGTAGTTCCATAATATTTTATTGAAATGCTGTGTTCAATGAAGGCTTTAAGTACTCATTTTTCATTACTGCATAGGTGTAAATGTGAAATCTAACTTTCTCCCGCAATAGGCCATTTAATGCTAAAAGACCTATAACACCACGCTCACAGCAAGCACATAAAGCCTCTCCAATGACCAATGTGGACTAGATGTCTTCATTTCAAAGACTTCGCACATTTTCAGGGTGGTTATGTATCTGAAAGAATGATCATACTTTTCGTGGAACTGAAAAATGGCCAGGTTTAATACCATCCTAAAAATAGCGCCCTTGCCTTGAAGCTGTTGATTTCTGGTGAGGTGTGGAAGGGGGGTGGGGAGCTCCCCTCCCTCCTGTCACACCCGGCTCCTCTCCTTCATTTTCACCTTCCATTGTGTGATCAGATCACTTCTGAGGATATTTTCCTCCCTACAGCCCTTTCTGTGTTCTTGGAGCTGCATCCCCTCTCCTGCTGTTCTAGACTTTGCCTTTGCTTGATCACATTCAGAATTCTTGCTCTGATAACAAAATACACCTTCTCATCTGAATAAAACTGAGAAGTAGAGCTTCCCTCACCTGCCTGTCTGTCTCTCAGGGGAGATGTGACACCAGCAAGGCTTATCTTAGCATTCTTATAAAATTTACAAGCTTGTGCTGGAGTGAAAGAGAGAGAGGGTAGAGGGGTTTACCAAACAGTCTTTAGGGCATCTTTGTTTTTACCATGCAATTTAGGAAAAGAATTGCTTTGTCCAGGACTGGGCTAGCTAGATTGCAGGATAGAATATATCCAGGCAGGAAACAGATAAGAACACAGAGTCAGCACAAACCTAGAAGCATATGAAGTTAGAGAAACCTGTGGAAGTTCAGCATGGAGAGGGGGAAGAAAGAGAGGAATCGAAGCCCAAGCCTGGCTCTCAATCTCCCCCTTATTTTAGTGATCCAAGCTCAGTTTTCTTTAGCTTTTAATGTATGGCCAATCCTCTCTTCCTTGGCTTTTCTTTGGCTTTGGACATGAGTGCTTTGCTATGTTTTGTTTGTAGTTGTGATTTTTAGCATGTTTATCAAGTGCTGTTTCCACACCATTCAAGATCTGTAACAGAGCACATGAAAATGTCTAATTGTTGTCTGGTAAGTAAATTTTCTCACGGTTCGAACACATTAGACAATTTCAAAATATTTTTATAAAGCAAAATTTGCACTGAATAAAATGGATTTGTTTCGAATGTGTAAGTATGTCTAAAGGAGCCATGTTTTATGTGCGTGTTTTCGAGAATGGCAATAAATTTGCTTAATACTCACAAGCTAAATGTTGTTGGATTGTTTCCCAAGGACTTTTTAAATATTGAAATGTTTCTTTTTCTCAGGCAGATTATCTCATTTTGGTATATATGGCTTACTCCCTTCAGTTAGTAATAAGAAAATTCCTGGGTCATTTAAACCCGTAATTAAGAAGACCATTTACTATTTCTTGTCTTTGATAAGTGTTGATTTTATTTGTTGTGGGTAAATGACACATTTATTACCATGCTTATAGCTGTTTGTAGTTCAAAGGTGAATCATTCTCAATGTTAAAAGAATGATTTTATTTTCTGTAATATTTAATTGTGCTACTGTTCTTTAGCTAAAGACATATGCTCTTTTCAAAAAACAAAGACTTATTGTTTTACAAATTTACTGAAATGGAAAACTAAACAGAACTTGGAAGCAAAAATGTGTCAACTTAGACAGTCTGATTATTTGTTTGGGTAGATGCCAGCTGGAGCTAAAAGTTGAGTCATCATTTTATGAGACATTTATTTGAATTAATATGGCATTATTTAATAGTGAGACCATCATATAAAAAAGAATGGTATACCATTCATCAGCTGAGAATACATTCTAGCTTTGCACATTCTTCCTTTACATTCTACTTTTTCAAGTGACTTTCAGAGAAATTTATGTTGCAGTCACTATTTTTGTGTATGCCAGGCAGTGTTTTAGCTGGTGGGATACAGCGGAGGAGTCAGAAAAGCAGTGCCTGCCTGCTGACATTAATGCTCTGACAACTGGCTCTCTTTAGAGAGGAAAAATCTTGAGTTCCCTCATCAGCTGATTTCATATGACCACCACAGATTATTTCAAGCTCCTAAATGAGTACAAGGATGTGAGCCACACATCCATGGTTCATGCTTGTAATCCTAATCACTTAGGAGGTTGCAATTTAGAGGATTATAGTTTGAAGCCAGTTCAGGGAGAGATGTCTGAAAGACTATTACCTTAAAAGTAATTGGAAAAATGTCATGCTGGTGGAGTGGTTCAAGTGGTAAGACATTAGCCCTGAGCAAGAAAACCCAAGCAGGAATAAGGACCTGAGTTCAAACACTGGTACCTGCACACAAACACAACATATTATGTATGTGTGTCTGTATAATGTGTATGTAAATAGTCCAAAGTGTTATTTCTAAAGTAATCACATTTATTCACTTACTATAGGAGATACCTCATTGTAAATATCTTTATATCCTAACCATGAATTTATCCACTACAGAATTCCTTTTATCATCTCATTTGGCCTGTAAAGTGTTTTTGAGGTTTATTTATAATGTTTTCTGGCATATTTATAGGATAGAATTGTGTATTTCACTCTATGGGATGCATTTGGAAGCCATCTGTTAGAACTTGCTAGAAACCATCTTCATTAATGTGTTTCTTTAATTTAAACATTTAATATTGTGTCTTCTAGTCCACCAGAGAAAAGGCAGAACATTTTGAAAATGAATTCTGTTTTGTTTCCCACAGGGGATTTATAGTTTATTAATTTGTAGACCATTGTAATCCATTATACTTTTGATTTTTGTGTTATTACAATGTTTATGACTTACTAAGGGAGGAAAAAATAGCTAGTTCAGATTATTAGTAGTTAAACTTGAGGCTATGTTGGGAAAATGGATTTAGTTGAACTTCTTCAATAAACCAACTTGAAGCCTTTAGACAGTCACTCTTTTTTTTTTTTTTTCCCCAGTCCTGGGCTTGAACTCAGGGCCTGAGCACTATCCTTGGACTTTCTCAAGGCTAGAGCTCTACCGCTTGAGCCTCAGCACCATTTCCAGCTTTTTTCTATGTATGTGGTACTGAGGAATAGGGTTTTCGTGCATGCTAGGCAAGCACTCTACCGCTAGGCCAAGCTCCTGGCCCCTAGAAAGTCACTCTTTTGATTTACAATAGAACAAAACCTAGATACATAAGGCCGTATAGTATGACACTAAATGAAAGGACCTCCAGGATATAGAAACAAAAGCCATATAATGAGTGATTGTTGTCCTTAATGGGCTATGTTATCTCTCATCTCTTTTGCTCTCCCTTGGTTATCTCACATTGTTACAGTATTTCACCTTGTTATCTGATATATTGTATATATGTTTATTTGGTTATTTGAAATAGGATAGGGAAGGGGGGAAAACAAGATGAGGGGCAAGATGAGGGGCTGGGGGAAGAGGGGGAAATGGGGATCAAGACATGAGAAAGGGTATCAATGTTTGTGAAGTAATGCACCTTCTATCTGGTGAATATAATGTAACCCTTCTATTAATTACAATTTAAAAATATGAAAAAAGCAAGTCACTCTTTTGTAGAAGGTGAAACGAGGCATACATTCAAACTATACAGCATCCCAGAACTTAAGGCAGAGCTAAGCACACCCCCCCCCCACACACACACACATACATGTCAAACAAGTGAAGACTGTCTTGACTCTCCAATTGGTCACACTTAACCCATTACCCTAAAGCTTGCTCTTTTGAGTAGCTATGTGATTCACTTATATTTCTTTTTCTTTTTTAACATGCAGGTAAGATAATCTAGAACATGCTTGATATGCATTAGAAAAAGTCCCACTTGGGAGATTAGACCTTGCCCTCTCCAGGGCCTCGTAGAGGAATTGAATTGCAGGACAATGCATGCACTGATCATTTGCATTGTCCTGCACTGTCCTGTGTGTTAGAAGAGAAGAGAGCGTTTGTCCCTCTTCCTAGTTCCTCCATGGCACTCTTGCATTACAGTCTCTCCTAAGAGCTTGGAGCACAGCTGTATGTCCAGTGAAAGCTTCTGGAACATCCAGGACACGTGCTGAAATCTGTGACATCCATGGAATTTTACAAAAAAATTGGTGTTCCTGAGATAGTGTTCACCTGTTTGAATATTAGTAATAGAAACTCTGCATCTTCAAACTGTGTGTATCTCTGTATTGCAGCTCCCACCCCACCTTGTTTAAGCTGTCTTGTGTTTTGCTGGTTGTTCTTTGGTTGGTTGGTTGGTTGGTTGGTTGTGGTGGGGCCCTGCTGTGTAGTTCAAACTGCCTTGAATTCAAGGTCCCTCTGCCTCCTTCCCTGGGATTACAGGTGTTGCCACCATCCCAGAAAAAGAAGTTCTGTTTAAACAGCTACAGAACATTGTTCTTAAATTCTCCCAAAACATGGCCTTTTTTGCATTTTGGTGGTTTTCAGGGGGAGTTTCACGTGTTGTGATTTTTTTCTTTAGGTAGGTAACGTGAGGTTTGGGGTGTATTTGTTCTGCAGCACACAGCCTAGAAATCCGGAGGTCTGGGGGAGTGAGGGGGACCTAGTCTCCTAGGTTTCACTGCTGAGAAAAGCCACTGAAATAGCCCTGTGACTCCTGACATTCCCTTTGCCTTTTTCACTGGCTTGAAAAGAAGATGGTGTTTTATGCTGGGGAAACTAGAGAAAAGTTTTCATTTCTTCTTGGATCTAAAGGAAATTTTGTCTTGAACATCACTTTGGGAAAAAAAAGTAAAGCAAGCCTCTGAAAACAAAGGGTGAATTTCCCCTTTTAAGGCCTCTATATCAACATTTTGTTCTTCCAAATTTTCCTTTCAATGCTGTGCGAGAGATTTCCTCACTGTTTCACAAATGAAGACATCTTCATCATTTCGCTGACCATGGGAAAACTGCAAGGGCTGTAAGTTAGCTGCATGGGAAAATGATATGAAGATTGCTTGTTTGCTGAGGGTCAATTTTAGTCCTTAGTGGCACTGCAATTTCTCTGCAGCAGGGCAACTGGACTCACAGGGCCTGGCTGAAACTCATGCAATGTGGGTGCCCAGGGTAGGGAAGGAGGAGAGCTGCATAGGAGTCATCGATCTACAGAAGGCATCTGGCAATTTCTCTACCATCAGCTTTCAGACAGCCACATACATCATTAGATCATTTTGTCAGATTTCAGTGTAGTTTGCCACTATTGATTTTTAAATTTGCTTCATCTTTGCTGGAGATAAGGAAGGTGAATTAGCAGTTAATTTGTTCTTATTATATGCAGCTTAAAAAAATGTTTGGCCTAAAACCAAGAACTATAAAATTTTTAAACAGGAGCCAAGTGATCATACTTCCTCCCCCTCATCTTCTGCCTCCCCTGAAGGGGTGACCATGCATTTGGGCATTTACTATTCATTATTTGGTCGTACAAATGTTAGATTATGTGTTCTAGAACTTCATGTAAATGGAATTATGTATGGTTCCTTTTACTTTACAGATTTAATCATGATGTATAATTCTTCTTGTTGTTGATTAATATTTCACTGCCTGAACACATTGTAGTTCATCTTTTTGTTGTCAGTAGGCTGCAGTTTTGATTGCTTTGCTGTAAGGGCATCCGTGCACAAGGTTCTGTTTTCTTGAGTTAGTATCTGTCAGAGCAGTTGTTGAGTATAGGCTCATCTGTGGTGAATCTTGGAACTGTTGTGGGTACACAGCATTTAATCCCACCGTCATCTATGTCTGAGAGTTCCTTTCCTTCACAGCCTCTCTAGCATTTTGCATTACATCTTTTTCATTTTACCCATTCCAGTTAATGTGCAATATGTGGCTTTTATAAATATATAAATTACTATAAAAGAGCTATATGTTTTAATTCAAATGCAGTGAACTATCCTAAGTTATTCCTCGGTGTTTAAAGATTTTAAAAAGTTAGACAGTAGAGGCTCTGTTCCAACTTACACAGATATTTTTGTTCATTAGTTTCAGTGGAGAAATGTATGATTGAAGATCATAATAGCTATGATGATGAAGGTTCATTATGTAATTATAGGCCCATCTGACATATAGGGAGGAACTTACATTTTCTAGTAATTTTGTCATTGGTTCATTGATTCATTGATTATAAACACTTTGAAATCTGATTCTTTAGCAGCACTGTCCAGCAGAATTTACTGTGTTAATAAAATATGATGGTTTAAATAGGAAATGACACCCCCTCCCCATCCCATGCCTCTGGCAAAGACTCCTGCATTGAAGGCTTATGTCCATGTGGTGAGAATCAGGCTGCTCAGAGGCGGAGCCTGGCTGGAGGAAGCATGTTCCAACGGGTGGGACTTGGGAGAATAGATCTGACCCCTGCTGTCTCCCTAGCTGGCTATCTCTGATTTCATGGAGCTAATAGCCTTCTACTCCACACTACAGACCCCAACACCAACCACAGAATGTAATCCACAATAAATCTTTCCTCATGTAACCTGTTTCTCTCAGTGTTTCTATCACAGTGATAGAAAACAGAGAGATGCTCATTCTGTAATTTTCAGTGTAGCAATCACTAGCCACCATGTACCCACTGATGGTCCTTGAGCTTACTGTCTCTCACAAAGAATTTTAAAAACAATACTTCTGGTATTGTCATGTGTTGTGTATACTTGGTCTAAGGATTGGATTGTTTTCATGGGTGACTACTATTCCAAACATTTATTCTTCAGGTCAGTTATTTCCATGTGTGAAATGAGTTGAGCAGCTGACTCAGGCCTCCCTCCTGTTCATGGCAGAAGAAAGCTTCCTTATATGTTCCATTATGCTCCAAGCACATGTGGGTTCTTAATTGGTCAGATCATTACTGAGCGGATCGAAATCATAAAAACAGTGAATCATTTAAACAATCCAGTTTTCTTAAGAATGAAGTCGTTTCGTTTCAATGAGTATGTGATTATGAGAGGTATAATGTCTCAGAGTGAAGAAAGAAAACAAATAAAAGATTCTAATTAGACAGTGTTCTCTTTTATTGCTGAATATAATGGCACAAAACAAGATATTACTCATGTCTGGGTTTTTTTTTTCCTGATCCAGAATCTTCTATAAATCTTTAGGAATAAGTGTGAATGCTGCTTTTTTGAGTCACTTCCCAGAAATGTGGTACCATCTCAAATAATGCTAGAGCACAGATAAGAAAATTGACAATAAAAAATAGAAATAATTTTTATAGCCTCCTTCAAAATAGTCTTTTAAAGTAATGTATACTGTTAAATATAAGTGTGTTTTTATATTTGGTCTCAGGAGAATGAAAGTCTAATAAGCTTTGTGACCTTCCTACACTCATCCTAGATCTGCATCGTTGTGTGTTAGTGACTCTGTTGTCACATCTATAGAATACCCAGCATAAATCAAAGGAAGGAAGGTTTGTTTTCAGTTATGGTGACAAGGGATCTGGTCCAATCAATCAACTTGTGTTCCTGTTCCTGTTGGACCTGTGGTAAGGTAGCACCTTCTGGTGGGAGCCAGAATGGAGGTATGCTTACCTCATGTCAACCAGGAAACACAGAAGCAGGAAGGGAATGGGGCTCCATGTATCCCCCTGAGTGACAGTATTCTCTGTCACACTCAGCAGGTTCCTGAAACTCCTGAGCCTGTGAGAGATCAGCTGTCCTGTGCTGAAATGATTGAGCACCTGTGGACTCCATCCATAGGAAGGCTGTCACTCTCTGGGGGGCCCTGAGTAATGCGCTGTCTTTACCTGAGGGACATGACGAGATGCCCTGGACTCTAGCTGACTGTGATACAAAGTCTCAGAACCATTGCTCTGCATCTTCTGTGTAAATGGTTGGAAACTGGCTCAGCATTTTTTTGGAGAAGTGCTCATATCTGGGTTTATTTTTTTCCCTTTGGTTCTAATAGCATCATGCATACAGATGTATATTACTTCATAGTTGTTAGGAAAAGAAATGTTTCCTCATTATATTCTAAGATAAATGCATAAACAACTAGAAATGAGTTCAGCTGTTCTCATTTCAGGATGTTTTTTGAAGGTCTTCTCAGCATGAAGTCAATTGATAACTTTGTCTCATAGCATTCATTCTTTCAGAGATGCTACATCGGTGTATATTTTCATGTCCTCTGCAGCTCTGCTCAGTATACAATCTCTGCATCTCTGCTTCCCTTTTATTTGCTGTAGTCTCAGTGTCCCTGAGGCAGGAAGTATGCTTTGCTTGTGTAGCAGAGTATATAAAATAAGAAAGTTCTAAGAGGTTATCTGTTTTTCTGTTAATGTCAACTGTGCTGTTGTCACCAAGGCTGACCAGTTGCCGAGTTCCTGGCAGAAGTCCTGAGAAGTAAAAAAAAAAAAAAAAAAAAAAAAAAAAAACTTATTAAAGACTGTATTAAAATTTCTTACATCCTGATCCTTCATTCTCCTCCAGACCTCAACCTCAGAGAAACCTCAGTCCTGGCGCCATGCTGGGAAGGAATGGCTTGGATTGTCACCTTGCCCCGCAGGGTCTGGGGAGCTGGTAGGGTTTCATTTTGAGGTCTTTGAGTTCCAACTGTATAAATCATAGCTAAATGCTGTGTAAAATATTAAAATCTGACCTTTTTAGATCCTTTCTATGAAACATGTTGCATATCATAATGAAGATTTTAGCAATATTAATATGACATATTTTTCTACCTAAGGTATAATGCAACAACTATTTAGTGGATACTAAAATACATTACCAGGCAGCATTTCAATTGTGAAACCCTTAAAAGAAAACCTAAAGCCTGAATAACTTTCTTTCACAAAGTCTCAGGATGATACTAGATTCAAGTTGCAATCTTTTCTGTTTATGAATTATATACGGAGGAAAATGCTGAAGATCAAAAGAAAAAGAAAAAAATTGGGAAAAATGAAAATAGTCATATAAAATGAAGCAGAACGCACCTTGAAGAGAATTAAGGCAACTTTTGAGTTAAATAAAAACAACTACTGCTTCAAAAATATTAAGAAATATAGTGGGGCATGGGTGGCTTGTGATAGTTATCCTACCTACTCAGGAGGCTAAGATCTGAGGATCTTGGTTCAAAGTCAGCCAGGCCAGAAAGTCCATAAGACTGTTGTCTCCAGTTAACCAGCACAAAGCTGGGAGTGGACATATTGATCAGGTGGAAGAGTACCACCCTTGAGTGAAAAAGCAAAGCTAAGCATGAAGCCCTGAGTTCAAGTCATACTACCCTCCTCCAATGCATTAATAGAAATAAAAATGAGAAAAAATGAAGTTACAAATAGCCGTGTTTCTGGAGTTCTTGTCTTAGTGTTCTAGCTAATGTGAAGTAACTAAAGTGGAGTAACTAGGGATTATTTATAATGTAGAGTCAAAGTGAGTGAAATTGAGTCCCTTTTCTGGGTATAAATACTGCTGAGATCGGAATGAAAGCTAATGCTTGCAGAGACAGGAACTACATTTCATTGACCACTGCTCAGTAGCATTCCAAAATATTGACAATAACAGAAAAATACATAAACTTCAAAGTCAGGATTTGTAAAAACAGCATTCACAAAACAGTTTACATAGGTGAACATATGCATAGACGTATATTAAGAAAATAATATGTCCGAAGGCTAAATTTGGCCATTGTTTTCCCTTTAGTAGTAGCTACTCTTGGAATAGGTAAAACTTTGTACCTGATCCAGTGACAGATTGCTGATTAGCAAGGAGGAACTGAAATCAAAATGGGAAGAGCTTGTTGGTTTGGTCCCGGTGGTGGGTCCTCTCCTATTGCTCTACTGAGGACCCAGAATGTGAATGTAACTGGAAAAAATGGTCTTTAAAGAGGGGAACGTGTTACATGGAAGCCACCAGAGCGGGACTTGTCCAAAGTGACAAGCATTCTCTAAGATGAGGAAACTTGAACACACAGGGGTCCCAGGTACAGAGCAACAGCTCTGAAGCCTCTCCCCCTAGGGAAAATCTCCACTATAATGTTTAGCATGTAGTTGATATTTTCTCTTTTTTGTTGTTTGTCTGATATTAAGAATGATATTGCATGCCTGCAATCCAGGCCACTCAGGAGGGGTAGGTCGGGAAGATCAAGATCTGTGGTCTGAAGATAGAATGGACAAAATGACCCCCAGTTCCTATCTGAGAAACTAAAAGCACAAGGACTGGAGGCATGATGTAAGTGATAGAATACTTTTGTAGCAAGTGTGAGGCTCTTGGGGCAACCCCGAAACCCCCAGTATCAGAGACACAGAGAGACAGACAGAGACCTGAATGAAGCCATTTGTACATATGCTGTATACATGTGTGTGTGTGTGTGTATAGTACATAATATATATATAATGTATATATGTCATGGTATGCCACCTAAAGGCAGTTTATACATTCTGAGTTCCTGTAAATAAATAATATCACAACACACACTTAAGGAACTGTATGAAACATTTTATACTAGGACCCTGTTAAATCTAATAGTATGAGCTAGAATGAAAACAATATGGTACCCGATTATTTTATCCCATAGTTTCTCTTTTAATGGTATTCGCATTAATGGAATTTGAATTTTTTAAGTATAGTAATTTTATAGGAGAACTTTTGACAATTTAAGTTGGCAATTCCAGAACGACCCACTCATTGTGTTCAGGAAATGTTCTTCCAAAAATAAATGAGTGGGCTGGCATTGTGTTTTCAACATCAGGCTAATTTTGGTTAATTACATAAATCTAAAAGCCACGGGCAAGGCGGCAATTCAGTCTTGCTAGACGATGATCAGGGAAATTGCAAGACAGCCCTCTGAATGCTGCGTATCAAGCTAATACCCCACATGTGGGGTGGCCAGGGCCGGCTGGCAGGGCGTCCGTTCGGAAGCCTTCCCGGGCTCTAATGAGGGGCTGTGAAAGCTGGCAAAAGAGGGTACGAAGTTAGACCCAGGAGTAAGAGCTCTGATGAGAATTCAAACACAATAGAAGAAAGGATTATGGTTAGCATGCCCAGCTAATCATTCTCTGCTAGACAATGGGAAGCGGGGCTCCAGCAGCTTTGTGACGGGGATCCTTCACTTGCACCCATCTTTACTTTTTGTTCAGATAAAATGAGAGCATCATGTGATGTGCAGCTTTCATTTAAAATAGTTGAAATTAGTATTCTGCCACTGGCAAACAGGAAATACAGATGCAGCATGAGAATGCAGGGCAGCTCCGGAGAGGACTGGCGACGCTAACAACTCACGCCTCGCTCCAGGCAGGATTGTAAGGCCATAATGGGCGGAAAGATATTTTGAGGTTTTTTTTTTTTAATTTCTTTAACTGGCACATTTATGTTAATACAATTGAACTTATTAAAAATGCTTCCTTGATAGGGCATTGATTTCTTTAACCCTGAGTTCCAGCTCCTATCTAACGTTGACTACGTGTTTCTGTTCTGGAAACATCTTTTTGCTTTCTAGTTGATCAGCTCTGGGTTTGTTGCTTGAATTTATTCAGGAAAGTAGAATCTGCATTCAGATCTATCGCAGGGACTATCTGCCCTCTTTACTGAGTGAAGTCACACCTTGGATTGAATTTTCTTTTTTAAGGGACCATTCGGTCATTGTGAAGGTCAGTGGTGCTTATTTGTAGAAACAAACAAAAAGAGAAGAGATATTCAACTCTAGCAATCCTACCTCAGGTTTTATAGTGTCACCTTTGCTTGGCTATGACTGTAATAAAAAAAATCTTACTACAACATCTTAACAATGTAACATGTCCCTAGAACAGTGCACCCCATTTCTCATAGTTTCACGTAGAGTTTGAACTGTGGAGTGCACTAGTGCCTTCTTTTAGTTCACACGGCTGCTGAATAATCTACTGCCTGCCAAAAGCCAGCCTACTCTGGAGTTGATAAGCTCACAGAGGTTCAGAGACACAGAAAGGGATGGAGAGCAGTGAAAAAGAGCAGAGGTGCATCTAGTCCATTCTTCCCCTCAGCATCCTCCGACCCACCCCTGCACCTCTAAATTGTCCTCATCTTCACTTTTTCTTTTCTTTTAAGGGAATAGGGGTTTAACTCAGGCCCTCGCACTTGCTGGGCAAATGTTTTACCACTAGAGCCAAATTCTTGGCCTTTTTGGGGGGGCTGTAGTTATTTTCCAGGTGAGCTCTTGAGTTTTTGTTTGTCTGAGGTGGTTGCAGACCATAACCCTCGCCTTCCACATAGCTGGGGTTACACGTGTGCACTCCCACAGCCTGCCTGGTAAAAGGCCAAGCAAGTACCTTGTGAAGTGAGTTTAATTGGTTTGTGAATCTCTTGGAAGTCTCACAATAATTGCTCGCATGGGTGGAAGGTACTGATCATCACCTCCATCCTCAGGTGTCTTGGCTGTGACAGGAAAGAGTTCACGACCTCCTGAACTTCTGTCATGACTACAGTGAAGCATCAAGAAACGGATGGAATGAAATAAAAACTAACAAGCTAGGTTATTTCTTTGTCTGAGCAACACTCATGAATTACCTGGGAATTGAATTTCAGGGGCTGGATTTTGATGTATAAATTACATCATTTTTTAACTTCCCTTACTATAGTCCTCCCTTACTCTGTTGACCTAAGTCAAATCTCCTAGGAGTTTCTATTCAGAAAAGTTGGTAGAATGAAGGCTGAAGGGGCCAAGGGCGTTCTCAGAGTTGTGCTCGAAGGGATGGTGCTGACATTCATTCGGGACTGTTTCTCTCTCAGTTCATTGCCTTCCCAACTAGTCTTTCTTCTTTGTCTCAGATTGCTCTTAGCTATCAAAAATGAGCATGGAATGGGAGTATGTAGTGAGTAGACATATTGTTTTTTTCCTGAGCTTCGCATGTGTTTACTAGAGAAGAGACAGATGAGCGTGGTAGTGATGGAGGTGGAGAAGGAGGAGAATCTGTGTGTGAACACCCATTGGAGAACATTTTATTATCTGACCCAGGAAGGTAGCATGAATGCCCATCCCATCTCTGACATTTTCTTTTTTGCCAGTTGTGGGGCTTGAGCTCAGGACCTGAGCATTATCCTTGGACTTTTCTCAAGGCTAGAGCTCTACCCTTGAGCCACAGCACCACTTCTGGCTTTTTCTGTGTATGTGGTGCCAAGATGCTAGGCAAGCACTCTACCACTAGGCCAAACTCCCAGCCCTATCCCTGGCATTTCTAAAAACACTGGATTTTTCTTTGCTACTGTTGGCATTTTTTGTGATATTGCTCAGAACTTTTCAAGTTAACATGTCTAGGTGAGAGGGTCTGATCAGCTGAAAAGTTGCTGAACAAGACAGTTTTATGTCTCGGGGGAAATAGGGTTGCATTAACTCTGATGATGGTTAGCAAAAAATGCACTTTAGGAAAGTTCGGTGACTTTGTTATGTTCCAGAATTTCTTTGAACAGTTGTTGAAAACTAGATTTTAGTTCTCCTAGGAGCCCAGAGGAATCTGTTTAAGAGCCAGGTTTATCTCCTGTTATGAGGTTTACATTTTCCTGAGCTACACAGATTATTTCAGGCTAAGAAGACGATCTTTTTATCAGTTTGAAGCCAACTAAAATTACTCCTTTACAGAGGAGCTAAGGAACGCCTGCAATCCTTGATTTGGCCAAGTTACATGTTCAGTTCATTATCTGGCATCAAGAATATGACATGTATTTTGGGGTTGTATTCAGATATATATTGTATTCATATATATATATGGTATTCACATATGTATTTGTATTCAAATATATATTTAGATATATTTTTTCATTCGTGGGGTTTGAACTTAGAACTTATTGCTTATGTGGCTTTTTTGCTTACCACTTTACCATTTGAGCCATGCCTCCATCCCTACTTTTCAGTGTCTGTTTTGGAGATGGGATCTCTCTGTCTTCCCTGCCGAGGCTGACTTTGAACTGTGATCTTTTACCTCTTAGCCTCCCACACAGCTGGGATTATATAGACGTGGCCACAGGTGCCTGGCTTACATTGCATTGAAAAGATTGTGAACTTTGCTGGTTATCCTGTGAACTGGAAGACCCCCCTCTTGGCTTTGCTCACTGTTGGCCTTGAAGGATAAGTCAGGCATTTTTCAGCACATCTCTTTTCCTCTTTGTATAAGCCTGGCATAAAAGGCATTGTTTTGTGGTGCAATGAGGGTTAGAACTGAGTGCCTCACATGTGCAAGCAGGTGCCCTCCTACTAAGCCGCACTCCCAGCACTGCTTTCACACTGCTTATTTAGAGATAACATCTCACTTTTTGCCTAGGTGTGCACTTGTAGACCGCAATCCTCATATTTCACTTTCTACTGTACCTGGTGGAATGGCATATGTATACCACCAGGCCCAGCTATTGGTTGAGAAGGTGAGATCTTACAACTTTCCTCCCCAGCCTGGCCTTGAACTGTGCAAAGTAGCTCTGAATATAAGTATGAGCCCCTACACTGGCTTTTGGAATCAGGCATTTTGTAAAAGTTGGAAACATGTTGCTATGTTTATGTAATAAGCTCCTGTCTCACCAGGCTCCCTCAGAAGTTTTATCTGCCTCTGAGCAAATCTGAATACAAACGGTCTTTACAAATAGGTTGTGTTTTCACAATTTGCTTCTGTAAATCCTTTGAGATCATAGAAGTGTTTTCTTAAAGGTGTGTTTTAGTTAAGAGCGCAGAGTTCCTCTTGGGATGTTAGGGATGGGTCTTGCGTGCCTGACAGGATCGGGCGTTCTCACATGAGATCTTCCACCATGTCCTGCCGCGCCAGAGTTTGGTCAGCTGTCATGGTTGGCTGTGGATACTGGTGACGTAGCTGCAGCCACAGAGCTAGCAAGGCTTCTGGCTCGAGTGCTGGGCTCAGCTTTGCTCCGTAAAGTGTGGATTATTTTAAACTTTCCCATCCTTTGTAAAATTTCCATTTCTTGTCGGTCACTTACACTTTTTCAGTTCAAACAAAGAATACATGTAATTCTGCTATAGTCATTTTACTGGAAATGCAGGTAGTTTAGTGTGTAACATTTAAAATTGTGTGGCCTTTTATGTGCCTATGAGGATGTCCACAACCGTGAAGGTTGGGAGGGTGGAATTGTTTTTCTTTTGGGTGGTACTGGAGCTTGAACTCGAGGCCTTGTGCTTGGTAGGCAGGCAGCCTACCACTTGAGCCACACCCACTGTCCTTTAGGATTTAGGTTATTTTTGCAGATAGGATACTGCTGTTTCGCTTGGGATTGGTCTCAGAACCATGATTTCTCCATTCTATGCCTTCTGCAAAGCTAGGATTACAGACATGCACCACACCTGCTTACTTGTTGAAATGGGGGAATCTCATGAATTTTTGGCCCAGGCTGACTTCAACCCTTGATCACCCCCTCAACCTTTACCTCCTGCAGAGCTGAGATTATAAGAATGAGGCATCATGCCCAGACAACGGCAAACTATTTTCTATGCAGTGATGACTCACATTCTTTTAATAAATCCTTAGATGTCATTTCTGGGCACTCATTCTTCTAATATAACAAAGTAACTGACGAACTTTTTTCGAGCTGAAACTAAAACTTGTACTTATGAGAAGATTGTAATCTTTAGGATTTTATACTAACACCAAAGTACTGAGTGGATGCTGATCTTCAAGTTGCTACAGAATGTCCCTATTCCTCTAAAATCTTTTCTCTTAAAAACTAGAATTATTTATGATGATGTTGATTCTTTTCATTTACTGAAAGCTCTTTTCTAGCTATCAAGTGAAATAAATCCTACTTATTTCACATATATAACTTTGCTGCATATAATTCACAAACAGATGGAATCAATTATTTTAACTAGAGCTTTATGAAAGATAGCTGTCAATATTCTTGAAATCGTCTGTGGAAGAAATATGTCACTGGGTCTCGGTATTCATGTTCTAAACTAGCAGTCAACAATTTTATCCCATGACAGAAAAACAAGGAAACCTGCTGTGTTCTCTGTGCCTCTGCAAAGGATCACCCTACTTTTCTTTTGAAGAAATGAGAGTGTGGAACACTCTTGAGAGGCTGACACTTGTTTCTGGAGAGCAGCATTCTGGGTGCACTTCTAGTCATGGGAAAGGAAATTGCCTGCAGACATCTATTTGCATCTAGTTCCCCTTGCTAACCATTGCACAATAGTTCTCCATCCAGATTTTGAGTAAAGCCTCCTGGAACCAACCCTGTCTTTAGGAGGGGTTAAATCTCTGCCTCTGGACTACTTTAATATTGTTATATGTTTAATTTTTACATTCACTATTTTAAGTCTTACATATCCCTTTTTGGTCTTTCTTTGATGTTTTCTCGGTCTGCTAGAGGAGATATGAAGTGCTGGGTGCTGAGACCCACAGTTTCGGTGATGTGGGTATTTAAATAGCACAGGTTAATACCTCCCAGTTAATCAGAACTTGCAATTATGGATTTGCATGCAGGCTCAGTATTTATGTAGAAACCATCAACAAAATAGCAGATGGCTCTGCCTAACTCCCAGTACTGTTCTGGGATGGAACTCACAAAGTCTCTACAAAGTGTTTGTAGTGAGTGTAGAAAAGATCCTACAGTGTGTTTACTACACTCCGTCTATGTCAGAATCATTTTTTGCTGTTTTTTTATTAAAGAATTTATTAACATTGATTTTTACATCATATTTCAAATGACATGTTTAACAAATGAATATTCAAGAAGGGAATCTTTATATATAATCATTGGCAATAGTTTTTAGAACATAATCAAAATTAGGCTAAGGGTTTGTATATCATAGATACATATTAATTTATGAAATAAAACATTATGTCTATAGAGTCATAGATTTTTATGTCTCTATAGTTATGTTTATATTTCCAATACCATGTCCATAGCATTGGGTACTCAAATATTGAGTCCTCTCTCTTGTACTGTTTGGATCTAATAGCCATATATTAAGGATACCATGCACCTTTTGTTCTTGACTTGTCTCACTCAACATGATTCAGTCTAGATTCATCCACTTCCCTGTGAATGCCATTATTTTATCTTGTCTGTTGGCTATGTAGAATTCCATTGTATATACATACCACATTTTCTGTACCCATTCATCTGCAGTAGGGCATCTGGATTGTTTCCATCGCCTGGCTATTGTGAATAGTGCAGAGATAAACATAACTGAGCAGGTGTCCTTATCATATCTTGGGTTATGATGTTCAGGGTAGATGCCCAGGAGTGGTATGGCAGGATCGTAGGGAAAGCCAATTTTCAGTTCTTTAAGAAACCTCCACACTGCTTTCTAGAGTGGCAGAACTAGTCTACATTCCCACCAGCAGTGCAGTAGGATTCCTTTTTCTCCACAACCCCGCCAGCAACTGTCATTGTCTGAGTTCAAAATCTTGGCCATTCTTGTTGGGGTAAGGTGGTATCTTAGGGTTGTTTTTATTTGCGTTTCCTTTATGACCATGGATGATGTACATTTTCTCATATGCTTTTCTGCCATTTTAATCTCCTCTTCTGATAAGTCTCTCTTTAGTTCCCTTGCCCATTTAGTGAATGGTTTGTTGGGCTTGGGGGGGATTAATTTCTTGAGTTCCCTGTAGATACTGGATATTAAGCATTTGTCTAATGTATTATTGGTAAATATCTTTTCCCAGTTGGTTGGCTGTCTCTCTACTTTAGTAGCTAAGCTTTTGTCTGTGCAGAAACTTTTTATTTTTAGGTAGTCCCATTTATCAAGTCTCTCTCCAATCTGTTGTGACCCTGGGATTCTGTTCAGGAATCTTTTGCCTGTGCCTCTGAGTTCCAGTGTCTCTCCAACTCTATCGTGTAGCAGTTTCATGGTTTCCGGTCTGTATATCAGAATCATTTCTAATACCAGTGTTCTTGGAAAAGAACATTGAGCCAAATCATCCATACAATGGACTTTTTTGGGGGGTCAATCCTGGGGCTTGAACTCAGGGCCTGGGTGCTGTCACTGAGCCTAATTGTATTCAAAGCCAACTCTCTACCACTTGAGCTACAGTGCCACTTCTGGATTTTTCCAAGTAGTTTATTGGAGATAAGTGTCTTACAGACTTTTCCTGCTTGCTGGCTTTGAACCATGATTCTCACATCACAGCCTCTGAATAGCTAGGATTACAAGGTGAGCCACTGGTGCCCAGTGGCTGTGTTAATCATGCATAATGGGTTTATCTCAATAGTCCTCTGTTGAAATATATTTCTCTACATAGTCCGATCTCAATATATTTTAGAAATTGTAATTCGAATTAGGAGTTTGTTCACTGTTATTTAATGTCTTCTAATCCTTGAATGTTCCAGCCTTTTTAAAATCTTGATCTGTGAATGGAATATGTAAATACTAATTATAGTCAGTACAATTCCTATTTTTGCATAATTTAAAATATAGTTAGATGTATCTTCCTTACAGCAAATTGATTTCCTCATGAACTCTTCTTTGATTTGGGAACTTACATCTTGAAAATGACAGTAAATGGCACTTTTTCCCTTAATGTTATATTTCATCAAATTATTGTCTTACACTGCCATTGTACTATGGAAAGATTCTTCTCACCCTTTCCTTCCTTTTCTTACACCTTTTAGAAAAAGTCACTAACTTATCAGTGTGTTTTTTAAGGTCAAACTCTTCACAACTCTGTCACAGGCAAATTTCTAGTAACCTTTCCACTTAGTATAACTATTATCTTTTTTCAGCGGGTATGTAGTTTCCTCAGCTTGAAGGTAAACAGTAAAAATGATACAAGTGCTAGAGATTATGTGCTTCATTTCTCACATTTAACCCCATTATTATTTTCCTGTTTCTTCCCTGGTAAATACACACCATCTCAAGGCAAATTTTCTGACTAAACCTGAATTTATCTACCTTTCTAAGACTGATAAATTATTAGTTACGTGTGTCTCTAAACACCATCTGCTCTTAACAGCAGTGCCCAACAAACACTTACCACATTTGGAAAATTGTTGCTTCTTCTAGCTGTTTTTCTAAAGGGTTTATTTTTTCCCCATCTCCCTTCTCACCTACACTGCCTACCTTGTCTTTCCATGATCCACCTTCTGGTTCCTAATGAGTACTCTGGCCTCTCTTGCTCCGTGTCACACAGCCCAGGCTTTGGGGCCACCGTGTACAGTCAAGTCCTTCCTGCCTCTCACAGCTGATCTGGTCACCTTCCTACCTTCCTCTTCCACTGCTTCACCCACCCTCGCCTGCACCTGCTATGTCTCAACTCTGTAGCTCCATGCTCACAGCTGCAGAATGGAAGGGGCCCTGTGGTCCAATTTCTGATGGGAATCCAGCCATGTCATCCTTCAGTGGCTCTAGCTGGCTGCTTCGTTGGCCCTTTCATTCACTCAAGGCTAGTACTCTACCATTTAAGCCACCGTTCTACTTTTGGCTTTTTTATTTGGGGGTGAGGGGTGGGGTTGTTAATTGGCAATAAGCAAAGACCATATTTCACAGTGGTGCTAGATCTTCCCCGCCTTTTAGCCAAAGTATATATGGAGTCTGGAGAGGACAGAGATGAGAAAAGGCAAGTATTTGGAAGATATTTGTGTGTGTGTGTGTGTGTGTGTGTGTGTGTGTTTAGAATGCAAAGTATCTAGAAAAGCCACAGTTGAGGACATTTTTTTTTCAGCTAAGCAGGGGTGGGAAAATTTGAGATGAACTCAGGGCCTCATCTGCTAATATGCCCCCAGCCCTTAAATGCCATATTTTCCATCACATTCTGTTGGCTGTGGGGGCAGCCTGTGGACGGCTTTGCAGAAACCTTAGGCTTTCAATATTTTGGGAAGGATGAAATCAAAGAAACAGCCTCAAGCTTCAAACCTGAAGTAAAACAAAAGCCCAGAGAAAGCCCTCAGGATTCTTTTATTGTGTTATTTATGCCAAGCCAAGAAATGATCACACACTTTGGTCTGCTAAAAAATCATTTTGGCTGGGAGTTTGGCCTAGTGGTAGAGTGCTTGCCTAGCATGCACAAAGACCCAGGTTCGATTCCTCGGTACCACATACATAGAAAAAAGCCAGAAGTGGTGCTGAGGCTCAAGTGGTAGAGTGCTAGCCTTGAGAAAGTCCAAGGACAGTGCTCAGGCCCTGAGCCCAAGCCCACTTAAAAGTAGAAAGCATGAAATACATTAGAAACATCAGCATACAAAAATAATAACAATGTGAAGATGTGGAAAATCGGAACAAAATCCAGAGGTGGTTGTGGAAGGAACCTCACTGTGTGAGAGGGGAAAAGTGATTCTGGGCCCCCCACCCCTTTGGTGTCACCATAGCGGCCTGTGGCCACTGTACCCATCGCCAACAAAATTTCCAGTCATCATTGCATGACCCTGAATTGGTGCCCTGGCACACGCTGTGCTTGTCATGAAACTGGAGATCAGAAATGTGTACATAGAGAGCTGGGCAGAAAATAAGAGACTTGTGTGTAAAAACAAACAAACAACAACAACAAAACAAACCAGCTAAAGCCCACAGGGCCAGACTCAGATGAGCTTCTGAGTTCAAAACACCAATACTATCAGGAAAAGTAAAATAAAAAGAAACTCAGCAGTGATCTTGTTAAAACATCCTCTGTACTGAACCTACAGTGCCTGATTCCTTCCAAGGAATTCTGGAAACTTACAGTGTAAACACAAATGTGTTCACACACCCCAGTGACTGTAGTCTATGTTTGGTTGTTGCATTAGTAAGCATTGATGGGTGCAGACTTGCTCAGAGAGTATTTCTGGAGGTGACTTATTATTTGATCTTTTGAAAGACCTCACAGGTGCTCAAGTATATTATTCTGTGAGAAAAGAAAACACTTTCTTTGAATATAAAAATTGGTTTATTGGAAAGATGCGGCACATTTTGTTTCAATCTGGCTCCAAAATTCATCCTACTTTTGCACAGTATACATGGATACTAGCATTATTTGTGTCTGTGGTGTCAACAGTGACCACAGCCCCACCTCACCTTGAGTCCTGTGGGTGGCATTTGACCCACTGGGCAGCCATCTACCAATGATGCCCTGCCCTTGATTCCAGGGCCACACAGTTACTACACCTTCTCCTGGGTAGATTGTCCTTTCTCAGGTCTGAGTCTCAAGTTCCTTTTACTGCTTAATCAAACATGCTGGAGTCAGGCACTGGTGACTTATACCTATAATCCTTAGCTACTCAGGAATGAGATCTGAGAGTTACCATTCAAAACCATCACAGGTAGAAAAGTCTCATGCGTCTCTTCTCTCCCAATTAACCACCAGAATGCTGGACGTTGCACTGCAACTCAAGTGGTAGAGGACTAACATTAAGCAGAGAAAGCCAAGCAAGAGTCTGAGGCTCTGAGTTCAGGCTCCAGTATTTGTACTGAAAACATATCAAAATTTTTAATCAGTTGATAAATTGGAGATGACTAGTCACCACTGTGCCGTAATTTTAGTTTTCAAGGTTAATTTGCTCATGGAGTCCATCCAGTAGCTTTAGCTTATGGTCGGTTTACCAAGTGAAGTTAACCGTACATTCTTCTATCCCTGTCTGTGGTGTGTGACAATTGTAGCTTAGTAGTGAAGGTGTCCCCTTCCACATTAATAACTCCCTTAGCAGCAGGTAAGGGCATGAAAGAAAAAGAGTGGGGGCTGGGAATTTGTCCTACTGGTAGAGTGCTTGCCTAGCATGTACGAAAACCTGGGTTGGGTACCACATACTTAGAAAAAGCCAGAAATGGTGCTGTGGCTCAAGTGATAAAGCTCTAGTCTTGAGGAAAGCTCAAGGACAGTGCTCAGGCCCTAAGTTCACGCCCCAGGACTTGCAAAAAAAAAAAAAAAGTGCCTGGCACAAACTAATCCTAGACATTGCCCCTAAGTAATGGAGAAACTAGAATGAGCTTGTTGGGATTCAGTATTGTTATTTTAAGATAAAAAGCCTTTCAAAACAAAAGCAGGTAAACAGCAAGGAAGTTGGGTTTTTTTCACATTTAAAGCATTTTATTTTTATTTTTCCATATTTTTATTGTAATTAATAGAAGGGTTATATTATATTCACCAGATAGAAGGTGCATTACTTCACAAACATTGATACCCTTTCTCATGTCTTGGTCCCCATTTCCTTCCTCCCACCCCTGCCCCTCATCTTGTTTTCCCCCTTCCCTATACAATTTCAAATAACCAAATATGCATATATACAATATATCAGATAACAAGGTGAAATATTATAACAATACGAGATAACCAAAGGACAGAGATGAGAGATAACATAGTATATTAAGGACAACAAATTATGGCCTAGTGGTACAGTGCTTGCCTAGCATGCACAAAGAACCAGGTTTGATTCCTTAGTACCACATACATAGAAAAGCCAAAAATGGTGCCTGTGGCTCAAGTCATAGAGCACTAGCCTTCAGGAAGTTGGGATTTTTTAAAAGTACATTTGATGTGTGGACAAAAATAAGTTTCAATAGCAGTTGTTAAAGGTTCATTTATGTTTGTGAAATGTGGTTTTTAAAATATTGAGTGTTCCCCGAAACCTTATGTTTCTTAGATTCCATTTTCTTCAGTATATATGAAAGGGTAGATATTTGTATCTCAGCGATTATTTATTCTAAGAATCTAACATGGCTGTTTTCCAAGTTGTGTTAGAGAAGATGGAATTCTTACAAAAAATTCCTAAATCCTTGTGAGCCCAAAACCACTGTCCTGGTAGAGATAAACAAAGTGGCTATTATATTGCTGCTATTTACCTTTTTTTTTTGTCAGTCATAGGGCTTGAACTCTGGGCCTGGGCATTGTCCCTGAGCAATTCAGCTCAAGGCTGCCACCCTACCCCTTTGAGCCACGGTGCCACTTTCGCTTTTCTAGTGGTTAACTGGAGATAAGAGTCTCATGGAATTTAGTGCCTGGGCTGGCTTTGAACCACGATCCTCAGATCTCAGCCTCCTGAGTAGCTAGGATTAGAGGCGTGAGCCCCCGCACCTGGCTACAATTTTTTTAAATGATCTTTTCTGCCATTTGACAGTGTTGTGCATGCTTAATGCAATTAAAAATCAGTGATGAGAAATATAATGTACACTGGCAAAATTACCTGTAATTCCACTACTGTCACTGCCACTATGAAGATACTAACCCAACAGGAATGCTAAGTCATACTAGCCAGAGCTAGTACAACTAAAATGCAAGCAAGTATTTTGTATGTGTTTTGAGTATTCCGAATAAGTTAATCCACACCAATCCTGTAATGTCATTCCTTTGTCATTACTGCCAACCCACTGAGGAGAACTTGATGGAATAGGCCAATACAAATGTCGGTCATTATGCTATTCATAATATAGGAATCTCACACGCCATTTGTGGAGCCACCATCTGGTTCCAAGGCTCTTCCTGCCAGTGCTCTTAAAACTTAACTCAAGAAGTGGCCCCTTAGAACTGGTTTGTCTTCTTTTACCCCATCCAAAGCTGTAGCATCTCCTACCGGTCCAGTCTTTCAATTCCTCCCAAGTACTTACATCCATCTGAGGCTACTGAGTTCTGCGTTGTCTCACCAGAGAAGGGACAACACGAGGATGTGGACTTAGTCCTTCTTGTTTCCTTAAGGGCCTAGAACAGTGATGCCCATTCAATAAGTAGCTTAGTTCCTCACTCCTTCCTCCACACCGGTGTGTAGATGTTCACTGAAGGGTCCTAGACATCCCTCCTCCATGTTGTCACACCCCTCCGTCCTGCACCAAGGTGTGAGTGGATTCCCCGTTGACAGAACCCTTCCACCTCCACTGCCCACCCAGGACTCTGGCTTTGTGATGATGGGACCAAAGGTCGTTTTAGTTCCTTCCTAAGTAGTACTTTGAAGAAACCACACAGAACTTCTCATCACTCAAAAGTGGATCCACCAACTACTGCCTTACTTCTTAATTGCAATAAATGTGAAAATGAGAAGAGTTTTGCATATGGTCATGCCTGGCAAATATTCACTGCTGCTAAGTGCTCCACTCTGTGGGGAGAAAGTCTTGGATGGGTTTTGTTTTTTGTCTGTTTGGTTGTTTTTTTTGGTTGGTACTGTGTGCTTTCCCAGTGATCACCAGAGAGAACAGGAGCCTTTGATTTATTTTTTTATAGTATCTCTAGTTGGTGCTTAATCCTAGTAGATTAAGGACTGAAAGTGTTCATAGCTTCCTGGTATTTTCCTAAGAGGGAGTGTCTTCATAAATGGAAATAGCCTGTTTGCCAATTTCTGCTTTATATTTTGCACTATTTTAGCATCTGTATAAAACCACAAACAAATCAAATCTCTCTACACATAAACAATTTTTTGATTATCAAGAGCAAAAATGATCAGTTTGAGTAGTTTTCCAGCTCATCAATATTAAAATTTTTCAGGGGAGGGTAAAATATTTTAATACATACACTTACACAGAAACTTTAACCAAAATTAGCGTATATATACTCCTGTAATAGGAAGAAAATATTTTAAGTATCATATAATTAACTGAACAAAAAAGAATGTTTTTTTTTCATGTACTATCCAGATCTTTAAAAAGTGAATGATTGCCTTATGTCATAATATGCTAATTTGGGAGTGAAATCCAGTTTGGGTGAACTTGGTCATGTTTGACTGTTCTGCTTATCTTTTTGTGCCTATCTGTGTCTTTTTGTTATTGTTGTTGGTCATGGGGCTTGAATTCTGTGCCTGGCCACTGTCTCTGAGCTCTTCACCTCAAGGATAGCGTTCTGCCTCTGGAGCCACAGCACCACTTCCAGTTTTCTGGTGGTTAATTAGAGATAAGAGTCTCACAGACTTTAGTGCCCAGGCTGGCTTTGAATTGCAATCCTCAGATCTCAGGCTCCTGAATAGCTAGGATTATGGGTGTGAGCCACTGTGCCCAGCCCCTATCTGTATTTTAAAAGATAGTCTTCCTGAGTGTCAGTGGCTTAATGCTTATAATCCTGGCTACTTGGGAGGCTGAGAGCTGAGGATCCCAGCTCAGAGCCAGCCTAGGCAGACAAATCTAGGAGGCTCTTATCTCCATTTCCCACTTAAAAAGCCAGAAGTGGAAGTATGACTCCAGTGGTAGAGTGCCAGTCTTGAGTGAAAAAGCTAAATCGAATAGGAAGCCCTGAGTTCAGGTCTTAGTGCTGGTATGCACTGGCGTGTGCACACACACATATGCAAAAAAATCTGTCTCGGAAAGAGATCATCATTTCCACCTTATTTGTGACGCAGAGATGGAAGAAGATCCTGCCGGGATTTCACCAGTCATGACTGAGCTAGAGCTGGAACCTTAGTCTCCTTACAAAACTCCCGTTTCCCTCTTCGGCCTCTGCAAGTTGGGCTTTATAGTTAGTTTGGCGTTATAGTTAGGGCCTCAACGCCTAGACAGAAATTTAGCGAATGCTGAGGTTGAAATGCTGAGGTTTGCATGTCACTGGAGACACCCAGTGCTCCGTGCGTATACTCAGTGTCTATGAAGTGAGCGCAGCGCCTGTGCCATCGCACTCCTTGCCTTCCCCTCTCTTCCCTTGGGAAATACACTGCTGCATTCCTTCAAACTGAATACATATTACCTTCCATCCACAGCCATCCTTCAGATTCAAAGGTCAGTGACCAGTGATATCAGTAGAGACTAGAATTTACTGAACCCATTCACCCTTTGTGTCTTGTCTCCTGTGTTAATAATGCATGTGTTTGTGAGGCAGCTGCCTGAGCTTTTGGGGAATACATTGTGCTTGCTCTCTCCCTCTCTCTGTGCAGGACTAAATGAACCATACAGGAATTGAACCTATAACCTTGGCCTCATTAATTTACCTTCCGTAAAATTGCCCTCTGTAAGTCTGTGTTCTACTGTAATGAGATTATGAGTGTGATTTCATTCATTCAGAGCACATGCCACAGACAAGGCATCTGCCCTCAGGGGTTTGGATCTGTGTGCAGGCCACTGAAGCAAGGGCAGTGCTGATGTCTGCTCAGGGAAGGGGGGCTCCCAGAATGCTGTGAAGTTGGGAGAAGGAAGCACAGCTGGGCTCTAGAAGAGTGAGGAGGTTTCCAGAAGTGGGAGGAGGGGACAGGCTTTCATTTATGGTGGTGTTTACTAGTTACACCTGCAGTCTCTGAACATGGGGATAATAGGGTCAGAACTCTTCAAGAAGTATAGTCAGAAATGACCTGAACTTGCAAAGCTGAACGGACAGGATTGCATGGTGAAGACGGGAGTGTAGTACTTCTTTTGCTTTCTAAGGGTTCATTTCTGTGGTGTGAAGATAGGAAATGGAAAGTTCTAAGATGAAACAACAATCCAAATGTTGTTTTAAAACAACAACAACAACAAACTGCTCGCTGTTCTGAGTAGTATGATAAACTCCATCCCTCCATCCTGCCTGTGGTGTCCAGGAGGCTATCATATAATAATAACGCAGCTAATCTATTTATTAGGTCATCTGCCATGTTATCTCATTGCTGATGTGTTTATGTATTTTTCTCAGCCATGTCCCTAGAGCACAAAACCAGATGCAAAGGTGTCACGGGTACATAAAGCATGAAACAACTTAAGGCCAGTACCGTGTGGCAGCTCTAGGGGGCATATGGTTACTTGCTAGCCACAGCAGGCCTTGGCGTTCATACCTGTGCTATGGACTTTGCTACCCACCCTGTAGAGCTACCAGATGGAAATCAAGCCTTCAACCCATGGGCCTTAGTGGGATGCAAGACCCAAAGTAGAGCAGGTGCTGCTGTTCACGCAATGGGGCACAGGGGGGGAGACATGGGAACAACACAGCAGAGCACTTTTCCCTTGCTGAGTTTACTCTCTTGTGTCTATGAGAAGCAATAATCAGACTGAAGAAAATAGACAATGAGTCTCCTTATGGTTTCCCTATATCTAGGTAAAGAGTGGTTGGTGAGCATATATGAGGGCTCTGATGAGAGAGAAGGCCTGGTGCCTTTGAGGGCTAGCAAGGAGCTCTACCATGTTACTCAAGAGGAGGAGGCAGGGACAGGGATTGGAAAAGACCCAGACACCCAACTGTAAGCCTGACGGAAAACCCGTGGATGGTTTTGAGCCAAGGAATGAGTGACAAAGGGTCACTCTGGCTAGAGTAGTGAGAAGGAAGATCAGCTAGGAAGTCTCTTCAGAGTCTTGTGTAAGAGGCGTTGACATCTTGGACAAGCATGGTCCCAGAGGAGGTGGTGAGGGTGACAGGAATTGGAGTGTCTGCTAAGGAGGACTGAGGACATTGTGGCAGGCATGTGTCCTGTAAGAGAGGAGTCGAGGATGAGTCCAGGGACTTTGCCCTGTGCACCAGAAAAGAGTCACTAGATTTGTGTTTTGATGCTGCTGTAACAAGGTAGCTTACCCGAATAGCTCAAACTGTAGGACAGTGAATATTGTCTCATAATTTCCAAAGCTGGAAGTCCCAGATCAAGATCCAGGTACTGGCTGGATTAGTTACTTCTGAAGTACGAACTAGCAAGTCTGTTTTACACCTCTCTCCTGCTTCTGCTGTGATGCTGGAAATTTTTGGTATTCTTTGGCCTCTAGGTACACCTCCTTCCTCTCCCCCCCGACCCCCGCCACAATCTCTGCCCCAGCCATACATGGCAGTCTCCTTAGGTGGGATTGTGTTCTGGTCTCCCCCATAGATAAGGGCACCAGTCACCTACCACGCTTTGGTATGACCTTATCCACATGACCAGCAGCCCTCTTCTCAAGGAAGATCACGTTCTGAGGCACTCTGGGGCTAGGACTGCAGCCCCCAAGTTTGGGGGGTGCAGTTCAATCCCTGATAGTTACCATTAGCCGATGAAGAGGCAGAAAAGATTGGCAGAGTTTGGGACACGATGGTTGTGAGGTATTGGACACCCAGATGGTGTATCAGGTACGGTGAGGAGGAGGTCTGGGGGCCTGGGCTAGAGAAAAACATCGAGATGGCCCCAAATGTTGGTGATACTTAAAAGCCAAGTAACTCAGTGAGATCGCCCAGAAGGTGAATGTGGGTGGGAAATGGGTGGAATTCCCAAGACTGGAGCTAAGAGGCCTAGGGAATATGGGGATAAGACCAAGGCCCACAGAAACAAAAACAAAAATCAACCTTCAGTGAAACCCGCCTGTGCCATTTGGTGTGAGTGCGAGTGCTTCCCGATGGCGATTTTACATTGTAGTCTAAATATTTACAAGTTCATGGCATTTTCCGTGAAGCATGTGGCAAGCTGCTCTGGGTGAGGATCGAGCTTTCCTGGCCGGTATGCGGCAAAAGCCACTGGGGCTGAAATGGAATGTTTTGAATGCCATAAAGAAGTCAAAGGACACCAATAAAAGTCATAAAGAGCTCGTTTCTCAGGAGGAGAAACAGTTTGGAGAACATTGTTTCAGCCTTGATTTAAGAAGTCAGTTTCTAGGAAGCAGCAGTCACGGCACAGTGCCCCGAGCCACTCAATTGCTTGGTGAGAGGGTAGCTCAACCGTTAAACCAGTTTGTTTTAAACATTATCATGTGTGTACCTTACATGTTTATATACATGTGTGTGCCAGTGTATTATATATATATGATATATGTAAATGTAATTATATAATGTTTTATACCCGTGCCTATGTGTAGATATAGGCATATGTATATATGATATATAAATATGATGCTACCATGTTTCAGCTAAATATGAAAACAGAAACTATGTCTGTGACATCATCACTTTGGCCCCGGGCTCTGGTTCCCTTGCGTCTTTTTGTCCACCCCAAGATGGAAGCACTAATGAAGAATGGAGTCTGCTCTTCTGAAGTTTGCTGAACATGTCCACCTCACTTTTTCCCCCCTTCTGCCTTTTTCTTGCCCTACCTGCTGCATTGGAGCAAGTGTTTTCTGACCCCTATAACCCTGCCCATTCTATGATGAAGACTGAATCAGAGCGTACCACTCATGCACCATAGCAAATTCCCAGAGCTTTTGTGTCCCCAGGAACTTTGGGGCAGGGACAAAACTTTTAAGTATGCATTTCCTTGGTGCCTTATACAAAACCTTTGGGAAATGGTAGATAAAGGCACCTGGCCATCAACTTGGCCTGGAGCTGCTGCTTTGCCTGCTGGGTTCATACTGTCACTGAACTGTGTGTGATTCCTTGTGAGAATGACAGCACAGTATGTGGAATATGACACTAGCTAACACCATGATGTATGAAATAGCAGGGGGAGATTTTTCTAAAGGAGGGTGAAAACAGATGGCTGTTTAGAAACTTATTTGTGCCCCCCCACCAAAAAAATAAGATTCCCAGAGCCCTTCAGTTTCTTACCTTAAAAGAAACCTGTGATAGTGACTGCAAACTTTCAGTGTACGTTTTCCATAGCTGCCTTTCAAATGAGTAGGTAAACTGAAGTATTTTAAACATAGAAACTGTATGTAAGGTAACAATGGAGAAACAGGCGCTTGGAAGGGTAAGATTGCTGACAGTCAAGGCAGGAAAGCATTCTTGTAAGTTAGTGACTTGTTTTGGAGGGAGGGGATTAAAGAATAACAGATAAAAAAAACAGAAGTGGCACTACTGCTGTCTTTAATCTGCATGTGAGTGGAGAGTGGTCCATAAAGCACTGTACTGGCACTGCCATGCTCCAGCTGCCCGCAGGGTGTTCTGATGGTGGTGTTATCTTCAGGTTTTGTCCATTTTCTTGGAAGCCGATGCAGCAGTCAGACTCCATGTTAGCATGTGATCTTCTTTCTCATCCCCCAGCTCTGCCACCTGGCTCTCCTTGGGATCACTCATGTACAAACCTGAGGCTTTACCTTCCTTTCCCAAGCCATACAGCATGACGACCCCATACCAAATGCATCTGTGGGTCATGGACTCGGGGTTGATTTTTGAACTCAGCTGGACAGCAGTACTGCGTAGTTATGCGAATCTTCATTTCTCCCACCAGCTCTACTTTACGAAGTGTTTCCACTGGATCCTCGAGACCTTCCAAAATCTGTCTGGTGTGTGGGGATGAGGCATCGGGATGCCACTACGGGGTGGTGACCTGCGGCAGCTGCAAGGTCTTCTTCAAAAGGGCCGTGGAAGGTAAATGCTCATGTGGGTGCTGCTTTATTTCCTCCTCTCCGGCCTCTGCTTACGCATTGAATGCAATAACATTTTTGGAAATGCCTCGAAAGTGTGTGTGTGTGTGTGTGTGTGTGTGTGTGTGTGTGTGTGTGTTAGTAATCTCTTAGAAATGAATAGTAATAATGCTTTATCTGCAATCCCCCCCAACTACCTGTATATTTTTCCACTGAGTCATATTTAATGGGCACAGTTTGAAATGACAGAAGAAAAAGTTTCCGTTGTTTTTCTTGTTTTGTCTCAGTTAACTTTTTTTTTAAATCTTTTCAGTGAGACTTAGAATAAACAACAGTGCCATTATAATTTTAATTTGCGTGTTCTAAAATAGTGTTTTTTAGTATACACATGCCCAGCACACATCATCTCTGGCTTTTTCTTGTCATTGTCTCTATCTTTGTATATGTGCTAACTAGAGCAGTGTTACTGTATTAGGATCTAGTGTATGATTAAGTTGTGTTTGATCATTTTATCTACCAACTATTTGGACGCCTGGCCTTATGTAAATTGTTTCTCAACAAGTACATGCAATGGAAATTCTGAGGTTTACTATGTATATTTAGGCTTTATCTTTGTCCAAGTAATTGCATTTCTTAATGGTATTTAACTACACTTTTTGCCTTCTCCTACCTCCTTTGCTTGTGAGTAATTGATTAATATCAGACATAAGCCAGGTGGTTAATTGAACTTGGAGAGTTTTTGCTTAGTGGAATTATTATGTAAGCCAGTTGTAAAAGGGCAGGTAGATCAGGAAAATCCTACCTTCTCTCTCAGTCTTTTCATGTGCATTGGGTCATAAAAGTGGAAACAACTGAAGCCTTAAGGAGACACCATTTGACATCCGTGTGTATGCATGTTGTGAGCCTTGTGTGGCTAAGTGTATAACCCATGTTAAATTTGCTGAGTTTATTTTTTGATCCATTGTTATCTTTAAGCTCCTTCTTAAATTATAAGAGCAGGGAATTTCCAGCAGTAAGGGTGGAGGCTGCTGAGATGAGGAAAGTTAGTGAATGCTTAAAGAGCTCACAACACCTAGACAAGGAGACATTGCTAAAGAACACACAGGTTGGCTAGCCCAGTGGCCTGAGCCATCTCAGGTTTTCCCAGGTCGGTCATTCTGAATCATGCTGTACTTGCCCAGTGGTGACTTTTTGGAAACTATACATTAGTTTTTTAAGTATATGTTATTTGTGTTTTGTTTAATGGATGTATATGTATATTTCTTTTCTTCTTAAACATTTAATATAGAAACAGACTACTTCATCTGCCAATAATGTCAGTTCACAGCCATATTCTAGCATCTTGTACATGGAATCACTTATTTGCCTTGAAGGTTTTGGGACCTTTTTGCCTTAAAAAAAATAAAAGGAATAAGCATACAATATTTTAAATTGAGTTTCTCCCTGGTGGTGGAAGTTGTTCTGGCTTTAGAATCTTTCTGAAGCCAATTTCATTTCCTGACAGCACTCACTAGGTATGAGGTTGAGGTAGGTCACTGAGCTGAACTGTTTCTTTGTAAATAAATATAAATTAGTCTTGCCTTTCTTCACATAGCTGGGGAAAGTTACATGGAAGTACAGTGCAGGTGCATTCATAAACTTTAATGTATCATTAGAACATTGGCTCATTGCTACCCCCTGAGAAGAAGTACCCTAGTCCTCTGTCACCTCTGGGCACATCACCCTGTGGGCTCCTCACACGGTTTTCTTCATTAGATTTCCATGTTTCCTGCTACAGGTGGACTATCTCTAGAGCTGACCCTTTCAGAAGGCAGATCATTCTAGATCACTTCTCAAAGGAATGGAAAGCCCATGATAGCCATTCCCATGCCAATTGGACTGCTGACAGTCCCTCATGAGAAGCCGCCGCTGCCTCCTCCTCCTCCTCCTCCTCCTCCTCCTCCTCCTCCTCCTCCTCCTCCTCCTCCTCCTCCAGCATGTCTAGCACAGTATCGAGAGCTACCAGCTAGACTTGTAACCCCTCTGCCACCTCTGCAACACAGGGTCTCTCCTCTGAGATCTCGCAAGACCTCAGATATTATCACCACCAAATAAACATTTGGATGGGCCCAGGAATATGCCTCTGTGGCATCAGAGTGATGAAGCATTTCCCCAAGATCGGTATATTGATGGAAAACCACCTTGACAATTTATGCAAGCCTTGTGACATGGAATCTGTCACTTCTCACTCACTCTGTCTTATCCCAACTGTTAAATGTGGTTGCTTCATCTCCCGGGTGTGTTTCACATGGTGATCTCTCAGTGAGCAGAGCTGCCTAGGCTCAGAATACTATTTTATAACCTAATTTCCTTCTTAGAAATCCAGTGTAAAGCAGTGCCTGAAAGACACATCTACCACAAATCACTGGATAGTTATGAGGTTGTAAAAGAGGTAGAGAGTTAATTATCATGTAAAATCAACTGGATTTGTATTACTGTGAGCAGATGGGTTAGACTGAAGGGACTCCAGCTTGGTAGGTCAGCTACATCTCATCATGTCCGTTTCCGTACTCAGACATTTCCGGAGCAGCAGGATAATTAGGAGTGCAGTTCTTGAAATGCGATTGCTTTTAAGGATATCATTGGAAAGCCAGGCGTGTTGATGCATGTCTAGAATCCCAGCTGTGCAAGAGGCGGAGACTGGGAGGATCACAGTCCAAAGCCAGTCCAGGGGAAAATGGTTCGTGACACCACTATCTGAAATAAGCCACCTGTAGCGTCTCCTGCTTATAATTTCACCTAGTTGGAGGTATATGTGGGAAGATTGATATCCAAGGGTGAAAAACATGAGAGTATCCAAAAAATAACTAAGGCTGTATATGTTTATCAATTCGTGCATAATTTATATTGATTATATATATGTACATATGTATAAAATTATAAATTTATATAAATTATATGCATATCGATGTATATATCACTTCAGATTATGCTCAGGTTTTCAGATATGCAATATTTTAGTAAAACCATGCCCTCGAACATGTAACTCATCCATGGCACAAGACCAGCAGTTTTACTGGTTGCCCTGTGGGTAAATAGTTTTCATATTCTTTGAAGGAACATATCCAAAGCAAAGAGTCTTGCCATGTCTTGAACCCATGTTGTTCCTGTGTATACAGTGAGCACCAGCTCTCGAACAAGAGGGAAGACGATGGGTGTGGGATGCAGGATGGGCAAGAGAGAGACAGCAATATCCTGGAAACAGGTAGATTGGACTGGAGATTCTGTACTGACTCAACTATAGCTAGTGAATCAAATGAAGGCATCAACAGAGCAAGGAAATAACAATGTCTTTTACGGGAGGTCTCCAGTTAGTAATGCAAACTCGGGGCTCTAGTGGTCCCAGACCCCGTGTACCAGGCCTGACAGTCTTCAAGTCCATCGTCACCTCGAAATGCTGGCCACCACAGCAGTGCCTTCCAGTGCCCCCTACCTCGGAAGCAGTTTTCTCATGAAACATTAGAAAGATTGTCCTTCTCCCAAAGTTAAAAGTAAGGTAGCCTGATCCTTTCTAATGATTTACTATAAGAGCTTAAATGAATATCTGCCCAGATGCTCATATCTATGGTTTTTTTCCACAATTTTTTAAAGAACACTTTTCTTCCTTGAGTAAACGCATGGCAAATGTCTGCTGGATTTTTGATATCCCTTCAATCAGTTGCTATGGGAACACACAGTGGCCATGACATCTAGGCCACTCTGGAAGGTGAAGAATGAGTTCTTTAAGCGTTGACCCCCCCCAAACTGAATCTATAAGATTGGACTTGGCAGTGCTGAGAGGTGGTGAGGATAGAATGGGGCACCACTGGGAAAATTCAAGGGGTGAGGTTTTAAAATGAGGGCAGATAAGCTGACTGGGAGTGGGACCTGTTCTCTTGGTTCAAAGCCAGCCCAGGCAGGAGAGTCCAGGAGATTCTCACCTCCAATTAACCACCAGAAATCCAGAAGTAGAGCTGTGGCTCAAAGTGGTAGAGCGCTAAGGGACAGTGCCCAGGCCCTGATTTCAAGCCTTATGATCAACCAAACATACAGATCTGGGACTTAACCAGCTATGAATGAAAAAGTAATTGCCCCAGACATACATACTGAAAGAACACAGCAAGAAGGTAGCCAAGAACAGGACCACAGAGAACATGAACATAGGATGTAGAGTGTGTGCATGGCAGGCATATGGATAATTTTCCTCTTATTCATCCTCTGAGTTATAACAGAAAAGGTTTGGTTATTTGATATCTGATGACTCAGGGCTTTGCCAAATTTCAGCCATAGTTGAATCTGGAAAATTTTTAATCCATGTTTTCATTTCTTTATTCATCATTCTGCTTTGGTTTTTAACCAGGTCCAGACTCCCAAACCAAGTATGCTATGCAGGGGATTTGATTTGCAGCACAGTGGAGAGGCCCTCCCCAGCCTGTCCCAGCCACTCTGGCGGGATTTGGTGGGAGTTTGAGAGCTAATCTGTAGCGTTCTCCCTGCTTCCTCTTGCCATACCATTTATTGGTTTCTTTGTAGTAGAATATACTTCAGAGAAATTTATTAGAAATGACTTGACATAGGGATGTGTGAGCCAGAGTAAATTAGTGTTATTCAAAGAGCGCTTCTTGTAGTTTACAATTTGTAAATCAAGGTGCACTTCAGGTGGTAAATTTGAAAAGTAGAAATCTGGGAGCACAGAAAGTAATTTTCAAAGTTATTCCCTATGGTTATGTGTTTGTTTACGACCTATCGTGTATCTGAGTAACTTCCAAGCAGCTCACAGATTTCCATAAGTTTCAAATACAATTTCAAGCAATAAAACAAAAACAACACAAAAAGAGGAGCAAGGACAGAGGAGAAGACAGAAAAATATAGAGCTAGAAATGGGAGGTACAAAAGAGAATGTTATGTGAATTAATGCACCTTCTATCTGGCAAATATCATGTAACCCTTCTATTAATTATAATAAAAAATATATGAAAAAAAAGAAAGAAAATGTTTGCCCCATAGTCTTTGTAAAGGCTGGCTCAGAACTTTCTAGAAGCTAACCCAAAGACAGTGGTGTCATCTAACCCACCATAGTCTTAAAAACCAGCAGTGATCAATCTAGAAGCTCAAGCCCTGCCATTTTAGCCCTGAACTGAGAATGATTCTAGGGATTTCAGCCTCCTGAGAAGCTTGGGTAGGTTGGGTTAGGGGAGTATCAAGGAATTGTTCAGAAATATTTTCATGAGCTACTTAGGCTTTACTATGCCTGCTCTTCTCATTTGACTTGTAACCTGAGATTCCCATGCCAATAATAGAACATTTTGCTTTGTGTTGAAGAAAGGTGTTGAGAACTGCTTTAATTTCTTGAGCTTTCATTCAATAGGCTCCAGGGCTTCATGTTTTTATTTCTTTTGTGTGACAGTCTATTGTGTCCATTGGTGGTGCTGGTACTGAACCTATTATAGCCTCACACTCACTGAGCAGGTTGCACTGCCACTGAGCTACAGCCCACCCAACCTTCAACCTTGGAGTTTATGAATTAAGTCTGGGCTTGCTCTGGCTGGACCAGGCATTTCCCAAACTTAGACACATTCAAGAAGGTATCTTCACACTCCATTGTCCTGTTCTCTGCACCTTCTTGTGTCTGCCTCCCCCCTCCACACCTCTCAGCACAACCCCTTCTTATCCTTCTCCCCTTCTGGGCTCTGTTCAGCAGCTTTTCTTCTTAGGTTGTGGTCATACTGTAGAATACCAGCTCACCACATTCACGGCTGGAGTTAACCTCAATACTAGGACACATTCTGGCAACAACTCTTGCATATATTTCCCAGTTGCCAAACTTGATGCAGATGTCAAAGACCCAAAAATTCAGTAGCATTCAGCTTTGTTCCAGGAAAGGTCATTCTCCTGATGATGCCCTGAGCCTGACAGGCTACATCTCGTTTTTATCACACATAGGAAATGAAATACAGGAAGCTATAATTTTTAAATACAGCTTTAGATGAATATCAGAATGGTAAAGAGGTACTTCAAGATAGAGTAATTTTTTTCTTTAAATATGAAGTTCATTTCTGAGGGAAAAAATAGAGATCACCCAATTTTTTCCCCATTAAGCAACAGAAATTCAAATTACAGTTTCAACTTGGAATGGCTTAGAATTAATTATTTAGAGTACATAGCAAGATAACTATTAAATTATAATGTGCTCTTCCCAAGTATTCTTAAGCCAAGAGGTGTTGCTCTACTTTTTTGATGGGTAAAAGTAGTTGGCTTTCGAGATAATTCTGAGAGGCAGTCTAGCTTATGTGTTATTTGCATGCAGAATATCTGGATTTTATGGGGTTCAAATCCCAGCTCTTGCCACTTCCTCACCACAGGGTGACCTCAAACAGCCCACGAATTGATGTCTCCTGTGCCTCAGTGGGTTGGTTTCTAACATGCAAATATCTTTCATAGGTGGATAATTCCTTAGCAGAAGTGAGAAATGAATGGGGAAGAGGAGCGCATGAGCACTTCTCTCCATCGGAAATGAAAATCCCTAATAGTTGCAGTTGTTAGAGAATGTCACCGTTCAATGACAGGAGATTGTTTTAAATCCTATTTTGTTTGTCTTTTAAGTTCATCATAATTCAGGATATACCTGATTTGTATTATTTTTTTATTTGAGTTGCTCTCATTGGCAATATTTAAAATTCAGTATATATTTGTTTCATCTTGAAACTCTAAAATAGCCAACTTTATCCAATTTAACCAACATGTTTAAGTAAGAGATCTGCATACATGGCTCTGGCCCAATCTTATCCCAACATAAAAGCCAGGTCCAGAACATAGACGATTAAGCCGAAAGTCAGTGCTGAGACTGTAAAGAGAATAGGGAGATATCATCCTGGTACCACTGGAGATGAAGTGCTCACAGTAGATGGGAAGAAAGAGATCTACGGTGTTCCTACCATACCAGGCATGCTGTAGTCCATTCCCATCAACTAAAAGGTACAAGGATCTCAGATGCCACACTTGGCTTGATTTTTAGCAGTGTGAGTATTTATTTAATAATCTTATGTATTGGGACAATTCCTTGTAAACCAGCACACTTCTATTCACCCTTCGGAATGAAAGCAAGCTACTTCCATTCAGTAAGTTACAAATTCATGTCAAAATCACATTGGATCAGGAAAGATTTTTTTTTTCCTTTACACAATTTCTCACTACTGGATGCAGTTCACTAGGCAGAAAATTGGGGTGTTCAAAGGCTGGTAACTATTTTCTTTATCAGACTGAGTTGTAATTTATAGCAGGGACCCCATAGGGAAGAGATGTGAACAAAAAAGAAATGCTTTTAATAGGACAAATTAACTTCAACCGAGCAGTGAACATATTCTCTGTAAAACAAACTAGCAAATTATTGCATTTGAAAAATTAGTTGAGAAGCAAGTGTATTTTATTTCCTATACTGAAAAACCCATCAGAAAAATAAAATGATTATGCTTCTTCATTTATGTAAAAAAAGGTATAGAATTTACTTTCTCTTTATTGAAAGATATTGTATAAGTATTAATGATGCCTTTTTTCTTTATCCACTATGATTAGAATTCTAATTATGAAGGGATTGTAATAAAAAGACACTAATAAAACAATGATTCTTAAAAGAAGAGTAGATTAAAAGATGCAGCAATATAGCATTATTAAGTGCTTTTTTAATGTTTCTGCAAGTTATTTTAAATTAATTTTTTTAATTAAAAACCCCTTCAATTCATCTATATAGGATTTCTTTGAAGATTCAAGAATGTGATTTCAAATATCTGTGGATGTGGTATTTTCATTATTTTTAAATACTTAACTTGCTTTGATTAATCTTTCATAGTCACTGAAATATATTTACAAGTTAAGTTGAAACATTAGTTAGCATGTATAGACTTTTTTAGTGTTGTGTCCATTTAGATGATTTGGACTTTGTTGTTGTTGATGATGCTTTGGGGGAAAATATCAATAAAGACAAGTAACACAGAGAGAAGTGTGTTGGTTTTATTGTTTTGTTGGTACTGGTTTTGTCAGCAAGGCCTAGCGAGTGTTTACCTTTCTTGTTTGACGGGTTCCCTACCACCGAGCCACACTTCTAATTCTGCATGTTTTTGCTAGTTATTGTGGTGATGGCGTCTCTAGGACTTTCCTTCCCAGACTGACTTTGAACTGTGATCTTCCAGATCTCGACCTTCTGAGGATCCAGGATTGTAGTATAACTAATACTCAGCCACCCTTCGTTTTGAAGGGATAGGAACTGCCTAATATCTTTAGACCTAAGTACTGCATTCACTGTCATCTTAGGCCTGTACGAGTAGAATTTTGGTAAAATTTTGTTTCAAGTTTGAGTTGAAATTACTCTTTTTAGAAAAATTACAGTTTAGGACTTTTGAGCTGTGCCCACACCTAGTCTCACACAGCGACTCTTGTCTACAAAATAATATCACAGCTTTCATTGTCATTCATCACCCTATTTGATAATAAAACGGAGCCATTTGGACAATTGGAAAGCTGCTTGCACTAGGCCTACATACAATTTCATTTCTTTTCCCTCACCAGGGTTCAAAGCTGCCCTTACTGGTTTCACATACACATTATATTTAGTAGAGGGGAAAGGCAGAGGCCAGGTGGTGATCAAGTCTGTCACACAAAATCATTGTTCCTTGGACATTTTATGTACCATTCCGTCAAGGAAATGCTTAGAGCTCTTTGCACATATTATGGGCTCTGTGTCCAGTCTGACAAATGCTAAGAACGCTGAGCATAACTGTCATTTCCTTAATGGCTTTCATGTGAACAGTACTTAGCATACATCATCTCAAATCACTCAAACACTGTGATGAGCTCAGTATCACCTGATTTTAATTTTATAGTCAGGGATAAGGACCCAGTGACATATGACACAAGTGAAATAAGACAGGAGAGTTTGGATACAAACTCTTTCCCACTGAAAAGCTGGCAATGGAAGTACAGCACAAGTGGTTGAGTGCCAGCCCTGAGTAAAAGCCAACAGCAGTAAGAGAACCCTGAGTTCAAGCTCTAGTCTCAGCATACTCAAAAAACTATAGTTCATAAGCATACTCTACAAGCTTATAGTTCATAAGCATCCTGGCATGGCTGAGCTTAGACCCAGTGGGCTTGCATGTGGGAAGAGCCACATAGAATGCTCCCACAAGCTGATGTAGGATAACAGATTCTGTGTGTGTGTGTGTGTGTGTGTGTTACACTGGCCAATACTTGCAGTTATGTGACTTGAGTGAGACTTGAGTCACTGCAGGTTAAGAGTGTGTAGAAACCAATGAAACCTAACTTCAAGGTCTTATTTTTCATGGAAACATATTCCCTAAAAATACATACATGACTATCATGTCAGAGCTATTTATTTTACTTAAATGAAAAAAAAATAGTCTGGATGTATGAAGGAAACTTATCACCTAATACTGAAACCTTCTCATCAAGATTTGAACTCAGGGTCTTGAGCTGGTTCCGCTTGCTTGCTAGGCTGGTAACCTACTACAGGAGCCATACCTTCACCCCAGCTTGTTGCTGGTTATTTTGGGGATGGTGTCTTCCCCAGGTGGCTTCAAACTGTGGTCCCCCAGATCTTAGCTTTTGAGTAGCTAGGATTAGAGACCACCAGGTGTGCCTATTGGCAGGCATGATTTTTGACTTGACATTTTGTCATGTTATTTAATATGGAAAATTAAATATCTGAACTTTATCAGCACTTCACTCACATACCTCAGCTTATTGTTCCTGAGAACTATTTCTCTTTACTTTATAATTGACTTTTAAACTTCTCACGATAAAAGACTGTTGATTTGGTGATAAATCTGAGTTGGATAGGCAGTTTTTTTAATAAGTAGTCTGTCTATTCCATAGCTTGTACAAGAAAATATCTTTTCTAAAGCTTGAGAAACACCGAATGAGGAAGTCAAAACAATGTCTCCCTTTAGGCAATGCAGAGAATTATATGAGAGTTAGTTTATGTTATTAGGTTTGTTGTTCTTGTCTAGGAAATTCAAGGCCAACAAGAGCTATGTAAGTATATTTGTGGCAGATTGCTCCTCTGGGGAGTACTTTCTAGTGAACCAACAATGGTTCTCAGAGGACACTGGGCATTTGTACACATCTGTACGAGTATAACACTGACTGAGTTCCCCTACCAAGGTGATTGGAGCCAGTGAGGAATTCAACTTTAAAAAGGGAACCAGTGATTCACATGATCACCAGTAGCATATTAGAAGGCCTTGGTTCTAGCCCCTACTCCACCCCAGCAGACAACACTTTATCTTATGCTGGTTTGATAAATGTATTTTATGGTACTGGGAGTTTGGCCTAGTGGTAGAGTGTTTGCCTTGCATGCACAAAGACCTGGGTTCGATTCCTGGGTACCAAATACATAGAAAAAAAGCCAGAAGTGGTACTGAGGATCAGGTGGTAGAGCTCTAGCCTTGAGAAAGTCCAAGGACAGTGCTCAGGCCCTAAGCTCAGGCCCAGGACTGGCCAAAAAAAAAATGGTGTCTAGATAACATAGAGGGTAGGATTTTTCATTCATCAGTTCAGTCATCAGGCCTTGCCTTCCCAGGCACAAAGGAAATTCTACTCATTACATATTTATCTCTACCACCTAGACAAGAGGCAACTGGTCAACCTGCAGGAAAATGAAGAGATGGATTGACTCAGTTACTCACAAGTGGGTTACTGAGAAGATCTGGTCCACATAGGTTCCTAGCAGCCAAGATAGGCAGATATAAGCCTTTTGTTCCCAGGCTTTAGTACTAATAATTAGGGTGATTAGAAATGTGTGTTGGAAAGCCTAACTCCTGGATATGAAGCAGGAAGAGTTGAGAGCTGCCCCTCCCCTCTTTCCAGCACAGCCTCTGTCTGTAGGGTTTTCTAGAAGAAGTCCACCTTTCTCAGAGGTCAGAACCATTCCTATGCCATCCCCATCCCTGTTGCTGGATTCCCATGTGGCCTTTCTTTGTCCCAGCTTATCATCCTGTAGTGTCTGTCAGTGGTTGGTGTAGAGATGGAAATTTTTGGGAAAATTGCTGGACTCTTGTGCTCTTGACACTTGAACTTGGCCCCTGGCAGGTTTTACCACAATATGTCATCTTTGCCTATGTTCTTCCTGCTGGACCGATGTAAAAAACAGTGAGTCTGCCTTTCATTCCTACAAAGAGCCCAGAACCTAGTGATTGCAGGCAAATGGATCCATGAATGAGCCTTAAGCTCAGATACCTGATCTCTTCAGAAGTCACATGTAAATGCCATGTAGTTGTTAAATAGCTGCCTTGTATCCAGTCTTAGAGAATGTAATATTTTAAAATTGAACGATGGAAGAAAAAGGAAACTTCTTATCTTTTGAATTGGGTCCCTGTAGTGCCTTGCAATTCAACATCTAATGATAGTCTTTTGATACAATTTATATCTATTACTATTTTTAAGTCACTCTCCCATTTTCTGATATACATTTCTTTGTCAGGCAAAATGACATTTTATGTTGCTGTTGTGGCCCAATTTTTTGCATTCCTACAGATAGCATTGAAGAGTTCAAGTCATTTTTCTACTTATAGGATCCATCCAATTGTATTTCAGCTGAGGAAAAAAAAACATTGTTTTGGTTTTGGAAAACAAGCAGCAAAGATTAATTCAAATTTCATTTTCATCTGTGATTTTACAGAATTTCCTGGTTTTTTGAAGAGGAATACTTTTGCAAATAGAATTTCTAGTGGTGCATAAAAGTATGAAATAATATTAATCATCTCAGAAGTGGGAGGTCAGGAAAAAGGAAGATTTTTGATGGTTTGTTCTGACAGTTTGCTCTAAATAGTAGAAATTATGTTGAAGGTTTAGATTTAGACTCCAGTGGTTTCTAAATTTCTCTTGGTGATCTTTTCTATCAATGGAGTAAATTGTCAGAACCAGTGTTTAGCATGGTATCATCTTGATATCTGAATATTTAAATGCATGACATTAATAATTTGAGGATGCCATTCAGAAATAATTTACCTTGTTTCTTAAGAAAAAACTCACAAGGCTACTATCTACCTATTACCATTTGTTTTATGCCACATACTTTAATCTATAATTTATTTTTAGATGTAAATCTTTCTAGCTTCTCTGTAAAAAATTTAAAAAGCAATAAAAAATTCCCATTTCATTTTGGGCAGTACTCCAAACTTATAAAATTATTGGAGCACTGCAGAATGTAAATTCATTTAGTTGGACTAATAAGTTCATAAAATTTTGCCATACTTCATGATAATCTTCTTCTCAAAGTAGAAAATCCTTCTGCTTTATAAATTCCAGCTGTTTTTAATTTTTGAGTCAGAGTTGGGTTTTTAACATTCATGGACTTAAGTGCTGCTGAGAAATTTAATTATATTTGTAGTGTAAGGTGAACTTAAAGGAAATGGAAATGTTTTAAGTTCTGAGTATCTAAATGATGTGAATTATTTTGGAAAGCACTTCCAGTTTTCCTGCTTTTCTTTTCAGGAGTGTGTACACGTTATTGATATTTTGTTGTGATGGTGTTTTTGAATGAAAGTATTTCCTAGTCTTCTTTGAACTAGAATATTTGTACCAAAATTTGGGTTTGGCCATTGTTATAATTCTCATATTCTCATATATATAATTCTCATATATATGTATGATATAGATAATGCATGCTATTATATGATTCATATATGAAATATATGATATGTTATATAACATATGTGATAAATGATATATCTATTATGTAGTGTGTATTTTGTAGTATGTATATACTAATTATTATATGCAGTAATACAATAATATATAGTACATGTATATATTCTTTATAATATTACATGTATATAATATGCTGTTATAATATAAAATTACATAGAATATACAATATTATATATACAAATACTTTATACTGTCAAATTATATATAACATGCTACACTATTTTATAGTATATATAATATATAATTCAACATATGTAAGATCAATATTTGTTTTTTTTGTAAGATCAATATTTGATATATATTATATTGCATCATATATACTATATGGTACTGTATTATAATTGTATGCTACATAATATATGTATTTGGCATACTGGTATTATTTCAGTATTTTTCATTACTGTTTATAGTTGAGTAACACTTATTCTAAATGAAGATAAACTTAAGGACACAAAGCTAAAATGATCTCAGTTGAGGGATGAGATTATAAAAGAGATTAATTTTAACTATCTTAGCAGAAAGTGGATACATATAGTCAATAAAGCTCTATGAGATAGTCAACACTTGATTATGAAAAGGTGCAATGAAGGCCAACGTAAGTGTTCCGAGTACTAGGCTGAGCCATATAATGTGCTCTATGTTAAGTGTATTTCATGCTTAAAGTATATTCACCTTTTGGTGGGTGTGCTAGGATACAATCTTGCTGTAAATCATGGACCATGTACAAAATGGAATAGTATTCAATAGTGAGCAAGAATTAACTACTGACACAGGAGGGATTAATTTTAAAAATTTGTTGAATTAAAGAAGTCAGACATCCTGAAGTACTTCCTATAAGTGTTCCTTTACGTGAACTTCTAAGAAAACATAGTTGAAATTATAACGAACAAGAACAGTGGATGCCTAGTAGAAGATTCCATAGTTATGAAAATATTCTGTTTTTTAACCTGGTGGATTTAATGTGCATCCAAACTTCCTGAATTGTACAATAAATTCTATCTCAGTTAAACAAAGAGCCTAGCACAGAACATAATGCCTGGTATTAAATAAGCTCTGAGTTAAAAGTTTGGTGTGTTTAACATTCTTCTGCATAAAGCTTTTAGTAACTGTTCCGCAGTAGATGCCTGAAGGATATTTTACTATATAGTTATTTCCATTGAAATATGTCTCTGAAAAAAGGCTTATATTTTCTCTAAATTTTTATTAATACATATATATGTATATTCTGTTACAGGTTATAGACATCTAAAAAATGTCTACTGTTAAGTAATTTCTCTGTAAAGCTAAGACATGTGTCCTTGTGAAAGGGCAAATGTGATCTAGGGAGTCATACAGAGGAAAGCAGGTGCCTCAGATCAGCCTGTGCAGACATTCAACTCCTTAAAAGAATAGATTGGGGGCTAGGAGCGTGGCCTCGTGGTAGAGTGCCTGCCTAGCATACATAAACCCCTGGGTTCAGTTCCTCCCGTACCACATACACAGAAAAAGCCAGAAGTGGTGCTGTGGCTCAAGTAGTGGAGCACTAGCCTTGAGAAAGCCCAAGGACAGTGCTCAGGCCCTGAGTTCAAGCCCCAGGACTGGCAAATAAAAAGCATTTGATAGGGTACCATTCAGCAGAAAAACCCTGTCAAAATTCAACCTGTTTGCCACACATCACCGAGAACCACATACATTTGGTGCTGGAATTCTCTAGAATTTTCTGTCATCTAGGATTGCTTCCAGGATAGAGAAAGTGAATTTCAGTCTGATGAGGCTGCCTCTGGGAGTAGAACAAAAACAATCCATGGCCCATCAGCTCTCTCTCCATAGCCTGTATTCCACTCAGAGAATATTGGAGATACATGTTATCATGACACCTTTGTTGAAGGCCTAATTCCTCAGGATTGAGTTCCTGGAACTAAGTTCCTCCTCTTGCATGAGTTATTCCTTGTGTCCGGTAAAAGTAGGAGGCAGTGATAGAGTCCTTTTTTGGCAAATGCAAAGTCTTGAGATCAAACACCATTACCAACCCTTCCCCAAAAGAAAACATAAAAAACCAAGCTGCTTGAATAAAATTTAAAAAAAAAAAAAAGGTCGGAGTTCCAACTGTAGAACTTTCTTCTGAAAATAACTTTCCTGAACTACAAGGGGAAAAAAAAACCCTAATATATGTTGATTTACTCTATTTAGTCAGACCATATCATATGCAGGATCTCTTTTGCTCTCTTGAGAATCATATGAATTATCATTGTTTACATTTTACACACACACACGTATTTGCAGTGTTAGAGCTTGAATTTGAACTCAGGGTAAGACAATTTGTGCTCTCACTGAGCTAAAATCCTGTCCCAAATACCATGTTTTGTGTTTACGGGTACTCTGGCTTGAACTCAGGGCCTCATTCTCTTGCTTTTTTTTTTTTTTTTTTGCTCAGAACTGACCTATTTTACCACATGAGCCTTGCTTCCAGTTCTGTCTTTTTACTGGTTAACTTAAGAGTCTCATGGATTGGTAGCACTGCCTTGGCTGGCTTTGAACCATAATCCTCAGATCTTAGCCTCCTGAGTAAACTCCGAGTACAAGAGTAAGGCACCAGGGCCAGCTTTCGTCTTTAAATTCAGATGTTCATTTGCCTATAGAATCTTTCTGTGCCTACACATGTTTGTCAGACGCTTATGACATAAAAAGATGGAAGTTGAATTTGCTAGGCTTCCTTCAGAACTGACAGTTTTTCTTAATACCACCATATCTCAGGCACTCATTTAGACTTATAGCCTTGCAGTCATTTGTGATTTATCCTTCACCTACATTCTCCATGTAAAAGCAGTCTCCAGGGCTTATTAGTTCTTCATTCAATAGTTCTGCCTCCTCTTTCTTGTTTCCTGGATCTATTCAGTATTTATTCTCTGTCCCTCAGCAGACTTTTTCCCATGACTATCTTTCCAGTGCTATCTCCCTGTGCCCTCTTTTAATATGACCTTATCAGAGCTCAATAAAATCTGACTTTGTTCTTAAATTCAGCTTCCCCCACTAATCAGCTGCCCAACATTCACGACAACCTGATGCACTGTGAAGAATACTGTGAAGATTCCTGTGCAACCCAGAGTATGTGCAGGGTCTGTCCAGGGCCTCGGTGGAGAATTGGTAGTGTGTAATGAGGATCAAGCAGATGGCCCCTCAGAGGTCTTCAGGTTGTGGGCTCTAAGCAGGAAAGCAAAGACTGGGGCTGAAGAATCAGCAGAGACTTGTAGTGGGACATTGGAGTATTGGCAGCTAGCTGCACAGCTCTGTTGATAAAAGGATGTGTCAATGGGATCCAAGCCCAGGATAAAGGTGAAAGTTGGGGTTCAAAACAGAATGCTTTTTCTATCCCTGTTCAATTTTGGTTCCTTTTTAAATTCCTATCCTATTTCTTGAGCATCTGGTTCCTATTATGTATCCTTGAAGCTTGGTTGGCTATTCTCTTTCCTCACCGTCTTACTCTTCCAGCCTACCTCACACTTCTGTGTACGGAGGGGTGGTCACATTCATTCTTTTCCACAAACCTCTGAGAACAGAAGTGCTAGCAAATATTTGGGTAATCTTGCTACATCTAAAAAGTTGGCAGGTGCACGGTACGTGGTCAATACATAGTAGACTGATCAGAAAATCAAATAGCAAGTGTTCACATTCTATTTCTTCCTTGTAAAGGTTTCTTCAAGTAGCAAGCTCTAAAGGGATCAGAATTAAATAGAAATTACAATAGAAGTATAGAAAGTATAATCTGTGTTTTGAGTTATATTGCTTCTTTGTTTTGATAATTTCCTATATGTTGCCATTTGCAAATGGAAAACATTGTGTACTGAGATTCCCCCATCTTTCCATCTTTCATAAATCACAGTATATATTTATTACAAGGTACATTTTTCATCTTTGGAAGATCTCAGGAACTGTTGCCTCTTTGGTAAGAGCATAGAGTTGCTGTCATCTTTCTAGCTGCACTGGATAGTCAGGGTGACCTTCAGGTGCTTATGAGCTTCAAGCTCATTCCTTAAATCAACATGCATAACTCACAACCGTCTCATCAGCAATGACTGATTGAGAATCTTAGTTGTTCCCAATCTCTGCCCCCCATTTCCCCAAATTACAAGTATCAGGGGGAAAATGCCATTTTGTGTGTTGTTTTATGACTACTCAAGCTAATATTCTAATTCCAGAGAGGTTTCATTTAATTTCAAGATAGTAGAATGATGGTGCTTTACAGATTTAAAAAAAAATCTTATAAACTATCAATGACTTTTTCCTTCTGTTTCACTGACAGGCAAAACAATAACACCTCACACTACTTATTAACTATATGTCAGACATCATTCTTTTTATGTGACCTCATCACACAAATATACTCATGAATATGCTCATTTGCACATACACGAATGCACACATGTGTACATTCGTGTGGACCCGCATGTAAATTTGTATATCAAGTTACTGTAATTATTCCATATTAGAGGATTGTGGCATGGTTTTTAAGTTGGAGTAAGGCTATCTTGGGATTTACATCCCTCCTTCCTTTATCTCGCAGGTGCTGGGATTATGGGTATATAACACCATGTCCATCAAACTTTGTCTAATAAATATGCTCCGTCACTTACATGAGTTTCCTTTCTCATTTATAATATTTTATAGCATGTTATGTTCAACAATAGTACTCTCGTACCTGAGAATCGAATATGGTAAGTCATATACACAAAAAAGTTCTTCTATGAGGTACATATCTATCTCTAAAATTACCAGCAAAAAATAGACCAAGAGACTCAAGTAGCAGAGCAGCAGCCTAGAAACAAGCTCAGCTGCATGAGGCCCTGAGACCACTACGGACTAGTATGACTGGCAACAAAATAGGGGTGCAATGATCATTTTAAAATGAAAATACTGCTTGTGAGGATGCAAAACAACATGCACTACTGGTAGAAATCTAAAATTAAGTGGTGAGCTTACAAAATGGTTTGCACAGCCTTTGAAGATACAACATCAACCCTGCCTCCAGACCCTGCAATTCTACTCGTCGATCTCTACTGAAGACCAGAGGAAGATGCATTTGCGAATGTTCATATGAACATTAGCCAATCTAAGCAAAACATAAAGAACATCGAATGTTGATTAGTTGGTGACTTTTGAATAAATAAATAAACCAACAGCTAACCCATGCTGCTACATAGATAAGGCAGCCTCCAAATCACTGTGCTGTGTGCACACCACAAGGGCTGCCCAAACCACAACACTCCAGACCGCAAAGCCGTTTAGATGAGATGTCCAGAAAAGCCAAATTGAAAGGACCCACACCACATTGGTGGTTGAGTGGTGGGAGTGGAAAATGGAAACATGCCTCAATACCACACAGGCACCAGGGGTCATTTTGAGACAATGGAAATATTTATAAACTCAGTGACGGAGATTGTTTTACAGAACTCTGGAAACTAATGAATTTTACCCTTCACACTGCTAAACAAAGACCCAACCTCTGTGTTTACAAAAAAAAAAATGTATCATTGTTAATCACTAAGAAAGTGAAAAATATAAAATACTTGAAAAATACTTGCAAGTGTTTGAAAAATAAAACAGAGGAAACATACCAAAATGTCAATGAAACAAAAATAATAATAGGGCCGGGAGCATAGCCTAGTGGTAAAATGCTCACCTAACAAGCATGAAGCCCTGGGTTCAATTCCTCAGTACCACATATACAGAAAAAGCCAGAAGTGGTGCCGTGGCTCAACTGGTAGAACACTAGCTTTGAACATAACATGTCCGAGGACAGAGCACAGGCCCTGAGTTCAAGCCCCAGGACTGGCAAAAAAAAAAAACAAACAGAATAATAATACCACCAGATAAATACTAAGTTCTTGGTAATGATGACATAATTTGTGGTGATGTTCTGTAATCTTACATTTCTCTTGGAATAGTTGTGTCTCCTATGATTCTAAGTCACATATGGTTAGATGATGAACTTCTCTATTGTGATGAGTTCAGTTTTTATGTAAGTTTCCTCTTTGCATCACAGTCTCAGAGTGCTATTTTCCCCTGTTTTTGTATGTTTATTTTGGTATTGCAGAGGTTACACTCTCACTAAAAAAATCTTATATCCCTTTCCTCTTGTTGATGCAAAAAGTCCTCAGTGTAGCTGTGATATTGTCCCTTGGTTTTGTACTTACAGAAAATTGGCAGCCTCGCCACTTATTGTTTGGAGACTGCAGTGCCTTTAAAAAGTTAAGGGTTGATGTTGGTCATTCTTTTGTACTGCCTGGTTGAAGATATAGTATCCCTTAGAAAATTAAAACAAGGGAATACAACTATTGCTTTGTTTGCACAAACTCCCCAGAAAATAAAGACATGTCCTTGTCATAGATTTCCGTGGATTTAAGGGCTTTTGATTGTCCCTATATTGAAAGGTACCAACGTAAAAGATTCTTGCTAGTGGCTATAGAGGCTCATTACAAGAACCACAGAGCATTATGTGTGTGTGTGTGTGTGTGTGTGTGTATGTGTGTGTGTGTGTGTGTGTATATATATATATATATATATATATATATATATATATATATATATATATAAACTCTTTTCCATGTCTTACTTTTTGTTTTTGCTCCGGGCTTCTGAGTATTAATTGGTCGCAAGCATTCAAGGCAAGGCAGAGGATGGAAAACTTTAGACTGTGCCAGGTCACAGCACTCTGCATCCACCTTTGGTTTCAAGCAATAACTAATGCTCACAAAGAAGAGAAGCTCTGCTCATGTCAACAGAGATGGCAGCAAGCAAGCATACCAAGGTGGACTTACCACAAAGAAAAGATGGAACCTAGCTCCAGTGCCTTATTCCTGTAATACCAGCTACTCACAAGGCTGAGATTTGACGATCATGGTTCAAATCCAGGTTGGGTAGGAAAGTCTGTGAGATTCATCTCCAATTGACTACCAAAAAAGAAAAGAAAAGAAAAGAAAAAGATACTTGAAAAATACTTGCAGGTGTTTGAAAAGTATGTAGTCTAGAAGTTTTCCACGTGTGTGCTCAAATATTAAAGCCTATTATCTGGTCTTTCCCTAAGGGTTCCTCAGGGTTGCATCTAGGAAAGGAGATCCTGAGAGCCTCTATTTGTACAGTGGCATTTCCCACAGCCATAAGGAGGAACTCAGACCAGTGGAAACACATTGTGGTCATGCATGTAAACTTTGTGCCACAAAGCAAGTTGGTTTATTGATGCAGAATTGGTTTGAAGTGTATTATTAATGACTTGATAGGATGCACATTGCCTTTTCTAGTCTTCTCACCACATTTTGTTTTTCATAGAATGTCCACTTCCAGTTTTAGCTTTGGCTCTTCTTCAACTCTGTGGCAATGGTTTTCAGCAAGTGTGGGTTTGGTTATAGGACTTTGGCTGCCATTTGGGATTTAAGTCCTTGTGGGCTTGATCCATAACTTGCCTTGAAAATTTTTCTACAGTTGTGTTTACCAGTTGAGTAGTAGGTCACAATAGCAGGATGATTTGCATTCAAGTCCCCCCCCCCCCGCATTGGTACTGCTGTGTCTAAGGGTATATGTGGGCCTCTCTTAGATCTCAGTTCTTCTCTGGGAACACTTAAAGAAAACTTAGTGTAGCTATCTCTGCATGCTGTGGCTAGTGCTTTTGCATTAAGTAGATTAGAGGATCTAGGGATTTGTAAAAGTCTCAGGAAGGTGCTAATCCCCAAGTAGCTTATATATGTAGCCTGGATACGTAGCATGAGCAGTGAACCAAGCTACATGGGTAAGGGTTTCGGGGCCAGCTCCTCTCTGCCATCTGTGTTCACCTAGGCAGATTCCTTGACTGCTCTACACTTCTGAGTTTTCTTAGGAAAAATGGGGAGATGAAAGATTTCAGAGTTGCTATCATTAGTTAAATGAACATATCTGGTGGGGGGAGGAAAAAGGGGACAAAAACATGAGAAGGGGTTACAAGGTTCGAGAAGTAATGCACACACTACCTGACGAATGTAACTAATCCCTCTACACATTACCCCAATAATAAAATACAATAAAAAAGAAGTACAAAGAAAAGTTATCTCCAAAAAAAACCCAAAAAAGATCTAATTGGGAGCTTAGTGCAGTTTTGATTTGAAAATACTTGACCAGGAGATGCCTCTCTCTTCAGCTGTGACCATCAGGCAGGGGTCTGATCTAGCCACTGATGCTTCACATGGTTTACAAACAGAGGGGTGAATGAAATAATGAAAAATAATATTTCTTGACAGACCCATTAAAACATGTGGGAAGGGAGGGCGGAGATATAATCAAAAGGCTGAAGTTGATCAGAACGTATTATACTTGTAAACTGACGCATTGAACAGTAAGCTTTTGTAGAACTACTTAGAGATAATGAAAATACAGTTGTCAAAAGATAAAAAAAAAGAAATTGGGAGAGAGAGCAAAAGAGAGAGGAAGAAGAGGAAAACTCTAGGTAATTGTTCCAAGCCCACTTCCTGTAAATATATGTCCACCATGAAGGAAAACAGGAGAGAGATCTACATTCTGTTGTCCCTAAAGTGAACTTACATTGTAGCAGAGCCATGCTCAGATATGTCACCTCTGGGCTGCTTTCACAGTGCAGCAGTGCAGATGGAGAATTATCACAGAAACTCCAGACCTTGCGAAGTCTGAGGTATTTACAGTGTGGACCCTGTGCAGAAACTTCTGGGCTGTGACTCTAGATCCTAGTGCCTGTGAATTGGGCTTCTCATAGGTGGAGCTTGTGGGGTTCATGTCTTTATTGCAGGATGGCTTTCTGGGGATTGTGGAAGGACGGGCAGAGTTGGTCGCTGTGTCCCTCCTTCCATTGCCAATACAGAGTTTGATCTTGAGTCATGTGCACCCTTGGCCTGCAGCAGGTAAATAAATCATCACACTGTTCATCCACAGCATCAGCTTCCTTACACAGAGGGCCTGGTGACTCCTACCAGGCTCCCCCCAGACTGTTGCCACCAGCACTCAGCAAGCCCTGCATGGATAAGTGCCTCAGGGGCATTTAATCACATTGGCAGTTCAGTGAGCTGGAATGGTTTTCCAGAGAACTGAGTGTCAATTCTCCACCAGAGGCAAACAGCCATGAGACCCAAGGTTATCCTCCACTCACAGACATGCATTGTTCTAGACACCCTCTCTTCACCGACCCTCGGCAGCTTTCTGTTGCCTAGCTGAGTGCCACTTTCCAGAATCTGTTGTGAGTTGTTAGGCACAGAAGTCAGAATCCCAATACAGGAGGAAGGGGAAGGCCAGGTTCCTGCCTGGCCGTGAGTCTATTCCTCACCCTGGCCCCCGTGCTGCACCCGGCGTCTACCTGGGTACCCTGTGCCTTTGCCAGTCTTCCCCGGGTTGCTCTGAGTGGGAACCTAGCCTACTGGGGCGTCTTGTTTGCCCTGCTCTTCTTTTATTTTTTACTTTTTTAAATTAGTTGTCCATATTTAAAGTCTCAGATTTCCGATAAAACCTGGCCATTCAGCCTCTGCTGAAGCGGTGGTATCTGGAAGCGTGGAGTCTGCATTCCAGTGCCAAGGCTTGAGAAGCCTCCGGGGGCAGGGGCACTGCTTCTCTTGCCTTGAGCCCCCCTGCTCAGAGAGCTGCTCAACGTGGTGCATTCTCTTTCCTGGTCCCCTGTTCATATGGTCCACTTAAAAAGCTAAGCTGTCACAGAACCATGCAGTCACTGTGGCCTGATGCATAAATTTAAAAGCCTTCTAGTTATTGTCCTACTTTATTTTTTATTTTAAAAAAACCCCACAAGGGTCGGGAGTTTGGCCTAGTGGTAGCGTGCTTGCCTAGCATGCACGAAGACCTGGGTTCGATTCCTTGGTACCACATACATAGAAAAAAGCCAGAAATGGTGCTGAGGCTCAAGTGGTAGGGCTCTAGCCTTGAGAAAGTCCAAGGACAGTGCTCAGGCCCTGAGCTCAAGCCCAGGACTGGCAAAAAAAGGGGAAAAATTGTGAGTAGTTAAAAAAAAAATTTTAAAAAAACCCCACAAACTAGAAGTACTGCTAAGTGGTCACAGCCTTTGAATGTAGGTTTAATCCCCAGTGCTGTAAAACAAAAAATGAAAATAATTCAACCTCTAGACTGTGAGTTCATGGTTGTTATAGTTATTGCTGGTGTTTTTGTTCTCTCTCTCTCTGTGTCTCTCTCTGTCTCTGTGTGTGTGTGTGTGTGTGTGTGTGTAAAGCTTTTCAAATCACAACGCAGGCTGTGTGCAGTGGCTCACACCTGTCATCCTAGCTACTCAGGAGGCTGAGATCTGAGGATCAAGATTCCAAGCCAGCCCGGGGCACCAAAGACCAAGAGACTCTTAACTCCAATTAACCACTAGAAAACCAGTAGTGGTGCTGTGGCTCAAGGGGTAAAGAGGTAGCCTTGAGCTGAAGAGCCCAGAGTCTAAGCCCCAGGACCAACAAAAAAATAATAAAATAAACACAAAGCAAAATGCCAATCACCTAGATGAAATATGAAAGATTAACCATCAGGAGACCTGGTTAAATTTATAATTAATGTGAGTAGCTAAACTCTTAGGGTACCATTCTGCTAACTACTCTCTTTGTCCCTTTACAGTAATCTAGCATGAAGACTGTATTTTACAGCTGTACAGATGAGGAAACAGATCCATGGGAAGTGAATAATGACTTCCACAGCTACTGCATGAATTAGTTGGGTTCCTAACCAAGTCTCTACTTAACATCTAGCATTTTCCCATTAACCCTGTGACCAGAGTAAACCTAGAGTTCGCATTGACTGCTTCCCTGTAGCTCTAAATTTTTCAAAAGTTCCAAAGAAGCAGGAAAAGAAAAACTTCCCCTTTACTTTCAACAAACCTTCTGTCTAATAATTCAATGTGGTACAGACTAGACAATGCTTCAAACACTGGCGCCATTCTCCACTACCTTTTCTGAGTCCAGGAATAAGGGGGCTATACCAGTGGAGCCACGTGCCTGGCTCGCCACAGGGGCCATGCTTTTGCTACTTAACTGGACAAAACAGAATCAGGTGACAAAGACTTCATTCGCATGCCTGAGGGGAAAACTTTTATTTCAACTTTCATCAAAAGTCTTCTTGAAGAGAAGGGGTAGCAGTGTGTGAGAAGTAGTGCACCTACTACCTGACAAATGTAACTGTAACCCCTCTATACATTATCCCGACAATTAAAACAGAAAAAAAAAGTCTTAGAGTATTTTAAGATACAAGGACTGTCTCAAAGGTCATGTCTTCTTAAAGACTGTACTGAATTAAATGCAGAGCACAAGTAAAAGACCAACCATCCTTTTTGCAGCTGTCCATAAGAGTGCTCAGCTCTAACTTAATGTAAATACTAAAGTGGACACAGTTGTCCCAAGATAGGTAAGGATTCCATTGTTCCTGGAGGTCAGTTTCTTACCCTTGACATTGCTTGGCTTTTTAATTGTATTTTATTGTCAGGGTAGTATATAGAGGGGTTGCAGTTACATTCGTCAGGTAGTGGGTGCATTACTTCTCGAACCTTGATACTCCTTCTCATGTTTTTGTCCCCCTTTCCCTCCCCCCCAATCATTTTCCCTATTTCAAATAAACAAATAAATGTATATACAATATACCAGGTAACAAAGGCAGATACAGTAACCACATGAGATTAACCACAAGAGAAAAGAAATAACTTCACATAGTACATTAAGAACAGCAATTACAAAGATAAACCTCCTGTTTCCAGATCCTAGAGTTCATTTTGTTTAGTCTCATCCTATATGACCCTATGTATGTAGTTTCTGAGCTATTGTGATCCTCAATGGGGAGAATCCTAGATGTGTACTAATTGTTACAAATGAGGGAAACCATGGAGCCTGTGTTCCTTTGGGTCTGGCTTACTTCACTTAGTATTTTTTCTAAGTCTCCATTTCCTTATGAATGGGGCGATATCGTTCAGTATTTTTTCTAAGTCTTTCCATTTCCTTACAAATGGGACGATATCATTCTTTCTGATGGCATCATAGAATTCCATTGTGTATAAGTACTACAACTTGTTGATCCACTCATCTATTGAGGGGCACCTGGGTTGGTTCCATATCTTTGCTATGGTAAATATTGCTACAATGAACATCCTTGTGCTAGTGGCTTTAGTATGTTCTTGTTTCTGGATAAATGCCAAAGAGTGGGATTACTGGGTCATAGGGGAGCTCTGTGTTTAGTCTTTTTCTAGGATTGGATTCTGTAGTAGTTTCAAAATATGTTTTTGTTACACCATTTTAAAATGGATCCCATGACTTCATTGAATTTTGCAGCACATGCTGCTGTACAGATTTTTTAGAGTCCGAAATAGAAGATCTGTGTGCTGTGCCCCCTACCCCATCCAGTGTCCTGTGTCCCCTTCTCCATGTCCCCACTGTCCCATGACCCCACATCCTATGGTCCTGTGTCCTGAGGCTCTGTGTGGAGACCACAATGGCTTTGTGCTAGAGGGAAGCAGGGCTCCTTTCCTCTACCTTCTCTACTCTTAAGGTACAGGAGAAAGCTCATCTCTTGATATAACTTCTGTGTCCAGTGTCTGTCTGCCTGGCCTTCCCTTCCTCATTTCTTCCTCCTCTGTGGCCTCTCAATGCTTTCCATGCCTTCCGAACCACTGTGCACATCCTGTCATAGTGACCTCCTTACAAACAGGTATCTTTCCTGATGTGGCTTTGTGTGCCCAGTAAACATACATGCTATGTAGTGGTTTCTTCCTAAGGGGCAGCTTCAAGCACCTGGAAACATTCTTTCCTTCTCATCATACACGTACCATGAGACTAAACTCTGATTAAATGAGAAGCTATTTTCTTCTCTACTAAAAAGAGTCAAAATATACTTTTTTATTTTCCTTTTCATTCACATGAGCCTCATTCACTTTTAGGTCCGTTCTTGCTCTGAACTCATTGTTAGATGGAGATTCAATGGCTAGCAAATTTTGCTGGGTAAACATTTAACAGTAGTACTCACTTTTCCACTAGACCTGGCATTGAGAGGTTTAGGAGTAAATACCAGGGTCTCAGACTGGGTTTGGTTCACTAGACACTAGCCTTTTGCTAAACAAGGGGACTGCTGGGTTGGGCTATCTCTGCCTGGAACTGCAGGGCCTTGCACGTGGCAGGCACCAGGGGCTGCGCTGATGTATAAACCCGCTCCACTCTCCACCTGGAAGATGTCTGATGTTCATAAGAAAGACACACAACCACCCAACTTTCACCTGAGGAACAAAGCTATCGTCTCTAGTTAGAACCCATGAGAGCAGTGAGAGCAACATGAAATGGGAATAATGTTAGTGGCCTAGAGTCTTCTGGTATAGCTTTCTGAAGATTCTGCAGGACCCAGCTCACAGCAGTGCTCAGGGATGCTTCTGGGTCCCTGAGCTTTTAGTAAAGTGGTTGTGTATTTCTGTCTCAGGTCAGAAAAGGATTCAGGGAAAGTCAAGTCAGGGCTTTGCACTTGTGTAGAGACGTGTTTAGTTTCCGGAAGGGAAGGAAATGGATGGATGATCATAGCCAAGGCCTCCATTCCATAGACATTTATCCAAACATCATGAACTGTTGGCTGATTATTTTTGTGAATGATAAAATTAAGTCCATCAGAAAACAATTGGATCAATGCAGCTATGTGTGCAAAGCCTAGCCGGTGCCTGCTGAATGCCATCTACCTTGTTTTGACAGATGGAATGCAGGGCTGGGGAAAACGAGGCTATTTTTGGCCTCCAAGCTGTATTTTGTTTATCTCCATTCTGCTTCCTAAGGCACATTATTTCACGTAACTTAATCTGAGGTGTTAAGAGTTTGTATTTCTTTAATGTTCTTCCAGGGAAGTTACAGCTTATCAAGACCAACAATCTCTCATTTTTCTTTGACTCAAAAATGTCACTTCTAGATATTTCTCTGGTACACTTTTTCAGTTTCATAATATAAATGTCATTTTGCAAACAAATATTCTTCTTAAAAGTCTTTTAGGGATATAGCGAGAGGAGAGTAAACTTCCCGTTTCTTCATTTTATCCTCTCTTGGAATGCGTAATGAAAAATTATTAATTTGCGTGTGTTTGCATGCCGATGAGTGTGTGCGCGTACACACATGCACACCAGTCCTGTTGCTTGAGCTCAGGGCCTGTGTATTTCCTTGAGCTTGTTTTTGTTTGAAGCTAACCCTCTAAGACTTGAACACAGCTCCACTTCAGCTTTTCTGGTGGCTAATTAGAGATAAAGGTCTCCTGGACTTTCTTACCCAGGCTGGTTTTGAACTGCAATCCTCAGATCTCAGCCTATTGAGTAGCTAGAATTACAGGCGTAAGCAACCAGTGCGTGGATTTTACATGTTTTTTAAAGACATTCCATTTTATTTCATCTTTCTAAGGCCCCTATGAGATATGTTTTTACTACTAACTTTATAGATTCAGGAATATAAGTTAAATGGTTTCCTCAGCCTTGTCTGGCCAGTAATGACAAGGTCTGAGTGCCTGTATCCAAAGCCCATTTCTGAAATTTCAACCACATTAGGAATCTCCCGTGTCCTGAGCATTAACTGTAAGTAAGAGCTAAACAATTTCCTAGCAAGGATATTTTATTTTATGTTTGTCAACTGATTGTGTGTGCAACGTTGAAGTGCAGATGTGGCGCCTAAGCTCTGTCAACATGCACATGAAGGCTTCATTGTTGCCTGAGTGCCTTGCCGGGTGGCCTGGTGAGCTTCAGCGTTTTTCAGGCCCAGATCTGAATCCTGACGTCACCACTGGCCAGCTGAAGCACCACGGACAGCTACTGATGGCTTTGTTCAGGGTAATGATGCCACATTTCAGCCGGACAATCATAGCATTAGACACGTTAAGCATGTCGCTCTAGCCTAATAGCCCAGTGTCTAGTTTCTGCCCCCCACACGTGAATCATCTTCCATCTCATGCTGTCTGCCTTCTTGTTCGTGGCTATTCCCAGCCTCTACTTCAGCAGAGCACTTTGTCTTACCCCACATAGTACACGGATGGGCACAATCGCCATGATTCCTCTTCCTCCATCCTCTCCACCTCAGCTTGGATCTCAGATGTTCTCCTTAATCCTCAGCCTATGTGAAATAGGGGGTTTGTTTTTTTTTGTTTTGTTTTGTTTTGTTTTGCCAGTCGTGGGCTTAAGCTCAGGGCCTGAGCACTGTCCTTGGACTTTCTCAAGGCTAGAGCTCTACCACTTGAGCCTCAGCACCACTTCTGGCTTTTTTCTATGTATGTGGTACCGAGGAATCGAACCCGGGTCTTCATGCATGCTAGGCAAGCACTTTAACCAGTAGGCCAAACTCCCGGCCCTAGGGGCTTTGTTTTTTTAAAGGGTGAGGTCATCAGAGATGTGACCCCAGAGGGAGGATCTTGCTACCCCCTGCCATTCTTCTCCTCTCTTTCTTTCTGCTTCCATAACCTGAATAGGCCTGGTCTGCCATGTGTTCCTGCCATGATGTACGTGTAGCCACAGATCTAAAACAGCTGAGTGACCACAGACTGAATCCTCTGAATCTGAGAGCCAAACAAAGTAAACCTCAATGGCATTTTCTGCTGATGGTCTTGAGGATTATGTTAAAACAGTGGAAGTCTAGCACATGTGCAGATCTACCCTTTCTATCATGTTTTTCCTCATATGCATGGGACTGGGGGTGCAAAAAAATAAGATTAGAATTATCCCTCCCTGTACTGGAAATTATTGGGCATTAAAACAGAAGGTAGGCTCTGGTTTGGCAAAGCCTCATGAGAAGTGACCCCAGCATCCACAGTGTCTTGCTTTCATGAAACAAAGGTGGGATCCAAGTAGTTGAAGTCGGTACCTTTCAGTTATAAATTGAGAAAAGTGTGGAACAGTTTCATGGAGGGCCAGAAAAAAAGTGCAAGACAGCCTCAGCTTTTCTCACCTAGGCAAGCATCAGGTATCAAGGCAGTTAACACACAGGAAGCTGAATGAGAAGAGGTATCAATGTGCAAGAAGTAATGCACCTACTACCTGACAAATGTAACTGTAACCTCTCTATACATTATCCCAACAATAAAAAAATAATTTTAAAAAGACACAGAAAGTTGGGTTTGGGGCTAGATAGCCTTTGTTGAATATAATCTTTCCTCTCTACCCGCTGTGGGAAGCCAGGCCTGGGTTCTGAGCCCAACCAGTTCCCTGGCCTCTGTTCCAGGAACTCTGCCTTGCCTGGGCTTCCAGCCCATGGAGCCCACCATCCTAGAATCTGGGGTGCTGTTTTCAGTAGGTTGCATCTCGAGTTTAGCAAACATTTCGGTCTCTCCTTCCATCCAACATTCTTCAGGACACAAATCGAGTGTTCCTTCATCTCTGCAGCCTTGCCTGGCCTCTGTGGTGAAGAGAGACACTTCCTCTTCAGAGTGCCGCAGCACTTACTCTTGGGCCCCCCAGGAGTCTCATCCTGTTCACCTCTCTATCCAGCGCTGATCCACATTAACTAGCATGTAATAGCCACCCAGTAATTTATCTGTTGAATTAGTAAAAGAGCAAGCAGACATATTGAATTAATAACATCTAACTTCACAAACAGGGCATATTTACTGTGGTTTTAAAAAACGTTTTAAAAAAGTACCCTAGGAAAATCTCTGGAAGGCTCTGAGAAATGGATAGCGGTTCTTGGTTCTTGCCTGGAGGGAAGGGGGAGGGAGTCTTCTCCCTTTTGCCTCATGAGGCCTCTTGAATTTTCTACCATTGAGATGAATCTAACTGAAAGTGTATATGTAATCTCATATTAGCTGATTTCATCATTTGTTCTCTTGGGAAAGTTTAGATGATTAGCATGAGTTGTCTTTTTTCTTAATCTATGCGAGCTCAGCTAACTCTTATTTTACGCTGTGTCCAATAGTGTAGATGAGGACCCCTGAGTAATAGAACCTTCAACCTCAATAAGCAGTCGGAAGCCAGAGTGGCTGGACAGAATTCCTTCTCCCCTCCCTGGCCTCATTTCTACTTTTGAAGTTTTGGGAGGCAAAAATGGGTGAAATGCAATCATAGAGAACTTAGTACCCAGGGGTTTTATCATTCTTTCAGAGTTGTGCATGTGTCTGCTTTGAAGTCTATGGTTTCAAGGTATAAAAGTAGCATGCTAGGCAGGTTGGAAGTCAGGCATCCTGCTACCTGCGATGTCACTGGAATTGTAGAGATCCTGGGCTCACTGGATTTCTTTTCCCAAAGTCAGGGGGTTAGTGACATTGTAGCCTATGATTATCCTATAGAAGGCTAGCCTAGGACACAGAGTTCGTTTCATAGATTATGTTACTCTGCCATCTTTCCCTAAGAGAGGGTTATTTTCTCCTATGGGTGGACCAATTAGAAAGAGTATGTCCTGTAAAAGAGCTTCTAATAGAAATCCCAACTAAACCTGCCATGTGATTCCACCTTCAAAGTGTGCCTTCATTGACAAAATGGGGAGATGGTCCCCATAGCATTTTCAAATAAGTGTTCAATTATGATTGCTAAAGCACCTGTCATGTAATCGGAATCCAGCAAATGTTATTTATTTTGCTGCCTACTGCTGTGAATAACTTACTAGTTTTTCTAGGTAACAGAATTTTTTTCCTCAAAGTCAAGGACACCAGTGTGAAATTCCTGGTGCTGAATGTGTGAGAAATGCAATTTGCTCCTTTGTGGTTAAGAAACGTTCCTCATTCTTGCCTTTAACTGATTTACTTCTCTTTTCTTACAACATGCCCTAGTAAGTGCTTTAAAAAATTGTTATTGTTACTTTTAAATAATTGTACCAAGGGCTTTCCAGTCTGTCAGCTTGTGAGCTCAATCCATGTTGATGAGCAGTACCCGCTCCCATCCTTCCTGACCCTTCTCTTCCAGCCCCACCCATCCTCTCAAGTTGTCTGGTTCCATTTTCACATTTGTACATTGGGTAGTATGTCTTCCTCTTTTCATTCCTCTAGCCTTTCTCCCAGACCTCCCCACCTCTAACAACACGTGTTCAGCTTTGCATATATATTTTGTCAAACCATAATTTGTTCAGAGGAGTTACACCATCTTCCCCTGTATAATTGCGCTTTGTCAGTTTGTGTATGTGGGCATATACTGTAGCCCTAGATATGTTTTCATACATATTTATAATTTAGATCTAACTTCCACATGAAAGAAGACATGGGCCCTATCTCTTTTGGAGCCTGACTTAAAATAGTTTGGGTTTTTTTTTTCCAAAAAATGTTTCCATAGGTCACCATGGTACAAAGCTCAGATTTTTCATGTATTTCTTTTGGTTATGTTGTATAGGAAAATAATTTCAAACTTAAGTCACAGTAATTAGCCATTGCACACTTCTCTTTAATGAAAAATTAACATCTTTCACTTGAAGAATGACGTTTATCCGGGAATTTGCGCTTACCTCCATGGGAAACACTTTCCAAAACACCTCAGGAGAAAAGAAATGCAAATCTGTCTTTTAATTTAAAAATCTCAGAATCCTGAAAACATAACTTGGCTCCAGGTGACAAAGGCCTCCTTCCCTCTTCCCCATCCCCCGGCATTTGAAAGCATGCAATCCAGGCTTACCCAGAAAGGCCAGCAGCAAGGGATGATTGTTCAGTGGTTTATTGTGGGCAGAGTGGACTGGTTGGAACTGAGCAGAGGAAGTTAATTATCAAATGTTGTATTTGGCCCTGACAATGAATAACCAGTTCTTGTTGGACCCATCTCGTTGGCCAGGCAGCATTGCAAGACAGCCCATCCAAGTCTGCAATGGGGGAATTTGCAGGACCGGCCCTAATCTGTTTCCCAGGTTGTTTGAACCAGTTCAAGAGCAGTTAAACAAGGTTATGTAAGTGACATGTGATGCAGCCCAAAATAGTGACTGCAAACACAGGCTGCTGTTGCTGGGCAGTTGTCAACTGCTTTAGAAAAAAAAATCACCCTCCAGCAGGACAACAAATGGACGTTTAAACGTGGAAATGAGAGTGAAGCAAAAAGTTCATTTTCAGAAAGACTTGGTGAAATAGGCTCTCTGATGCTGCGAGCAAATGACTTTTTAAAGCAGAAAAATGTTGTTCAGGAGGTGTGTGTGGTTATTCCAGTGCACCCATCTGGAGTTCAGGGAACAGGCGTTTTTAACAAGTTTGGTGCCTGGCCACAATGCTTGGTTCTCATGTTTGAATGAATAGCATCACCAAGACAGAACCAATTACGAAGCAACACATCATTTAGCTGGTCATAAATAGGAAACTGGTTTTTTAGAGGTTACTGCCTCTTAGGTAATCTTGCATGTGGCTACAAGGTGTGAAAAAATGAAAACACTATTTCACCTAACATGGTGAGCATAAAAAGGCAAGCCGGGTTCAATGGTACGATTTCTTTGATTGTTGTTGTTGTTGTTTTAAGGAACACCAAATTAACAGCGGCAAAGGGGTTTAAAATAAACCTCAACTGTCATCAAGAGCTTTGTACCCCAACATTTGCATTCCCATAATGGGCTACACTCTGCATGTTCTCCACTTTAATGAGTTGCACATCTGCAGACATAGACAGAAAGAGCAAGAGCAGAGGGGACCTGGGCTGAGGATCCTTGTGGCAGGATTTGGGCTCAGTGTCTCCTTCTCCCTGCACCCTTGTTGTTGAGATCTGGATCTCGGGACTCTGCTGCCAGTCCAGCCCTTAATCACGGGTAGAACTGTTCAATGGTTCTCCTAGACTCCGACCCAACTGAAAAACAAAAAGGGTAACTGGGGAAAGTAACATGTCAGCCTTCTGTGAGTGAATACATTGAAGGACATGATTTCAGACTAAGCAGAGAAGTCTTGTAACTTGAACACCAGAGTTAGGCACGGAGAAAGAGGCATACCTAGATTAGAAGTGGCTTCCTCCCCCAGATGCCCAAGACTGTGGAGCTGCTCTCAGAGCCCACTCCCCCACTCTCCATGGGGCAGAGCAGGTGCCGAGACAAGCCAGCCATAGCCATAGTCCTTCTCCAATCTGCTCATGAGCGTAGTGAGTGGGTTAGAGAGAGGCCTGAGTGTGACCTGGAGCTTCCTCCTTTGGAAAGGAAATTTCAAGGGTGGAGCATGCGTCCCCTGGAGGGAGTTCAAGAAAAGGCCTCTGAGCTGCTGCTTCTCTGGAGCGACAGGAAACGATCAGTACTGTGTGCAGTGTGCCCCCACACGCTGCAGTCGCCCCCCCCCATGCTTTCAGCATGGAGGTGACGTGTCAGGTTTTTAATGCAGCCCCGTGTCCAGCCTGGAAGGGCTTTCATCCCTTGCTTGGCTAAATGACAGCTTGTCGGGTCAAGGTGATTCTGTGACTCCTTCCTTAAACAATACCAAAGGGTTCTTATATTTCCAAGAGCTTTAGGGTTTCTAGAATCTGGCACTCCTCATAGGTTAGAGGTTGCCACCCAGCTTCTGAGCTGGGCTTCTTGAAGACAGAGTATTTTTTCCAGATCTAGCAAGAGGAGCAGAGCCCCGATGGGATGGAGGATGGGGTGATTCTCTGTAGGTGTTATGGACACATGAACACAATATAGCTATTACATAATAGGAAATAAAAATAAAAAGAGGTAATGGGGAGGATGTGTCACCAGTGTTGCCACATGCTCAGGCTGAAGGAAACCAGGGTCAGACAGCAGGGGGATGCAGGCTGCATCTATAGTTTTAGGGTGTTTGTAATTTAGATGTTCATGAGTCAGGACTAACTATATATCTACACCTGTCATTAGCGATACAAATATAAAAAGGGCCCATCAACTGTTTTCATTCTGTTGAAGCAAGCTGTCTGCCACAACAAGAATAATAACAGCTACACCTAAAGCAAAAGCACCAATAGTAGCTTTGATCCAAGCGACAGTTATGTAAGTTTTCCTAGCACAGGTCTGAGCCCTGCCCTGCCTCTGCCTCTTCCTGTGCCCGGGGAGTTCCCTGCAGCATCCAGCGTGGTGCTGAAGGCCTTGGAGTTTAGGGTTCATGGAATGAGGGCCCAGGAAGGTCTGTCAGCACAGCGATGCCAGATCCATACTTGCGGTTCCGTCATGGTGCAGCATCACCCTAACCAAGACAGGTGAACCTTGGTGAGGGATCACAGCGGCCTTCGTGTCTGCCCCACACAGCTCCCGGCACCCAGTGCACCTCCTGAGATACTTAGGGACAACTGGAGAGCAGCAGGGAGGGCCTCCAGTTCATTTCAACCAGAGGGGCTCTTCCTTTGGTTTCTGAACGTATCACAAGGTCTGTGGAAGAATGAATTATCTTAAAAAGCTATCAGAACGTTATAAATCATTTGAATAGAACTGGGGGGCCCAGCTTAAGTGGCAGAACATCTGCCATGTGAGACCCTGAGTTCAAACCCCAGTTCAGACTAAAAAGATAATGCTGATTTGCCGTAGAAGTGGTAAGCAGTCGAGGCAGGTTGGCTGGTCCCGAGCCCACTGACGTTATCCTGGTGATGTGTTGTAATCTGTGATAATGATGATAATAACCATAATGTAATGCTAACAGTGACTGCTTTCACCAGGCCCTTTCTGTGTACCACCCACTGTTTGAGGTCTCGGATACGATGTGGCAGTCATTGCCACCACCCATGAGGTAGGCGCTTTTAGAGTTCCTCTCTAAAAATTAGGAAGCAGGCACAAAAACCCAGAGAAAGTTGTCTGCTGTCATGCAGATAGAACAAGATCTGAAAGTCCACAATTCAGAAGTTACCCAAGGAAGCCTGAAGAGAGGAGAGAGAGTCATGCTGGACATAGTAGAGCTCCAGAGAACTTTGAGAGGGAGACAGAAGCATCTGGGCACTGGTACCAACGCCTCACAGAGAACGGAGTGGAAGGGAAAGATAACTGCTACCTCACACCTGCATGTGGCTTGTGAACATTGTAGGTTTGAGGTTGCAGAGATATTCAGGTTAGAAATATTCACTGAACAGATGTTTCTGAAGGTCTGAAACTAGAAGAGAGCGTATTCTTCTTCCATCACTGTGACAAAATACCTAAAATAACCTAACCTAAAGGGGGAAGGGTTTATTATTTTAGCTCAGGATCTCATAGATTGCAGTCTCCAGGTACTTGACCCATTGCTTTGGGCCTGTGACAAAGCAGTGAGGACATACTCAGCAATCGAGCGCACTTCTACTAGATTCCACCTCTTAAGGGTTTAAACACTTCCTGATAACCCACTGGCCCCCAAACCCTGGGCCTTTGGAAACACTCCAGGTCCTACAGCAGAGAGGAAAGGAGTTTGTCTATGAACATTGATAACCTCTGGAATCCACTAGTGACCACGTCCTAAAGATGGCTGCTGCTCCTGCCTGCTTAAGCCTAACCAGCTAGACTGTCATTCCCTGTCATGTGACTGTATGTCCATGACTTGAATTCAGAGCATTCTTCAAGGCTGGTTTCAGCCTTTTTCTTCCATCCCACCCAGAAAAATCTTTTCCTTCTTGATGCCAGGCAATATCTAATGCACACCATGCTTCTTGATCCCTCTGTATGCTCGTTCTGCTCCCTAGAGGGCAAAATAGCAATGGATTCCATGTTGACCCTTTATCCCCTGCCTTAAAAGATTTTAGGGTGTGAGTGTGGCTCAGTCGTAGAGCACTTTGCCCTGTATGAGTGAGGCCTTAGGTTCAATTCCCAGTGCTGCACAATGCAAAAGAAAGCAAAACAGAAACAGCTGTATGGAATGGAGTGGAATAATTATCTGGAAACATTTTAAATCCTCAAATCTCAGTTTCTACTTCCTTAGGGTCCTGGTTCTCAAAACTTGCTCTTCTCACTAGCTTCTGTCCCCTAGCTTGTTTTGCCCATTGGGTGGTTTCCTTCAAGGAATTCAGTCTCCTGAGCTTGAGTGTCTCCCTACTTTTAAAAAATGATAAGTAATCCTGGAAAGCAAACAGGAGCTACTAAGAGCAGCAATATGAGAAAGTAATAATTTTCCAGGATCTTACTTTATTCGTACAGTCTTAGGCCCAACTCTACAATTCTTAGCAGAGCTTCAAATAGATTGGAGACTCTCAGCTTTGGGGCCTGTGTTTACTCTAAGGATATAATTCAACACTCACATCCTTGTGAGCTTCTAGAAAATGTAAGGGTTGAAAATGGGATAAGAAGTTAATAGTATTTGTCTTATCACAAGAGGGCCCTTTTTATCTCAAGGAGGCCTTCTAAACCATGTGATATTCTGTGCTTACAGGAAGTTTTTTACTCATATTAAATAAGAATTGACTCTTCTTTGAGATTTTCTTACCCTACCTTTTTTTTCCTAAAGAGATGATGGATGATAATGTCACTAATATTATTGTATTTAATGTTTTGAGTATTTACCTGAAGCTGGACTTTGTACTTCTGTTGTTTATTATAGTAGTCCACTGATGCTTATTTTCTTCACCAAAAAAGGATTTTAGACACTGACATCGTCTTAATAACATTTTTACTGTAGATAGTGATGTTTATTAAAATGTCTAAAAAATAGGAGGTCATGTAAAAGGCCTATAACATCTGAAAGGAACTTGTGTTATAGAGACTGACTTTTATGGCCTTGCCTCCACCATCACAGAATTAAGCCTCAGAGAGGGTCTCTGTGTCATTTCTGTTTATCTTCTCAGCAGGTGATTCCAGTTTCTGGCCCCCTGGTGGTTGGGAGGAATCTCTGCTCTGAATTGGAGCAGGTGCATGAGCTGCCCCTTCTCATCAGTCATGAGATTCAGGATGAGATGATCATATCATCCTGGGTGGGAGTGAGGAAGCGACAGAATGTATGAATCATTGCAGTTCCTGATTAATTCATCTTTATCAAGAATCAGCTTATTCTGGTTTACTTCAATCCAATGTCTTTTTTTCCTTTGTCATTGATTTCTATTCTTTAATGTTTTATGAATTATTTCCATGGAGATTTTAAATTCTGAATTCTAAAGTATAATCCTAAGTCATAGATTTTAAACAATTCTTCTTTTCTAATATAAGCATATAAAGCTGTCCTACTACTGTATCCAGTGTATTTCATATGTTGAGTTTCATTTTCATTTAATTTGAAATGTTCAGTCATTCCGCTATGGTTTTCCTAAACATATAAATGGGTTATAGATATGTTGCTTAAATTTCTTAAATATCTTCTTATATGTTTTTATAATTTAATTCCTTTGTGATCATAAACCACATCATATATGATTTCAGTCATTTCCCCTTTGAGGCTTGCTTTCTAGATTTGGGTTCTGTTCTTTCATATGAATATTCCCCATGTACTTGAAAAAAAATGTCAATTGTACAGTTTTAGTTGTGTGACCTAATTTTGAATAAATCAAAGTGATACGGGGAATTGTTTAGACCCTCTGTATTTTTTTAAAATTTTTCAACCAGGATGTTGGGCATATATTTTGTTTTGTTTTGTCAGTTGTGGGGCCTGAACTCTGGGCCTGGGTGCTGTCCCTGAGCTCTTCAGTTCAAGGCTTATGCTCTTCCATTTGAGCCATAGCACCACTTCTGGTTTTCTGGTGGTTAATTGGAGATGCCTCATGTACTTCAGTGCCTGAGCTGACTTTGGACTACTATCCTCATGTCTCAGCCTGTTGACTATCTAGGATTACAGGTGTGAGCCACAGGTACGCAGCATGCTACTTATCTCCTTTTCAATTTCTTTTTGTCAGTTTCTGCCTGGTGTATTTGGAAACTCTGCTATTATATGCCTAGATATTTAGAATTGTTATATCTCAGTTTGACCAGACTGAAATTACCTTTTTTAAGCTTCTAATACTCTTTGTCTTACTGTTTTCTGTGTGTAAAATAACCACATCAGGGTCAACAAGATGTGGTATTTGTACACAATGGAATTCTATGCTGCTGTCAGAAAGAATGATATGCCCCTATTTGTAAGGAAATGGAAGGACTTAGAAAAAATCATATTAAGTGAAATAAGCCAGACTCAAAGGAACATAGGCCCAATAGTCTCCCTCGTTTGTTATAATCAGTAGAAACCTTGGGCTCTCCTAGCAGAGATTTACAATAGAACAAAATCTAGAGACATAAGGCCAAATAGTGTGACACTAAATGTAAGGACCTCCAGGATAAGGAAACAAAAACCATGTAATGAATGACTGTTGTTCTTAATGTACTATGTTATCTCTTTTGCCATCCCTTGGTTATCTCATATTGTTACAATATTTCACATTGTTATCTGATGTATTTTATATGTGCTTAATTGGTTATTTGAAATTGGATTGGGAAGGGGGGAAATCAAGATAAGCGGGGGAGGATGGGAGGGAAATGGGGACCATGTCATGAGAAAGAGTATCAATGTTTGTGAAGTTATGCACCTTCTATCTGGTGAATATAATGTAACCCTTCTATTAATCACAATTAAAAAAAGAAAAAAAATAACCACATCAGTTTTCTGTATACTTACTGATTACATGGTTTGCATTTTTCCATCCTTTAGCTTATGACTGGTCTAGTTTTTATTTAAAATTCATCTTAGTACATACTTAAGTCTTGCTTTGTGAATCTAGTCTACAACTTTGATTTTTTGAGTGTTTTAGATCATTTACATTTAATTGAATTATTGTCATTCTTGGATTTATATCTTTGACCTTTACTTTTTGTTACTGGCTCATTTGTCTTTCTTTTTATGGCTTTTGGGGGTTAAATTTGGTTTAGTATTCTCTTTTATATTATTATTATCTCAAAGTATGTTTCTTGCTATTACTTTTCTAGCATTTGTTTCACTGCATCATATTTATGGTTCTGTAAAACAGCTTCTGAATGTTGAAATGGTAACATTGATCAAGATGCATTTTTTTCACAAACGGCTTTGTCAAGATGTATTTTATTCACAAACTGCTTTGTTCCGCTATTTAATAAAGTATTTTTAAACTTTTTCTTGTAAAGATGATGTACAGAGGGGCTACAGTTGCATAAATCAGGTCATGCGCATGTTTCTTTTTGAACAGTGTCACTTTCTCCCTGATTCTCTCCCAGTTTTTCTCCTCCTGATCCCTGGAGGTGGTATAGCTTATTCCCAACATAGTGTCTAGTGAGTATCACTGCTGAATTAGTTCACCCTTTATCTCATCATTTCTGTGTTTCCCCTATTCCTCCCCAAATTAGATAAACATATATAAGACCGAGGGTACAAAAATCAAAAATAGTGACAATCCTGGGGGAAAAACACAGATTTCTAGGCTCTGTACCAGGAAGAGAAGACTATAAGTTCTAAGGAGATTCTGATACAATTCAGTCAGGAATCATACTTTGAAATGATACTGTATTGCTACAGGAAACAAGATATTTTCTTGTCATAATCTACTTTGAACTTGTTTATACAGTTTCATATACAGGTTCCTATTCTTCTTAGAGAAGAATAGGAAAATTATACTTGAATCTCATCCTGTTCTTAGTATATAAAGAAAAAATCATTTGTATATATGTATTTCTGGCAGCTATGTTGAACATATCTATTTAATTTCTCCTTTTTCACTACTGGTGCTAGAACTCAGGCTTTGAGTTTGCCATCACCATGTCTCTAGTCTGTTTTTTGCTTTGGTTGTTTTTGCGATAGGGTGTCGTGTTTATTCCTTAGGCTGGCTTACAATGTGATACTCCTTCTTATGCTCTGGACCGGGAAAAACATGTGCATGCCACTCCACCTAGCTTTTTATTGATTGATGGCTGGTCTACAACTGTAATTCTCTTGTTCTCTCCCTCCAAGTAGTAAGGATTTGAAATGTGAATCAGTAAATATGTATTTTACAAACCTTATATTCTTTTATTATTTTGGTGTGAAATAATTTAATGTTTAAATGATTTAAGGAACAAACTTTCTTTAAAGATTCCCATTTATTTACTATGTTCAATTTTAATCTTCTCTGTATATCCAAATTTCCTATTGGCATCAGTTTTCTGAAGCATGAGTAACTTCTTTTATATCTCTTACAATAGATTCTGTTAGCAATAAATTAACTTACTTATCAAAAATGTCTTTATTTTTTCTTTATTTTAAGAAGTAAAGCTTCTTAAAAACTTTATTAGAGAGATGTAGGTTGATAGTCATTAAAGATATTATACTGTCTTTCTGATGTTGTTTTGAAAAAAAACTTTTGATAAAAATTTTTCCTTCCTGGAAATTATTCTTTGATTTAATTTATTCTTGATTCCCCTCCTGTAAAATAATTCTCCCCATTGTACATAACTACTTCTAAGAATTGTCTCCTTTTATTTGTAGCTTAGAAATTCTGCCTTAGTAGTCTTGTATGTATCTTTTGGCATTTAGCATAAAAAGTTTGAAAAGCTTTCCTATATTATCAATTCATAGAAATGGAAATAACTCCATATCACATCAGCCCCCTCTACAAATGTTTCATGGTCTCATGCACCTAAGATGTTCCCCATAAATACTTGGCAAATTGAAATTAGCAAAACAAAAAAAAATTATACCCAGTGATTTCTGTGGACTTTAAATCTTACTCTATGCCAGGGAGTTTTGGAAGACACCTGAAGTTTGGTATTCCATCTCATGCCATGAAAAAGGAACATAATGCCAATTGCTGGTGGCACTTCTGCCTGAGAAAGTCTGTTTTACTCAAAAGAGCATTCCTTTTTATTTCCAAAGAATATTTCACCAGCCTGTCAGACTGCTGGCAAATTTCTTTGAGAAATCCTCTGTAGAGGATTCTCTAGCCTTGATGTACAGCGATACTGTTGGCATTGGCAATCATTGCTACCTTTCTGCGAAGTTCCTTTACCACTTCTAGCACACATTTCTTCTTGTGAAGACAGCAACAGTATCAGTACTCTTGCCCGTGTTGTAGGATTCTACTAAGGCTTAAAGAAGGATGTAGTCTACTAGGACTGATTTCAAGTTCACTCTGAAAACAGAGACTCCTTGCCACATGGAATCATTTGCTGACTTAGGCATGAATGTTGTCTCCCTCCTTAAGCCTTCCCTTTGTAAAGAGTGCACTGGATGATGATAATGGTAGAACTTACCTCTGCTTGGTGGCCTCTCAGACACCACTGTCCTGGCATGTACAAGACCAAGCTAGGATGATTCCCCATTAGCCTCAAGTCCCTACGACCATCCCCATCTTTTTAGTTGTTCAGCCCCAGAATCTCCAGGCCTCCTCAACTCCGTTTCCCTCTGGTGTGCCAGCACATTCTAACAGTTCTGTCTTCAGAATGCATCTAGGATCTGACCAGATCTCGCCACCATCCCAGTGACCCAGTCCATTATCCGTTTCTTCTTAGATGAGAGTAATCACCTCCATGTCTCCTCTCAGACTGTTCGTTCCTTCATCCATTGCAGTGAGGTTTTGGCAGAGCAACCAGCGTGATCCCTCTGGTCTAGTAGCTCCTCCTCTTGCTCAGAATATTACTCAAAATCTTGGCTATGACTTGTCAGGCCCTGAAGTCTGTCTTGTGTTCCTCTGGGTCCTCACCCTCATCACTCTTTACTCACCCTGCATTCATTTCTGTTCACCTTAATGTCCCCTAACACACCCAGTCCCTCCATCCCCTGGCAATTCCTACCACTCATGCATTTGCTTCGCCTCCCTGTAGGATATCTGCCTCTCCAGACGTACCACAGTTAGAACAAAGGGTCAGGATGAGTTTATTTAAAAATTGTCTGCCTCATGCATGCTAAAATTCCAACACCTCATAAAACCACCATGGTGAATCTCCTTCCCCTCATTCTTCTAAGATCCTTGGATCTCAGCCTCATGAATGGTTAGAATTATAGACATAAGCCGCTGGCATCTGGCTGGAAAGTGTTCTTTCTCTTAGAAATTAATGTATTGTCATCCTTTGTAAACTGAAGCTGCAGCTACATTAACCCAGCCATCTCTGTCCATAGTATTATTAACCATGTTTGTCTTTGACTGTTTTCAAGAAGAAATTTAAGACTAGAAAGAGGCAGCTTCATATTCTGATTATATGTATTAATATGTTGTAGTAGTGGAAAAGTCATAATTTAACAATTGTTTTTAAATTATTAAATCAGGGCAACACAACTATTTATGTGCTGGGAGAAACGATTGCATCATTGATAAGATTCGAAGAAAGAACTGTCCTGCCTGCAGACTTCAGAAATGTCTTCAAGCTGGTATGAACTTAGGAGGTAAGTTTTGTGCTTTTACTTTACAAAAAATTGTTAACACATTGTATAAGATAATTAGAAACTACTTATTCCTAAAACCAACAATGAATCGAGCATGGAACAGTTTCTAAATATCTAGTAAGATATATTAATGCTAAAACATATGACCGGGCTCAGCCGTAGAGTGTCTGCCTAGCACCAAATAATAAATAAATAAATAATACATTCTTGCATACATACATTCATGCATTTATACATACAAGGACAAAATTTCTTAGCTAGAGTTAAAAGGAGGTATTTTGTGCATCTGTAACATAACCCTAAGTGACTTTCACAAGCCTGAGTTGCTATTTGAACTAAATAGGAATTAATTTGAACTATTGAACTAACTGAACTATTTGAACTAATAGGAATTGGCCATTTGAACTAAAACCAAAGCTAAAAATGGTTGATTCCCGTCCCCCCCCACCGCCAAGACCATAGCTAACTTCTACATCTGCTTAGAAATAAGGTGATATGTGTGATAGTGTTGACATGTACCAATATATTTCCAATTTCAAGAGAGTGAAAAAAGACACTTTAAAATAATATAGAAGTTCATGAAAAGGGGTTGCAAGGTTAAAAAGCTAGAACTAACACAAAAATGTACAGTGTTCATGGATAGATAGATGTAATTATACCCTAAATTAACCTATAAGTGTAGCATAATCTGAGGGAAATAATAATTTATGATTTGGAGTTCCTAAAGAACATCAAGGAAAATGTAGAAAAGATGTTTGGAAAGTAAGCCCTACTAGGTAGTTAAACATAAAATAAAGCTTGGCACTTCAAATCAGTAAAAATGTTTTGTGACAGCTCTACCACCATCTGGATAAGAATGCTGTGTCCACACTCTAGTTACTATACACCAAAATACGTTCTGGTGCTTGAGAGATTTAAACTTCGAAAAATAACTGCAGAAACGCTAAAAGAAAATATGGAATTTTTAAAATACTCTAACAAGTTTTGCCAGATATGAAATATCTGAAGATATAAAAGCAAAAGAAATTTTTAAGGAAATGAGCACTGTTAGAGGAAAACAAGATGATTAGGAGGGGGTGAGGAGAGGGAAATGGGGACAAAAACATGAGAAGGGGTATCAATGTGTGAGAAGTAATGTACCTACTACCTGACGAATATAATTGTAACCTCTCTATACATTACCCCAACAATAAAAAAAGAAAAGAAAATGAGCATTGTTTAAACAAAACAAATCGAAATTGCAAAATGCAAAATGCAAAGCAAAAATAACCTTAGGAGGAAAACTTATAACTCATAAATAAGGTCTCTCATAAATCAAGAGGTCCGACAGTTCCAGAAGGAAGGAAAGCAACTCAGTAGAAAAAAATGGTAGTTAGAAACAGAACAGTTACAGAAAAAAAAAAATATATATATATATATCCAGTTTCCAAAACACATGAAAAGATCCTAAGTCTAATCACACTAAGAAATTTATAATATAATGAGACTTTTTTTACAGATTGGCAAAAATAAAACATTTTATGGCATTATTTTATGAGCATATGAAATAAAGTCAAACTCAGTGGTGAGCTCATGCATTTTAGCTGGGAACATAAATTGGTATAACTCCTATGGAGAGTAATTTAGCTATTTCAGTAAAATGTTAAAATGCTCCTACCCTTTGACTCAACAGTTCCACTTTTAGGAATTTATCCAAGTGTATTTTTGCAATATAAAAAATGGTGTGTGCATAAAATATTCATCTTAGCATGACTATCAGAAATACATTAAATATTCATCTGTTCAAAACTGATTAAATAAATTACAGAGTACTCTTCCAATTTAATGAAAACCAAGAATGGTCTATACGTGCTAATGTGAACCGATTCCAAACTATTGTTTGGCAAAAACAATCAGATTTTAGAATATTACATTTTGCATTGGTAACTTGTATATCGATTTAATTTATTTTTGTTATTTTTTATGTTTATGTCTTGCTTTGATGCTTATTTTTAACTTGAAGTCATTTCACGAAGGGTTTCAATTTAGCATGTCTGTTTATAAGTACACGCCCTCTGAATAGCCAGGAATACCTCATTGTCTGTAGAGCACAGAGAAATGGAAAGATTTGCCCAACCATGGCACTGGCAGTGAGAGGGCCCTGGCCTGATATTCCATGTGCTCCCTGGAGCTGTGACTCAAGTCATCACAGGTGACCCAAAAGATCACCACCTGTGGCCTTCACATAAAGATCAGGAGAGATTTCTGGCAGTTAAAATCCAGGTGGCACAAAGCTACCACCGTTGCTTGTTAAGTGGGTGATCTACTTTGTAAAATCAATCACAATGTTTGTTTTTGGTTGTGTTTTTGTTTTTGAAAAGCACATGTTGGAAAGGTAAGATTTACAGATCTACATATAATTTTACTATGAATAGTACTACTCTAATGACTACATTACAATATGAAGGCAAGTGTTACTGTAGTAAACTGTTACTGGAAATATGCATACGATTACCATAGTCTGTGTTGTAGTTACTTTGGGTTACTATGAAATAGTAAGGCAGGGTTATAAACTTACCAATCTTTCTGCCCAGGGTTGTTTAATGGGGTCAGCAACCTTTACAACAAGGTTTTCAAGTGCTACACTGTAGACTTCTTGGTCGCCTGGGTTTTTCTTGTGGTGGACTGTCCTGTACCTGGCAGCTTGTCTGTCATATTAGCAGCCTGTGTCCCCAAAAAGTGACAATGAAAATCTCTCAGAACTTGTTAGGTATCCTAGCAGGCATTGAGATCCACTGGCTCAGCGATAACAACAAATAATTAACTATTAGATTCTGTTGTTCCATTAGGTGATGAATGGTATGAATTCCACCAATGGAAGTATTAGTGTCTCTCTTTCCCCCCCCCACTGCCCCCCACCCCGTTGCTTCATCTCTGGTGGCTAAACCAGTGCCTGGCACTCGGAGTAGTAGCTCTTGGTTGAATAATTGAATGAATGACTAGTATCTTTTGACAGTTTGCTATGTTCTAAGCACTGTCCAGATGAAAAGAATTTTCTGTCTATCCCTAAAGGATTGATTATTTGAGTCAATCCATTAAATTAACAATAGATTAACCAGAGAAAAGAGCCTAGAAGTAATTCGGGTGCAGAGAGTACTGAGAAGGAATAAGCTCAAGGAAGGGCCGAATGATAGAAGCTTAGCTAGGAGGGCGAGCAATCTTATAGGAAGGGTATATAGTTAGAGGAGAGGTGAATGGGCCCACAGGACAGACAGTAAGTTGGGGTAAAGTTTGCCTGGCAGGGAGTAGTAGAGTCAGCTGTGTTTCAGCATCACTCTGCTGTTCAGGCGAGGGTCACTGTGCCTAGACTGGTTCCAGTTACCTTTAATCTGTAGCACACAGTCATTTTACCTGTGTCTGAAATCACTTGTAAGTAAGGTTTGGCACAGCACAGGATACAAACCTCATTTAACTTGTTGATGGTGTCTGTACAACCAGGGTAGGTTTTGTGGGGTTGGTTAAAAAAGTAATAATCATAATAATTTATTAGAGACAGTTTACTTTGAGATTTGAGGTCATTGCAAGGAGCTAGTCAGTGATGAACAGACTGGAGATGGATATTTTCCTCTAGTTCAACTTACAGTTTAAACACTTCCTGTTCATAAATTAACCAAGTTTTAATTGTCCGTTGTTTTTTTTCTTTTACAATTTCTTTTGGAGTCTTGCTTTCAGGTTCAGATTGGGAAAAGAAACACAGTAGTTTTATTATTTTTTGTAAAGATTAATGTGGTTCTTAACCTTAGTGTGAGGTGATTTCTAAAACTACAGTTGTGAATAGAATTGAATTAAAATCTTTTCAGATGTAGTCCAGTGTCCCAGCAAAGCAGGGCATCTCCAGCTCGTTTAACCATTCTCCTCATCACTCTTTTGAGAAATAAGGGTGATGCTATGTAGCACAATAGCATGTAATGATTATGACGCTGAAAACAAACTCCAGAATATTTTCGAGTAAAATCTTTCCTATCCTATCAGTTACTTGATCTGCTTGCAGTCTTAACCTGTCCCCAACTCACATCTACTTTAGAAAGAGAAAGGTAGGGTCTAGGAATGTAGCTTAATGGTAGAGTGCTTGCCTAGCATGCATGAAGCCCTGGGTTCAGTTCCTCAGTACCACATAAATAGAAAAAGGCAGAAATGGCACTTTGGCTCAAGTGGTAGTGTGTTAGCCTTGAGCAAAAACAGAAGCTCAGAGACAGTGCCCAGGCTCTGAATTCAAGCCCCAGGACTGGCCAAAAAAAAAAAGAAGAAAAAGCAGAAAGATGAAGGTAGGAAAGAAAAGGAGGAAAAAGGTAGGAGGAAGGAGAAGGGAGGAGGGAGGGAGGAAACAAAGGAGGGGAGCAGTGGGTTTCTAAGAAATTAAAGCTATAAAATGTGCCTTTTCCCCCTTTTTCTAGGCCCATTCTTTCCTTCCTGTCACAGTACTGTTTCTTTTATTTGAAATCCTGCTGGGCTTCAGTCTGCATGCAAAGGAAAGTACAGCAGAAGATGTGAGAAAGTCAGCAGAGAAATTGAAAGGAAAAGAGCAGCTCTCCTGAGCCCAGGCAGAGCTGAGCCAGACACTCCAGCTATAGCCCTGCCACTCACCAGGTTTGAGAGGCAAGCTGTAGATTTACTGCCTGGTATGGCTTCCCTCCATTTTTTCCTGCCAGTGCCTGACAAGAGTGGTCTTTGCATGTCTTTTTCTTTCTCTAAACCTACATGGGCACAACACTAGCACCTTAGACTGGCACTAAGACCCAGAAGGAGGCTGTCCTTTGGGGTGTCTCTAAGTGCTCTTGGGCCCTATGTGCTAGGCAGTCCATTTTCACATTTCTTATGAAGACACTAAAATATAAAAATATTGCTTCCTGGAGTTTTCAAACTGTTCAAGAAAACCAACCTTGGAGAGCTGAGCCTCAAATAAAATAGTAAGTTCATGAAGTTGGCTTTAAAATATATAGATAGATAGATAGATAGATAGATAGATAGATAGATAGATAGATAATTTCTAAAACCAGCTCCTAATTCTGGTTCCCAAATCTTTCCATGTATCTGTAGCTTTCCTTGGCAGGAGCTGTTCCAGTAACCATATTGAGTCCCCTCTCCCTGCTGGTAGGAGATAGGTCACATTGGGCAGTGGAGCTGGACGGTTGCCTGCAGTATTGGTGATGAGGCCCAGTGGTCCAGGAGCTTTTGTACCAGAACCTAGGAATTGCTTGTGAGATAAAGGCTGGGACAAGGCATAAGCATTCTAGTATTCTTCTTGCTTCACTCTTTGGTTCTTCCATGGTCTCCATGCAACTCATTCCATTACTGTTAGCATGCAAGAGGTCAGAAGTGACCTTCAACAGATGCCAGAGGACTAGGAGTTAAAAATCTAATAAAGAATTATTATGTATACATATATGTACCTGTGTATATATACACACATATGCATATCTATGTGTATAAAAATATATTCCTGAAGAGTTCTTTCAACACAAAAATTTCTTACTCTAGTAATCTTCAAACCAAAGTCCTGTTATACTAATCTCAAGTAGAAACCAAGTTTCATCCTATTTTCTATTTACATATGAAGACAGAATATACCACAATGGGAAAATAAACAGAAAAATAAGAGTTAATGAGACATATCATGTTAATTGGGAGTATTTGCATATGAAAATTGGCTCGTTACACATGTATGTATTTAAGCAAAAACTATTTAGCAGTTGTAGTCTAAGAACACTTTCCCATTCTATATATACTCAGATTTTTAGATGAAGTTGAGTCAAATTAGAAATGTTAAGCCAAATGAAGAAGATTATATGGAGAAATAACAGGAATCCCGGGAAAGCTCTGGAAGGAAGCCAGGCTGTTGGGTGGTTCTCAGTTCTCCCTGCATCTGACAATCGTCTGTAAATCTTTGTTTTAAACATAGTTGCCCATGCCTGGCTTCTGGAGATTATTCTGCAATTAATTTGAATGGATTACAGGCACCCTAACTTTTCTTTTCTTTCCTTCCTTCCTTCCTTCCTTCTTCCTTCCCTTTTTCCTTTTTCTTTTTTTTTCCACCAGCTACTTCACTTGGGCTGAGAATTATTCTTTCAGGAGTTACCATATTGGCTCTATTTTTCCTATGAGAAGAAGGCCTTTTAATTGACTTTGTCCAGCCCTTTACTTTCCTTTTTCTCTCTTGCTGTTATTTTTTTTTCAAGGAGATACTTAGTGACTTTTTTTTTTTTTTTTGCCAGTCCTGGGCTTGAGCTCAGGGCTTGAGCACTGCCCTTGGACTTTCTCAAGGCTAGCACTCTACCACTTGAGCCTCAGCACCACTTCCAGCTTTTTTGCTATTTATGTGGGGTACCGAGGAATCGGAATGAAACCCGGGTCTTCGTGCATGCTAGGCAAGCACTCTACCACTAGGCCAAACTCCCGGCCCCCACTTAGTGACTTTTTAATAAATGTATCTTCCTTGGCCAAACTTCTTGAAAATGATATTTAAATCACTGTTTGCATTTTCCTTTACAACTCTAACAGGGCATTACAGCCGGACAGGTGAGTTTTTAGTCCTCTGACCACCAGTTTCATGTCTCAATGAACCATCACCTCTCTGGTGTTCGTCTCTGAATACACCTGCTTTCCTCCATGGCTGGAGACCAAAGGATCCTGTCCAGGTGTTACCTGGGCATTCCTTCACCTCATAGTCAGGTCTAGCTGTAGACTGAGATGGACCAGGTGCAGGGCTGTCACTCTTGGGATTGGCCACTTTCAAAAATGATAAATAGGCCGTAACCCTAAGAGGTGCAGACCTTTCTGTCCCAGTGCCAGCATGAAGTTGACCGCAGGAGTAAGGCAGCCACACAGCTGGCAGATAGAGTTGTGTGGGAGGCCCTGTGGCATCACTGAGACCAATATTCCTTTTAATGGATGGCTACTAAGGAAGGCAATTGTAAGGGTCTGGCTTACTTTTTCCGTGAAGGTGAATGTTGAAATCAGTTAGCCATTGCTCATTTCTATTAGTGTAATAACATACAGGATGCCCATTTCTCAGTCAGAACAAATGCCCAGTGGGTGTGGCTGGTACTTTGACCAGGCCTCGTGGTGCTATAATTAATATAGAGAGCATTGTTTCACTGGACATGGTCTTATCTGTAAACAGAGCTCATCTGAACCAACAAGAGAATCTCTAGCAATGGGTTCAAAAGAAAATGCCGGGCCAGGAGTTTGGCCTAGTGGTTAAAGTGCTTGCCTAGCATGCATGAAGACCCGGGTTCGATTCCTCAGTACCACATACATAGAAAAAAGCCGGAAGTGGTGCTGAGGCTCCAGTGGTAGAGCTCTAGCCTTGAGAAAGTCCAAGGACAGTGCTCAGGCCCTGAGCTCAAGCCCAGGACTGGCAAAAAAGAAAAAAAAAAAAAAAAAAGAAAATGCCATTAAAGATCAGAAAATCTCTACAGGGAAAACTGTAGGTGTGTATCATCCCCATTCAAATGCAGGGATTAAAAATTAGAGTTTAAAAATTAGGGTGGGGTTAGCATTGTGTTTGAGGTGATGGTGACTTTGAATCACACCATCCTTTTGGAAGCAGTGGCCGTGAAAGAAATGGCTCCAAGTCGTAGGGAGCCCTGGTGACAGCCCAGGGCCTGTCCCACTCCCGTCCTTCTGATTCATATGTGAGTATCCAAGTCCGCAAGCCAGCGGAGGCCAGCCTACCTGTGAGACACAAGCAGGACAGGAAGAAGGACATGAATGGCAAGCCTTGGAGAGAAGAAACAAAGCTAGTTCTGTTTCATTTGCTGCTTGTAAGGTGGTAGAACGTTAAGAAACACATGTAGGGAAGGCCTGGTTATCGTCCCTTTGTGCCTCAGTGAGCCTCCCGAGTAACCATAGGGAAACTCTGGCTTCTTCTTGTCTGAGTATATGGCCTCATCTCATAAGGAGAAGAACAATGCAGATTATAAACTATCACCGAGAATAACCTGTTCTTTCATGTTAAAGTCTTCTATGAAGTTCATTTAATGAACTGTTTATTAAGAACTTTTTCCCTTGGACTCTTTTTTTTTGGGGGGGGTATAATTCAATGATTTGTAAATGTGAAGAATTAAATGGAAAACATATCCTTTTAAGAAGCTTTTACCCACTCTACTGTGCCAAATTGGATTGTAAGAGAGCCTCCAATACGCAGGAATTGGTACTCTGGCAGAAAACCACATGGGGAGTCTGTAAGCAGGTGGGCGGGACAGGCCCGGCACACCCCCCCTCCAGTCCCACACAAGCCGGGTATGGCTCTGCAGCCCCCCTAAGACCTGCCAGCACAAGACGTCGCCAGCCTCAGGATGCTACAGCCTGGCCCTGGGTGCAGAAAAGGCTTGATGAAAGTCTGAGAAGCAAGAAGAGCTATTTTGTTTGGTTTCATTCCATCTGAGTGTTTCCACACCAATTCAGCCTGTATCCTGAAGAGAACCCTGCCTAGACAAATAGCTTTTTTTTAAAGTATACCCATCAAGTACTATAATTCTTTATTTAGACTCACTCTGATAATGTCAGTGGAATGAAATGTAGAATAATATTTATTTAAAATGCCTAAGAGTTATAAACACTAACATTTGTTTTCTTATTTCTTAGTTCATCTTTCCAACTTGAGCAGCATCTTTGTCTCAGAACTTGTTCTTATCCTGTTTTATATTAGTGTTAGCTTTTTTCCCCTTGTATCAGCACTGACGGTTGAACTCAGAGCGTGACTATGCTCTCTCTTGGTTATCTAGCCTTTCTTCTTCTTTTCAAGCAGTCTTACTACCTTTTTAATCATCCTCTAATGATCTCTAGATCAGTAGAACTGTTTACTTTTCATATAAATAATGTAAAAGGTTACTTACAATCTGGTTCATTTTTTAGGTGATTTTTTAATATGTAAAATATGTTGTTAAGTAGTAGTTCTTGGAAAAACAATTAGAATTATAATGATGTAGCTATGAGTAATTTTTTTACATGAAGAATATTGAATTAAGAGAAAGGTTTTTTTCAAGAATATTTGAGATCAAACTAGATAGGTCTTCTAGCCATTGTATAGAGTTTCTTTTTTTTTTTTTTTTTTTTTTGCCAGTCCTGGGCTTGAGCTCAGGGCCTGAGCACTGTCGTTGGACTTTCTCAAGGCTAGAGCTCTACCACTTGAGCCTCAGCACCATTCCAGCTTTTTTCTATGTATGTGGTACCAAGGAATCGAACCCGGGTCTTCGTGCATGCTAGGCAAGCACTTTAACCACTAGGCCAAACTCCCGACCCATAGAGTTTCTTCATTCTGCATTAGGAATGTTTATTTCTTATACTCTTAAGGGCTACAAATCATATTTTTAAATTCTAAAATTGATTTAAGTCAGACAAGCCCCTTAATTGTCTAAGAATTATTGGGTATATCCAAGTTATAAGGGCCAGCAAAGCATCAAGGGACCAAGATATAGGAACAATTAAAATAGGAACAAATGTTCAGTGGAGAGCAAAGAAATGGAAACCTGGCTTTAAAACAATCCTAGCTATTCAAGAAGCTGAGCTGAGGCATGGATGACTGTAGTTTGAAACCAGCCTAAGGAGAAAAGTATTTGAGATTCTTGTCTGTAATTAACCAACAAAATAAAAACTGAGCTAGAGGTACCACTGAAGTGGTAAAACAGTAGCTCTACTACTTGAAAGGAAGTTCAAGTCCCAGAACTGGCACGCGCGCACACACACACACACACACACACACACACACAATGCCCATGCATTCTATTTTAATTATTCTTTGCATATTTATTTAAGGATTTAAGGAATCTCTTGTATATAATTTATAAAGACAAATCTTACTTTTTTTTTTTTTTAACTCGGCCTAGGCACTGTTCCTGAGCTCTTCAGCTCAAGGCTACTGCCCTACCCCTAGGCCAGGATGTTGCTCTGAGCTCTTCAGCTCAAGGCTACCACCCTACCCTTGAGCCAAGCCCCACTTCCTTTTTTCTAGGGGTTAATTGGAGATAAGAGTCTCATGTCTTATTGTGTGCTGGCTGGCTTTGAACCTTGATCCTCAGATCTCAGCCTCCTGAATAGCTAGGATTGCAGGCGTGAGCCACCACTACCAGCAGATAGTACTATTATTGTTACTTATATCCTCCTCAAACATCTGTGGGGGGGTGTTTGGGTGCTAAGGACTATATACGCAGTAACAAGCTCGATATCACTCTAATCTTTTTCCTCATCCTATTTGCTTAACTTAGTTGCCAGTGGCTTGACTTTTACCTTGCAGCAGTCTGCTAAGGCCATCCTGCCCTGCATGGGTTTTCATATTAGCTCACGAATTAAGTCCATGAACTTGGAGGGCACAGTCAATTAAGCGCAGTGCTGGAGTCTTTCCAGGTCAATGCCACCTACCTGGTTCTCATACCTTGTTCACCTCTGTGACCTTGTAACAACTGTAATGTTTCCTCATAAACTATCCATAATGAGTCTATTTACCTTGCATACCAATGAGATGTTGCTTCATGTAATAAATTCTCCACTCAAACATCTACCCTGGTAGCTTTGAAATGGAGGGAGTGTCCTTTAGTTAAGTTATCACAGTGCTGATTTCAAACTGTCAGTATTGTACTCAGAGTTTTTGCATATGCGCATATCAATCGAACACAATTGTTCCTAGGGAACAGAATTTATGAAGGAAATAAGGAATAAATAAATAACTCTAAAGAAAGCCAATTTGACGTTTTAAAAATCCTACCAGTTTTAATGTAGCTTAGAAACTTTATTTTTAGAAAGAAATAATAAAAGATCCCCCATAAAGATTTTTTAAATATTTCAGCTCAATCTGGCCTTGAATTACAATCTCCTGCCTCAGCCCCCTCAAGTGCTGGGATTACCAATACATACTAAGTTCCAGATCTTATATAGACTGAATGGTTTGTTTTCTGCCTTTTAAGATTTAGATTTGCAAAAGCAAAAAGCCTAGATTGCCTCTGAGAGCAGCAGTATTCAGAAGTTGGCTGTGCTATTGGAAATGAGAAAAAAAATAGTTTTTTGTGCATTGATTAATTGGTTTGGGTTGTCTAGGCTACCAGTTTTAAGAAAAACAGTCTCTGTCAGTGGAAGCCACCCAGGAGTCGTCCTGTAAATACCTCAAAAAGTCAATTGGGCTCAATTTCTTCCTCTGACCTCTTTGACCTCTTGTTTGGAGGTGGGCTGCCAATAAAATGGGCTTTCTCTGTAGTTTCCTGTGTAAGGCTGGTCCTCTAGACCCTAACCACACTACAACTCTCTCTACCCCTCTCCCCACATGGTGGTCATAGCATAGCCTTTCCCTCACCTGACAACAGGTTGTAGAAAAGAGTGTGATGTGTTCTTGCTGGTAGCACATTTAGATGCTGGTAGAACTATCCCTGATGTCTCATTTTAATTCTTTCTTCTACACATTAAAGGCTTTATGTCTTAACCTGGCCAGAAAAAAATATAAAATAGGTGCTTATGTAATCCCACAAATGTCTCTTAAGCTTTCAAAACTACTATTGGCCTTTTCACTACCTTCAGCTTGTACTTGGAAATAAGTGGATCCCTAGTCTTTTCAGCCTTTTTTTTTTTTTTGCTGTCATTCATCCATCCTTTCATTCATTGGTACAGTCCTGGGATGGAGCCTAGGGACAAGTACTCTACTTCTGAGGTTTACCCCTAGCACGTCCCCTTCTCCTTTTCCCCCCATGTTTTAGCTAAGCTTTGTGGATAAACTATTTGTGGTCAGCACATGCTGTTGCTCCCTCTGAAGTCTCCCACAATAGTGGCAGAAGTTGTGCCACAGAACAGGAAGTGGACAGCATCCACTATCTATGGACTCTGCATGTGAGGCACTGGCCACTTCCCAGCTTTGCCACCCCCTTGCTGCTTAGAAGAAATAACAGAAGGAACTTTAGAATTCCATGTCATGGGCTGGGAGTTTGGCCTAGAGGTAGAGTGCTCGCCCAGCATTCACGAAGGCCCGGGTTCGATTCCTCGATACCACATACATTGAAAAAAGCCAGAAGTGGTGCTGTGGCTCAAGTGGTAGAGCTCTAGCCTTGAGAAAGTCCAAGGACAGGGCTCAGGCCCTGAGCTCAAGCCCAGGACTGGCAAAAAAAAAAAAGAATTCCATGTCATTTGACTAAAATTGATATCCAGAGGATGAGTGTGGCCAGAGAAATGGCTCCTGAAGAGAAGATCATTGTCCTCTGGACTGTAATTATGCTTCAATATAATTCCTAACACCTACGACCTACTGATTCCTAATATCTAATATTTATCACTGAGACCTTAAATTTCAAGAGTTTCAAAGAGTTTCAAAGAGTTTAGGAGTTTCAAAATGGCCATTTCCATTCTTTCTTTTTCCTAATGAAATAGAGTAATTTTAAAAAGCTTCAGCCGGGTTCATGCCTATGATCCTAGCTACTCAGGATGTTGAAATCTAAGGATCAAAGTTCAAAGCCAGCCCAGTCAAGAAAGCCTGAGAGACTCATCTACAGTAAACTACCCCTCAAAAAAGCTGAAAGTAAATCTGTGGCTCAAATGGTAGACCACTAGCCTGGAGCAAAAAACCTCAGGGGCAGCATCTAAGCCCTGAGTTCATGCCCTGAACTGAGACACACAAGAAAAAGTTCTTCTATGTATCTTCTTATACTGGTGTCCAGGTATTGGGGGAAGAGACTGTCCTCGTGGCCTTTCTAGAAGGAAAAAAAAATGAAGTGATAAAAGTTAGAGAACCTGTTTACCACATCCTCTTTCCATGGGGTGCAAGACTAGCCTCATTCCTAACAGCAGTCTGCCACAGTAGTGGTTGGCTCGAAGCAGGTCACCTCAGCCTTGAGAGGTAGAGCCAACCAAACAGGAAATCATGTCACACCACATGTCCGTTCCTTGGTGAATCATGAGGTCCCTTACACTAAAGATTTTACCCCAGGGGCTCCCTACTTTCTTTTCCCAGGATTGGTCAAGGAACTGGCAGGGCCTCCCATTACCTGCTTCTCAATGGAGAATTCATGGAGAATCGATAGAGTTCTGTCTCACAGCAGTGCCAGGAAAAACAGCTGCCAGTAATTCAGGAGTTGGCATCTGAAGACATCCATAGGGTTGAACAATGGATACTCCTGTTTCGTGTGAATTTAAGTGGAAGTAGGAAACACTTATAATCCTGTATATAAACTCCAGAGACAGAGAAAGAGGAAGAGAGACAGACAGACTGTCAGCGAGACAGAACTGGGTTCCTGGTATTTGAGAAATAAAAAGTGGGGCTCTAGCACATGGGGCCATGAGATTCCCAAATCCAATGGCCAGTGGTAATTCCCTGTTAACTGGGGTGCTAAATGGTGAACTTATATTTACTTGGTCTTTGGATCGTGGAGGCATGCTTATTAAGTATCTTTAACCAAAAATGTTCTTGTGTACTTAACAAACACCATAATTGTGCACTTGGACTTAAGGCTTGTGCTGATCTTCAAGTCAAAACATAATACAGATTAGATAAAGAGGAATGCATTCGAAGTTAAGACTGGCAACTGTGAGTCACAGCTGGATTCAGATTTCCTCCCTGGCATTTACAAGCTCTGCAGCCCTGAAAGCATGTTCCTCCTCCATCTGTACTAAGTTTGTGCACTTGAGAGATGGACAGGAAAACAGCCACTTCCAGCGAGCATCAGTGTCCAAAATGCAGGAAAAGCAGGCTGAACTGTGGGCAGACGTAAATGTTCAGTAAGTTGAGCTCCATGTTTATGATGGTTCAAGCGTACTGACTCCAACAATGGATCATTACACAGTAGAAATTTTGAAAAGGAATAATAATTAGCAACTCAGAATTTTTTTTTGCCAGTCCTGGGCTTGAGCTCAGGGCCTGAGCACTGTCCTTGGACTTTCTCAAGGCTAGAGCTCTACCACTTGAACCTCAGCACCATTTCCAGCTTTTGTCTATGTATGTGGTACCAAGGAATCGAACCCGGGTCTTCGTGCATGCTAGGCAAGCACTTTAACCACTAGACCAAACTCCTGGCCAGCAACTCAGAAATTTTATCTAGAACAATCTCAGAGGCTGGCTGACATTTCCTCATCAGGACGTCAAATAGTAGTTCTTCATACAAGATGTCACTTGTACCAAGACATGTAAAAGGGTATCAATGTATGTGAATTAATGCACCTTCTATCTGGCAAATATCATGTAACCCTTTTATTAATTACAATAAAAAATATTTTAAAAAAAGATGTCACTTGTTAGGTTTATCAACACTTGAAAATGAAATAAACAGTAAACATTTGTCAGAAGGCACATGGTGTGACGCTCCAGGAACACCTAAGTCTCACCATTAGAGCAGGATAAAAAGCTCACTTTGATTAATTATGTACCCATGGTCAGATTCCTGTCTGGGAGTTGTGCATCCTGACATAATAACTGCTCTTGAACCATTTAAGTAACTATAGATTACCACTCAAGTCCAAGAATTTCACAAGATCACAGAATAACGTTCAATATGACTCAGATGATAATCTGCTCAATAGGTTCTATACAGACTGCAGCCTGATGTTTACAAACTACAGAGGAAATGTTCTAGAATATTCCTCATGACACTTCATCCCCATGACTTGAAGTCAGCCATAAGAATACACACAGCCAGATAGACCAAAGGCCTAGTAGGGAATTTGCAAGTCATTTGCAAGCAAATATTACTGCTTCTAAGAACATTTGACAATAACACCCTTGGCGGTTTCTATTCAGTCAAGTAATGGTTAGCATCAAATGTAGTCTTGCTGAGAAGTGATGGGAATATTTGTTGAACTAGGATATTATTAATGTTCACAAAATTGTGGGGAAATGTAAAAGTGGCTTCGAAATACTATTTCAGGTATCAGCAGTTATGTCCAACATCTGTCACAGTCATTGTATCTGCGTCAGGGGCTGCAGTGTTTCCATGCTCATTTTCAGAGCATTTTCCTGAGGCTCAGAGAAGAACATGATTAGACTCAGAGGCTGTACCAGAGATCTGATAGCCTAAATGACTATGAAAGCGCTTGAAATGTTCTCAAGCTCTTAGAATCACTAGTGACCAACCTCCAGGGCTACTTAGGTATATGGTTCTTTTCTGCTTTTAGTGTTTAAGGCATTTGGCTGATATTTTTTTCATTTGTTTTCGTTCATATATTCATTTGTCAGAAGCATCCCAGTAGGTCAGGCCTGTAATTCCAGAAAGTGCTGGGAACGTGTCTCAAGTGGTAGAGCTCCCATCTTGCAAGTTCAAGACTCTTAAGTTCAAATGCTAGTGCTGAGAAAGAGAAGAGGAGGAGGAAAAGAAAGAGGAGAAAGAGGAAGGAGAAGAGGAGGGGAAGACAAAGGGAAGAGAAAGAGGAAAAAGAAAAGAAAAGGAAAACCCTCACCACTGCCACTGCTTCCTCCTCTTCCTTATCTTCTTCTCCTCTTCTTCCTCCTCCTCTTTCTTCTCTTCCTCCTCCTTTTCCTCCTCAATGGAATTATGTCTTATTTCATCTGTTGAGATGAATTTAGGCCAGTATAGAAGATATAATAAATACTTTGTTGGGTGATAACATGTCTTCCATCCAAATTGTAAGCTTTCTGTAATTGATGTGGTAAAAGTAGTGGGTGTAATGGTAAAACATGAATTGTTTTGTTTTGTTTCACTTGTGCTTAAACCGGGGCTCAACCTCACAGCCTCATGCTCTCATTTGGGCTTTTGTGCTCAAGGCTACCACTTTGTGCTACCACTGGAGCCACACCTTCACTTCTGGTTGTTTTCTGGTTTATTGGGGATAAGAGACTCACCAACTGTTCTGCCTAGACTGACTTTAAACTGCAATCCCCGACCTCTGCCTCCTTTGCAGTTAGCGTAAGCCACCAGCACCTGGTATGAATGATTATTTTGTAAGTCAAGGTAATTGGTTCAATATTCTTTGTTCAGTTTCTAAATTTGGGAAGTATTTTAGGAGTAGAAAATATCAGTTTCTTCAAGAATTTTTAAATAAGTTGAAAACAGCCATTGAAAAGTGATTGTTAACAGCTGTAAGCTTCTTTTATTCAACCATTCATTTCCAACTACCTATTCGTCTGCTCATCTACCTCTCATATTAACATAAAAACTAATTTGTCCTTCTTCTAAACAAGTTCCCATAAAGTAGTTATGTGATCTTAGACAGATTTTTTTTTTTAACGCTGTAACAGGGTTTGACCTTAGGAGCTGAGCACTGTCCCTTAGTGCTCTATCTACCACTTAAGCCATAGCTCCACTTCTGTCTTTTAGGTGATTAATTGGAGATAAAGAATCTCATGATTCCATATCTTTGCTATGATAAAAATGGAAAGACTTAGAAAAAAATCATATTAAGTGAAGTAAGCCAGACTCAAAGGAACATAGGCTCAATGGTTTCCCTCATTTGTCATAATCAGTAGAAACCTTGGGCTCTCCTAGCAGAGATTTACAATAGAACAAAACCTAGATACATAAGGCCATATAGTATGATGCTAAATGAAAGGACCTCTAGGATATAGAAACAAAAGCCATATAATGAGTGATTGTTGTCCATAATGTACTATGTTATCTCTCATCTCTTTTGCTGTCCCTTGGTTATCTCATATTGTTACAGTATCTCACTTTGTTATCTGATATATTTGTATTTGGTTATTTGAAATTGGATAGGGAAGGGGGAAAACAAGATAAGGGGTGGGGGTCGGGGGGAGGGAAATGGGGACCAAGACATGAGAAAGGGTATCAATGAATGTGAATTAATGCACCTTCTATCTGGAGAATATAATGTAACCCTTCTATTAATTACAATAAAAAATATGAAAAAAAGAATATAATAATAAAAAAAAGAATCTCAAGGACTTTTCTTCCCAGGCTAGCTTTTAACTGTGATTCTCAGATCTCAGCTTTCTGGGTAGCTAAAATTACATGTATGACCCGCTTCGTTTGGATAATTTTTTTTAACCTCTCTAGTCTCTGCCCTATTCCAAAATGAGAATCATAATTGTGCCTACTCAGAAAAAATGGTCACATGGGCTGGGAGTTTGCCTAGTGGTAGAGTGCTTGCCTAGCATGCACGAAGACCCAGGTTCGAGTCCTCAGTACCACATACATAGAAAAAAACCGTCACATCAGTTGTTTTATCTGCAACATTTAGCCCATGCCCTGATAATTGTATGCATTTGATCAATTTCGCTGTTTTTCCTCTTTGTCACATGGGAGTTTGTGGCCCATTTGTTAGGGCTGCACAGTGTAAGGCTTGATCACAGTAGCAGGTAGCAGTGGACGCCTGGGTGTGCATGTGGCTCCTTACACACCAAGGAGGATGGGCCAAAAGCAAGGAGTGAATAGAAGAAGCCAGGCCTCAGTGACCAACGTAGTAACAACCCAACTTTGTAGTCCTTCAGAGCCCTCGCTCCTGCTGGCATGGCCAAGCTCCTTAGCAAGGAAGGTGCCTTGCTGTGTCTCCTCTCCCTGCCTTCCAGTGATCATTTCACTTCCCCTTCCCTGTCTGTTGCTTTGCCTTCCACAGCTCGGAAGTCAAAGAAGTTGGGGAAGTTAAAAGGGATTCACGAGGAGCAGTCACAGCAGCCACCACCACCGCCACAGAGCCCCGAGGAAGGGACCACGTACATCGCCCCGGCCAAGGAGCCCTCGGTGAACACGGCGCTGGTCCCACAGCTCTCCTCCATCTCCCGGGCCCTCACCCCATCCCCGGTCATGATCCTGGAGTCCATCGAGCCCGAAATCGTCTACGCCGGCTACGACCCCTCCAAGCCCGACACCGCCGAGAACCTGCTGTCCACACTCAACCGCCTGGCTGGCAAGCAGATGATTCAGGTGGTGAAGTGGGCGAAAGTACTCCCAGGTAGGACTCCACGCCAGCCACGTGGCCATCTGCAGCGCAGCTGGCCTGCCAGAGTAGGGGGCTTGGCCCTAGTAGCCAGGCTGGAGGCCAGCCTTCTCTAGGACATACTCATGTCAGAGTTCAAGACAGGTACTGAGACTGAGGGACAGTGCTCTGAAAGTCTGGGCAGTGAGCTCACTGCTGAGAATGCACAGTTCAGGGTTCTGCTGCTCGTACACACATCAGGGCTTAGACTGGAGGCATGGAGACTTCCAGCCTGAAAGTATTCATAAGATAAAAATGCACTGGGCTGGTGAGATCCTCAGAGCAACTTCTTGGATGCTCAGAAGTCAGGATCGTCTAAGCAAGAGCTAAGGCCTGGCATCCAAGTTGTAAAGGACCCTGAGCAACTGTCCTGCCTAAAACCTACCACCTTACCTTGTCCCGGGTCACAGAGCATAAGCAGTTTCTTAGATTGTCCTGGTCAGACAGAAGCAAAGACAAACATGAGGGATTGCTTCAGTGGGTGATGCCTACAAACAGAGCTGCACCCCCAAAGAATCGCATGATGCCTCTGGGAGCAGAGAAGGTGAAGGCCAAGGCCCCTCCTGGAGTAGCCAAGGATGCCTGTGACACTACAGTCTTGATCCCAGGCTAGGGGGAGCATGGTGTAGTATTTCTTTTTTCCTTCTTTTACTTTATTTTTTTGTCTGTCATGGGGCCTGAACTTGGGGCCTGAACTTGTGGCCTGGCACTGTTCCTGAGCTCTTTTACTCCAGGCTAGTACTCTACCACTTTGAGCCCAGCACCAATTCAGGTTTTTCTGGTGGTTAATTGGAGATAAGCGTCTCGGGGGATGTTTCTTCCCAGGCTGGCTTTGAACTTTGATCTTTAGATCTCAGCTTCCAAAAGACAGAGTAGCTAGGCTAACAGGTGTCAGCCACCAGTGACTAGATGCTGTAGTATTTCTTAAGTACCACAAAGTCATTGAAAACTGAAATCTTAGGTCATTCTGCAGATGTGCAGATGCCTTTGAATGTGGTGCTGCTAATTGTGGGTGGGGCTAAAACAAGTCTTTACATGTAAACAACAGCTGTGTCGGTGTGGCCAGAGTTCAGGCTGTGACCTACACCAAACGTCTCTCCATGACTGAGGGTGAGTTTAAAAAATACACCATTGAGGGGGGCCGGGAGTTTGGCCTAGTGGTTAAAGTGCTTGCCTAGCATGCATGAAGACCCGGGTTAGATTCCTCGGTACCACATACATAGAAAAAAGCCGAAAGTGGTGCTGAGGCTCAAGTGTTAGAGCTCTAGCCTTGAGAAAGTCCAAGGACAGTGCTCAGGCCCTGAGCTCAAGCCCAGGACTGGCAAAAAAAAAAAAAAAAAAAAAATGAACCATAGAGGCCTATCAGAGCCTGCACAGGTGATTCCTACCTAGAATCCTAGCTACTCAGGAGCCTGGAATCTGAGGATCACGGTTTGAAGCACAGGTGGACAGGAGAGCCCAGAGATTCTTACCTTAACCACCAAAAAGCCAGAAGTGCAGCCATAGCTGAAGTGGTAGAGCATTATCAGCCTTGACCGAAAAAGCTAAGGGACAACTCCCAGGCCCTGAATTCAAGCTCTAGTACCCATATAAATACATGAATGAATGAATGAATGAATGAATGAATGAATGAATGAATGAGTGAAGTGTTGAGTAGGGCCAGGCATGAAGCACACAGTGGATAGTAAGTAGCCCACCCAGTGGGTAGACCTGTAGGCTTGATTTGGGGGTCTATTGGACAAGCTGGCTGGGAGCTGTTCACTGAAGAAGCTGCTTTCTGGAATGTTCTTACATGCTAAGTGTATATCTGTGGTTAATTGTTCTGTTCTTCAGGATTTAAAAACTTGCCTCTTGAGGACCAAATTACCCTAATCCAGTATTCTTGGATGTGTCTATCATCATTTGCTTTGAGCTGGCGATCCTACAAACATACCAACAGCCAATTTCTCTATTTTGCACCAGACCTCGTCTTTAATGAGTAAGTACCTATTAATTAGCTCTCATGAAACAAACTGCAGCTATTCATTATGTTTTTCCCTCCTATAATTTCTGAACAGATGTACCTGTGTGAAAGAATCTACTGCAAGTCAAAAATCAGCCGATTTTTGACGACTTAAAAATTACTTATTATGACAATAGGATGTATAGGCTTCTGGACACATAAATCAGTGTCTGAAAATCCTCCAGGATCGTAAATGGGAACTATCCCAAACGGAAGATGATCCAGTTGGCACTGGAAACTCAGCTGGTACAAAGCCATGGTTAATAGAAAACAGTCTCTTTGGTGTCTCCTCCACTTGGGAGACGATCTGATTTCTAGGAATGTGAATATGTAAGGGGTCGGGTTTTTGTGAGCATCATACAGTGATTGTGTTGTTAACCATATACAGCTGTTCGACGTGTTTTCATGACAACCATAATTGCCCTTCTTTTCAGTCATAAAAGAAGACTAGATGGTACTCTGCAGTGAAACTTTTTTTTTCCAGTCTTACTATGCATTTTAAAAGATTGAAAGAATTTTAATAGGCTTTTTTCATTGCCTATGAATTCCTTCCTATTTTAAGTTTGCATTTTAATACTGTTTGCATTCCACATTTGCACGTTTCTTTCACATTGATATATAATGGTGCTTGTTTGTGCTTGTTGGGTCAAGAAACATTTAGCAGGGAACACTGGAATTAGGATTGTAACCACGGCCCTATTCTCTGAAATAGCTGTCTCTGGAGACATGAAAGTAGGAACTTTGGAAATGAAGGTGGCAGATGATGGCTATGTTGTAAGAAAGGAAGAGACCTGTGCCAGGACACCTCAGTCATTCTACCTGAGGGACCATTTCCACCCAGTATGGTACACCAAGAAGGTGACTTTGTTCCAAAGAAATGTCAGCAGCATGGGTTGGTTGTTGAGGGGTTTTTGGCAACTATAGAAGTATTCATGCTAAGCGGGTACGGTGGCTCACACCTATAATCCTAGCTACTCAGGAGGCTGGGATCTGAGGATCACAGTTCAAAGCCAGCCAGGGCACTAAAGTCCATGAGACTCTTTTTTTCATATATTTTTTACTATAATTAATAGAAGGGTTACATTATATTTGCCAGATAGAAGGTGCATTAATTCACATACATTGATACCCTTTCTCCATGAGACTCTTTATCACCAGTTAACCACTAGAAAAGAGGAAGAGGCACTGTGGCTCCAGGGGTAGGGTTGTAGCCTTGAGCTGAAGAGCTCAGGGACAGCACCCAGGCCCAGAGTCTGACCAAAAAAAAAAGTATTTATTCTAGAACAACATAATTGTTTTTTACCAAAAGCATAAAGCAAAGCCAAATGACTGACATGCACCATGTTTTCAGTGTTCCTTTCATTCATATGTAGCATATATCCAACTTCCAAGTCCTTTCTAGCAGTATATAATAGTTCATTATTTATGTGTATGATTATGAGGATAAAGTTCATGGTGAAGAAACACAATATCACACATAGTAGTGACTGACATCTGTAATCCTAGCTACTTGGGTGCTGCATGTCAGAGTCCCTTGGGTTCAAGGCCAGTCAGGACATGGGAGTTTGTGAGGCTTTATCTCACCAAGTAGCTGAGCATGATTGCATGAACCTGTTGTCCCAGATATGGGGGAACGCAAGGGCTAGGCACAGTGGAATGTACCTGTCAGCTCCAGTGATATGAGGAAGTACGGGGGAGTCGCCGTCCATACAGGCCTGGTCCCACAGCAAGACCTTACCACAAAAATAATCGGTGCAGGAAAGAGTCTGGAGGTATGGCTGAAGTGGTAGAGAGCCCACCTAGTAAGTGTGAGGCCATGGGTTCAGTTCCAAGTACTGCCACACAAACAGGAATCAAGACATACATTTCATCAACAGAAGCACTGCTGTATGAAAGCAGAGAAACAAAGCCTACTAGATGGCTGGTGTTGGCTCTCTACTCTGGAATGGATCTGAAAATGTCTGCTGGTCTCACTCTGCAGCTCAGGGTGGAAGACAGGAAAGGAAACACATCCAATTTTCATTAAATGCACAGATGAAAATGCGACCTAATACTTTACTGCAGAACTTTTCTTATTATGAACTCAAAAGCGTTCAGATTTGTATTAAATGATTAATTATTCAATTTTACCTTGAAACAATGAGCCATATATTGCTGCAGCTCTCCCAATGCGTATCAATTCCACACACATAGGAAAACTCCCACTTAAGCCTGTAATGAAAGCTTTGCATTTTTCCCCGGAAATGAAGATTTAGTATGGTGCTCTCATTGAAGCCTGGCCTAATAGTTTAAAATTTAAAGTCTATTAAAGGCATATGTATACTGGCTTAAGTGGCAGCCTCTTCAGCCCAATGTCGTCAAGCTCCAGACCTGGCTGAGAGCAGGGCTCTGTGTTCCACTGGGGTCTTTGTTGTGTAAGCCTGGTCAGAGCATGCCCGTGGCGGCTCTGGGTGAGGGGAGGAATGCTGTGATAGCCATTCCCTAAGGAGCCAGCTCAACAGGCGACAGTGTTGATGAGAGCTGGCTCCCCTCGTGGCTGGTTCCTGTGTCTTCTCTCCTCTGTCCTCAGTCCACTTCCCTTTCTGCTCCTGTCAAATTAGAACTCCCCCCGCCCCCCCACACATATACACCTCTTTTCCTTCTGTCACTAAAAATCTAGCTTCCTGAAATTCCCTTTTTTTTTTAATCTTCTAGGTTAAGTATGAGGAAATAAACTTGGAAACCAGAAGTTTTCCCTTTCTGGTACCTTATCTTTTCATGGTTTCCTGTGAAAACCCAGCAGCTGGGAGCCCTAGTCCACAGCATATGGTGGTGGGGTGTTAGCCATCAGGTGTGTGCTCCAGCCCCCTCCACCCCCCCCTTCCATCTAGGCAAGGTCACTCGTGCCCAACCCTCAGAGACAACCAAATGAGGTTCCCAAGAAAGAGCAAGGCAGGTTCCTACATGGAAGAGTTTCCAGAGCAGGCATGAGACCACTGTTTCCTCCTGAGCCTGGTGGAATTGTACGAGAAGAACCACTCATTCCAAGCGGAAGGCACATGTGGGTTGGCATTCCCAGCTGCCATGACTCTCCCCATACCCTCTCGGCGAGGCCCACTCACAAAAGAAAAGGTCAGAGATTGCTTCGCCATTCCTTCCACCCATCCTTCTTGAGCAACAGACAGAACCCTGGAAGCAAAACAAAACCATCTTCCTTCTAGGGGCATACACTGCAATGACTAGGGAATCGGTGGCTGGAAGAGCCCTGAAGGCCAGGGCAGCCCCGGGGCCCACAGCTCAGATGGGGATCCACCATCCTCTGTGCAGCAGCAGAACTGGAATAGTCTTCCAGTGAACTCCCTCAGAGGCCTTGCTGGCCTCGGTCAGCCGCATCCATTTGCACTGGGCGCCCTGCAGCCCGCAGGCCCTTTGGACAGGTTGCTTTACACAAGCCAATCACTCTCCCAGCCTCTCCCAGTGCATAATACTCCATAATACTCAGAGAAACCATTTTCCACATCACCAGAGTCGACTCCTCTATCATTTTATTCTGTTCTTATTTTCCTCATAGTTGTTTTTACAGTCCCCATCTCCACCACCATCACTGGCCCTCGGAGGGTGGGAGCCTGGCCTCTGGGCTGACCGTCCATTGCCAGCACCTAGAATGAACGAAGGGTTCATTCAGAAGTCTGTTTTCAACATCCTTTCCTGCTGCCTCTCTGTGTATTCTCTGCTCTGGCCATACTGCTCTTTCTCTCCCTCGGTCCTGTCTCTGCCTGCATTGCTCTGGTCCCAGATGTTCTCCTATCTGCCCTGCAAACCCAGCCCCAAAGAGGTTTCCACCCTCTCTGATGATTCTCTCCCTCCCCCTCTCCTCTCCCCTTGTTGGTTGTTGTTGCTCTGGAAATGGAAGCAGTGTCCTCCACCAGAGAGCCGGTCCTGCCTTCTCTGGGGTCACAGGACTACTACTGAGGTACATCCCAACAGGTGGTGTGTCATGAGAGAGAAACTGCAGGGCTCCTTATTGAGTTCTGATTAAAGGAAGTCCACAGAATTTCAAAATCAAGGGGAAGATTCGGACATGTCAGTAGTCTTAATTTTATAAACACAGTACAGGGACGAGGGTGTCGATCTGGTTTTATGGGGTCACGCTGGGGCGGGTGGAGTTACGTTGATTTCACCAGTAATGAATGATGCAGTTGTTCTTCATGTCCTGAACAAAATCTGCTTTGTGACAGATGTTTGGAATTGTAATAAGAAAGGACACGTGACTAATCTCCAATAGATTAATTGAGCTCAGAATTCATTTTTTTTGTCTATTTAGGCAGACAGTCTATCCGCTTTGGGGGTGATTCAGACAAAAGGAGCTCCCTCTCATGCAGCAATAAGCAATGTGGTACCTCAAGAACATTTGCTAGGGTGCCCTTAGAGTCATGGGTATCGCAGAATCCATGCTGCTGGAGTCTCTGGAGCTTGGGATGTTTTCTTCCTGCACAGGATAATTTTGCAAAGTCAGTTGCTGTGCGCCTTCCCCAGCTCCATCCATACACTCTGCGTGGCCTCTGCGGATGTGAGCCTGTGGTCTGTGGCTATAGACACAGCTGTCTACTGGGTTTTACCAGAGCAAATGCCTTTGTGTAGTGTGGGTCCTGGGTGCTGGCGTGCTGAGCTTCTCCAGGAAGATGGTGTCACAGTGTCTGTTATAGGTACCTTTTCTGTAGTAGGAAAGTGGTTCACTGACAGCTTTACCCTACCATAGTCCAGTTCTAATTCGAGAATTAACTCTGTTTCACATTCCAGAGCTTTAATAGTTGTTGGATAAGAATCCTACCTTTATATGCTGCTCCTCCATTTTTTATCAATAAACTATGGTCACTTCCTGAAATTAAACAATGCTTTTTCATGCTTCAACCCAACATCTCCCAGCATGAAGCAATAATGATTCCCTGGAAGTTTTCTATCTTCCATTTAGCCTTTGGTGAGGTCTGCAAATCATTAAAGTTTAAGAAATTGAAATCTAAAGCCTGAAAATGAGACTCAGTAATGGAAACAGTCTTCTGCTGGGAAAATGGCATTTCTTTATTTCCTCCCTCTGTGTAAGGCATCCCTTGATATGCAGGATGAGGGGTTTCAGGTCGCCCACCATGGGTACCAGTATCAAAGAGTGTTTGAGTCCCTTTCCAAAAAAAAGTTGTCTTTGCCTATAACCTACTCCCCTCCTCCTTGATATTTTAAATCACTTGTGGATTACTAAATAATGCAAAAGCTACATAAGCAATTATTGTATGATTTAAGGAATCATGACAAGAAAAATAAGTCTGTCTATACATTCACTTCTGATACAATAGTTTTCCAGTCTGTTTGACCTGTAGTTGGTGGATCCCCAAGTGCCAGAGCCGCAGACATGGAGGTCAGCCTGACACCAGGCCGACTGGAAGTCTTAGTGGACGAGGCGAGCAGTTAGTAAATGCTCATGAGAGTCCATACTCACTTTGGCATTGAAGAATAAGGCTCTGAGGCCAGCCCACGTCCATGCCGATCCTAGAGTGCTGTTGTTACTGCGGTTTGATTCGCTTTCCAAAAGAAATTTCGTGGAATAAGTAAATCATTGTAGTTTAGTCAAGAACTAGAGCCAGGACATATATAGACTTCCTTACCAATGCCAAGAATAAAAAATAAAACTGGTTTGTTAAACCTTTAGCTGTCCAATTAGTTCCTAGTGGGAGAGAAGTCCCTGTAGGGTAGGGATGGAGGGGCAGCCCTGCTCACCCTTCCACTCTAGGTTTGACAGATGGAAGCTATGTGACTGGCCTCTTGTGGAATCTGGACTGTCCTACATCATTCTCAGCATCCATTAACATGAGTGGAAATTCTGACTGCTGTGTTCCAGTGGCAGGTCTATGGAAACACATTCTTTCTGGAACATCAGTTCTGGTGCCAAACAAGACCCTGGATGGGCTTTTAGCTCTTACTAGAGTTGACCATGTTACAATTAATAGAAAATAGATGAATGTCACTGAGACTAACAGGACATACAATGCGCTCTCTAAGGAAAGCAAAACAGACAGCATCGTCAAATAATGTCCACACCTGGTGGCTGAATTCTGTCCTGGTTATGAATCAGTTGCATAAATACAATAAAAATGAGTAGACGTTAGAGGCACAACTGGCAAAATGGGCCTCCTACAATAGGCTCTGTTGGTCAGTTAAGGAGACATCACAAATGACTGTGAAAAAGTCGGACAGTAAGCTGGAATAATATGAATGTCCAAATTGAGGTCATCTTTATTCTAATTAAAGTTTGAAAAGGGAAGAAAAACTGTTTGTACATTCTGGGTTTTTTTATAACAAGCCTGAGACCAGGACCATCTGTTACACTGACCACGTAGCAGATGTTAGGCTAATGCAGACACGGTGATGTGGTGTGTACTATCAGATGTTGTGACTGGACTCTCAGCTCCGCTAGGAGCTCAACTTGTTTAACTCTCCGCTGTGAGGCTGGCCATAATGCCACCCCCATTGCACATGAAGTACATCATTCCTAGAGCCGATTTCAAGGAGTAATCACAGTCTTGCTGACAGAATCCCTGGCCAGTCCACTTAGGAAGAGTTTAAACCCAATTACCCATTTCTTTGGTTTGTGTCTATCTACAAAGAAGCACCCAGCTCAAAGCCTGTGAAATCCATTGTTTAGCTATTCTTGGTTATTACTAGCTTATTTCATGTACCACTCCCATTTCTGTGGACGTGGGCACCACACAGAAGTCAGCCAAAGAAAGACCCATGCCCGAGTAGGGAGAAGGGGACAGAGATCCCTTCCTGTGGCTCCATCTTAAATAAAACAGTGGCCATGACTGGGTGCTGGGGTGACAGGGTGCAGTGTAGCATGTAGCACAGTGCTGCTAAAGTCTTCGGTAAGAAATAGCATTGCTCTTTTTAGGTTCCTATGGGTGGAGAGATCGGGGAATCCTCTTGCTTTGGCATGTATAAAATCGGCTTACGTGAAAACATCAGTTATGAAAAAATGTGAATGTGTGGCAAGGGAAAGGAGTGATAACAGAAGTTCTGTTTTTTCTCCCAATAAGGCAGCAGCACCACAACCAACAGGCCTTTGAGGAACTGTTCCTGAGTGACCTTCGGAAATCGTGGTTTATTAAAGAATTTTTACCCTTCCTGTTTCTGAAAAGTATTGAGTGTAGCTTGCAGTAGCTTGCAATAAAAGCACAGATAAAGTAAGTCTGAAAAATCCACGGAGACACAGAATAACAAAACTGGAGCTGTAATAATAGAGGATACATATTTCGAAGCTTAGAAGAAGAGTAAAGTAGCTGATTCCCTAAGAGACATCACATAATTAAGCACAAATATCAACTCCTTCATTTCTGTTTAACTATAGCAAGTATAGTCAGTAGTTGTAGAGACTCTTTGTTTTTTTAATTTTCAAAACTTTTTAAAATAGTAGCACACACAGAAGTTCTGTCATCTTGACCTGCTGAAATGTACAGTAGTAGTATGTACATCCACTCTTTTGTCAGAGCATTCTCCAGAATCTTCTCATGTTGGAAAACTCAAATTTTGTACTCATTAAACATGGGCCAGTTACTTCACCTCCTTGTCCGCTTTCACAGAGACTTTCAAATAACTCCGTGCTTGCACTTTGTGAATAATGTCTATTTGAGCTGTATAAGGTGGAACCTTAAATAGAAACAAGAGTGGCCCCATGGTTAGTGGGTTCAGTGGATTGTCCTCATGATATAGAATTGTATGACTACATTAACGTACAGTGGTGGCAAGGTGCCTTGAGTTCTGTAGATGCAACAGTTGTTCAGATTACATTGGGACTGACTTAAAAGCAGACAGCAAGCACACAATCTTTCAAATTTTGACACCTTGCCCAGTATAATTTTAATGGGAGTTTTCTTTTTTAATGTAATTAATAGAAGGGTTAAAGTTCTATTCACCAGATAGAAAGTGCATTACTTCACACACATTGATACCTCTTCTCATGTTTTTGTCCCCATTTCCCTTCCCCACCCCTCCCCTCATCTTGTTTCCCCCCCTTCCCTTCCCTATTTAAAAGAAACAAATAATCGTATATACAATATACCAGATAACAAGGTAAGATACTGTAACAATATGAGAATAACCAAGGGACAACAAAAGAGATGAGAAATAACATAGTACAAAGTTTCCCTCATTTATAATAGTTAGTACAAACCTTAGACTCTCCTAGCAGAGGACTACAATAGCTCAAAACCTAGATGCACAAGACCATATAGGATGAGGCTACATGAAAGGACCTCCAGGATATGGAAACAAGAGCCATATAATGTGTGATTAATGGGAGTTTTTCTACTCCCTGCTATGATTGTGTGGACAATCTTCATTTCTAGCCCCAAATTCTTTCAATGCAAGAAGAAAAAATATTTTCTAACCCAGAATGTTCTTTTTTTTTTGTTTCAGTTGGAATTTGGTTTGGATGATTTGTATTCTTTTAATTTGATATTTCAGAACTATTTACAAATGATCATATGATTTTGGTTTTTAAAATGGATGTTCTGAGAGAACAGATGAATTTGTAACTGAATAAAACTGGTTTCTTACTCGAGAAAAATCTCAACTTTACTAAATTGGTGAATATCTTTCAAGTACTAGTACTAGTGTACTATAGCTTACTCCTTTAATCCTAGATTTCGGGTGGCTTGGGCAAGAGAATTGCAAGTTCAAGGCCAGTCTGGGACTTGGAAAATAGTGATTTATTCCTCTCCCTCCCTCTCGTTTTCCCCTACTGCTCTCCCTCTCCCTCTCTCTTCTCTCTTCTCACTTCCTTGTTTTTGCCAGTATTTTAGCCCATCCTGTTTAGAATTGAAAACAAATTTCTATGTCCACTTTGGTTGTTATATTTATTAATCAGCTTTATTCTGTTCTTACATACAATATGTTTAGAAATAAATGACATGCACAAGAATAACTGCTCACAATCCTCAAGACACTAGCAATGGTCAGTTTCTTGGATATGATTTACCTAATACAGGGCTTTTTCCTACCTCCATAATCTCTCACACTTTTGTTCAATGTACTGCTCAAGGATGACTTGAGGAATGCATTTAGTTTTGTATTTTTAGAGCCACTATAAACACATGCTTTACTTCCCCTCAAAATGATACAAAATTATAAGATGAGTAAAAGTATGTAGCAGAGTATCTCTGTAAAGTAGTGTTCTATTAATACCAGTAATGCAACAAAGACTGTCAGCACTTTCTCTGCTTTGGATGTACACTTCTATACATTTAATCTAACTGTGCCAAAATGATGTGTGTAGTTCACCATCTTTTCGAAAGGGCTTGTTTGCATGGAATTTCAGGCTATGTTGAGTCGAATATTCACCTAGAGAACTCAGTGTCATGCCATGGAAATAGCAGTGTAATTTGAAAACATGAAATCTTCACTACACAGTGAGGATCAAAGAATAAACAAGTGAGTGACCATAATGACAAAAGCTATGAGATGCTGCAGATGTGTTTATAATTGGGCTACTGGCAGCAAGAGCTGAAAACTGTGATATCAAAGGCTGGCATTCAGGCCTGGGTTTTACAGAAGAAGACCTGTGTTAAGAACTTGGACTCCTCATCATTAATATAAAGACAGTTCTTCATAATACTTTTCCTGACAGTTAGCAAGAAGAACTCCAGCTCTGGGGTGGGCAAATAATCCAAAATGTCAGCCATGAACTCTTCACCAAAGAGTTAAAAGAGATGCTGCTCATTCCAAAGTGCAAAATAAAAAATGCCTTTGTTAGGTGTGTTATCACACATGAACGGGCTAATCTGTTTTCAGGTGGAATCTTCGTCTCTCAGTAACCTTTAATCTGTGTGTGGATGTTGTGTTCACACCTCTTGAGAGCAGAAACACCTTGGCACGGAGGTGTTTTGCTCATGGTCGATGCCAGACAAGGCACTTGCAGCTTGTGAACGTCTGCCTTCCCGTGGTTCAACATCCCGTGTAAAGAAATTATCATCATAAATGGTATTTCCTTGAAAGGCTATTCCAGGAATTTTGATGCTTTGTAGGTTTGTCTCAGCCACAATGAATGCTGGGCTCTCTAGAAGTATTTTATTCTCTCTTGTTTATTTGGAAAAAGTACCAAAGCAGAAGTGTGGCTCAAGTGGTTACATACCAGTCATGCTTGGAGAAGTCAAGTGAGAGTGCCAGGCCCTGAGTTCTAGCCCCAGTGTACATACACACATGCACACATACACATGCGTGTACACACACACATACACACACACACACACACAAACACCTGCTTCATGTTAAACCCAAACAAGGCAAGATCTTTTGCTGGTCTGTCTCAGGCTCTAGCCAGCGTTTTTCGAGGAACCTGGGTTTCTTGATTCTCATCCTTGGCTCTTGTCTTGGCAGGGAGAAGATGCATCAGTCCGCCATGTATGAGCTGTGCCAGGGAATGCACCAGATCAGCCTTCAGTTCGTGCGGCTGCAGCTCACTTTTGAAGAGTACACCGTCATGAAGGTTCTGCTGCTGCTGAGCACCGGTAGGCCTGGCTCCACCCTGCGCCTGGATGTGGTCGGGCCAGCAAGTAGCCCAGCCTGTCCATATAGAACAGAATATACACAGGAGATGGGATGGGGCTTTGGCCTTTAATGAGCTAAGTGACTTTGTGCACATGAGAAAGCACAACCTTTGATCGCATCACCCAGCAAGCCACAAAATACAAAAGGACACACAAAAACAGAGGATTGCTGTGTGTGTGGTGCGATTGGAAAACTCTGGTAACATGCGCTACCATCATGGGGCTCGTACTGTAGACAAGACAAAGACAACCGAAACACTGCGGGCAGTATGGAAGGCCCAGTGGGTCCAAGAAGGAAAAACGTAAAGATCTGGGGATGGGAGAACAGCGGGGACAATGGTGTGGCTGGGGTGCAGCTGGGTCACAGCTGGATCCAGGAAGGGTTATAGATTAGACGTGAGCACAGGATGTGTTCCTGTTAGGAGAGTAAGTGTGTGTGTGTGTGTGTGTAAGGCCAGGGAGGATGGTGGGGAAGAAGAAAAACAGAGTCAAAGGCATATAGAAGCAGTAACACATTGGTGGGGCCTGGTTTCTCCTGTTAACGTCCAGGTTTTACGTATCTGTTTTGTTGTCAGGGCATTCATTCCATATCATGCTGGTGAACAGTGGTGGGGAATGAGGGTGGGGTGTAGACTGGACCAGATTGCTCAGTCTCCACTGAGAAAACCCAAAACTTTATCAGGTAGGCCATGGAGTGTGGCACAGGAGGCTTTGAGCATGTGGTGGGACTGAGCTGTGTCTCAGGCTTCAGAAAGACGTGTCCAGGAGCAGAGTGGGATAAAGGGAGGCTGCAGGGCATTCTCAGGAGAAATCCTGTCACGGAGGACTTCGGGAAGCTGTCACAGGATGATTGGTGTGTGCTGGACAGCTGCTGGCGCCTTCTGAAATCATGCAGACTTGACCTTGAGAACTGAAAAGAAGGGGCAATAAAAAGTAGGATAAAAGTGCTGGTGGTTCATGCCTGTAATCCTAACTACTCGGGAAGCTGAGATGTGAGGACCATGGTTCAAAGCCAGCCTGGGCAGGAAAGTTCATGAGACTCTTATTTCCAATTAACCATCAGTACTGGAAGAAAAGCTGTGGCTCAAAGTGGTAGAGTGCTAGTCTTGAGCAAAATTTGCTCAGGGGCAGAGCCCAGGTCCTGAATTCAAGCTCCAGGACTGACCACACACACGCACACACACACCAGCAGAGTGTGTTAGAAGACAGAAAGATGCCATTAATAGAATTATATTAAGGGGAAGATTTTGTGTGACATGGAATACAGGTTAATCTATGCCAGTGCTATATTCTGATGGTGATAGCTGGGAAATGGGGGTAATTTAAGAGTAGAATTGAGAAGGTAGCATTGAAATGTTAAAAAATACATTTCATGGCTGAAGCCCAGTGGCTGTGGGTTCTCTTGGCGTGTAGAAGAGAAGAAAGCCAGTTGAGTTTTGTTAAAGGCACCATGGAGCTGGTGGGAGAGACAGACTCTCGGATAGCGCCAGGCAATGTGGTTTGGGGGCTAAGAGCCAGGGACACAATGGCATTTGCAGAAATGGTTGAGAAGTGGTGGGAGTGGGGCTCTAGGCACGGAGCCGATTCTAGGTAGGCAGAAACTTGCAGACTGATAGGAAGCTTCTGTAGACTGCCACGTTTAGGGAGAGTTGGCTGTGTGAGGTTCCAGAGGAGACAAGAGAGGACAGAACCAGCCGAACTAGCCATGGCTGGAGTGCTGGCCACAAGGATTGGGAAGTAGCTGGAATGTGTAGAGTCTGCGGTAGAAGAGCAGGCTCTCGAGCTGGGTGGTCAGGGTGGAACAGGCAGCAGGGAGCAATTGGCTCTGAGGAATGAGTCTGGGCTACAGTGATGAGAGCCGGAAGTGGACATGGAATCTTCCATTTCCAGCGTCAACCAGGTATTGCCTCATCTAATGCTTGCAGCCACCTTGTGAGATTGACAGCCCAATTCCCATGTGGAGAGAGCAGTATGTCAGGGTTTGGACCAGGGACTTGGGCCTCCTATCCAGGGTTGACCCCCTTCTCTCAGGAGCCTGAGCCTCGGCTGAGGCCTGGTGACACGGCAGCCGGCAGCCAGGACAGCTGAGTGTTGGGTTATCAGGGCGGGACCAGCGGTTGGCAGCTGTGTTTTGTGTGACCAGTGCACGCTGGGTGTGTGTGGAGGAGGGTTGCTTTGGGCCTTCTGTGTTTTATGTGCATGCCCTGTGACTGCTCAGGGAAGGCCTGTCCTCTGCAGTGTGCCACAGGCCTCAGCACTTGCAACCATCGCAGCCCGCCCTCGCTCCCAGACAGAAGCTTTAGGGTGGTGTGGTGGAGCGCGGCATAAGCTAGCTTTTAACTGCAGTCCTCTAGTCTTAGCCTCTTAATAGCTAGGATAAGAGGCATGAGCACCTAGCTTCAGTTATCTAATGATTTCTTTAATGACAGGGAAAAGCAAAACGAAGCAGCAAGCAAACATAAGAAAAGAATTTCGAGAATCACAGACCACTCAGACTCTAATAGACTTCTTTTGCTCGTCTGTGCTTGAATGCATGAAAACTGTTCCTCTTTAGGAATGTGAAATTGCTCACCTGATATCCGTTCAGCACATGGAGATGCTTAGTGATGACATCAAGAGTCTCGCATTCCTGATGATTGCAGAGAAAACCAACCAACCCTTGCTTCCGTTGTCTCTGTACTTCCTCAGCCCAGAAATGCTGGATGTCCTCCAGCAGCTCCGCTGTACTTAATAAGCGAATTCAGAAACTCTGGGCAGCCTTCCAGAACCTGAGGTTTTGCTTAAGTTCCCTTTATTTATTGGTTTGTTTCAACTTCTAAAAAAAAGAAATCTGGCTGAGAAGCCGGTACAGTATATTTCAGTTGGAGAAGTAAAATGCAAGTAATAAGATGTGATATGAGATGTTATCATTGTGAGTCTTTTTGATAAAACAGCTCATCAGAATCTGAAAGTCTTTGGTCATACACAGTTGCACCAAACTATATTGGAATAAGGTAGTGAAATTTACTCTTTTCATGATGGGTGACTTTTTCTAATATACAGATAGTAATATCTATGCAAATATCTGTGTTGAAACATTAAAGGTTTAATTACAAATATGTTGTTCTATAGATTACCAGTATAGGCTATTATTTGTAAACTTTCCGTTTCTTGTAGAAAAAATTTTAAGTTAATAGTGGATAGTAGATCTACAAAGAACCGTAATTAACATCCTGTGTTTTTTTTTTACTATATATATATATATGTATATATTCCTTTTTGTTGGTCATGGGCTTGAACTCTGGGCCTGGGCACTGTCCCTGAGTTCTTCAACTCAAGGGTAATGGTCTATCACTTTGAGCCACAGCACTGCTTCCAGTTGTCTGGTTGTTAATTGAAGATAGGAGTGACACAGACTTCTGTGCCCAGGCTGGCTTGGAAACACAACCCTCAGATCTCGGCTTCCTGAGTAGCTAGGAATAAAGACATGAGCCACCAGAACCTGTTATATTTTAAAACTTTTAACTTTTCTTTTTTTGCCAGTCCTGGGGCTTGAACTCAGGACTTGGGCACTGTGCTTGGACACATTTTGCTCAAGGTTAGCTCTGCCACTTGAGCCACAGCACCACTTCTGGCTTTTTCTGAATTGAACCCAGGGCTTTATGCATGCTAGGTGAGCACTCTACCACTAGGCTATGCTCCCAGTCACAAGCTTTTAATTTAAACAACAACAAAAAAAAAATTCTATTCATTTTAGCATGGATGGTTTTTAACTTGTAATGTGAAAGTCAGATAATTTAAAACTACAACTAACATTTGACAGCTTTGAGAATTTGTGCAATTGCAGTTAGGGATTTTCCCCCCTTGATCAACATATATTTGTAAACCACAAGTCAAAAGTCTCCATTAAACTCAAGAATATCAATATAATAGTAGGAGTTAATTCACAAGAAAATTCGCATCTGTAGGGTAATAAAGTTGATTAGGAAACCGTATGCCAAGTTTCAGAACATTTATACAATACTCAGAAACCATTCTTGGCCACCCTACAGTAGCCAAGATCAAGGAAACAATCATTTATAGCAGTTATAAGTAATGAAAAGAGCTAAGAGAGAAGGGAGGAAATCAAGATGAGCGGGGGGGCGGGGGAATGGGACCAGTCATGAGAAAGGGTATCAATGTTTGTGAAGTAATGCACCTTCTATCTGGTGAATATAATGTAACCCTCCTATTAATTACAAAAAAATCTTTATAAAAAAAAAAGAAATGAAAAGAGTGATGTGGATACCACAAGATGTAGATGTGTTTTCCTTCTGTCTTCGTTCCCTAAAAGTGGCCTTGTTTCTCCAAGGTCTGACGAAAGCATGTTGAAAAGCAAACATGGACGGAGACTTTCTACTTCAGTTTAGCTTTCACTCCAGCATCACAGCCTCCTTCTCAGCCCTTTCTCCATGTGGTCCCTCCACTGTATCTTGGGGAAGTCCTGAGTCTGCAAGTCTTCTGGAGTGAATGGACTTATCATGTACTAGGCAAGCACTCCTCCAACTCTACCACAGGCCCAACATCTAAGAAGTATTGCACTCAGATTAGCTTCACTTTGTGTGTGTGTATATATATATATATAAACTTAGCCAGGCTGGGTGCCATTGGCTCATGCTTGTAATCCTAGCTACTCAGGAGGCTGAGATCTAAGGATCAAGGTTCAAAGCCAGCCTGGGCACTAAAGTCCATGAGACTCTTATCTCCAATTAACCACCAGAAAACAGGAAATGGTGCTGAGGCTCAAGGGGTAGAGTGTTATCCTTGAGCTGAAGGGCTCAGGGACAGCACCCAGTCCCAGAGTTCAAGTCCCAAGACTGACAAAGAAAAAAAAAATACCTAGCCACTACATAAAAGGAAAGAAGAAACCCTCTCTCTCATTTTTCTACAGCACTCTAGCTCAAAGAGTCAGCATGACTTGTTCTCATCAAAAGCTTTCCATTTTGGAGCCGGGAGTTTGGCTTAGTGGTAGAGTGTTTGCCTAGCATGCATGAAGACCCAGGTTCAATTCCTCGGTACTACATACATAGAAAAAAGCCAGAAGTGTTGCTGAGGCTCAAGTGGTAGAGCTCTAGCCTTGAGAAAATCCAGGAACAGTGTTCAGGCCCTGAGCTCAAGCCCAGGACTGGCAGAAAAAGAAAAAAAAAAGCTTTCCACTTTGCTGCAGGTGCAGTCACAGTTGTGCTCCCCATTGCATCCCAGGTCATCCTGGAAGGTCACATGACAGCATAGTAGTAGTCATCAGGTCATCCTGGAACAAAGGTAGACATGCTTTTGGGATGGGACATCCTCCCATGGGTAGCTGCCCATTTCCCACAGTGTGTGATGGGTGGACTTGCTAGCGCCCAACTTAGATTGTATCTCTTCAGTTGTCCCACAAAAATCACCATCTCCTTTCCTACCTCTGAGGCCTGGCCATGTCAAGATTCACAGGACCCTGTCATAGCCACGTAGTGTCAGGAGACAAGACTTTGAAGTCAGAGGACTCCGTGCCCATTCTTCCTGCTCTGCCATTCATAGATGAGGCATGTCAACTCAATAATGAACAGTCTGGTTTCCTCATCTATAAAATGAGAATCCTATAATGGGCTTTCTCCTTAATGCTGATGACAGGATTAAAGCGGGCTAATATATGCAAAGTAATAATACACAGCTGGCACATAGTGGTTATTGTTCCTCGGTGTCTGTCTCTGGGCATAGTTATTTATAATTGCAACTAACTGAGATTTACTACCTAGCCTCATCATTGGCTTATGAGCCTCAAGTCTCCGAGGCCGTGTTGCTAGTCAGATGCTAATGATGTTTTGAATACTCATGGTTTCTTTGTGGTCCTTAACACAGTTCCTAAAGATGGCCTCAAGAGTCAGGCTGCATTTGAAGAAATGAGGACAAACTACATCAAAGAACTGAGGAAGATGGTGACTAAGTGTCCCAGCAACTCTGGGCAGAGCTGGCAGAGGTTCTATCAACTGACCAAGCTTCTGGACTCCATGCACGATGTGAGTAGAACCCTTGGCTCTGGTCAGAGAAGGAGCCCCAGCCACACATCATGGCAACCCTTCCGAACCAGTGAGAGACTGCAAGGTTTAAGGCATAGCCTGGGTATATTTCTCTAGATCACCCGTGAAGCCACTACTTTTCCACACAGGATGGCTCCATGCACACGCCAGGGCACGGCCTCCAGATTTGCTACAGGTGTCAGATAAAGTTTCTCATTTCTGCCGTCCATTTGGGTGAAATGCAAACATTTGCTTTCGTATTACATAAATAGTGTCCATCTTCTACAACTGTTAATCTAACAACTCGATCTTTCAAAAACATTATTGGTGGTTCAGGGCCAGTTTAGATCATTTCAATCTTTGCCAAGTTTTATATCCTATAGTCATTATTCTTCACGGGAGTCAATCTTTATTATGTTTCATGTCCTGTGCAAATACAGAAAGTAAATTCTGCTCTTGTTTCTAACTAAATCAATCAAAGATGTAGTTGAGGAGTTAGCAGTTTCAACAAAATATTGATTCAGATATCTTCCTTTGTATGTCATTTAAAATCTGCTTCTTGCTGGGAACTATGGCTCACATATATAATTCTAACTAATTATGAGCCTGAGATCTAAGGATCACTCTTCAAAGCCATCTTGGGCAGAAAAGTCAGTGAGACTCCTAGTTCCATTTAACCACCAAAAAGCCAGAAGTGGAGCTATGGCTCAAGTAGGAGAGCACTAGTCTTAAGTAAAAAAAAAAAAAAAAAAAAAAATGTTCAGGGACAACAACCAAGTCTTCAGTTCAAGCCCCAATACCAGCACAAAAAAAATGAATAATAGAATCTGCTTCTCTTTTCTCATTGCAAACAGGTTTTTCAAAGGCTGGCTCAAAGAACATTGTATAGTCAGCCATGATAAGTCAGTTCATATTTGGGAAATTTCCAGTGCTTCTTTCAGAGATTTTTCCTCTTCAGATTTGCCTTGGGTGATTGGACAGGCTTGGTAAGCGGTATTACAATAGTAGTCCAGTTGACATGAGGTTGGCTGGTGTAGTGGAAATCAGCTTTCTGTGATGCTAGAATGTCCCTGTGCAGGATTTCACAGTTGGAGATCCTCGCACATCGCTGACCTTTGCTTCCTCTAAATTTCTCCCATGACAACAGTCAAATTTGTTATAGAGTGAACTCAGTGATAAATAACTTTTCTGGTTATCAGGAATTTAAATAGTGTGGCCTAGTGAAAATCAGAGGTGTTGGTAGGCCAGGCTCAATGATCTACACAGGAAGAAATACAGGAGAGAGAGCTGTAGTGGGTATGTAGCCATCTGTTCTACACACACACCACACACGCACACGCACACGCACGCATAGCACTACATGTATCCTACGTGAGGTTACAGCACATTTAACTTCCTCTCACTGGTGTCATTGAAGGGTCTTCTTCTAGAGCGTAGAATGGAGAGAAAGGAGACTTGTGGTTCTTAAATAATTTTCTTTGAACAGGCATCAAAATCATCATAATGTTACACACATAATAACACGTGCAATGTACAGACTCTCTCTGGTGGTATGTTTGTAGTTGCAGATACTTAGGAGTTCTAGAGTAGAGGAGTAAGAGTTCCAGGTAAGCCCAGACCCTGAAGTGATGTGCAATTATTTACATACACAATGCTCTCTCTTTCTTTGTGAGAATGCCAAGCAATAGAATGCCTGTTAATACTGCAGTGATATTTTCATTTTTTAAGGAAACAACAAAATGTTTTTCCAAGTAGCTGTATGGTTTTACATCCCTATAAAAAGTGAAAGTTCTGATTGCTTTACATCCTAGCTAATACTTAGCATTATTGTTTCATTGTTGTTATTACTGTGCTTGAACTCAGGTGCTGCACCTGAGCTTTTTCACTCAAGGCTGTGCTCTACCACTTAAGCCACAACTCCACTCCTAGCTGGCTTTGAACCCAGATCCTTAGATCTCAGCTTCTTACTAAGTAGCTAGGGTAAAAGAATGAGCAATTGGCACCTAGCTTATTGTTGGTTTGGGGCCATCCTATAGTGTATGATGTCTCTTCATAGTTTTAAATTTTCATTTCCTAAGATTAATGAGGTAGAACGTCTTTAGCTGCTCATTTATTGCTTTAGGTCTTTTTTGGTGAAGATACTGTTCAGTTATTTTGCTTTGAAGTGTCCTTCATCTTTTTTTTAAGTGTTCTCTGACTGTTGAGTTTTGAGAGCTGTCAAGATACAAATCCTTGATAAGAAACATAATTTGCGAGCAGTTTCTCCCAGTCTGTGGCTCCTCTTTTCATTCTCATAAAGACGTATCTTGAAGAACAGGCGTTTTGAACGTCAGTGAACAGGTTGGCTTTCCGTCCCTGTATGGAAGATCTGAGAGAAGAATCAACGTGGAAAGGGCAAGGTTTATGTCCAGGCACAGTTTGAGAGCTTTTAGTCCATGGTCAGCTGTCATGTAGCTTTGGGCCAATAAGACATCTCACAGTGAGCAAAACCATTCATTTCATGGGAAGCAGGGAACAAAGTGAGAAAGAAGAGGCCAGAGTCCTATGATCCCACTTGAGGTGATACCCCATGAGCAGAGGGTACAGCCTTGTTAATTGAGTGTACACTCCACAGGCCGTATGTGTACCCCGTGAACTGATGTGCACCCTGTGGTCTGAGTGTTCAGCCTGTGAACTGGAGGCTCCTCCAGGCCCAGCCTCCTAAACCCTCTACCACTTCCCACTGGTAGCCAGGGCAGGGAGTCACTTCTCCATGAAGATCCCCAGGACAGCAGTGGGGTCCGGGTGATTCTTGTTTCATTCTGAGTCGTGTTCTTCTGCCTCCGTGTAAGCAGTCGTGTGTAAGCCAAAGCCACAAATCTTCCTTCCTGTTTACTTCTGGTAGTCTCGTGCTTCGTGGCTATTCGGGGACTTAGACATCATTTTTTAAATCATTTTTTTCCTCTTTTCCTTTTCACTTTTGGTCGTTTCCAAAGAAGACAAATTCAATTCTTCTTATTCCACCTTAATGAAAGGAGAACAGATTTGGGAATCATTTACATTCCTAAACCCTTAGTTAAAAATGTCAAATGTGCTTGATCGTAAACGAGCATAGTAGTCCAGTCTAGAGGGCTGAAGTGGGAGAGTCGTGAGATTCCATCCAGCCTGAGTTACAAAACAAACCCTTCTCAAACACAAAAGTTTGATCTTAAAATTTAGGAAACTAGAATCATCTTGAATGTTCTATTGACATTCCTGTTCCAGAAAGAACACTGAAATATGAATGGCAAGTCTAGAGAGGCGTCGCTCACACTCAGGCTTTCCTGGCCTATGGCTTTTTGAATTGAGTGTAAATTAGTGCATCAGCATGTGTAGGGCCCTCCTCAGGGCAACAAAGAACTTGACCACATTGGTTCTGTCCTCAGGTCCCTGCTCTGCTTACCTGGGGGACACTGCATGTCTGAGTCTGTGGTCACCCGAGTAAGCTGCTTGAATGTCCACCACAGTTGGGCTGAAAACTGTGCAGTGAGCTGCACATATTTGTATTTTTATTTTGGTTCCCACACTTGACAAAACATACACCATGGAAAATGTGGGATAAGATACAAACAAGCTGGGGACACCAGCTCTGTCTTCCATTAGCTTAGGCCCCGCGGAGCATGGGAGCTGACGCCAGGAGCTCCGACACCAGGCTCCAGCCCTGACCCGGTGGCAGGTGATGGTTCCTCATTTATCCTGTCCTCATATGCATGTGTGAGTGGAAAGCCTGACCTGCAAGAAAAAGGTGTTCAACTCACTGGCAAATATTGATGTGTTGAAACATCAGCATTTGTGGACTGGGGTGGCAGAGCCCAGAGAGATGGCCAGCCCATCCAGCAAGAGGTGGATCTGGTGAGGCTGGCCCTCTCAGGGAGGCGTAGGGCCAGCTGTGCTTGGCAGAATAGGGACTGTGCCAGAGTACCCTGTTGTGTGGATGGCCGCAGGTCCATAGAAGTACTTCTTGGTGTTCTGGGGAGGTGGGTGGAGGGGGCTTAGCATCCTGCACAGGCAGGGTTCCGATGGCACCATGGAGACAGGAAGTGCAGCTGATGGGTTGAGGACCAGGAAACAGCCTCCTGTGGCCTTGTGCCCAGCTGCACTGCTTTTCACCTCCCCAGGTTCATTCACATCTCCCGGAATCTTCAGGAATGCATCCCTACTGCTGAGAGACAGTGCTACATCTCAAAGGCTCTCCAGCTGGGTTTGCATTAAGCTGTCCTGGGGGTTGAGAAGTTCCAGGAAACACAACTTCAGGCCTGTCTCAACCAGCCATGGCCCTGACGCTGGTTTCTGCCTGTGATGCAGATACAGAGTCTCTACCCGCCAGGCCTAGCAGCCGGGCTTCCTTTCTGCACAGCCAGGTGTGAGGAACAGAATTCCAGGGGGGATAGCCAGTGCCACACAGGCACCCAGGGGAGATGCCTGTCATTCTTTAGGTGGAAAAGACACTAAGTTCCAGTGATACCATAAACCAACAAAAGAAGTGCCATCCAGGAGACGAGGAAGGCATTATTTCGAGATTCTCATTGCTCATTTAATTAGTGGGTGCATCCGAGCTATGGGACTGGTAATTTCCATCACAATTCCACCATTGGTGGGTTTGAGATACACAGACCCTATTTTAAGCCCTTCTTACTGAGCAAGGAAGAATGCGATGCATGTGTTTCCACCATTATTCAGGCAGCCTGCTCACTTCTACACTGGCTCTGTCTTAGTCTTTTCAGGCAGGGTCTCCTTAGCAAAAGGTTTTGAAGCCAAAACCTTGTAGCTAAGTCTACACTGCAGGCCGGAGGCTCACAGCTCAGATTGTACCGCTTCGGTGAATGAGAGCTCACGCTCGCTTCACCTATGCAAAAGCGAGTAGTAAGCATCTTCTAGGAATTTGGGGAAGTGACTGCAGACATCCACCACGTAGAAGAGCTGAGTAGAAAAATGGACACCCTGTCTCTGTCGCTCAGACAACCATGGGAGGGGATGGTTGTTGTATTTATGATAAAAGACTCACTGGCAGTCCACACCTGCGTCTGTAAGAGAGATCAAGACTCAAAGCCACCCTCTCCCTGTGAACAAAGCAACTAGTTAATACAGAGAATAGCAGCGTTATCCTGACTTCTTTGATGAAACCATGACTAAGAAAGATTCTAAATAAAGGGAGAGTTGTTTATTCTAGTCAGCTGAGTGAGTGAACCTTATCTCCCCAGTCACCAGGGGAGAGGAGGACAGATTCCACCAACAAGCACTCTTTTTGGAAAGCAGATCTTCAGAGGAAAACATGACAGTGAGTAATTGACAGGACCCATCTTACTCTTTGATTAGAGAAACCAAAAGACTAATTGCTAGAAGTTCATGCTGTCACTTCTTTTCCATATATTTTTTATTGTAATTAATAGAAGGGTTACATGATATTTGCCAGATAGATGGTGCATTAATTCCCATACATTGATACCCTTTCGCATGTCTTGGTCCCCTTTTCCCTCCCCCCACCCCCACCCCTCATCTTGTTTTCCCCCCTTCCCTATCCAATTTCAAATAACCAAATACAAATATACCTGATATATCAGGTAACAAAGTGAGATACTATACCAATATGAGATAACCAAGGGACAGCAAAAGAGATGAGAGATAACATAGTACATTAAGGACAACAATCATTCATTATATGGCTTATGTTTCTATATCCTAGAGATCCTTTCATTTAGCATCCTACTATATGGCCTTTTGTATCAAGGTTTTGCTCTATTGCAAATCTCTGCTAGGAGAGCCCAAGGTTTCTACTGATTATGACAAATGAGGGAAACCATTGAGCCTAAGTTCCTTTGAGTCTGGCTTACTTCACTTAATATGATCTTTTCTAAGTCTTTCCATTTCCTAACAAATGGAGCAATGTCATTCTTTCTGACAGCAGCATAGAATTCCATTGTGTACAAATACCACAACTTGTTGATCCACTCATCAACTGAGGGACATCTAGGTTGGTTCCATATCTTTGCTATGGTAAATAGTGCTGTAATGAACATTGTTGTACTAGTGGATTTAGTATGCCCTTGTTTCTGGATGATTGGGTAAATGCCAAGTAGTGGAATTGCTGGGTCACAGGGGAGGTCTATGTTTAGTCTTTTAAGGAACTGCCATACTGCTTTCCATAGTGGTTGAACGAGTTTGCACTCCCATCAACAGTGCAGTAGTGATCCCTCCTGGCCACATCCCCTCCAGCATCTATTGTTATTCGTTTTCTTGATCCTGGCCATTCTAACTGGAGTGAGGTGGAATCTTAGAGTTGTTTTGATTTGCATTTCTTTTATGACCAGAGATCTTGAGCATTTCTTCATGTGTCTATAGGCCATTTTTGTTTCTTCTTCAGAGAAGACTCTCTTTAAGTCTTTGGCCCATCTTTTTTTTTTTTTTTTTTTGCCAGTCCTGGGCTTGAGCTCAGGGCTTGAGCACTGTCCTTGGACTTTCTCAAGGCTAGCACTCTACCACTTGAGCCTCAGCACCACTTCCGGCTTTTTGCTATGTATGTAGGGTACCGAGGAATCGAACCCGGGTCTTCGTGCATGCTAGGCAAGTACTCTGGCCAAACTCCCAGCCCCCTTTGGCCCATCTTTTAATGGGATGGTTATTACTTTGGACATTAGTTTTGGAGTGATTCAAGTTTTTTGAGCTGTTGATATATTTTAGATATGAGGCCTTTGTTGTATGGTTGGTGAAGATCTTCTCCCACTCTGTAGGCTTCCTAATTAGTTTACTACATGCTGTCACTTTTTAAAGTCCTCTAGTAGATAAGAACTAACATTTATGCCTATAAAATTCTGATTCTTTTTCTTTCCTTCCTTTCCTCCCTCCCTCCCTCCTTCCCTCTCTCCCTCCCTCCCTTCCTCCCTTCCTTTGTACGGGTATTTGAACTTAGAGCCTCACAGTTACTAGAAACAAGCTTTACAATGTAGGTTGATCTCAAACTTGGGAGAGATCTGAAAGCAGGCTAGTAAAACCTTTGGAGGGGTGTTAGCCATGTTTGGAAAAAAAAACTGTGGCTCCTGTGTCCAGCTCAGTCACCCCACCATGTGTAGCACTATATATTGAAATGGATTAAGCAGGCCTTGTTGGATCCACGCGGGGCCAGGAATTTAAAACCTCACAGTGCTGTTCTGGAGAATCTGTCAGAGGAGGCACAAGAGGGAAAAGAAAGGCAGCTTAGGAAACTAGCTCCACAGGGGAGAGCAGGTGGGTGGAGAGCTGCTTGGGTGGTGGGGTGGATGGATGCACACAGGCCACAAGACAGTAATGTGGAAGCCATGGGAATGCCTGGCCACTCAAGATCGGAAGAAGGCCAGGGAAGCCTGGGGACAGAGCAGAAGGGAAGGAACTGAACCCAGAGGAAACACTGGCCAAAAGACAAAAAATGGTTCCTAGAGCTGTGGCTGAAAGTGATAGAGCTCTAGCCTTGAGAGCTGGGGGATAGCTCCCAGGCCGACTTCCAGCCCCACAATCAAAAAAAAAAAATATTTTAAAAGACCAAAAATGGGGGGCGCCTGCCATCTTCCAAGGCAGACATAAAGTCATCAAGGTGACGCCCAGAGAAAGTGTGCCCACTGTGTGCGCCAGGGATCGGGCACAGGGTGGCAGCCAGGTCAACTAGGCATCCGTGAAGCTGTCCAGTAGCCATAGCGACAAGGCGGGGTGATGGAGAACAGCAGCTGGAGCTGTGTGCAAGCTTGAGGTTTCCAGGAACTGTGTGAAAGGCCACAAGGCGAGCAGCGACCACAGTTCATTCAAAGGAATAATTGATCAGTGCTGTCAGTAAAGCATATTAGCAAAGCTGCTTTAATAATTGTTTTTAAAAAAGAAAATCCTCTCCACTCTGTGGAGGGACGGATGTAAAGGAGCATTTTGAGTTTCTCTGTCTCAGAATAGCTCAGGAATCAGTTACTTTATTAAGCCCTGTCTTTGTAAATAACCCCCAATTCACTTTATTTTTTTTTTAATTAAAACATTTTGAAGGAGTGGTTCTGCTGTTTGAACTCAGGACCTAGTGCTTGCTAGGCTGGTTCTCTACCACTGGAGCCATGCCTCCGGGCTGGCATTTTGCTGATCATTTTGGTGATGGAGTCTTGTGGACTTTTCTGCCTAGGATGACCTTGAACCTCAGTGCTCCAGATTTCAACCTCGCCAGTGGCTCGGATTATGAGCATGGCGTACCAGTCCATGGCTTAATCCCCAAATGTCGTATGTGCCTCACTCCCTTTCTGATGAGCCTGTGGGAGTCAGTGTGGAAGCCTTTCTGTGTTGTCTCTGCGTGCATGAGTGCGTGGATCTGGCACACACACAGCTTAGCTTGAAAGGTGCCTTGAGACCTCTCACCTGATCTCTGTTCCTTCCCCTGATCCAGGCCAGGCCTCCAACCCCACCCCTGCCCACTGCTGGGCACACCCTCCTGGTGGGACCCGCTTTCCTCTCTTGACCACAGAAGCGTTGTCTCCCTCCATCTGACAAGCCCACCCTTGCTTTTCTGTGGCTGACTTAAAACAAAATCTATATTCTTAAGTCTCCAGAAAAGGTTAATTTAAAATAGTTGGATATTTTCAGCAGCTAGGTTTCAGACTTAAGATGTTGTCCATAACCGACAGCGTTCTAAGATATGAGTTCCCAAATTTCGGGTGGAAGGGACCACTGGGGGTCACGCTTCCAGGAAAGCGGGTCCAAACCCAAGCTACCCCATTCCCCAACTCTCCTGTCAATCCGAGATCTACCCAGGGGAGATTTACAGAATATCTCTCATTGTTTAACACCTGTGCTCATAAATCCTCCTGTTTTAGGCAGCCTAAATCCCTCTCCTTACAGTAGAATAATGATGCTATAATGCCTGGCTTTACCCACTGCCTCCTAACTCTCCTCACTAAACCCTTCTAATGTCTCCAGGAGGTGATGAGGAGTAAATATTACTATTTAAACCTAGTCATCCCCTGCCTTCACTCCCTGCTGTATAAAGAGGATGATGGGAATATTTGCCTGAGCTTTCCCCTGCCCCCCTTCTTATAGAGAAAGGAATTGAGACAGGGTGATTAAGTCCATTTCCCAGGTTCATACGTGAGACAGAAGCAGAAGGTAGGGTGCAGAACAGGAGCTGCCTGCTTAATTCCTGCCCCCCAGGACTCTGCATAAAGTAGATAACAGGTGTGTGTGTGTGTGTGTGTGTGTGTGTGTGTGTGTGTGTGTGTGTGTGTGTGTGTGTGTGTGTGTGTGTGTGTGTGTGTGTGTCCTGCCTCTCCCCCTAGGGCCCCACACAGAGGGTCTCATTTTTGCTGCTCTTAGTAAGCTCTGAACAGGGCTCCTCGGCTCAGATTTGGCAGTGGCCCCACAAGTTTTGCATCTGCCATGGGCCCGAGCAGCTCTGTCTGCGGTAATGATAGTGGTGGGAAGGCTGAGCCAGTCCTGTGCCCACGGTGTGCTCCACGTTGTTAGCTGTGGGTCATCGCAGATGACAGGGACCACATGGACCAGTGGATGGACAGACGGCCAGGAACATGCCACTGGGCCAGTGAGGTGGATCATCCTGGAAGTGTAGGGGGTGAAACAGCAGAATCTTCATCCTCCTTGCATTCTGCACTTACCCCCGCACGCAGCGGTTCACCTCCTGCTGAAAGCAGAGCAGCAAAAGTGCATGTCCAGGCCACCGCCATCTTGGTCAGCTGGCATGCTGTTCGTAGGTGTCCTTTCTGAAGCCTGTTTCCTGCCTTGGTGTTCAGCATTCTGAGGCTGTTTGGCTGGAGGTTCTGGTGTTAAGGCACCTCTCCCCCTTCCCCCTCCCCGTCCCCAGGCCTCTGCACCAGGAGGCTAGTGAGTTAGAGTGAAGCCTGCTCTGCGGTGCCATAGGCTGTGGACTCAATGCTCTGAATCACTAATGCAAGAACTTTCCTGCAGCATTTCCTAAAGGCGGGAACATCCATACACTACACAGTGATGAGCAGGCTGCATCTGGCTGGCATCACAGTGCTTGATTCAGGCACCGTTTCCCCCTCTTGAATATTTTTGAATCTTATGCTTGACATATATTTTAACTGGCTAGTGTAGACTTACTCTAACATTAACATCAACAGCATAGGAGCAGGGGCTGGTTTAGCATTTTTCATTTGCTTGGTATAGTGTACATTTGCAAGGAAGATCTAGGAAATATTGAAAACAAAATTAGGGAAAGTTCATACTTCTATATACAGTAACATGCCAATGCGCTTCAAACCCAAGCCCCTCATTAGATCCCTTTGTTCTGCAATGTTCTAATTACCCTTTATCTCTAAGCTCTACATTCTTCTTCCCTGTGGTGTCATTTTTCTTTGTATTTTTCACATGTACAATAGACCTTATTCACAAGAAGGCGGGGCCGTGGTCCAGAATGAGGCTTGTAATACAAGGAAACTTCAACAGGGTGGAAATGAAATAAATTTAAGTACAAAAAAAAAAATTAGGAGGAAAACGAACCCATCTTGCTTAGCACAGCATCCCTGCCAACCAACTCTGAAGACAGCAGTGCTTGATATTGAATTTATGATTAAAACTGATGGAGAATAGATTCAAGGATAGCCTCTCTCAGACAGATGTGGATGGCTGCAGGGTGGGTAGAGAGCTTGGGAGAGGCCCTGGGGTTTCAGAGCACAGTGGGAGGCACTTAGTTTCTGCTCCATTCCTGGGGTGGCAGTGGTTGGACCAGGACTGGACCCAGCCCTACCTCTCTCTCTCTCCCCTAGAGAGCCAGGCCTCAGTCTCCCCAGTAGGATTATATTCGGAGCCATGGGTGCCTGTCAGCACCATCTAAGTGGCATTCATTTGGTGACATTAACTGCATCCGTATCCCTGAATAGCCATCACCGCTTTATTTTTTTCAGTTTTATTTATTAAAATTGTCTTTAGTTGTACAAAGGTGTTTCAACTCAGGATGTCCCTTTTTGAGGACACTATATGGTGATTATTTTTAGATGGAATCTTATACTTTTTGCACAGGTTTGGATAGGTGGTCAAGTGCAAACTACCAGACTTGACTTTTTTTAATTTTCTCTAAGATTAGACGAGTGGCCATTCCTATCTGGTATAGTCTAGAGATTGTTCCATGCACAGATGAAAAGAATATGTATTCTTATGGCGCTGGATGGAATGTTGTGTAAATGCCTTTCAAGTCTATTTGATCTATATTATATTTAACTCTGATGATTTTATGTTCATTATTTTGTTTGGATGACTTTTTGATGAGAATGAGGTGTTGAAATCCATTTTTTTATTTTTTTAATTTTAATTTTTTGCTAGTCCTGGGGCTTAAACTCAGGGCCTGAGTACTGTCCTTGGGCTTTCTCAAGCTTCATGCTCTACCACATGAACCATAGCACCACTTCCAGCTTTTTCTGTGTATATGGTACCAGGGAATCAAACCCAGGGCTTTGTACATGCTAGGCAAGCACTCTACCACTAGGCCATGCTCCCAGCCCCTGAAATATAATTTTATTGGATTTTATACCTCTCTTTAAGTCTGTTGGTCTTTCAAAATGGGGTGTTCCAACATTAGGTGCATATACATTTATGATTACTCTACCTTCTTATTGAATGTTATTTGTTGTTCCTCTCCTTTTCAGTGGTAACTGGTTATCTTCAGTTTCTCTTTGTGCACCTACTCTTCTAGTGTTAGCTATGCGTTGGTCTGCTTTCCTGGTGGTCCTTCTCTTTCCTTGTTGTCTGAATGTGTGACTCCTGTAAACACTCTCTGTAAGGTTGGTCTGATGACTCTGAGGTCCCTGTGTTTGCTTTCTTGAAGTGACAAGAGGGGCTTGTTGAGTGTAGGAATTTGGTTGGTAGTCCTTTTTCAGGATTTGGTCCAATGCCCAGTAGGACACAGGGCTTGCACAGGAAAGCTGGTGTTAACTTTATGGCAGTATTATTACAATATAGAGTAGTCATTATTTTGTTACAGATATTTAAATTCCTTCTATCCTATAATTTTGACTGGTTGATATAATTTCCTAGGGTAAAGATCTTTTCTGCTCTTTTCACTCAATAGTCTTCCTCCTCCTCCTCTTCCTCTTCCTCTTCCTCTCCTCCTCCTCCTTTCCCTTAACTATATCCTCTGCTTGTCAGCAGAGACATCTGATGTTTTGTTTTCTTTATTGTTTTATTTTTGTCCATATTACATAACACCTGCTGTCAAATTCAAATAAATATTCCGTCTTCCACTTGGCACTGTCTGTTGTTGAGATTTTGTTTAAGCTCTTATCTCTTCATTCAGCTTACTGATCTGTTAATTTCCTAGGCTTGGTTGGTCCTTTTTCAAAATCTGTATCTTGCTGCTAAATCTCATTTGTATACTGTATTTCAGTTAAGTTGCTTTCAGATCTCACTGAGCTTTTTGGTAATCAAATGTTTTGCATTTGAATTTAAATTCAGCTGTTTATTTTTCTTTGAGATCTATTGCTACAGTGGTCTTTTGAATGCACTAAAATTACCTTGACATATCCTATTTCTTATGCCCCTTATCTATGTGTAAATTTGATGGGTACATCTACTGTCTACCACTCACTTTTGGGGGGCAATACTGGAACTTGACCTCAGGACTCCATACCTGAGCCAATTCTCCAGCTCTATCACTTGTGGGGTGGCCTTCTTGGTAAACAGCTTTCTCCTGAGGATGAGCTCGGGCCCTCAGTTGGTTATGCAGTATTGGCTTTGATTCTAGCTGGGCACGGTCAGGAGCTTCCTCGGCTGTGATTAATGACTACAAGCCCCATACTTACCACAGTGGAGTGAGCAGCCTAAGGCAGTTGCTCCCTCCAACCTCAGTGCAGGTGACTGTGAGAGAAGACATCAGCTCCTTCTCCAGAGCAAGGCTGTACAGGTTCCATGTTGTTATCTCAGTGAGTTACAACCCTGTGGGTGAGAGTGGGGGTGCCAGCATCACCAACTTCCACACGATGTTCATTGAGGGGTGTGCCTGACCCCAAGGTATTTCCTCTTTCTATGTTGTCCCCAGTCTATGAACCTTACCGGATTCTGGTCTCTGAATCTTACAGGGTTTAGTCTCTGTCTTGCTGATTTCCAATGTTTGCCAGTGGCTGTCCACCTCAAAATGGAGCTGTACTAACCTGTTGCTTCTGGTCTTCTCTGTGGAGGAGGAAGCCATCGCACTTTTCAGAGGGTTGCTGAAGGCAGCCTCTGAAAGAATCTGCTCTGGTTCCATCTAGTAAGGGGCTCAAGATGGCGCCTTGGAGTTACAGCCTGGGTGGGAGAGGGCATGACGTAGGTAGTTGAACAGGTGTGGCAAGCCAAGGGCTCCACACACTGGGCCCAGGGCCTGCCTGGGGTCAGCCAGGGGCTGCTGTGGCCTTAGGTGAGGGGTGGCCTTGAGCTGGGGCACCGGGGGAGCTGCAGAGGCCCCGTGTCACATCCCTGCTCTGCATCTGTGCCTTGCAGCTGGTGAGTGACCTGCTGGAGTTCTGCTTCTACACCTTCCGGGAGTCCCAGGCCCTGAGGGTGGAGTTCCCGGCCATGCTGGTGGAAATCATCAGTGACCAGCTGCCCAAGGTGGAGTCGGGGAATGCCCGCGCGCTCTACTTCCACCGCAAGTGAGGAAGACGCCTCGCCCCAGAGCTTTGCCTTAAGTCTCCCCGTGTCGTTCCACACCCACGAAGGACCCAAGGAATCTTCTGTTCTGTTTTGTTTTGTGCCGGTACTGGGACTTGAACTCAGGGCCTCTGTGCTCTCCCTGAGCGTGTTTTTCTTTTTTCTTGCTCAAGTAAAGCACTCTACCACTTGAGCCACAGCTCCACTTCCAGCTCTTGGGTGGCTCATTGGAGATAAAGAGTCTCACAGACCTTTCCTTCCCCAGGCTGGCTTTGAACCACAATCTTCAGATCTCAGCCTCCTGAGTAGCTAGGATTACAAGTGTGAGCCATTGGCACCTGGCCAAGAAATCATTTTTTTTTTCCAAACATGATGGTTGATTCAGCCTTGTTCCCAGATTCTCGAGTTTCAAATCACGGTCAAGGGGTTGTGTGGTGGATGCGGTGAGAGCTGAGCAGTCTCAAGAGTTCTTCCCTCTCCGCCCCCAGTGCTTAGAAATATGTTCTTGTTCCTCTGGATGAAAAGCCATATCTAGTCAATAACTCTGATTTTGATATTTTAACAGATGGAAGTTTTAACTATGCCATGTAGTTTCTGATATCGTTCCGCTTGTTTTAAAAGGGTTCAAGGACTAACAGACTTTTTCAAAGCTTACCCTTGGTTTGCACATAAAACGTGTAGTCAATATGGGGCATTAATATTCTTTTGTTATTTAAAAAACACACAAAAAGAAAAAATATATACAGATTCCTGTTGCTTACGAACAGAACACGTGGTGCGGTGCGGGCACGCCCTCTGACTCCACGGCCATCCACTCTCGTTCACGTCCATTTATTATTTAATTAGGATGGATAAGACGTTAAAGACAAATGCTTTGGTTTCAATTTCTAGTATCTATTGTGTTAGCTTTATGAAATTTTTTTTGCCGTCTTTTGCTGTGCTGTACATTATTGTATGTATAAATCGTGAAGGACCTGAAATTAGGTGTAAGGATCTTTTGTAAATGAGACACATACAAAAACATAAACAAATCTTTAATGGTTAATAGGATGAATGGGAAAGTATTTTTGAAAGAATTCTATTTTGCTGGAGACTATTTAAGTACTATCTTTGTCTAAACAAGGTAAAACTTTTTTTTGTAAAGTGAGATGTTCTGCATGCGTACTGAGCTGTTTACAGTGTATTTAAGAAAGGGAAAGCTGTGCCTTTTTTAGCTTCATATCTAACTTACCATTTTACAGTCTCTGTTGTAAATAACCACACTTTAACCTCTTTGGTTGTCTTTAAGCCTTTCTACTTTTTTCTGTCCTTCATTTTGTTCTCGGTCTCCTCTTTGGGTACACCAAGGCCCTAGCCCAGTGTGCCAGCTCCTGCTTCACCCGACTTCCACAGGGTACCACCTAGCACCCATGGCTGAGGCTCCTTACAGGTATCTGTTGACAGAGTCCTGGGCCAGAAGGTCTGGACAGTGCTGCAGCTTTCCAGAAGCTTCTCTATCTCTCTTCATCCCTTTCCACACGAAGCAGAATCTGTTCTCTCGGGGAGGCTGGAGGCTCAGCTCCGAGAGTGGAGGTCTCCTTCCATTTCAGAAAGCCCAACGTTCTCCTTTGGGGAGAAAAGCAAATTCCATGCACTCTACTGTCCATCTGTCGCCTGGGATAGGGAGGGGCCAGCACTTTGGGGGCTGGCAGGAGCCCCCTCTCACCCCCCCTGCCCCCCGAAGTAGTTGACCTGGGCTGGTCAGGATGGGGGGAGACCAGGTCATTAGAGGGGTTTTAGATTTTTTTTAAAGATAGGTTTTAAAAAGAAGTTTTATACATAAACCATTTTGGAGAAAAACAAAAGACACTACAGATGATAGAAGCAAGACAGTGGCACTAAAGTTTTTAATTCACAAATCTGTTTGGCACTGGTGTCATTTATGACATTCTTTTCCCCTCACCCTCTTACCCCAAATCACGATGCTGTGTGTCTTTGGGGAATCTAACAGTGATTGCACTAAACAAACTACTTTGAGTAGAGGCCAAATTAATCTTTTTAAAGTGGTGATGATAATCATCAGATACTCAGTGAAATCACGTTCTTTTCCAATATCTAAAAGCTGTTGCTCAAGCTGAAGGGCCGGGCAGGCAGCGGTCACAGGACGCTTTCTCCAGGGTTTGCTCTGCCAGCAACATGACCTTGTCTGTCAAAAGACACCTGTGAAAAAGTTGCACTCGGAGGGAGGAGCTTTGCTTACATAATTTGCAACTTTTCTGATTCTAATCTCTAGGCAGATCTTTCCGTTCAGTCCGCTTCCATGCACAGCTCTTTGAAGCCCACGCTCCAGAGGCCACAGAGCTACAGTCTGCAGACCCAGAGGCTCTGAAACACAAAACGGCCGACGAAAGCAGCTTGGAGTGCAGACATTTGAAGGACTCAGGTGGAGACAGTCTGCATCAGTTCTTGGTATTAAGGAAGTGACTGATGGTTCGTGTCTGTCTCGGCAACTTGGGCTTGATGAAACAGCAAAGCCATATTTGAAATTCACTGTCCCACGCCTGTCCCTGTCCAAACCTGTCTGTCTGCTCTTATTTTTGTACCATATTGCTCTTAAAAAGAAAAATACCTTGGTTTGGTAAATTCATAATTCACCAAAACTTCTTCATATAATTAAAAAAGAAACACTAAACTAGTTTAAAATGAAGCAATTTATATCTTTATGCAAAAACATGTCTGTCTTTGCAAAGGACTGTAAGCAGATTACAATAAATCCTTTACTTTCATCGCCTGTTGTTTGGGAAGCAGTTCATTTGCAGGTGTGCAGGTCTGGGCCCTTGTGCCCTTCGGGGTGCCATGACAGGGCTGTGGCTGCAGAAAGAGCCAGGTGTCCATGGCCTCATCACCTCTTACTCCACTATTCCATTTCACTGCAATGCCCTGTGTTAATAACCATATCACACCCACATTCCTCCGAGTCCCTAAAGTTCATTCTCCATGTGATCCTACCACCCCCCGCCTGGTAAGTCCCACACCCTATAAGCTCTCCCTTGACTCTACTAGAGAACACTGGGCCGTGGGTCAGGGAGGAAAGAGGTGCCCAAACTGAGGGGCTGGTGTCTTCACTTGGCTCTTTTTGCTCTAAGAGCTGAGACTCAGCTTCACTTAACTCTCTTCTGGTTAACTAGAGATGAAAATCTTCATAGACTGTTTTGCCAAGTGAGTTTGGAATAACGATCCTCAGATCTCTGCCTCCTGGGTAGCTAGGGTTACAACAAGAGCCACTGATGCCCAGCAGTCAGCTTGCTTCTAAATACAAAACATCAATTCAAATACATGTGCCATTGAACTGGTGAGCAGTGAGACTACGTGCCTTCAGGAAAACGATTCAATCAACAGATTCAACTCTAATACAACTGTAACTCTCGAACCCAACAGAACCACCAACACAGTGCAAAAAAAGACTTGTATCCTTGCTCCCCACCCTTTTTTTTCTATTTTGTAGAACATTTGTAAGTGAGGGCACCTTTACATTTACAGAATTTATGAAACTTGACCTGCTAGGAAAGAGGGTATTTCACAGAGAGCCCCTCATTTGAAATAGGAGACTGGCTGTGGGTCTGTAGGCGGACGTCTGGTAAAAGCAGGTGATCTTTCCTGGGTCTGCTGTGCTATTGTTTCATGCTAAGAAGTTCTCTAAGTGCTCACAGGCCCAAAGAATTCATATTTAGGAGCTATTAGAGCTGTTCTGCCAGCAAAGAACAGCAGAACCGTAAAGCCAAGCCTCACATTGCATGCATGCAGCTCAAGTTCCTTTCTGCATGTTCACTGCCACTCAAACAAATTCAAGAGGCTGTACCTTTTAGCACCCCAGTGCTAACATACTCAAAAAAAAAAATAATTAGCTGTGCAAGAATACACAGACTTACATGACTGGATTGGAAGCATCTCAGGCCCTTGAAATGAAAGCCACCCAATGTTTAGGGTGACATTTTTCTCAAATGAAACAGTGGCTTCCCAAATGATGTTGGTAAGAGTCATAAGCGATAATCTCAGTATTCACCACGAGCCAAGACCTCCCAAAGCAAAGAGGAGTCTGAGATTTCCTTGTTTAGATCCCCCACAGGGAATCATCTCCTGCATCACTGAGTTGACTCAGAGTTGCCTTCTGATGCTGGCTAGGTTTTGGCCCAGCCAGAGTTGTTCATGTATCTTTGGCCGATGGGTCTCATCTCCTGCCTGGAACTGTTCCGTGCAGACTCTCATCCTCCAGCAAGCAAGCCTGGCCAACGAAAACTGTAGGAGCACGACACCTCCCACACCTCTGGCTGCTTCATTTGCTTCTGGCTGGTCCCATGCGATCCGAGAGGGCTCTTTGTAGAAGAACATGGGTGTAGGGTGAGGTGAAAGCTTGGAGTTGCCGATCCACCTATCATCTCAGACATTCCCATCTCCTGGACAGTGCATGCTGCTAAGAGCATGCATGACTTGCGGGTTTCTCCCTTGGTCTGATCATCGACTCTACAGAGCTGGGCTCTGCATGTCCTGGGCCAGCCTGCCTCACCTGAATTTAACTCAGCTGCTCCTGCTCTGCCTCAAGCATTTCCACAGGTGCTAAACACCATCTATCTAGCACATTCTACACCGGACCCACTGCTTCTATTACTTCAACTCCAAGCCTCCGGGGGTGAGCTGCTTTTGTAGGAGACAAGCCAATCATGGTGATGATTTATTCTGCCCAAGGTGACATGAAGAGCCAGACTTGGTGACTTCACGCATGGTAGTTGTAAAGCACATCAGGAGTGGCTTGCTGCAGACGCTGGGTGCCTGAGTCGAGCAGATCGTGTCTTGGCATGTTGACTGTCCCCTGGGGCATGCCACTTAGGCATTCTGCCCAGAACAATGTCAGTGCGGAGCCTGCTGCACCTGCCCACGGGTGCCTTCCCCCCCCCCCCCACCCGCACAGGACTTCGTGCAAGTAGACAAACCTGGAACCTCTCAGCAGCCAGACTTCCCTTCTGCACTGAGAAGCAGCCAAGCAGGACAGGAAATGACAGCTCAGAACACAGGGTGCTGCCCCAGTCCCCGAGGACAAGCTTCTGCTCAGGGCCCAGGGCTGCTTGCTGTAGCACAGGTTAGGCTTTGTAATGGCACCACATGACAGGGGCATGGAGGGTCTGGGCTCCTGAGCCCCATCCCGATGAGGCAGGCGACAGGCCCTGCTCGTCTTTGGGGGAGGGGAAGCAGCACGAGAGAGAGAACCAGTGCCACTGCTCCTGACACCCGTTCTGTGACCGTGGGCCCATATCGGGGCACCACGGTTTTCCATCCAGGGGCTGCCAAATCACCAAACATAGGTTTGTGCATTCCAGCATTGTCCAGGCCAGACGAGTCAGGTGGTGTAGGGCATTTTATTTCATGTACAGAGGGCTGACAGCACGCGGGCGGGGAGCACCAAGGAGAAGCTGCTATAAATAGGCGTGTGGTGCCCAGGAGGTGGGGGGGGGCACCCCGCGGCGGGGCTGGAGTTCAGGGGTGGTCCGGGGGTCTGTGTCGGGTGCCCTCCCTCCAGCGCTGTCCAGTCCCGACGTCAGCTCCCCGCAGCTGCCCCGCTCCCAGGCGGGGAGGGGCCGCCAAGGTCGGCAGGGGGGCTTCGGAGGCCCCGAGCTACAGCAGCTTGACGTAATTCTGTGGAATGAGCCCCCTCTTGCCGTTCAACGTCCCTTCCAGCCAGCCAGGCTCCCGGGAGGTTTGCACTGCAAAGGAGCAGAAACCTCCATTTATCAGCAGACCCAGGCCGGGGTGGGCGTGGCCACAGGACAGGGGGCGGGCCGGGTGTGGTCGTAGGGTGGGCGTGGCCACGGGACAAGGGTCAAGCGGGGCGTGGTCACTGTGTGGGCGTGGCCACGGGGCAGGGGGGTGGGTCGGGTGTGGTCGTAGGGTGGGCGTGGCCACGGGACAAGGGTCAAGCGGGGCGTGGTCACTGTGTGGGCGTGGCCACGGGGCAGGGGGTGGGTCGGGTGTGGTCATAGGGTGGGCGTGGCCACGGGACAAGGGTTGAGCGGAGGCGTGGCCATTCTGTGGGCGTAGCCGCAGGGCAGGGGGCGGGCCGGGTGTGATCATAGGTTGGGCGTGGCCACCGGACAAGGGTTGAGCGGGGGCGTGGCCGTTGTGTGGGCGTGGCCAGGGGGCAGGCCAGGGTGTGGTCATGGGGGACGTGGCCGCTGGGATAGAGTCCACCAGGGTGTGGCCGTGGTGGGCGTGGCCATGGGGCGTGGTTAGTCTATGGGCACCGCTGGTGGGGCGGTGGCCCTCTGAGGGCAGAGCCCACTCTGGGATGTCCAGTCACCCAGTCTGCCTGGGGATTACTAACAGGCCCTGCCCAAGGTTGGCCAGCACAGTGCCCACCCACCCTCTTTGACACCCTCAACTGTTTCCCCATTTCCACGCTGGCCCCTTCTGCTGCACTATGCCTAGTGACCTTTTTAGAATACCCCTAGCACACTGTGCCTGCTTCGACCCCTCCCCACCCCCCAGTACAGGGCCTACTCTCAGCTCCAGAGGCTCTCTCAGCCGCGACTTAGCTAAGGACCTGAAGCCAGGCCGGCATGGAGGCCTGGGCCCGTGGGCCCTGTCTCTTGTCCCCCACCCCCCACCCCTGCCCCACCTCACGAGTTGCCTTGTCCAGGGAATCTGCTCAAATGATGCATCTGGTTTGCTCAACTCAGCTATGGTTGAAGTCCATACCCCAAATTCTGCACTGTCTATTTTGCTTATTTCTGAGTTACTAGGATCACACTCTATACACAAGACTTGTCTGGCATCTGGCGTTCCTAAGATTTCCCCACATGTGGGAATATATCTCAAAATAAAACTGCTGGGCTGCAGGGCGCTGTGGTTCACGCCTGTAATCCTAACTACTCAGGAGACAGAGATCTGAGGATCATGGCTCAAAGCCAGCCTGGGCTCCAAAGTCCATGAGACTCTTATCTCCAAATAACGGGAAGTGGTGCTGTCGCTCCAGGGCTCAGGCGGTATCCTTGAGCTGAGGAGCTCAGGAACAGTGCCCAGGCCCAGAGTTCAAGCCCCACGACCGACAAAAACAAAACAAAACACTGCTGGGCTATGCGACCAATGTTCCAAAGCAGTACCAAGCTGATTTTCAGAGTATTGAATGTATCTGAAGGGGTCATCTAGTTCATGTTAATCCCATACAAAGGGAACCTGATGTCCCACATGCAGAGCCTAACAGAGCATGACCCTGTAGGGTGGTGGCTGTACCCCCAACAATGGATTGCTGGTACAATCCTGCACCCACCGCTTCTTGAACCCCACTGAACAGCCACTTCCCCCTTGACTGGAGGGTCTGCCAGCTTCTTGGCCCCCAGTAAAATGATCTCTAGGGTTCCCAGGGGCAGAAGCCTCAGCTGCCCTGAGCCCACACATATGAGACACTCCCTGGTGGACGAGGGGGCATTTGTCTCACAGAACTACAGAAACAAATCTGCAGCTAGAGGCTGAAGGCGAGTGAAGTCAGCACACAGGGAGGGCGGGGTGCAGAGGAGTGCTGTGCTCATGCACTCTGGTTCAGGGTTTCCCGAACCGCATAGCCACAGCCACAGCAGCCCAGGGGCACTCGGATGCTGGTTTCCTTCCTCGAACTGTGGGATCACGAGAGAACACTGGGAGGTTCCAAACGGGTAAGCGACCACAGGGAAAATGCCTTGGGTGTTTTAGGGACACAGACTCACTGGTCTTCAGAAAGGGAGTGTTCCTGGCAGCACTCCTGCAGGCTGAGCTCAAAATAGTGGCCTCTTGGAGCCCTGCCCAGCTCCATGGAAGCTGAGGTCTTACGACCTGCGGTGCTCCATGTCGGGTGTCAGGAGGGAAGACCCCCCCCCAGCCATTCAAGAGCAGGCATCAGCAGACATGTTCTGAACAAGTACATGCTTTGGAGCCAGCTGAGATTAAGCATGCACAGAAAATGAAATGCTCAAGTATGTGAGTAGGGAAGGGCTAACAGCTCAGCAACAAGGCATCTGTGAATGACAGGGCTCTGGGGAAGGGACTGAGGCCCTGTGGAGACATCCTGGTGTCCAGCCAGCACGTCTGGACACCAGCACCACAGGCAGAGTGGAAGGTGACTTGGCTGCCAACATAGGCTCAACAGTGGCATACCACCACGTGCCAAGGGTGGCATGAGAGTCAGCCATGGCTCGTACACAGCCATCCCTGTGCCACCCTGGCATGGTAGCAGTCTGGCAGACAGTTCTGCAGACTGGAATGAAGGACCTGGTGCATAGAGTGTGCCTCACAACTCTGTCCAGGTCCCCCAGAAAATTAGAGCCAAGGTCTGACCTCAGGGTTGGTGATGAACGATCACCACCGCCTCTGGCTTTCTCCTTCAGAACCACACTGAGACCTGGCAGGTCTGACACATGTGTATGTGCGTGACCTACACATGTGTGCATGTGTGTGCATCTGCCGTCTTTTAGGACGAAGAGCCCGTGGGAGCGGCCACCCCCTCCTAGCCTTCCATCTTTTCTCCGGCAGAGAACTCAGAAGGAAGTTCTAGCTCTAGATGCTTCCTCCTTTCTACAGATGAGGAACACAAGGCTAAGATACCTATCTTTGCTGGAGCTGAATAAGGCCCGGAACTGTGGCCAGCATCTGTCCACCCCACCAGCCATGGCGCCCAAAGTCACAGGAATACGTCCATCTTTGATGACATCTTAAGTTAATTTAATCAGCCCTGGAGCACTTCATCTTAGCTGGTTATTATCATGTAAGCCAATTCAAGGCTGAGAGAGCCAGTGAGTCCGTTCTCATACCAGCTGCCTAAGGCCTCCTTTAGACCACACCTCCAGCCAGCTGATCATCTCACAAATACTGAGTTTCCAGAGGCTCCTAAGAAGACACAATATCACACACAGTGAAGCACTATCCCCATTTCCTCAACAGGAGAGTTTTAATAAGGAATCTTGGCTCTCCCTCCTGCCGTGTGCTATTCCACCATGTGGCAGGCTGAGTGGCCACGCTGGATGCATCCATGATACAAGGACAGAGGAATGATCTGCTAACACTCCAAAAGCTAAATTTCTCTCCAAAGTGTAATCCTGTTGTGTACACAGCATTGCTGCGGCTTGTTTTCCGACGCTGGCAGGCGCCGCCGGCTCTCTGGAGCACACATCACGTGCACACAGACATCTAGTCTAAAGGAGGTAACTTGCTCTCTAGACACCATCCTCAGCACACGCTGCGCTACTGTCAACACCCTGCTCTGCCCTGGGCCGCTGTCTCCCAGGGCTGATCAGCCATTCCATCCTCCAGCTCCACATCCCTGCTGCCCCAGAACTCTTTTGGGGAGCTCCACCCACACACCACATCACTGTTGCCACAGCAACCACTGAATTTCATAATGAGCAGGTCTTGGGAGGGAAAAAATCAAGGGGGAGGGGGGAAGGGAGAAAGGGAAAGGCATCCAGTAAACCACAGGAGGGATGTGTGGAACACTGAATCAGGCACAGGTCCTAAATGCCCACGCGTGAATATTAAAACACTCAAATAAAAAAAATCACGCAGCGCTTCCATACGCAGTCAATGCCCACACACAGTGACATGCGTCACTCTGGATTCCAGTCCACAGGTAGTAAAGTGCGGGTGGCACGGAGAGAAGATGGGAAGGGAGTGTGTGGACGTGGGGCTCTGTAACAACAGTGGCTGCAAGCCCAAGGGCAGAAGGGGCTCGGTTAGGGGCTCAGGGGAAGTGAGAACAGAAGACACACGGATGAGAAATATCTTCTCAACTCCACGTGGTACGAGCAGATTCTTCCCATCTGGAGGATCTTGCTGGACAAAGACTCACGCGAGTTAAAGAGCTGGAGAGTGATCAAGAAAAGGGCAGACACGGCGCTCAGCACCCCCCCCAGCTCAGGGGCATTCTGGGACACTCCAATGGGCCAGCACTCTGTCCCCAGGGAGTCCCAGCATGGTCACGAGCCGTGACAGTGTCCACTCTGGCCCCGTGGGAGATATCGATATCCTGGTGTCACAACACAGCCTACAGAGTGCCCAGAACACTTACCGTCTTCAAAGATGGCTCCTATTTCAAAGGACAGCTCCGAGCTGTGCTCCGCCTCACAGGGGTACACGGCGCGGGCCTTCCGGCTCAGAACACTGCGGGCCAAACGGGAAAGGAAAGGCTGGACCAAGACGGAGATGGCAACAACCGGGAGTGTCACCCCACCACTCCCTGGGAGAAGGGCACCCCCGTCACTGGAGGGGGCCCCACTGGGGACCAGAACCACCTCAGCCCACACCCTGGCCTCTGAGCTTGCCACATCCACTGTGGTCAGCTCAAGAAGCAGCCACATGTGGTCACTCTCTCAGTGCCCACGTCGCCTTCCTTCAGCACCAAGACTGTGTTCTCTATTCACCGACCAGAAGAGTCTTTCCAAGCCTAGCAGGTTGATAAACGCGCGACCAGCAGAAAACAGCGGGCCTGACACACACAGCGGTGGGTGCTGCGGACCTGTGGCTTCCTCTCCCGCATTTCAACCAAGAGCCCAGTGGAAATATCCAAACCCGAGGCGCATCTGATGGAACGCAGCTTTTTCCATCACCGATGCAGTGTGACAACTGTTTTACACGGTCTCAAGTACGACATTCTCTAGACGGGACTGACACCAGTGTGGATGACATGGAAGTGTCACGCTACTTCACAGGGACTGGACAAGAAGACCAATTGGGTTGTAACTACCTTATAAGTGGCTAGTGTATAATACTGCATAGTTGTTGTTGTTGTTGTTGTTGTTGTTTTGCCAGTCCTGGGCTTGAGCTCAGGGCCTGAGCACTGTCCTTGGGCTTTCCTCAAGGATAGTGTTCTACCCTGAGCCACTGCACCACTTCTGGCTTTTTCTATGTATGTGCTACCGAGGAATCGAACCCGGGTCTTCATGCTTGCTAGGCAGGCACTCTACCACTAGGCCAAACTCCCGGTCCCACACTGTAGTGTTTCTACATGCTCACATAAGCACACTCATCCACACCCCCTCTGACGCTTTCTCATCTCCGTTCCCCTCAACTCCTCCCCTTTTTAAACTGTCATTTTTTTTTAAAATGTGTTCATTATGACCATTTCGTACGTAGCAAAGACTGTCTTCTGGGTCCCAGATGCTGAGGGAACCCCAGGAGACTGTTCCATCGGAGAACGAAGAGGCCCTGGTGTGTAGAGCCTCCGTGTGTCTACCACAACCCACATCACGCCCCAAACCGCATACCTTTCCGGAAGCTTGTCCACCACAGAGGCAGCAGGAGAGACGGGGAAAGACGTTGACCTGGGTGAGGGAGGCGTTACAGTGGAGTTGGGCCCTGGTGTGCTTGAAGACTGCTGGTTCAGCCACTGGACCATGGATGGCCGGGTCTGGCTTAGCCTACGGAGAAAGTTCAAAGGACAGGATTAATAGAACCAAGGTTGTCACAGAACACAAAATGCCCAACAGGCCTATCGGAATGGCCAGCGTGTAGTTCCCTCTGCTCCAGACCAGCGCAGGCTTTCCCGACCCTCCTAACACCAGTCAACACCCACAGCAGACATACCATTTTACTTCTCCACTTGGTGAAGAACCCAGTCTTATCTGAGTACCATAACAGTTCAAAAACAGTGGCTACAACTTTTTGAGATACAGGTGACTCTTTGACATAAAATGGGAATTACAGTCCAATAAAGCCACTGTTAAGTTACCTACCATGAGGCTAAAGTCAAAATTGAAGGCATGGCCTCTACCAAAGGTAAAAATGTACACTTCATCAAGTCCCATAATCCTAATTTGAACCTCCATAATTTGGGGGACCGTCTGCATCCGTTTCTTCTGTCTATAGAAAATGTGGTAAAGAATCTGGAGTCAAACACACAGCCAGTGGATGTCAAAGACTAACACGGCGTCTTGTAACATAAAATGCTCTTTCATCTGGTCATTACGTTTGAAAATACAGACAGAAAAAATGTCACTAGGAAGCAAGATTCCTATAGGAAGGGCTAATGAGTTTGAAGGGAGGAAAAAAAAGTCAATGGACATGAAAGATTCTGAGTGACCTGAGCGTTAACCAGGTCGGTAAGCAGATTCCTGGAGGAGATTCTAAACACACACATGCACCAATCTGGATTATTCATCATCCTCTGATATCTTTCCATTCTTTTCTTAACCCAGGGCTACATGCATGCTACATGCGTGCTACATACATGCAGGTGATATACCACTCAGCCACACACAACCTCTCTATTCATTAATTCAACACCCAACTGTCTCCACCCTCAATTCACTGCCTCCAGTTCAAAGCAGTCTCCACAGGATCTTTCTTATTTTTCCACGATCCTCTGCGCTGTCCCAGTCTGTTTCGTCCCGCGCTTATTACCACATTCTCCTCATGTGCACCTCAAAACAGCCCCCAAGCACCGATTCTCTACTTCCATCTCCTCATTGTCCCGGCACTGTGCCATGCCTGGGTACTAAATTGCTCTGGCTAGCTCATGGCGCCTCCAGGCTACCTGCCAGGGCACTGACGCCCAGCAGCCCCTCACCATTCTCTCTTCTTCCAGGCTGCCCACTCAGTCTGTTCAGGAGGCCAGGGACCTGGAAGGCCAGCCACATCCATAACGGAAGGGCAGGCTATAATCAGTTCATCTCCTTAGGGTGCCAACCGTTTCTCTCCATGGCAAGATGAAGTTTTTCATCCTTTCTATAGACTGTACAAAGCCACAGGGAGGGCAACCAAACCTTTGCCCAAACTTGTGCAACCAATTTAACATTTATAAAGCAGGTACACTGAGTTCTCCATTACCCAATTGGTAGATATTTCACAGCACAGGCTTCCTATGTTACAATCAGAAGTGGGGGAGTATTACAAAACACTGTTCTCTGAAGAACTTATTTACAACTCCCCTAGGTAGCCATTCATTCTGCAAGGCGCAGAACCTCCTTCACCCTGCAGCAAGAGGCCTATAAATCGAGAAGCAATCTGAATTACCAACTATGAAAGTGACTCTTTAGCAGAAAATGAACCTTTGGTGGTGTCTGAGGAACCAGGCGCGGAGAGGACAGGAAGGATCAATTAAGCTCTGACAGGGAATTTAGGGGCACAGTTACCCAAACAATCGCCATTTAATCTCCAGCAATTATTCAAGTGCTGAAGAGGGTGTCAGCAATGGTGCTAGATGAGCTGGGGTACCACACCCCCATCCAGGCTGCCTGATCACAAACAGCCAAGAGATGAAATGATGACCATACATCTGCAGGGAGGGAGGACAGAGGCAAGGCCAAGACAAACAATCTGACTATCTGTGTAGGCCTTAAAAAGAAAGATTGTCAATCATATTGCTGCTACAGACTTAATCTTACATTTTTCTTTTTTTTTGTTTAAAAAAAATGCCCTGTGGAAGGGGGGAAAACAAGATGAGGGGTGGGGGTGGGGGGGAGGGAAATGGGGACCAAGACACGAGAAAGGGTATCAATATATGTGAAGTAATGCACCTTCTACCTGGTGAATATAATGTAACCTTTCTATTAGTTACAATAAAAAATATATGAAAAAAATACCCTGTGTTTTTCTTTTGGGTTGACAAAGGCCTGAAAATATTCCTTGTTCTTTGAAAGTAAATTATTGAAACTGCACATGCAGAAGGGAAGGGCCCATTGTCTAGTTCAGTTTTCTTCATCTTGCCCCAAACTCAAAATGAGCCATTCTGACCCAAGGTCAAGTTCTTACCATTTGTCTTTTTCCCTCCTATGTTCTTTCTGTAGTTGTTTTAACATGTACGTGTTACAGTCTTGCACACACTGGTTCATGGAAATAACCTTTCAATTGCAATGTTTAAATGTATACAATTGTGTTTGTGCTCCTGGGTTCTCCAGCAATGTCACAGAACCTCACTGGACACTTCTTTATTATTCCTAGTCCCAAATGGGCACAAACTTTGTGTAACACTCATCAAGAGGCAGTAAAATGCAAGTCTTGAAATGGTGTCTGTGGAGGTGAGGCGTAAGGCTCAGGCAAATGGAAGCTCTGGGAAAGGGATGACTGTGCTGCAGAAAGAGGTTTAGGAGATGGAGTTTCCTTCTTGCCCCATCTCTGGGAAAGACTGTGGGTGAGGCAGGAAATGGGTAAATGAATATATTTACATCCCGCACAACTGGGTTCATGTCTCTGACAGTCGAGTTGGTACAGTCCACAGCTATCTCACTAAGAGAAACTATATAATGTTCGGTGTGTGTGTGTGTGTGTGTGTGTGTGTGTGTGTGTGTGTGTGTGTGTGCGCGCGTGAGTGGGTGCGTGTGTGTGTGTGTGTGTGTGTGTGTGTGTGTGTATGTGTGTGTGTGTTGGACTTGGGAGCTTGAACTCAGAGTCTGGGCGCAGTCTGAGCTTTGTTGCTCAGGGCTAGTGCTCTAGCCTTTCAGCCACAGTTGAGCCACAGCTCCACTCCCCAAAACTAGAGATAAGAAGTTTTTTGTTTTGTTTTTTTTTTGCCAGTCCTGGGCTTGAGCTCAGGGCCTGAGCACTGTCCTTGGACTTTCTCAAGGCTAGAGCTCTACCACTTGAGCCTCAGCACCACTTCCGGCTTTTTTCTATGTATGTGGTACCGAGGAATCGAACCCGGGTCTTCATGCATGCTAGCCAAGCACTTTAACCACTAGGCCAAACTCCCGGCCCCAAGATAAGAGTTTTATGGACTTTCCTGCCTGGCCTGGTTTTGAACTATGACCCTCAAATCTTAGCCTCCCGAATAACTAGGAATGACAAGCACGAGCCACTAGTGCCTGGAGGTCCAATTTTTTGGAAAGCAAACAAATATAGATATGAGTTTTATTATAAAATATTTCCTCTTGCTTTCCAACTTAATTTTTTCCTGCTTTTCTAGGTTACTATTTTTGTAAAGGATCAAAATTTATTTTAGAAATTTAATTACTTTATAAAACAGCATGCCAACACTTTTTCAAGAAAGCATGCGAGGGAAGTATTAGCATAGATGTGTTATGCAACCTTGCACCTACTGATTCATTGAGATAACCTTTCAGAGAATTTCTGATATTCCATTTCCCATTTTTTAAAGTCAGGCGCCAGCGGATCCCACCAATAATCCTAGCTACTTGGGAGATTGAGATCTACAAACTACCAGTCCTGTTTAATAATGAGCAGTGGACTGGTTACAAAACTTACCTAAGTGCCCACAAGTTTCTTGAAAGCAAAGTTGTGGTTTATAAAAATGGAGAAAAAAAAAGTCAGCCCTTCCTAAAAAGTTCAGAAACCACATCCACCATAATAGGAATAAATTAAACAGAACTACTGAAATCTGTCTGGTATCTTCCTAATTTAACACACTCAATGGAGAAAGAGTCTTCACTTGCGGGACTCAATCATTTCCAGTACAGAGCCAACATCACACCATCTTCCCTATGCCCTTTCCAAAAGAGAGGAAACTAGAAACACGGGTGCACTAAAATTACATGTAGATGCCAAGCTGCTAACCCAGAAATACAGTCTTGTTAATACAGAGTGAGTGTATGAATGGCTGTTCTCAGGGCGGGAAGTTTCCATGAGGACCAGGGGCTCTGTGGCAATGAATTTGGGGACAATGGAGAAGCGGGGGGGCAGGGGGGACACCCATGTGTGTATGTGGTGAGAAAAATCATCCTAGCAAGAGAACAAACCCTCTTGCCTATACTTTAGAGCCTGTAGATTTCCTAATGGTAAATTTAATTTTTTTTAAAGGGTCCCTGAAAACAACAGCAATGGCAGTATGGGCTGTATGGGTATATTTTACAGGATGATGCAGTCCTGGCTACTTCTGATTCAAACTGTGATCCATCCTTCCCAGAACCACATTCTGTGCTCCATGTATATTAAAACAAAAACAACAAAAACAACTCTGGCGTCAGAAGAGCACAAACATGGGAGAATCACTCTGATGTGGAGAACTCACCTGAGCTGCAAGAATCCCCAGAAAACTCCTGCATCTAACAAGCATTTCTTGTGTGGCAGAGGAGGGTCAGCTTTGGTCAGAGCCTAACTCCAGGCTCCAAATGCAACTTAAAATTCAAAGAGTAAAGTAGAGGATAGAGCACTGAGAAATGCCTACTTATCCGGAGTGAATGATCCCTCAAACGCCAAGAGATTTGGCTCTATTCTGCTACGAGAATCAAATCAAACGTTTACACTGGAATGGAAGACCTTAAACTTCACTTTGCAAGGTCTCCGAGCAGGAGCCGGCACACATCATCTTTCCTGCCAATCTGGGAAACATACACGGTAAGTGTAGAACAGCTGTCCTGGGCAAAATGTCTGACGTCGTTCCTACTCAAATCAATGCCAGTGTTCACAGGAAGCACACACAGCAGACAGCAGTGGAGAAAAACCAACTCCTGTGGCAAGGGACTCCCCATAATCCACAGGCTGAGAGGGGGCCTTCTCACACACCCATCCACCCCTCTCTTAGGGTCACAGACCCTCCTGCCCCCGATGTGTGCTGAACCCACCAGCTCCCAGCCAGGCAAGAGGGCGGGGTGACCATCAAGCTGCAGGTAAAAGCCCTAACTTGCTCACCCTCCAGATTAAATATATATATGATTTGCAGGATGTGTGTGGGCAGAAGGAGGATGCCAGGCATGGAAGACACCCCCAGGTCTTGGAGAAGGGTTACCGCCACATGCACACTCAAGTCTTCAACCTGGGACGTGTGAGGCTCTCCTGTGCAATTCCTCCTTTAACAAGGTAGGTCACCGCCACCTCATTCTCTGACGCCTTCCACAGTTCACTTCCAGGGCAAACATTTGTGGTTTTGTTTTAAAACACCTGTCTTAGAATTACATCTCTGCCCTATCTTCCCCTGGGAGAGACTGCATCATTCCAGTTTTCCTTCTTTCCAGACAGCTGCTGTGGAGTCGGATAAGAGGGCTAAACTGGAACTGGCTGGCTGAGCAGACAAGTAACTACAGCTTCATTTCAGACAATGAAATGGGCTTTAGAGGCCAGAGGGCTGTAGCTCTGCACAGTCACTGACAGGACTTGGATTCTCCTGCAAAAATCAGCCATCAAGCAAGGCCAACCATAGCTCAGAGGGGCACAAAATTGCACTGCTAAGGAGAACCCTGTGGTTACTTAGCGAGCTGACTGGTGCTCAGAACGATTTACTGTTTGGCTGGGTCCCCAGGAGTTCCCCACGCCTCATGTGTGTAATATCCCAGGTCCTGTTCAATGACCGCTGCTTGGAGAGTGGGGGTAAACTGAGGCCTCCAGTACCTATCAGAAACAACACAAGTTCAGATGCATATATCCTGGGCTGCTCCATCTGCCCCAGCAATGTGGTACTTAGAGTATGAAATTGATAAATCAGGAAGTTAGGGTCAAGTTAAACTAAGAAAATCAAATTAGCTTCTTTAGGGGATGGAAAAATCCCAGCAGGTGGATGCCTAGAACTCACAGGGACCTGAAGGGTGGATATTACGTTTCCTCGTTTATATGGATAACCTTGCTAAGCCTCAGTTTGCTTAAATCACTTATATAATAAGGTCTCTTAAGATTTTAAGAAGCAGGGGCCGGGAGTTTGGCCTAGTGGTAGAGTGCTTGCCTAGCATGCACGAAGACCCGGGTTCGATTCCTCGGTACCACATAAAAAAAGCCGGAAGTGGTGCTGAGGCTCAAGTGGTAGAGCTCTAGCCTTGAGAAAGTCCAAGGACAGTGCTCAGGCCCTGAGCTCAAGCCCAGGACTGGCAAAAAAAAAAGATTTTAAGAAGCAGAATAAGGTTGCAAAGCCAGGCCTGTTTGGCTTTACCTGGCTAAACCATCTCCCCCTCAGAGAGAAAGAGGACTCATGAGACCCAGCCTTGTGGAGATGTTGAAGGTTCAGCTCACAAACAGGAAACAATAAATTCCAACAATGGCACTAAGAAAGAAATCGTTCACAACCAAAACCAATGAAGAGGAAAAGCAAAATTGAGACAAGACTAATACAAGGTTTAATTAATTGTGGTCTTAAGCAGTTTAAAAGAAAGCTACAAAATTCGAACATGTGTCTTTCTTTGAAAAAGTCAATTTTTTTCATTAAGTCAATTTTGTTTCAATGTGATACAAATAATCCACACTGTCAATTAAAAAAAAAAACAACAATAACAAGGCAGGCATTGGTGGGTCATGCCTGTAATTCTAGCTACTCAGAAGGCTGAGATCTGAGGACAGAGGTTCAAAGCCAGCCCAGGCACAAAAGTCCCTATCTCCAATGAACCACCATTAAATTGAAAGTGGCACTGTGGCTCAATGTGGTAGAGCACTAGCCTTGAGCTGAAGAGCTCAGGGACAGCACCCAGGCCCACAGTTCAAGCCCCACAATTAACAAACAAACAAACAAAAAGACACCCAACACCAAATTTCAGAACCTGGAGTTAAACACTATCTACAACACGAGAGAGAAGAATGCAAAGAAAGACGAGAAGAACGGGCACTTGTGGTCAATAACCTCACTCAAAGGCCTCAAGATTAGCTTTGAGAGCTTTAGTTAAGCTGTTCATCATAAAAAGATAGTCAATGACAGGATGTAATGTCAGGCACAGTCCCTCCGCTAAACAGGGGCACACGCAGGAGGTTGGGGGAAATGACACCTATGGTGTGAACCCAACAACCTCAGTCTCTGCAGAAAAACAAGCCTGAAGGAACCATAAGGCACTGAGCGAGAGGAGCCAGGAGTCAAACTCTGCCCACATCCCTGACCACGTAGCTGGGGCCAATTTTCCTACGTCCTTTGTGCCCAGCATCCCAGTGTTTACAAATGGTCAGTGGTTAATGTGACTATTCAAATGGGGCCCCACAGTTTTTCCTAGGACCCACCTTGGACCATCCTATCTCTGCATTCTGAGTAGCGGAGACTACAGGCATGTGCCACCGGGCCCAGCTCTGGGAATATCTTAACATTCACAATTCACAAAGTCTCAAAGGTTGGGAGAAAGAAAACTACCGCTGAGGTTCAGAGAGAGTCTCACCTCAGGATGTCAGGATACTGACATCTGTTAGAGAAAGAACTCTTCTGGGATGCTCCCATTTGAAATCTGTAGAGGAAGCGGGGAGGAGGAGCCATGTCTGGTATTTCTTAGAAAGACATTTCTTCTGTGGCAGGGACCCTAGAAGGATTACTTGCTGTGGACCTGGCTCCATCCATTATAATGGAAGCAAACCTGCTTAGAGAAAACTACTTTACTGGGGGGGGGGGCAAATTACTTTGGGACATTTGCAACATCTTGACCTAAGGTGTAATGTCAACCGAGAGGTCTGCGCCGACAGTTGTTCGCTGGCAGCCAGGCCACCCACTGCCTTCCCGAGTGCCCAGGTGAGAGGCAGCTCCCCACTGACTCACAGCAACGTTCATGTCCACAACTCAGACTCCTGCAGACGCCAAAGAAACCCAATTTCTGCTGCACTGTTGCTGCCTGCCAGAGGCCACTGCTGAATTTACACTCCATCTCCGCCAGACTCACAATGCTGCAGGCTTTCTGTCTCCTGCAAGTGTGCTTGCCAGTGGCTGAGGTTATGGCATTTCTGTCTTCCACAGAGGGACTACAGTCCTAGCTCATCCACATACAGATCGCCTATCCTCTCTCAATACTTAATAAGTTCATAATGATTTCATGTGACTTCAGCAGTAACTATAAAAAGAGAAGCAATATGAGGACCACTTTCCAACCCATTTCAAGTCCCCAGGAGGCCTGGCTAGACTCAGATGACATCATTATAATCTATCTTCAGCAAGTTTCATTTAAAACCATTTTTAATGTTCTGTAGGTGAATTAAAAATGTATCTCTGACTACAATTTGATTGGCTCATTAAATAGAATCATCCATCTAATTATTTGGGAAATTATTTATCTTCAAATGATTTCTTGCAATCAGATGACCTTTGAGGTCAAGCAAGGGGCATCCAGGCTGCAGGACCCCACAGCACAAGGAAAACCCTCAGTTACTCACACCAGCTTGAGAATTCTGTTGGTGCTCATTTTATTTGTTCTAATATTCCTATGCTGATCTGCACAGGCCTGACAGCTAACCAGACAGAGGAGATACAATCAGGCATCGTTCATCACGTCTCTCTTACGCAGGGAGCTGCAGAGTAAAATAAAGCAGAGCTAGCATAAAGCCATCAGAAGTTCATAGAACGTATGGAGGGACGAGAAAGATCCCAGATTCTTTCTCGTATGCATGCGTATGGTACAGTGAAATCCAGGGAACAGTGTGAAAAGGAAGGGCGGAGGGGGTGAAAGGTGTTCAGATGAGCAAGTGTGGAAGCCTTCCAATGAAACCCCCCATGTTACACATACATGCTCATCAAAAATAGAAAGGAAATAACAAGAATCACATGACAAAAATAGCACTGAATAGACTTTCCACTGATGTGTGGATCCTCATTCCTGATCGCGTTCACGGAACAGCAAGGAAACATGAGTTAGTCAGCAACAAGCTGACACATCACAGCTGCCAACGGGACGCCATCACAGCTGTCAAGGGACATCCTTTCTACACGGGAAAGGTATCATGGCCCAGCCCTAATCCTGGCAGCCCCACTGTTCAACCAATGACCTCAGAGGCCAGTGAAGGTCAGCCTGAAGGCTATGGTCCCTGTCCCGCCCCTCAGCACCAAACCCAGCACAGAGACTTACGATGTGGAGGTCCAGTCCCCAGAACTCCCTCCATCTGCCAGCAAGTGGTTTCTCTCTGGTCCAGGGAGTCCCTGGGCAGCCACACTGGTCGTGGGAGAGGGGGATGAGAGTGAGTCTTGGCTGCTGGTGGGAGTGTCTTCTCTGGGAGGATTGGAACTGTCACCTAAGTGAGAAAAGAGCATGGAATGTAAAACCCTAACAACAACAACAACAATAATAATAAACTCCACTAATAATTACATGGTGTTATGTCATTCATTAATAAAATGATAGCCGAAGTTGTATTTGCAATTTGGCCTGCAAGTACCTGGGTATTCTGTCCTGGAAGTTTTGCCTCTGTGCGTTTGTTTTTAAACCAGCGTGGTAAAATTAATCACAGACTGCTGGGACTGTGGGGGTGTGGAAGGCCCCCTCAGGCCCACCTGCTGAAGGCTTCGCCTCCCACTTGCGGCACTATCGGGAAGTGGTGAGAACTTTACTCAGAGGTGGCATCTGGTGGGAGGCTTTGTGGTCACTAGAGCTGTGTCCAATGGCAGAGGGAGGTTATTGAGAACCCTCCGTTCCTCCTCCTCTCTTCTTGTTCCCAACCAACACTTTCTGTGCCCTACCAGATGCTTCCTGCAGGATGTGCATACCTCTCTACAGGTCCCAAAGCAAAAGGGATAAGGAGTACTGAACTGAGCAAACACTACGGGCTGAAGTAAACCTTTCTCTGTCCGCTAAGTAGTTGTAACAGAAAGCTAACTAGCACAAAGATGGCACCCAATGACAAATAAAGAAAAGTCATCAACCGAGTGCCAGGAGCTCACACCTGTCATCTTAGGCACTCAGGAGGCTGAGATCTGAGGATCCCAGTTCAAAGCCAGCCCTGGCACAAAAGTCCAATTAACCACCAGGAAATGGAAGTGGTGCTGTGGCTCAAGGGGTAGAGTGCTAGCCTTGAGCTGAAGAGCTTAGAGTCAGAACCCAGGCCCAGAGTTCAAGCCCCAAGACTGACAAGGAAAAAAAAAAGTCATCAAAATCAAAACAAATGGAAGATAAAAGCCTAATAGCCTACACAATGAGTACCTACTCTAAAAGGACCCCAGGCAGGAGCCAGTATCAATATTAAGGATAGCCCAGAGCAGTGCACAGCCGCCCATGGTCCCATACCTCACCGCCTAGTCACCTGATGGGTCTATAAGCCTTTCTTGGAAGGAAATGCAGGTGCGGAGAGTCAGAGGGAGACATTTGGATGACCCAGTGAGGGGATCCTGTTCAGGGACGTGATACCTGGATGGTGCTGGCAGGATCTGCTCAGCTCTTTCTGTGATAAGGATATTGCAGAGAGGGTGGGATAAGAGATGAACTCTCTCAGTGGGCAGATCTCACTGGTTTGGGCATCTCTGGAAAGCTTTGCTCTTCCCCTCCTTTCACAAACACAGTCGAGAATACCATTTGACTGCTTTCAGCAAAGTCGCCTTTTCCACAGACTTTCATCATACATGTATTTAATAGTAGCAGGAGAAATGCAGTGCAAGAGCCAAATTTGAGCTAAATGACCCAAAACCCACCGAAAGACCGCAGTGGCTCTGATTCCTTTTGATTAATTTTGTTTGTGGGATAGAGTCTGCTCTGGCACAGACATTACTTCTTTCCTTTGCTTGGAGAGCTCCGCGGCATCCAATCATTTCCTGTTAAGGAGTCCAAGGTGCCAGAGGCTCCAGCCTTCCCAGGCCCTAGCTGTGTACCCTACCCTAGCCAGCACGAACAACCCCTCCGTGCCAGATAACCCGTAACACGGACCTGCATGATACCTGTCGATTCAGAGCCCGAACAGCAGTGCTATGGCCCCTCAAAAGTGAGTGGGATGCAGCCAGACACCAGTGACTACCCCTGTAATTCTAACTATTTAATCTGAGGATCACAGTTCCAGGTCAGCCTAGGTTTTCTAAAAAAATTTTTACCAGCTTTACTCATTGAGAGGATACTTATGTGCATCATTTTAGTATTTTCATGAACTTTGTTTTTGCCAGTCCTGGTCCTGGGGCTTCAACTCAGGGCCTGAGCACTGTCCTTGGGCCTTCTCAAGATTAGAGCTCTACCACTTGAGCCACAGCACCACTTCTGGCTTTTCCTATGTACCAAGAAATCGAACATGGGTCTTTGTACATGTGAGGTACTCTACCACTAGGCCAAACTCCTGGCCATGAACTTTTATTCTATTGAAACTTTTTCTATCTGATACACACACATACATACACATATACACGCATATAAAGTGTGCTATGTTGCAGTATGTGTGTGTGTATATATATATATATATATATATATATATATATTACACTAAAATGTTGTTCCGTATCTTCATGGAACAGAAAAGGAAAACAAGTCATATCAGGAGAAGTACAGATCAAAGATTAACCAGAAACAGCAGAACCCGACAGAAGTCGGGTGCTCAGTACCTGGATACAACTGGACTAGAGGCAGGAGAGCACAATTCCAGCTCTCCACATGAGAGTGGGGGCTGGGAGAAGCTGCTACACTAAATGAAGGCCAGAATTCCATGACCAAGTTACCCTATGTCACTCAGATTTGACATTGTCTAGGCTTCTGGTCCCCAGGATGATAGTTATATGTAGCAAGTAAGACCTGGACCTGAACCAAACACCTAGGTAAACTGCTGCAAGTAAGCCAGAGAAGAAGAAAGAAAGAAGGAAGGGGAAGTGGGGCTGTGGCTCAAGAAGTAGGACTGTAGCCTTGAGCTGAAGAGCTCAAGGACAGCGCCCAGGCCCAGAGTTCAAGTCCCATGACCGACAAAAAAAAAAAAAAATCCAATAATACAAAGAGAATACCCAAAATGAATACAGTACAAAGAAGAGATCATATTAAAAAAAAACAGACTAACAAACTTCACAGCAGCAACTATTGAAGTAATTCACTAAAGTACTAAAGAAGAAGAATTTTGAGTGCAAAGCTATATATTAAAATTGTCAAACTTCCATTCAAACACGAGGGCATAATAAAAATATCATACATTAAAAAAATCACCAAAGGTCTGCCCTCCAAAGAACTACATTGGTAATCATCTTAGAGAAATTCCTCAAGATGTAAACGTAAAAAAGGCAATGTCGACGGATGACTAGTGCATTGTCGTCATAAAGGAAAAAGAACACCAAAACAAAAGGAACCATGTACCCAAAATTCTAGCAAATCTGAACATGGAAGATAAGCACAAGGTCCAAGAAGCCATCTGCCTCACTAAATATGAAGGGCAAAACATGTTAAGTTTAAGGACCCAGTAGAGTGCCAGTGGCTAGTGCCCATAATTCTAGCTGTTTAAGAGACTGAGACAGGAACAGTTGGATGGGTCACAATATACAGTCTGCCCAGGCAGAAAAGTCCGTAAGACTCCATCTCCAAAATACGCTTAAAAAAAAAAAAAAAGGTGGGGGGCGGGGGGAGCCGGCCAGCTCAAGTGGTAGACTGATATGAGGCCAAGCTAGAGCACCTGTAGCATAAAAAAAGTAACAATATTAAAAAAAAAAAACCTCAATAGATAATACAACCCTAGGTCTAAAATAAAACAACCACGTTTGAAAAAAATAAACACAATATGTATCACTGGAAACTGAAGAATACTTGCTTTCTTGAAAACACGAAAACAGGAGAGAATTTAAAAATTATCAAGATGTATTAAATGAAAAACGACAGAAACAGTAACATAACAGACATTTCTATATAATAAAACCTAAATGCAGCAACTGAAAGGTAGTAACATATTTATTAATCCAATAAAAATGCTAACTGTAAAAGCATGCTTAAGGCAAAAAGATAAAGGAAGGTTGAAAAATGAAAGGAAACAGATGGTTAGACTTAAAAGAGTGAACATCTTAAAAGTACATGAGCATTATTTTCATAGGGATTTATATAAAAGAAAATAAATAAGATAAGCAAAGGAGGACATGGGCACAATAGAAAATTACAGATCTATATGAGAAAAACAAACAAATAATTAACCAGAATAGTTGAAGATTTTAATCCTTACTCTAAAACAGGTATTTGGAACCAATAATGTAAAGATGATCTGCTTTATAAAAACACACACAACTCAAGATAAACAGCAGATAATTCTTTTCAACATTACAAAGAATATATCTGGGACCAGGAGCATGGCCTAGTGGTAGAGTGCTTGCCTAGCATGCACAAAGCCCTAGGTTCGATTCCTTGATACCACATATACTGCAAAAGCCAGAAGTGGTGCTGTGGCTCAAGTGGTGGAGCGCTAGCCTTGAGAAAGCCCAAGGACAGTGCCTATGCCCCGAGTTCAAGCCCCAGGACACACACACACACAAAAAAAAGAGTATGTCTGAAGGAATGCTAGAAAGCCTTGATTTCCAAAAGACAAACTGCAAATTTTTTTAGACCAGAATTAGAGAATAATCAACACTTAATAATCAAAAGGACCTATTTTATATTTTCCATATCTCGGTCAGAAAGCAAATTATTATAAAAAATAAGAAATTCATAAAACTCGGTGATAATATTTCCCATTAAAATTTGCAAGCAAGCAATACACATATATACACACACAACACCAAGGAGAACTTGTAAATATTAGAAAATATTCACAATATTTTATTTTTTGCCTATCCTGAGACTTGAACTCTGGGCCTGAGTACTCTCTCTGAGCACCATTTGCTCAAGACTAGCGCTCTACCACTTGAGTCACAGCCCCACTCCAGGCCTTTTCTCATAAGAAAAGGTAAGAGTCTCAAAAGACTTTCCTGGCCAGGCTGGCTTTGAACCATGACCCTCAGTTTCCTGGGAAGTTACAAAGATAACAGGCATGAGCCACACACACCCAGCTCACATTTTTATGTCATATGTAGGCAGACAATCTTCTATATACTGACAACCAAACAATAGTTGTGTCTATTTAAATATTCAAATTAAATTCAGATGACATGAACTCTCAATGAAGCTAAAATTCACTGAAATGTACCTGGCATCTTTTTTACTTTAATTCAACGGGGATTACTTATACATTGTACTACATACAGATCAGCTACATACAGATCAGTTTAAAGCTAATATTCTTAAAGCTTAATTTTTCAGTTTATTTTTATTATCTTCAAGTAACTGTATAACAGAGTTTCAGTTCAACTCAATTTACAAGTGCTATGTGTTTTGACCTGTGTTCTATCCCTTCCATAAATCACAAGGATCACCGTGGAAATTGAACACCAACTGTCACCTACTCGCGACCATTCTAAATATAAAATGTGGAGAAATCTTGAAACAAAGCACCTATTTTATTTTTCAATGTTGTTTCAACATAAAGTATTATTAGGTGGACTTTTCCTGATGGAGAAGCACAGAACACAAGTGCCTTATATAAAGCAAATTGGTACCACATACACAGAAAAAAGCCAGAAGTACTGCTGTGACTCAAGTGGTAGTGCTGTCAATTATTATCGCTGGACTCCTCCATCTGCTGTCTTGAATTCCCTTATCGCTACCATTGGGCCATCCTGTTCTTACCATTTCTTGCTTAGCTTCTTTGCTGAATTGATGTGATAGCTTTGTTCTAATAACAGTAGGCTCACAGAAGATTAGAAAACCAGAACTAGTAATTCACCTGTAACCCCCGATACTCAGAAGACGGAGATCTGAGGTAACAGTATAAAGAAAAGGGGTAGGGGAAGATGACAAAAAGCCAGGGAATTAGAAGTCTGGCTTGAATATTAGAGCAGCAAGCTTAAGTGAACAAGGTAAGCAAGAGCATGAGGCCCTGAGTGCAAGCCCCAGTACACACACACACACACACACACACACACACACACACACACACACTTACCATGCAAAGGAACTTCTTTGCTGAATGTAGAATAGCAGAGATGACAATAGAAAACAGTGCAGACCCACTGATCAGAAACCCCTCCGTAGGTCTTACTTTATAGAAGGAGGGCATGTAGAAATTAACCTTGCCAACTGCCAGGGTAACTGTGCTCTTCAGAGCCTGGGGGGGAGGAGCGGGGTACCCCATGATCGAAGGGAAAGGGAGCCCCTTTAAAGTCCTCCAACTACAGCTCCCAGATATCTGTAAGTTTAATGTGGATCTGGAGGAGGGAAAAACATCCCCACTCCACTCATTTCATTTTGCTCTCAAAAGTTCGGCTAAATCAAAAAGAAGACCCCACAAAACCAACAAAAGATAGCAGGTGGAAAGAATGACAGTTCTTCATTTGAAATCATCTAGGAAAGGGCCTTCCAATTCCCAAAGCACAAACATAAAACGACATATAAACGTACATGTACATCCACATCTTTCTTCCCTCACTAAACCAAAGAACTAGACATGAGAAAAGCGATTCCAGGGGCTGGGAGTGTGGCCTAGTGGTAGAGTATTCGCCTAGCATGCATGAAGCTCTGGATTCAATTCCTCAGTGCCACATGCACATAAAAAGCAAGAAGTAGTGCAGTGGCTCAAGTGGCAGAGCACTAGTCTTGAGCACAAAGTGTCCAAGGATAGAGCCCAAGCCCAGAGTTCACTGGCAAAAAAAAAAAAAGAAGCAATTAACTAAGTTATAAATAAAATGTCATATTAAAGCATGAAAAAGATGCAAAGACAGTTCCTTAAACAAATAAAGTATTTTCTATTGTCCAATCTTTTTTAAGTATAATGTTTGCCTTCAGAAAGCACTGGATAGCTAAAATACGCTCGTGGTGTACACTGGGAAAAGCTGCCGAAGGAATCAGCTCATAATCAGTCACATGACAAAAACACAGGTCTGCTAGGCGTGGTGGCTCATGCCTGTAATCCTAGCTACTCAAAAGGCGGAGATCTGAGGATCAAGGTTCAAAGCCAACCCTGGGCCAAAAGGACCCAAGACTCTTATCTCCAATTAACCTCTAGAAAATGGGAAGTGGGGCTTGGCTCAAGGGTAGGGTGGTAGCCTTGAGCTGAAGAGCTCAGGGACAGCACCCAAGCTGAGTTCAAGCCCCATGGCCACAACAAACAAACAAACATACAAAAACAGGTCCCACTGTAAAGCCACCCCAACAATTACGCGGCCTTCACCATGGGCAAAGGCACATGCAAACCACAGAGAGCAAGATCCCGGTCAATACCTCATCTCTTAGATCAAGACAGATGATTTACCTTATGACAAGACAAAACATGTCTTAACAGGCTAAAACAAATCATCTTTACACTTCCAAAAAAAGCAGGTTGACATACTGCTTGAAATGCACATGGTATCTCTAAAAGTACTCAGGAGAAAACAAGGCATTTGTTAATGGTGAGGAAACTGATGCTTGACACCTTAGCAGAACGGTAAAGAATGCAGAGTGTGGGGCCTGGTTAACTGGGTTCTGTGAATTACCTAAGCTTCAGAAACACTGCGAAGAACAGTATTTGGCATGTATTGTAACATGTAACATGCTGTTTTTCACTCTCTGACTTTTATGTCATGTTGTCCCATGTTCTATTAAAAATTTAAAAAGAACCAAGGGTCTGAAATAACTATTCTTTCAACCCAGAGAGACAAATGAAAGCATGACCATAATTACAGTTCCAACTAGAAAAATCATTTTGCTGATATTTTCAAAGAATATTGGTAGATCCAAAATGCCAGCCAAAAATTCCTTCGCATAGGCTTGCAGACCTTGATTTTATCCAAAGACTCCTCCTATAAAGAGACACAGGGGAAACACAGAGAGCCCAGAATTCAATCCACAAAGATGCTACTCAGAGCTAAGGAAAGCCAAGCAGAGTCAAGCCATGATGAATTTAGGTGGGCATATACTCTACCATTAGTTCATCTAGCATTTTCTCAGCCAGCTGGTAGAGATTCAATAAATAACAAGGAACTGCCTCAGAGCTGGTTTTGCTCTGCTAATTGCAGGCCACACCCTTATATTGTGGCAGTTTTTATCAAAGTCCTTATGAGTCATCTCAGTCTCTCAGAACTGGCCTTGTCCCCTTCAAGATTTCTGCTTTTCTCCCTTGGCTACCAAAGAAAACACTTCAAATAAGTCACTCTTGACAGCCTAAAAAATCCTATTTCATTCAGGATAAACAATACTTTGGTGGATTTGAAAAGATGTTTCTTAGACAGCCCAGCTACCTCCTACGCTACCAGAGTTTCAAAGAGGGCTATAAAGAGAGTGACAGCTGCTTGAATTCAGAACTGGAAATTAAAATAAAAGCTATTAGAAGGGAAGAAAGAACCCACTCCACAGGGAGACGAGCTTTAAAGAATTTTTCTCTCCTCTAGAAATTTGAGTTACCTGCCATGAACTTATTTTCGCCACAGAAGCAGCTATGTATTTTTTTCAAGGCATTAAATAAGCTTTCTCTCTCCTCCAGAGAAAGGGGGATTGTGCGTTCCCACACAGAGGCACAGGTAAAGATTATATGGAAGGGAAGAAGTTGGCTGTTGCTTTGTCAGGAGCGTTCGGGGGGGGGGGGGGGCTGAGCTTCGAGGTTTGGGGGGCTGAGCTTTGAGGAAGGCTGCCTGGGTGCCGCCTCTGCAGGGGAGGCGGCGTGCATGACTGCAGGCACACCACCATTCTATCACAGCCCCGAAACTTCTGGCTGCTTTTTCTAACCCATTGATCTCATCACTGTAAAAGTAAGTTGAGAAATCATCTCTCTACATAGTCACAGACTCAAGTCTGCTCTGAAGCATTCGCTTCACAACACAGTAATTTCATGTCAAGGAATCACGACACGCTCTGAGGAGGTGGGGAGAGGCTTCCACGTGCAGGAAGTTATTACCCACGGCCCACCATGCAATGTCAGGCAAAAGAAAAGGACAGGAATGGAGGGCAGAAAGGCCTCAGACTCAGGCACAGAGTCTGCTGGCCTTGTCACCAGGGCTGACGACAGCTGGACATCCATCTGATCAAATGCAGCTGCAGGAAATCACCACTATCCGTGGGACCTTGTGACAGTCAGAAGCTGCTGGCTTCTGGGGAGGAATATACAAATGCACATTTGTGGGAAGGGGCCTCACAAACAGACTCTCCTGGGAACAGATGTGAGAAGACACACAGCCATTGCCAACACCAGCCGCCCATGCCCTGTCCACACAAATCAGCAAGTCTTCCTGTGCTGGAGGCCTCCTAGCCTTCCGATGAGGCTAGAGGTTATAGTGGACAGGATTAAAAAAGGAAAGGAAATACCCTCTATCTCATTCATGATCCTCTAAGACGTAACACGCCATTATTCCATTCTGTCCTCTGACCTTCCCTAGGCGCCACTTGTGCCCAGTACCTTTCACACTATGGTTAATAAACTTATTTTCCAAAGTACTTATTCGTATCAGTAGGTATTGGACACACTAACAAAATGGTACCTTTTCTATCTTTTGATGGAAAGACACACACACACACACACACACACACACACTGATTTATTTTAAAACTGCAAAAAAATGTGTATGCAAAAACCAAAACCCAGCTGGGTGCTGGTGGCTCACGCCTCTCATCTATCCACCTAGGACACTGCGGCCTAGAGGATCTGAGTGTGAAGCCAACTTGGAGACGCCATCTCCAATTAACTAGCAAAAAGTAGTGCTGGACGTGCTTCGGACATGGACCCCAGTGGTACTCACTGGATATTGTGTTGAAAATGGATCATACTACTTGATGGTGGCGGGGGGGGCGGGGGTGGGGACAAATAGGAAGGAGTGACATTGTCCAAAAAGAAATGTGCTCTTGAGCTGACTTATATGAGTGCAACCCCTTTGTGCATCACCTTTATAATGGCAACCAACAAATATTTTAAAATATTAAAGTAGGAATATATGAATATGAATAGGCTCCCCCAAGCAGAATCCTCACACTTTTCTTGCTCAGGGAAGACACTGCTTTAGAAATAACTTTCATGTTCTCCTTATTTGCTGCTCGTAATAAACATTTCTATACTCTTGCAATATGACTGAAGTGGTAGAGCAGCAGCTGAGTAAACATAAGGTCCTGAGGTAAAACTCAAGTACCAAGGGCCTGGAGTTTGGCCTAGTGGTACAGTGCTTGCCTAGCATGCACGAAGACCTGGGCTCGATTCCTCGGCACCACATACATAGAAAAAAGCCGGAAGTGGTGCTGAGGCTCAAGTAGAAGAGCTCTAGCTTTGAGAAAATCCAAGAACAGTGCTCAGGTCCTGAGCTCAAGCCCAGGACTGGCAAAAAAAAAAAAAAAAAAAAAAAACAAAACTCAAGTACCCAAAACTGGTATAACCTATGGGCCCAAACCGTGGTGATCAGTATTGTTTTCATTCTCAATCTTCATTCCCCCAGCTAGTTAACCAATCTCAACAACTGGCTTCCGTTTCTCTCACAGATCCATTTTATTGCTTTTCCTAGTACTAACTCAAGCCACACCAAACTAAAGCTAAAGTCACTGACCAACTTTCCAGCCAGGCGCTCCTGATGCTTACAGGCAGCTCAGGTCTCCTAAAATATCCAACTGTGACAACTCTTGTCCCACACTCACAGCGATTTGGGCAGAGATTCAGTGCCTCCTCACATGCTTTATAGCCGTACGCATCTTACTCCAAAGTGCTCTGGCTCAGAGAAAAATACTTCCTAACAACCTTGCTATAGCTTAGGTTTGAGAGAGTTCATTTTGGTGCTAAACACATTAGCCACCTCAACTCTTCACCCTCCTCAGAGGGAGAAATTTTTATTACCCCGACTTTGCAGTTAATAAAATAGACTTAGAGAGGTTAAGCGGTGTGCCCAGGAGTGGAGTAGTAACACAGGGGCCACAGTCCATTTCTGTTCATTCAGAAAGTCAGCTCATGCCATCTTTCCAGGCCTGGCCACAGCTTAGCAGACCCACCTGTTGCTAAGGATGGTGGTGACCCTGTCTCTTATTGTTGGCTGGTCTCTTTCCTGAGCTACAGCCAGGCCTTTGTTTAACTCATCCCCTTGCCTGAAGCCCTTTCCCACACAACTGCCAAGATGGCCAAGCTCAAGTAAACCCTATAACCTTCCACCAAGGGTGCAACCCCGAGGGACCCTTTTTCCAGAAGGGACCCTATGGTCACCACAAGGTGTCGTGTTCACCATGCAATGAACAAACACAATGAGAATAAAAATGAACTCTTTAAAAGTACAGACTGGGTGTGGCATGATGGGAATGTACAGAAGCTTTTTAAGACAAGTATGGTACAATTCCAGTTCTAGTAACCACTCCTCTAAAGCCCACTCATTAATGATTGAGTCAGCAAAACTCCACACTTCAAATAGTATTCCCCAGTTGAGGATTGCCACCAAAATCAACAGAGGCTGAAGACATAGCTCAGTGATAGAATGCTCACCTAGCGTGCTCAGAGCTCTGTTGGATCCCCAGAAAAATAAACACACACACACACACACACACACACACACACACACACGCACGCCTATGTTAGTAAGTCTATGGCAGTGGCCTGCTTTCTCGTTTCCTATTCTGTTGCTCGAAATTGAATCAGACTGAACCTAGCTCACGCGGTTAATATATCATTAGCATTGTTCTCACTGACAGGACACTTACATGCAAAGTGATTATTCAAAGTTTTAATCTGGGCTAAAAGGACTTCTACATATTTATTTTTTCCTTGCTTTAATTTTGAAGATTACTCCATGTCAGGATATGCTTCTAATGAGAGAAGGACAGGATGGTTTGTGTTTCATCACTTACCCATCCCTTCCTCTTCAGCAGCGAATGTATCTGGGTTTTTTTTTTTTTTGCTTATAGTCTATGCATGATCCTCATGATATCTTCTATTCTGTTGGACTACAATAACACATGTTCAACAAAATGTGCGACAGTTAGCACATTCGTGATCTAAATGTTAAAAGTGCCAACCCAACAATTCTCAACCAATTGCAAGATGATTTCATTTTCCACCCACATTAAATCACATTTTTTTAACTTGCCTAAATAAGTAAATTGCTATATCCTGTACAAAAAGAATTACAGAATATCCAATTATATACAAGAAAATGCATATAAAAAAACAGCCCTATAAATGTCTAGTTCAGTTTAAAATTAGACCTAGTATAAAGGAAGAAAGATGTATAAATTCAGATGGCAATCCCCCCCACCCCGCCTTCCTCAAATCAGCATTTTTTTTCCTGCCTTGGAGGAAAAATAACAGCCATCACTTTCATCTCATATAGCCCCGTGATCTTCCCTTCATTTACTTGAAGGAATTACAACAAACGGGGCAGTCCCCCTTGAGATGGGAGCCAGTGAGGATGCCAGTTGGGGAATGGCAGGAAAAAACCAACATGTCGTACATACTTGATGCTTTTTAGAGTTACTTTACTGTAAGGGCTATGGAAACAAAAACACAGAAGGATAACTGGAGGCTATGAAAGCAAATCTTTCATTCTTAATTTTCTTTTTAGCACTAACCACCTTGCCTCATATTTTGCTATTTCACAACTGACTTACCCAAATCTACTTAGGTATGACAGCCATAAATGCTATAGGAAAGAAACCATATGTGTTCTTCAAAATAATAAGGATCTCAGTATAGATTTAATAAAGAAAACTAGATCCTATTTCCACTGTAGTTCATACTAATAATCATCAATAAAAACCCTTAAGCAAATAACTGCAATTTCAAATTGTTTTGCAAATAAGTTTGGTAAGATTTAGTCATACATGACGAAGAAAAATAACAAGTATATATAATATAGCTATGTGTGCCAATATCAGTTTACGTTTTATGGAAACACTGTGCTTCTATGACCAAACTTGTCATCTCTCAACATAACAGAGCTTAGTAACACAATCAAAATCACCAGATGCCAGTGGCTCACACCTTTAATCCTAGCTACTCAGGAAGAAGAGATCTGAAAATCTAGGCAGACAATCCTAAAAAGACCCATATCTCCAATTAACCAGCAAGAAAGAAGTAAAGATATGGCCCCCCAGAAATGGTGAAATGAACAGCCCTGAGTCAAGTGAAAGTGTAAGGCACAAAGTTTAAGCCCTATACCCAACAGAGAGAGAGAGAGAGAGAGAGAGAGAGAGAGAGAGAGAGAGAGAGAGGGAGGGAGGGAAGGAGGGAGGGAGGGAGGGAGGGAGGGAGGGAGGGAGGGAGGGAGGGAGGGAGGGAGGGAGGGAAGGAGGGAGGGAGGAGAGGGAGAGAGAGAGAGAGAGAGAGAGAGAGAGAGAGAGAGAGAGAGAGAGAGAGAGAGAGAGAGAGAGAGAGAGAGAGAGTAATAGTAACAATAATAATATGTAACAAAAATCAAATCAAATGATCAGGGGACCTCTGTGTCAAGCAGTTCTCTGCCTGTAGCAGGTAACTTTCTGGCTTTCTAAAATGAGTTTTTGAGCTTCTTGAGTGTTAAACTGAAACCAGCTGAATGTTTCTTAAGGTTGGCTATGTGCACAGCACAGTTTACTACTCAGTGAAGAAGAAATAATACACCACAAACCACTTCACTCAAATACCAAATCTGTGACCAAATCTTCGGGCTGAAGATAATCTTAGCCTTTTGATTTTGTTCCTCAAATCTTGACAGATAACCTTCTTAATTTTTTTAAAATCTTTTTTGCCCTAGATTTTCTCAAGTCAAGTTTAACCTCACCACAATGAATAAAGGGGGTTGGGGTCAGATTTTCATGCACATTTGCTATCAAATTCAAAAAATAGACATTTTTGAAAAAATATCAACCAAAGTTTATCTATAATGTGCATTTTAACCAAAATTAGATAAACAGAGGGAATGACAGCTACTAATGGGAGAAGAGGGATAAGAAGCTAATAATGCTGAGTTCTGCTGGTATCTTTCCAAAGTCTTAGAACTCAGGAAGAGGGATGTGCTTTTGGATAGGGTAGTAATCTCATGAAAAAAGTCCTGGTGAAGCTTTTGGCTTGTACCACTGCAGAAGATGTCTTAAAGGAATTCAAAATATAAAGCATATGGGACCGGGAAAGAGGCCTAGTGGTAGAGAGTGCTTGCCTAGATTGCACGAAGCCCTGGTTTCAATTCCTTGGTAAATACAGAAAAAGCTAGAAGTGGTGCTATGGCTCAAGTAGTAGAGCCTTAGCCTTGAAAAAGCCCAAGGACAGTGCTCAGGCCTGAGTTCAAGCTCCAGGACTGGCAAAACAAAACAAAATAAAATATGTGTAATAATATACACAGATACGTGAATATACACATATATCCATGTGTTCATGTATTTCTTCCTGAAGAGGTCAAACTTTTAATATGTTAAACAATGTTCAATAGCATGAACTGTTCATAGTATCCTTTCCTTGTAGAATTCTTTTTTTAAAATCAGAAAAATAGGAAAACCTCCACCAAAACACATGCACTAGTTTTTTCTATCTCTACAATAATTCTTTTTCACTCACTTAAGATTTCCATTAAAGCTTAGACACAAACAATAGCAAAGGTACTAACAATTTTAAATTGCTTTATAATACCTCATAGCACTAAGATAAAATGAAATCACTCCATGACCAAACTTATGACTTCTTCAATTCTGACAAATTAAAAAATAAAATTCAAGGCAGCAATTAAAAGAAATTCATGAAAGGTTATAAAATTCTTCACAAAATGGTCACTAAAATATCATGAAATAATTAAATAAAAACCAAAGGAATCAAGTGCTCAATAATCCACTTTTTTTCCCTTAACAGGGCTTGGGTGTGACTTGGTGGTAGAACTCTTGTCTAGCATGGCTTAAGACCCTGTTCCCATCTCCAGCTGCATTACATTTATATTCATTTTTTATTACCTAAAATTAAGTAAAATGAATACTATACTCTTGTACTTAAAGCTAGGAAAGCTATGACGATATACCATCCTTAACTTGCCATTGATACAAACCAGTATCACCCTTCTCAGGTGTTAAAAATCATTTAGCAAGCCAGTACTACAAAGACTAGTATCTCCATAAATTGGATTCCATTCTGAAGAATATCAAAAGGGTAGATGTGATTTTTAGACATATGGGAGTCTCTAGCCGCTTCCTTATGAAGTAACAAAAGAACTCATGACCCCTAAACCAATTCGGCTCTTATCCTATGCCATCCTCTGATTCCAACAGTTGCTTCTTTCACTATTTATTAACACTTCTACCAGGGACAGATGTAATGTAAGAGAAGGTGCAATTCAAACCAGCCAGTTTTTCTCCTTATTAGCAACTCTGTTGAGAAAGAGTAAAAGTGAGAAAGAGAGAAAGAGGGGAAAAAAAGAAAAAAAGGTCAGCTGGGATCAGAAGTGGAAGCTACTAATGTCCTAAAGGGAAGTTGGGAGATTTTAACTGATGCATGTTCTTCCTTGGAAAATAAGAGCTTGACTGGTAAACCTCTAATTGTTATCTCTTATATGCATGTCCAAAGCAATCTATAGGAATAGCAAAAGAGTCCCATGCCCTGGGTTATTACAGGGGGTGTTGGGAGTCTCTCGCCAGTGAGTCCGAGTCACTGAAGGACAGCTGTCACTTCCTCACACAGACCCTTGGATACTAAGGTTTAATCATGCTTAGGATAATGGTGCTGTACTTGTTTACAGTCTCTTCTCCTTCTTCCCTCTGACAGTCTCCTCACACTTCCAAACCAATGTAAACCCTTGGAAGTTCAAAGGGGTCCTAAATCAATGAAAAGTCTCCGAGGGGGTGGAGAGAGAAAAGGAGAGAAAATGAAGACTGATGTCACATGCAGGAAATGTCTTCAATATGGGAGAAGCTCATGCGTGCAAGAGCTGTGACAGGAGTCACAGTTCCAGGCACACCTGTGAAAACGCAGGCTGCATGTCACACCACGATCGCCTGATTCTCCACATCAAAACCACACCATCCAACCACCAAGTAACCAGGAATTGGCCCCAACATGATTCACAATCTTCATCTGAATGGACGAGCACTGGAAATTTAGATTTCCAGGCTCTCTCTATGAACTGGAGCGACTGGCAGGACTGAAGACCCATACAGCCACAGGACAACTAGCTGGAACATGGCAGCTTGGTTGAAACATGAGAATCACCATTTGCTGGTGTCCTATTGCAGCCCAGCTAACTCAGCCTGGTTCCAAAGCCAAGCCACACATGTTGTGCCTTAGGAGAAATAAAAGCCTGACAACCAGAGTGAGCAGGGGGCAGATTCTATAAGGCCCAATGCAATGGTGACCTGTGCCTTTAATTGAGATGGTTCATGTTAGATTCTACCAGCTCCTCATAAAAAAGATCTGCTTTAATTTTAGTTCCCTTCCATTCGTCTCCAAGTTATGTAACCTCACAGGAGGTCACACAAGTCTCCCAAAAAAGAAATTTAAGCTGTCTTAAAAAAAAAAAAAAAAAAGAACCGTGCATAATAAAGACAAACACAAAACTGAAACTTGAATTTTTCTTCCCTGCACCCTCCTTGTTAATCTCAAAAATTACAAATCTTAAGGGAGAAAGAAATGGAAACCCAGAAGGCAGAAAACCATAGCCTGCCTTGACAGCCATGAGATGTTGCATTCACGCTCAATGTCCCCTCAAGCGGGAAAACAGAATGAATGTCTTACCATCTTCCAGCTCGAGACAAAGATTGTACACAGCCACAGGCCTCTTCGTCCTCTGGCCTTGTCTCTTTGACTGCCTGGGTGGAGCATTTGGGGGTGATGGTGACAGGCAGGTAGGCTCAGGGAATGTGGTATCGGGCGAGGTCCGGAAAATCTGCCATCAATACAGAAAGGACATCAGTTGTTGGCCATGAATGGAAGTCTGTGGATGGACTGCTATGGCAAACCAGTAAAGACCACACTTGATTTAGACCATTCACCCCAGCCCAGGGACAAAACTTCCCTTCCATTCCCACAACCTCGAAGAATAGGTCACAACTCTTATTAATTTTTTAACATAGGATTTTGCTCAGAAATTAACTGAAAACACCACCAAATCATTACACTTCAGATATTTCCTCCCTCCCCCCCCAAAAAAACCGTACATAATTATAATTATTTTTACTGGAAGTAGACAACATCAGAGCTCTTCATCACCAAAAGTAGAAGCAGCCAGGATACAGTATTAATAACAAGCATCTTATTAAATTTTCACAGTTATATTTAAGCCAAAAACACTGGTCTTGGATTATTTCTCAAGCTACATAAACAGAAACATCTTACTGAATAGTCTGTGCTTGAGATTACCTTTCTGGTAATTGATGGTCATTCTCCATCAATTCATTTAATACCTTACAACTCCTTGTAATCTATTCTCCTTCCATTAATGAAATCTAGAACATAATGAGCACCCTGATTTATCTACACTGTCATTTAATAATACTAATGATTATTGAATGCTGCTTCTTTGCTTAGTCATTTCCCTCCTCTTTGGAGAAAAGTAATGGGCACTGTATTGAAAAACCCAAAGTGCCAGGATGATTTATAACAGATCTGTGCCTGCCAAGACTCAGGGACAGAGGTTTCCACCCCATCAACACTGGGGACCCCCGAGTCTTTAACAGAGTCACAAAATAAAATACAGTCAAGACATCAGCTTAACAGACATTTCATGCTCCTCAGAAGTACGAAGCAAGCCAGCTAGCTTTGAACCATAAAAATAAAATGCACAATAAAGGCATCTGCATATTTATTTGTATAAAGGAAATTAGACATATGACCTGTGGTAGGAATGGAAAATATCACTTACACTCATGTACTATGCTTAAAAACTAACAATAAGGTAAGAGTCTTAACTGTACAGTCTGAAAAGTCTCACCTAAAAACTATTATAGAGCAGTAAAAATAAGCAATTTCAACGGAGCATTTGCTTTACAGTACCATACTGCCCTCTTATGTATAAATGGAATAAAAAGTGATTTAAATTACTGTGGGCAAATATTTGCTAGTGAAAATTTAATTTACTGCTCCAACCAGAAAAACCTGTTAACACCATGTTTTTCACAGAATCTAAGTTCCAACAGTGAAAAACAGTGAACTACTTATCTGCCTGAAAAGTATATTGTGCACAGCTGGCTTTATTGCTGTCTGTCCTTGTCTCGGTTAGAGATGGCTTTAGAGTGGTAGGAACCAGACTGTAGTCAGGCTGGGGAGAGAATGAGATCAGTGAAGGAGAGAAGAAACATGATCCCACTGACAGAAAAAAAAAAAGTCTCCAATCAACATATGGAACAGGTTTTGTTGTTGTTATTTTGCTTTTTTACTACAAGACTTGCTTTTTACCAAGATGGCAGATGCTTCTAGGACATTACCAGAAAGGGGACATATACAGAAGACAGGACATCCAAGAATAAACAATGGAAAAGTCAGAACCCGCCAAGCACTTGCACTTGGCAGAAACAGTAACCTTCCCGGCAGGCCTTTCTTGAAGACCACATGGACTGCAGAGGCAGCGTGGTGCGCACCGCTTCATCCCTTTGTCCTCCTCCACGCTGGGTTGAGACGCCTTGGAAAGGCTGTGGGGATGGAGGCATGGAGAAAGCCCCAGTGTACAGAGCCTGATCACCAAACAGCCCGGGATACAGTACCGAGACTAATGTTCTCAGACTGATCCGAGCTTGTCCGGGAGCCAGCCTTGAGTCCAGATCCTGTGCGGGGCCCAAACTGGACTCGATGCCAGCAGACTTCAGGCACTGTTTCTAGTTTGCACTGGAATATCTGGGAATGAAGACTAGGCTTTGTGCTGTTTAGTTTTCTTTGGTTTGCATTTTCAAGTTCCCAGGTCATTCCTGTGTGAAGCCAAGGCAAAGAATTCCAACAGTCATCCCACAGTTGTCTTGGATGGATAAAAGTCAAAGCAAGAACAGCAGGAAATTATTTCAAAAAAATTGGCACTAGACATACACAATCAATTCCCTGGACCATCCCACATCCTGGACAGATAGACAATGGTTCAAAGAGTCTAACTAGCAAGGACTGCCTCAATAAGCTCCATGTGGAATCAGCTTCCAGATTAGTAGGGGGACCAAACCGCAGCTGTTAACTGGAGACAGTACAGTCATGGCTTCGTCTTTCTTAAGTGATGGAAGAGAAGGTTCATTTCTTAACATTGTGTGCCTCAGTTCCTCAGATGTGTAATAAAGATAATCACAAACCACATTTCAAGTTATGACAGGCATCGAATGAGCCAACGCATCAAGTATTTAGTACAGCACCCGGCACCCAGTAGCCAGAGCTATGGCATCTGCTTGTATTGTGCTCACAGGAAACCCAGACGCCCATTCACCTCAATCACTGTTTCCAGAGACTACTCATTTCTTAAATTCTTGACTATTCCTCACACTTAGTGCTCTGAGCTAAGTTATTCAAAAGGGTCCTAGAAAGGGACATTAAGAGTAGGCCTAGGGTGGAACCTAAACTCATCATTTTGTGTCTTTCTGTACTTTAGTCTTGAAATTTTACATTTACACTATTTCCTGCTGCACTTCATAGCTTTAACATTTAGTAAATGCCTATGAGGTAGAAGACTTTCTTGGAAGCAACATGAACATTCTCAACAACCTTCTGGCATTTGTTTCCTGTATCATACAAATAAATGCTCAGAATGAGCTCAAGACCTTACGGTTTAAATGGTAAAGTTGGCATCAGAACGCTCTTGAGTCTGATTCCGAAACCCCTGCTGGCAACTGACAAAAATAGTACAGTTTATGAAACAAAATTTAGTTCCAAGAGAGAAAAAAAATCAGCAGCTAATACTATCATGGACTTCCTTAGAAGAAGTAACAAAGGGGGGAAATTTTAAATAAAAACTAACAGGGGAATGAGACATGAGCCCTCCACTGCTGTGCTATGCTGATTTGATCTTCCAATGTTTAATGTTAAATTCGTGTGTGTGTGTGTGTGTGTGTGTGTGTGTCTGTCTGTCTGTCTGTCTGTCTGTGTCTATGTCTGTGGTCATGGGGCCTGAACTCTGAACCTGGGTGTTGTCTCTGAGCTTTTCAGCTCAATGCTAGCACTCTACCACTTGAGCCACAGTGCCACTTCCAGTTTTCTGGTGGTTAATTGGAGATAAGAGTCTCACGGACTTTCCTGCCTCGGCTGGCTTTGAAGCTCAGTGCTCAGCTCTTAGCCTATTGAGTCGCTAGGATTACAGGCGTGAGCCAATGGCATCCAGCTCTCTCGTTTTGTTTTTTTGTTTTTTTTTTGAGACCTCAAAGCTATACTGTTAAGATTCTCACCGAAACTCCAGGAATGGCTATAAAGGATTCTGAACTGGTTTCTGGCAGTCTGATTCTGCACTCTAGAGGCAGGGACCCATCTTCCTGACAAGGGTCCTCTGGATATTTACCACATCCCCTGTGTACCATACCAAATTTTCAATATGGGTAGACAGGCTGAGGGCAGCTGATGAGAAGTCTGAGAAGCCTGTGGAGCAGGTGACTTTTGTGGACTTCATGTGGCCTGTGGTGGGCAGTGCTGGCCTCCCGTTGACAGTAATGTTCACCTTGTGCCGTCTTCTGCTGACAGGACACACCATCTCTAGATACAACACTGATTTTGCAGTTGTAGACCACTACATACATGTAAAACTGCTCTTGTGGCTCTATTTCAATGGCCCCTAACTCTGAGAACCAAGAGACCAAGTCTTTGAGAAAGTTTTCTTTTCTCTGAGTAAACACTTCTTCACACCCCTACGTGTTTAAAACCTAAGAAAAACACAAACCCCACAACCCAGTAACAAACAGATAACCCCACACAGCACACACGCAGGCGTGTCAGGAAAGGAAGTGCTTGCTTCCTCAGGTCTCCTGGGAGTGCCAGCCCAAACACAAGTCTGGCACCGAGCTCAGACACAGGCTCCTCAGACACAGGAATGCAACAGGGCCGTGGGGCTCAGCCACGTGCATAAATCACCCTGAAAAGCCTCCACATCCTGCCTCTGGCCATGCGTGGACACCAGCGCATGGCTTCTGGCAGAAGCATGCTGCAGACAGCAGGAAGTAAGGGTGGCCTCTGCAGTCTGTGTCCAGGCCACACAACTCACCCTGTCACACTGGACTCAATTATGTGGGGAAAGGAGATTAAGAGAGGCTGTCCTTTTTTACAAAATGTTTCCCCACTGGTCTTTATTACAAAATGAAGGACTGCGATAGTGTGAGTATTTCCAATAACACATGTAAAAATCAGAGGCGTGCAGCGTGGCTGACATTATCCCAAACACTCGATCCAGAAAAGTTCTGATCCAGATGTCCTGACTTCTGAGTGTAAGGCTGGACACCAGCTGAGTGGATGCCAGCCTACCGCTCCCCTCAGGCACATCCTTGGGGATGTCTCATCTCTCAGCATTTCATCTCTCCATAAGCAGGCAGGAATATACCCAGAAGACAGCTGGGAATCAAGGCAGACTATCCCAAACAAAACGTAACCTGGGAATGAGGGACAAAACCCCAATGTCCAATCTTCCTAAAACGCACATTTACAAAATGCTCAGGTATTACTTTCAGCTTCAGAATCCATAGTGTTTAGACAAACGCACGACCTTGGAGTTGTATGACAACACAGCTCCAAGAAATCTGTAACTCGCAATGGCTTCCCTGGGGAGGTTCATTCTCACACGAGCAGTGCGGGAGGTGCTGGAAACTCCATTCCAGGGTCCGGCCTTGAGCCAGCACTGCCCCCCAATGACGCAGGGGTGGATGCGAGCACATTCAAGTAATGATAATGGGGTGTGACAGTCAAATATACCAGTTGGGTTCAGCCTCGAGGCTGGAACTATTCTAAGGCTTCATGTTGGTCCTGGTTCATTAAAACTCAGAGCCTCAGAGTTAGAAAGTATCCCTGTTACCCCTCAGGCTAAGCTCTTCCTTCACAGCTGAGCAATCTGAGACTCCTGTGGTTAAGGAGATGTTCGTTTTCACACTGCCAGTCAGTGCCAGATACAGGCCCTAGTGCCAGCCTCAGGCCGCCAACTGCTATTTCCCATCTTGCTGGCTCTGACCCATTCTCCTCCATCCAACTATTGGCCCTCAGCATCTGTGGGGTCCATATCCATAGTTCTTATTGATGACAAAAACACACAAACGAAAAGAAACCCATTCTGGTGGCTCATACTTATAATCCTCTCCCTACTCAGAAAACTGAGATCTGAGGATGGGGGTTCAAAGCCAGCCTGGACAGGAAAGCCAATGTGAATCTTACCTACAAATAACTACCCAAAAAGCCAGAAGTGGATGAGTGGCTCAAGTGATAGAGTGCACAAAAGCTTAGGGACAGTGCCCAGGTATGCCTTGAGTTCAAGCACCAGGACAATCACAAACAAAAATTAAAATAAAAACTGCTTCTACCTTCTCAGTAGTCCCTGAAAAATGCAGTATAGGGGCCGGGAACATGCCCTAGTGGTAGAGTGCTTGTCTAGCATACATGAAGCCCTGGACTTAATTCCTTGGTACCACATAGACAGAAAAAGCCAGAAGTGGTGCTGTGGCTCAAGTGGTAGAGTGCTTTCCTTGAGGAAAGCCCAAGGACAGTGCCCAGGCCTTGAGTTCAAGCTCCAGGACTGGTACAAAAAAAATGATTAGGCAACCTTTGCATGTAAAAGAGGAGTGATTTAAAGTACATAGAGGAGATGTGCAGGTTACATATAAATATTAGATCTTATCCAGCAAACTTGAACATCCATGGAGTTGGGGTCTGGGGACCTTGGAATGACTCCCCCATGAGCACTGAGGATGCTTCCTGTTCCGCGAGGTGGGGAATGAGGCCGGTCCCCAAAACTAATACTGGAGTACACCAAGGGCCCGGCTGATCATGATGAGACCCTCCCCATGGGAAGCAGGAGTAAGGGAGGACAAGAACAGAGAAAACTCTATTTCTGAGATCATTCACACCACTGACTCAAGGCTTGACTGCGTCACCGGTTGACTATAACTCTATAACTTAAAAATAAAAAAGAATCACAACTTCGACTTAGACTTACAACTAAAGAGATCACATTCTTTTTACAATATATGAAACTGGTAGAGTTCTTAGAATTCTTTCCAAATTTTAAAGTCTCATTTCCAGAGACATCTTCAGACCCCCTATTAACAAGTCCCATGGAAAACTGATTTCTGTGGCACAGAGACACACGACTACTATCACCACTGGATGACTTCCATGTCTGCCTTGAGTTGTCAATAAAGCACCTTTAGTAATCAGACTGCATGAAGGAGAAGACACAGCATGGCCATCACTCCAAATCAAGCCCAGCAGCATGTACACTGGGTTTAACAGAGGTCAGAAGAAGGAGCTGTAGAAACAAGGACTGATAAGAACATGAGCGTTAAGGAGGGTTTTGTGTGCCCCTAACAACTTCCCCCAGTCTACATAAAGGCAGCCCTCCAAATGCAGTCAATGCCGCTCCACTCTCACACTCATGGTATAAACATACGTTCCCCATTATGGTCCCCAAAATGTTGTGCTGCTGGTTTGCAAACCTTTGAAATCGCTCCAGGTATCATTCCATCCGCGTGCACCTGCAAACGTTTGGAGAGAAGTCAGAAGACAGCACTTTTCCAAACACAGCTGCACCTCTGGCTCTTGTAACCCAATGTCAGGAGCTCTCCACATGGGTGAGAACAGTGCCTGGCTAGGGGTTTTCATCAGTGAACCCCTGCCCGTATTCAAACAGAAACTACATCTCAGCAACAAGCGAGCACCCGGGAGAACATTATCAGAAAAGGTTCTACGTCGACCATGAGGCACACTCTGCACACACTGCTCCTTCATTAAGACTGCATTTTTTGCTTCACGCTGTGGATAAGGTAGTATGAGTCCTCGAAGGATCTATGGGTGAGGAGTCCAAAAACAGCTTAGCTAGGTCCCCTGCTCAGGAGACTCAGCTCCCCGGACCATGGACCAGGGGTCTGCCAGCTGCACACAAGATGCTGCTCTCTGATAGCGGCTGCTTCCACACCAACTCAACTTGCTGGCAGGACTCACTGCTGCTCTGCAGGAGACCGCCCGTAGCCCTCCAAACACCCCAGTTCACATTGTGTCCAGCCAGAGAACCTCTCCTGTCTGCTAAGGCAGAGTCTTCCATATCAGAACACCATCACCTCCAGCATATTCTGCTGTTGAGACTCCAGGGAGAAGTCCCACCCCCTTCCCAGGGCCTGGGCTATGACACCACATCACCAGGGATGTTCACGTCTACCTCACCCTCTTCATGGGCGACCAGGTGTTGCTTTTCATAATCACAACATAAGTGGTTGAACCCTTCCATCTCATAAAAAGGTGTTCTGATTTTTGCATTAATAGGCAATAAATGTTCTATGTATTTCTGTAAAAGCTTGAGTGACTGTCAAGTATCATGTGGCAGACAGACTGCATTCAATGCTGAACTACATTGTTTTGATAGGCAGGGGTACACGTGAGTGGGGAGCCAGGTAATGTGTCATTTTGTGTATCCACTGGGTAATAATCAACTCAGGGGCCACACCTACCTGTCCTCAAGCATGTATCCTTCTTTCTGATAAGGACATGAACCACTTTATTAACAGTGGTTACTCTGCTGTGACAGGTACACAACTTACTCTTGCTACCTACTTTGGTACACATCCATGAATCTTCCCCCATTACCCAGCTGTGCCCCGGCCTCCAGCCTGTGGTGTCTGTCTCTCTATACTACAGTGCCAAACTGTCTCAGAAAAGATGTTCTAATGAACACTCTGTCCAACAAGTGTGCTTCACTTGCTGACTTCAGACTCACCCTTAAGCAACTCACCTTTCAGGAAGGCTCTGTTATTAGGACCCATCACCCCACCATGTTTTTTGATCCTCGTATGTTAGGGAGCCATCCATTTTGATACGATGCAGTGACGATTTCATTGCAGGGGAACAGTTTTCTAACACTTACCCACCCCCCCTCTAGGATTTCTATATCCTCTTTGTTTTCCCTTCTTCTGATCTCGTATTTCCAAAGTAAGTTACCAGAGTCACATTTTGTAAAACTAGTTTTGCAGATTTCTACAATTAAAAATAGTACTCAAGATTAAAACACCTACTTGGAAATATTTTTTGAAAGTACTTACAATTTGTTCCATGGAAGTATTATGCTAGGCATCAGTGTACAAGGAACGCTTCTATGAACCAGCTGAAACATATTCCCCCTTTGACTTAACATATGGTGCATTCATGGATTGCCTAATACTGAGCCACAGCTTCAGTTGAGATGAACCCAGCTTAAATTGAAATATTCAACTGCTAAGTCACTGCCGATAGTTACTGCCATTTACTATTTCAGCATTATAATCCTAAGAAAATGGATCTATAACTTTATCCTCCACACGCACCGGCTTTACTGCCCTGCTAGCATCATAAAAAGAAACTCGTTTCCTTTCACTGAGCTGTGATCCAGTTTAAATACTCATCTACTCAACTGTTTCTCCCGCATTTCAAATAATAATTCACCTGTGAAAATATCTGAGCCTGGTACTTTGGAGGGAAAGCGGGGTTGTTCTTGGAAGGTTTTTCTCAGTGGCTCTCATCACTATTTCTCTAATTTCATTCAGATTTTCAATACGAGGACTGGAATCCTGGTTAATTTCCACACTGTTTATTTCTCTATGCAAGTGTTCTCTGCCATTCTCTTTCTTTCTGAGCAGCCAAGTTCGTGGTTAAATCTGTTTTGATTTACTTGAAATTCTTTTACCTCCCCCTCAAAATGTAAAATGTTTTCTTAAATGCCTTTTTTCCTCCTCTTCTCTTTAGCTCATTAATTTCTGCCTTTATATTTATTTTCTTCTAATTTGGGTAGTGCGTGAGTAGAGTTCATTCTTTTCATTCTCTTTGGCTCAGTTAAACATTTACTTAGGGCTACAATATCATTTTTGGCCTTATCCTTTAAGTTCTAAGATGCTTCTTCTCATAATACTGTTTCCTGACATTCTAAAATTGTGTAAATTTCTACTTTGATACCCTGTATCCTGAAAACTTTAAAACTCCCAGATGAAATGTTTTTACACTATTATTAAATATTTAGATTGAGTATTGAGGTCAGAGTCTCTATTATTTTTGCCTTACACTATTTGGGATTTTTCTTTGTAGCCAAAAATATGATTATTCCACTATGTTCTCATTGCTGTACGAAGATGAGGCAATCTGGTATACCTCCTCAAGTAACTTCCATCCTGCTCAAGACGACTACATTTGTGAAACAAAATAAGTGGTCCCTCTGATTCAAAGGAAGTTTTCCTTCTTTTTATTAGTATATTTCCATTCTCTACACCTAGGTCCATAGCTCACAACACATTTGTCTTCTTGCCTACCTTCCTCCTCTTTACTGAATGTGACTGCTTCATCCATGGCAGTTAAGTTGGTTAGCTTTTGATTCTCATAATTTCTATTTTAACTCATTACCATATTTTGAAATATTATCTGGGGCATCATTCTGTCTTCTTAGCTTAGCAAACTCCATTATAAAAAACTTAATTTACTTTTGAACTTGGATTTGACTGAATATTTTGTTTTATGGCAACAAATTTTCACAAGTTTATATCCCTTCGCATTCTGAGACCCGTATTTCTTCCAAAGCAGGCTCTTTGTGTACAGATGGCCTTTCCTGTTGTTGTTGATGACACCCTGCTGGGTAGTTTTGGTTGGCTGGCTTCAGTTACCATTCAATTACCATTCGATTACCATTCGATACCAGGGTTGTTGATACCAGATCTTGCTGATGTTTTGTTTTTTATTTGTTGGGGTTTTTTAAACTTTTATTTTAACTTATTCTGGATTTATAAGGTTCTGAGATCTTTATTCTGCCACATTAAAACATGTGTTTGAAATATCTATTCTAGAAATTAAGTGGACAGTAAGTATTTATAAAAAAGCAAAAGGAATAATCCATATCAATCATGTGGATGTCTGTAGTGCGCGCACGTACACACACACACACACACACACACACACACACACACACACACACTGTGCAAAGGGACCAGATACTTTGTTACCTGACTATTACACAAGGGTCCAGCTCTCTGAACTCACTGCGCTTGCACTGGAGACTTTTAGGAAGCAGGACAATGATTATCCATCCATGTAGAAGATAAAAGCTGGCTGCAGTAATGAAGAGGAAAAGTTGCCATGGATGGGACACAATGGAGAATGGGAAACAATTGAAGTCAGAAGAATCTCGTGACAACACGCTCGTTAGAGAACATGGGATTGGAAGGAAAGCACACGGCAGACTTCCAGAAAGGCCAAACCATAGAAGTGTCTGCAGCCCTCAAAATGATGTCCAGTAGGAACCACAAAATAAAAAGATTACACACAAGAAACCCATTCTCGCTTGAGGGCCTTTCCACATCAATCCAGCAAAGCGCACGGCTGACTTGGGCTTATTAACACATTAAGCCCCTATGACCTGATTCCTCCATTACTTTTTGAAAATGATGATTAATCCTCTTAGTGGTTATTTCCCCCTAAACAGAAATGGCATTCCAGAGAGATCAAGTGCTTAAAGCACAAGGAGAGGGCCTCAACTTTTACTTAACGCTGAGGAGGGGAAAGACAAATGCTCACCATGTCACCATTTGCAATACACTAATAAAGCAGAGCCACCCAGCCACAAATTAGAGCAGGAGGTGGACAGATGCTGAGAATAACTGGAGATTATCATCCAGACGCTATATGTTTCTGATGTGTGCTGTTTCTTTAGATGAACACAGACTTACTCTCGTTTACAAAGGATTATAAATCTCCCTCATAACCTATTAATCCAACCGCTTTGGAGACTTGGGCTGGCATGGGCTACAATCTGCAGCCCATGTGCACTTTTGGTAATTAAGAGTAGATTATAAAGAGAGCAAACAGCACACACAGCTGTGCCGTGCTTAAGAACTTTCTTGTGTGCACCACCAGGCACTGGGAAGGGTGGCTCAGGCGACTAAATAAAGCTCAGGACTTAAGCAATCAAACACTGGGATTTCCTTGTGGACCCCATACATTCCAGCAGAAGCGTACACATGCACTTTGTGCAACTTAAACTTGGACGCATCCACGTAGGGATACTGACTGAAACACCATGCATCGTTTAAGTTTAAAAAGGAAACAAAAATACTGGCTTGTTTTTCTTGGGACCTTAGAAAGACCACAAGTGACTTTCTAACTGTGTGGCTTAACTGCCTAAAAATCCCTTTTGGAAAAAGACAGGCTATAAATGAATAAAGGAAACATGGTGACCCTGGGTAAGTTTATTTCAGTTCCCTGAGCTTCAGTTTCTTGCCTTTATCCATCAACTACAGACAGGCAAGAAGCATCTACCCTTCCAGCACTGGCTGGCTGATTCACATTCACCAACTGTTGGAACTAGAGCTCGCCAGGGTCTGAAATGCCAGGTGTTCCCTAAGCCATCCGGGTCAAAACTCCTCCCTGAGTAGATTGGAGTATTCTGAACAAGAATCTTGCTTTTGAGTGTACCTGTTTCCTCCCCTGTGGGCCTTGATCACTGCTGTGACTCCAAGAGGCAAACATCTCCCAGGGAAACCAAGGAGTTGCCCAGAACATGAAGACGTCATAGGGGGTAAATGGTTTTACCACAGTGCTGGACAAAGAAAATGACAGGCTTCTTGCAGATCTTATAGCCACGGTTATCTTTCTCATTAATACTAGAGTATTTTTTTAAAACGTGCTGTAGCTATCCATATAGTAAAAGATACATAGAAGCACCTTAACAAATGCTCACGAGGTGAACTAGTTAATTATACGGAAGAAAAGAAGTTAGCCACAAATATGAGATCATATAACCATTACCATGAGTGATTCCAGTCATCTTAGCTAATTGAGAGGCTGAGACTTGAGAGGACCAGAGGGCTTACTGCTAGATGCCTGCCATCATAGCCATGGCAGGAAGCCTGAGGTGGGTGGGTTAAGTCCAGTTATCTGCCCAGAAAAGAAAGCTAAAAAAATACCTAAAAAAATAACCAGCAGAAAAATCCAGATAGGGATGTAGCCCTGGGGTAGCAGGGCCTAGCAAGCACAAGACAAGCAAAAAGAAGGAAAAAAGAAGAAGGAAGAAGACAATGATGACAATCAACTCTTACGAACATATTACTCTATCAATCCTAACTCATAGCCACTCTCAGTGGCCATGGGGTAGCTCATGGGCAGAGGAGGTCAGCGCAGAAACTGATGGACCTCTCCTGGCTGAAGACTGCTGCTAGCTAAAGATCATTTTATAAGTTTTTTTTTTTTTAATCAAAAGGTGTTTAAAGAAAAATCCAGAAGACAATGGAGCAAGCAACCGTGAGTGGGTCATTATGACGCTGACCCTATCAAATCAGGCTAGGAAAGGGAAGGACTGGCAGGGTAGATGGGAGAGGGCAGTGTCCTAACAAAGTCGGGGGCCCAAAGATAGCACAAAACTGAGCATGCCAGGCAGAAGAGAGGCTCACAAAACTGGCTCCTGCTGCAGAGTCTGTCTTCAAAGGAAATCACCCAAGTGGAAAGTGAAAACTAGAGACTCTTCATTCTATGCCAAATTATTCCAGTAACCTGGATGCCACGGTGTGTGGCATGGCATGAACCTGCACTGATACATTCTTCTAGACTTCCTTCTCCTCTGTGAAGTCAATTCCATCTATCGAACTTTATGATGCTATTGACCTTGTATCTCCATCAATCAGGTATCACAAGATACACATACACAATATAATGCAATCAAGTCAGGGCAACTGGTGTTTCTGCCTCCTTACATCTTTTTCATGTGTTTGTGCCAGGCACCCACAGTCCTTTCCCACACTTGTTGAGAAGAAGAGGAAAGGCAGAGGGTCCAGTGGTGGAAAAGATCTCCACCGAAGAACTGCTAAGATCCTCACTCTGCCCACAAGTGCTCCCCGCAGGGTCAAGTTAGCAGGTATCTTGCATGTGGAAAAATCATGAAGGATCAGGCCTTTCTGGGGACAGCAGTATCAAGCCTCTATGTCCTGGAAAGATCTGATATCATTTTATATTCACCTTCGCAGACACTATCCAAGGAAGCTATTCTTTCCTCACTGTGACTCACGGAATTTAATTCCACCAAATCTCCCATCACATCTGACTCAATGTAGTCACTCAGGAAACAATGCTTTGCCCATATGCTTTGGAAGAGCAAAACTCACAAACGCTATGGCAGAAAACCCTAATTTGAAAATCCTCGAGGAGTATCCAGTTGCACCTTACAAACACATTTTCTGGTTTGAAGACTTTGGTATTATTATTATTATTCTTTTCTGGCCCAAGAATGCTCCTTTCAAGACAACACCTTAATGTAGCATGCGGAAATGAAGCCAAAACATATGGAGTTGTTTCCTATCAAATACTATACACATGGATTTTATGTATTTTTTAACATAATAATAATTAGCAAAGAGACTAAGAAAAATAGTGAACTCTGAAACTGGTCTTTTCCTAACTAAAACTCAGCTAGAGCTCTCTTGTGTTCATTACAAGAACTCCCCTCCTTGCTTTAATAACTTGTCTAACTAGATGTACATCTGTCACATTTCTAGGAGAGAGGGAAGAAAAAAAAAACACTCATGGAAGAAGAGCAAGCCTATCCTTCTCTTGTCTTTTCTAATCTCATCCTATCTTCCTTTCCATTCTAGTCCTTTTCCTTCCCTCTGGATACTTCAACATTCCCTATCCTAAGTATTTCAAAGACCTCCATCCATGGCTTCCTGTGCTCTCTGGAGTGCACTGAAGAACCCCTCACCCCTTGGATGTGTGGTGGGGTTCCACTGTAATAGTGGCTGCTGTGGGTATGTGGGTCTATATGAAGACTGCCTGCACAGACACCCACATCAGCAGAAAAGTTTTCCTCAAACCAAGAATAAAGAGCTGGGAGTGAACGTGGACAAGAAGAAGAGAGAGAGGTGATGCTGAAGTGAAGAGCTGTCAACCAGTGTACGTGGACATTACTCCCCCCAGTTTCTGCTGCACAGGGGAGGGGCTGGGGCTCAGTGTCCCTAGCTCAGTGCTCCTCTCTCAGAAGGGAACCTTCATTCCCTCATGTCAGCTGAGCATCCACAGCATTGTCTAGCAGGAAAAGAAGAGAGGGAAAGCAAAGCCCTCCACCCAGCTTTACAAAGTGCCCTCTGTTGTGGCTGTGAGAATGGCTCACCTTCTTAACAAGAGGCAAGCGGCACGCTAACTCCAAGCAGAAAATCACATCCTTCTCTTCCTAGCTTCAAATGAGGGGGAGGAAAAAAAAGACCACAGAAGCTGAGCCTGATGCAGAATTGGTCTTATCTAAGAGAAAGACCTAGGGGCTTTGTCTTCAAAAATCTGTTGTACCAAGGTCTCCTAATGAGGATCTAATCAAATGATAGTTTCAAGCCTTGTAGTCTAATGATTCCTTTTGCTAACAATGGATGGCAGCCATCTCCCTGGGAGCTATCTGGATGGCTTGGTGAACACTAATGAGATTTAATGGCAGTGTGAGAGGATCACAAATGGTGGCATAAATTCCCTACCACTGGCTACCAAACACTCAGTTCTGCTGATGCCTCTTCAGAGGAGCTATAGACAAGCCTGTCCATCACTGAGGAAAAATTAAGAGCCACCTGGAAAATGAATCTCAAGGTAACAATATCCAACAGTACTAATTTCTACTACTTAGACTGTCACACGATTCACAATAGCTAATATATAATAATATTTAGTAGCTACATGCACAATGGGATTTTTCCGCCATTAAAAAAAAAAAGTGATCCTGTCATTTGGGGCAACATCAGTAGAATTGGAGATCTTTATGAATAAACCAGCATCAACAACAGCAAAAAAGCAAGTACTTTATGATCTAACACATTTCCCCTCCCTTTCTCTCCTTCTTCTCTCCTCCTCTCCTTCTTCTCCCCCCATCTCCTTCCTGGCCTCCATGAAGCAAGAAGATCCTTCAGCACATACTCCATTCATGACATATGGTGTCATCACAGGGCCAGGACAGGCCAAATGACCACGCACTGAAACCGTTAGCCAGAAACAAGCCTGCCTCTCCCCTGTACAGGGTGCTGTCTCCCTAGCCATCTTGCCACAGTGACAGAAAGCTGACCAGCCCCGTTCTGTGCCTCCAGTGCACTTCCTTTCAACTTTATTGGCCTTGCCCTTTTCTTGTAAGCTTCAGAAGCCCAACGTGACCAGCTCTCACCAGGATATGCAAGCGAGTGAGAGACAGGAATAACTTCAAGAGAAACGACGCAAACATTCACACTGCAGACAGTCAACCTCGGTTAAATGTTTCTTCATTGAACCAGTGAGAAAAGAGAAGGGAAGGTTCATCACACAGAGAAGGGAGGGAGAAGAAAAGGAGGGAGAGGTGGGCAGGAGAGAGGAAGAGGATAGTTGCACTGGGCCCAGCCCAAATCAGAACTCATAAAAGGAAAAGAAAAATCCAATGTACCTTTTCGTGATTTTCTATTAGGATCTCCACCACAATATTCTGGAACTTCAAGTCCATGATGGCTGCGACTGTCTCCTCCTGTGGCCTCATCAGAGTTGGTCCGAACACCACTCCCAAGTTTGCCACCGTCATCAGATTTTGCTTGGAGTGATTGGAAACACTAGCATTCAAGAGGGAGAGAGGAGGGGCCGTTTAGGTGAAGACCGTAACCGCAGAATACACGGTGCCCTCCAAGTATGTGCTTCCTTGGAAAGCAAAGCGTTGTGAGGTTTAAATTGTCTCCCTTGGCTCAGAAACATCGGGACCTGATAGTTGAGGCCCTGCCTGCCTTCCTGCTTCTGCCTTTTCTCACTTGTTCCACTTGCAGCTCATGCTTGCTACCTCCAAAACGTAGAATGCACCATCTTTCCCTGCGTTATTACGGGCCTGGCTAGATGACTAGACTGCACTGCACCTCCGGAAGAATTAGCGTCAGTGAGGAATTAGCTTCACTCCTTGGCCCCACTGCACAGTGGACAAAGTCGGCAGTTCTCAACAACCCAGCCACTTCAGTTCCAGTCTCAGTCCAGATCCTGTCTCACTTCATATCTTGTGCAGTTACACTGCTCTAGACTCCGTTCAAGGTAATGGGTGTCTTTTCCACCCAGTTCATCTGAACTTTTTTATTATGATCTGTTCATCTTGTCTCCATGAGAAAGTAAACATCATCACGGTAGGACTTCACCTTATTCAAGTGCATATACACTGGGGTCCTTGCAAAGGCATTCAATGAGTATTGTACATAAAATAATGAAGGGTTCCACAAACAGGAGAAACTCCAGTACGCCACAGTGCCTGATGACTTTCCGGTTTACTTATTTGAACTAAAGGTACTGACATACTGGGCATGGTGGCTCAGGCCTGTATTCCCAGCTACTCAGTAGGCTGAGTTCTGAGAATGACTGTTCAAAGCCAGCCCAGGCAGGAAAGTTCATGAGACTCTTGTCTCTAATTAACCACCAGAAATAGAAGTGGCACTGTGGCTCAAAGTGGCAGAGCATTGAGCAAAAAAGCTCAAGGACAGCCATGTCCAGTCCCTAAGTACAAGGTGCTGAAATGGTATTTCTCATGTCCGTCTCTGAAATTTTATAGCTTGGTCGGGAGTGTGGCCTAGTGGTTAAAGTGCTTGCCTAGCATGCACGAAGACCCGGCTTCAATTCCTCGGTACCACATCCATAGAAAAAAGCTGGAAGTGGTGCTGTGGCTCAAGTGTAGAGCTCTAGCCTTGAAAAAGCCCAAGGACAGTGCTCAGCCCCTGAGTTCAAGGCCCAGGACTGGCAATTAAATAAATAGATAAAATAAAATTGTATAGCTTTACTGATTTAAGGGTCATGATAAAATGGGCAGGTTTCCCCTAAGTTATCAGATTTTTCTTGCTTTTGAAAGATGGACAGGAAAGAATAGAGCCCAAGAAATGCCTGCTCCCATTTGGACTAAGCAAACTGAAAGAGCATGTTCAAATTCAGTTAGGTAGGTGTGAAACCAAGCTAAATTTGCTAACAGACTAAAATCACATTTCCAGAGTCTGTATATGGGGCAATATATAATACTCTCCTCTTCTACATCAAATCAAACCCTGAGTTGCTGGCAATGGATGTTAAGCAAATAATTATACAACTTTAGGAAAGCATCCCATTTCACCCCTCTCGTCCAAGACACACAGAGTGAGTCAGACGTGCAGCCTCCCCTGCCAGCTGTGGTTCCTGGCATCATCACAGGCACTGCCCGACCCCAGCACCCGAGACTGCTCCCACAACACAGTGGAGAACGGGAGGAAGAGGAGGAAGAGGGAAGAAGGCTTACTTTGTCAAGTGTTTCACCAAAATATCCAACATCTCTTTATTCTTCTCTGGCAGCTTGTGTACCAAGAAATGGATAGCATTAACTCGAGATTCTGGGCTGCCACTTTCTTTAAAATAAAAAAAGAGGATGGGGAAAAGATAGTTAATAAAATATAGCCAGGTATATCTCTCCCAAACCAACCACTAGAACAGCTCAGCTGTTCAAATTTTTTTTAAAAAAGCATTTAACCATGTTCTGTCACCACTAAAAGGAAAAAAAAATATGATCTACTGCCCAACATGCATTATAAATCTGGCAATACCTGCTTCCTAGTAGGTTATTTCCCGGAGCTACCAGCCTGCCTTCCTTGTTTGAGGGACTGTGGCAGCCTCTCCCGTGGCACGTACCCGGAGGCTGGCACCCACTCACTTGTTCGAGCACAGCCCCTGACAACTGTCCCACAGCAACAAGTTCTTGTGTCAGGAGATGAATGATGTCTGTCAGAATGAGCTGTTGCCACTCTAGGCCTTAGCCCCTCAGAACAGAGCAGCTCTACGCTGAACTTGGGATCTGCTTTGATTGAGGAAGGCGAATCTCAGAGGAAGAAAGAATGTGGGTAAGGGTCTTCATTATGGAATGAAAAAGGCAGAGTAAGCAGCCTTATCATGGCTGATCTGAGTGACTTCACTGGGCTCTGGGACACAGACACCATCCCTAGGTCTCAGGAACCTGGCCTGGACTAATTAGGAGAATACAGGCCTAGAGAGAAACAGCCACGAGAAAGAAGTGGAGGTGTTGGTAGGCCCTGGACTGAGGTTTACAATTCAGACTGGCTTTGCAGAGCAGATAGGGCCTAAACATGGAACGGCAGTGTTGAGGCCCTAGCAATGCAGTGAGGTAACAGTTAATATGTTCTTCTAACGGGGTGACCTAGCAAGTAGCTAGCTAGCTCAAGTCAGCACTAGTGAAGCCAGTGCCCTTGTAAGAAAAGGAAGGCAGGTGGTGAGGTTAGCTCATGTGCAACTGGTGGCTGTAGCACCCAACAACTCAGGAGGCTAGGATCTGAGGTTGGCAGTTCAAAGCCAGCCAGAGCAGGAAAGGCTGTGGGACTCTGACCTCCAATTTACCACCAGAAAACTGGAAGTGGAGCTGTGGCTCAAAGTGGTAGAGGGCTAGCCTTGAGCAAAAGAGTTCAGGGACAGTGGCCAGACCCTGAGCTCAAGGCTTCCACGAACCCAGGAAAACTACAAGTTACAAGAAACCATGGGAGGAGCAAGTGCCAGAAAAGAGCCATCTTCAGCCATTTGAGGTCCATGCTTCTCTCTGAGTTACTCAGGTTCTAGTATTTTCTTCATCGCAATCCTAGAGAACTCACATGTTCTTTTCATCTACCTTGGAAATGGCACTCCGGCTCTGCCTTTCACAACAGTGGTGGTACGAGGGTTTCAATTCAGAACTTTTGAGCCCCGGCTCTCCTTTTTGCTTTACCATATGCTTACATGCTTGTGGATGAATCTCCTCAGAGATACAAAAGGAGTCAGACACAACAGTGCTTCTGTCTTAGCATGCTAGCAACAGGAAGTGTAAGTGTTGGCCAACGCTGATGCTGTGTGTGTGTGTGTGTGTGTGTGTGTGTGTGTGTGTGTGTGTGTGTGTGTGTGTGTGTGAAATGGTGTGATGGAGTCAGGAGTCACCCTCCGATACAGCTGGGGCCATGCAGGAGGAGGGCGTGTGGCTCTGATTACACTGAGATCTACACCTGCAGGCCAATCCAAGGAATGTCTTCACTTGGTAAATAATCATTATCTACACATTTATTTATATACATTAAGGTTATGTATCAGCAGGTTCCTGAAATAATTAGCCACACTGTATCTGACCCTACATGAGGCTGGTATCTGTTAGGTTCAAGCCAATCAGGTTTTGAGTCAATCAGTGTTCTCTTTGCATCTGGAATAATTGATTGATTTAAACAACCCATTTCATTCAATGTGTCACTAATAACTCTCTGCATCAAGTGCCACTGCCAATTCTGTGGCCCTCCCAAGTGCCCTCGATGTCTGAAAAGTGAAGCTCGTCCTACTTTATATTCCCAATAACAGTGTCTGAGGATGAGGAAGGATATTTTACAAGAAGACATTGAGATAGTTGTTGCTAAAGGAAGCCCAAGGGCCAGGATATTATAAGGCAAAACAGTGAACGTAATACAAATAATCAAGTTATGGTACTTAACTAAAAAACACCCTTTGGAGGTACCAAAATTTATCAGTGAAAACCAGCACATAACTGTCTAAACAGGGAGGTGACAAATTACAGCCTATTGCTAAATCTGGCATCCAAACCAAGATCTTCATCAACACTGGGGAAAATAAAAGCTGCAGAAACATAATTTCCACACACAGCTTTGACTTAAAGCAGAAGCTTGGAAAAACTGATCAAAAATTCCAAAGGAATAAAAGACAGTTGTCAAGGATAACATTTTACATTTTGATATATATTTTTTATTTTTCTGAATGCTTTGTGCCTACAGTGCTGTCAATATTTTTGGACTTATTACTTGCTGAGAAGCACAAGCTGGAGAAAAGTTGTTTGCCACCCTCTAGAGACAGACTTCATTTCCCAAAATGGTGTTACTGGCTTTGAAAAACAGACTCAACACTTCCCCTCCTCATCCAGTTCCTCTCCCACCAGCCCAGCCCAACGCTTTGACATCCCACATATTTTTTTTCCAAGTCTGTTTTTTTCTTTCTTCAAAAACAAAGGAAAATAAGAAACAAAATTAGTAAGAATTTTTAAAGGAAAAATGACTTTCTTCTCGATTTTATTTTATTTTGACATTCAGAAGAGCTTCCTTGCATTACCAGGCCTTTCCATATGGCTACAATACTGCTGTAAGTCCTCCCAAAAAGTTTCCTAAGTAAATTAACTTCAGTTGCTTACCTAGATGTGTTTTGTTCCATTTTAACTGACATTGGTTGAAAAAGAAACAAAAGGCTGAACCGTATTCAGCTTTCACAAAATGGATGGATAGATGGTCAAATTTAATTCAAGTAGCAGAGTAATTTCCATTAACTCTTAAATTCAAAAAGAAAACTAAATTCAGAAAAAAAAACCTTTGTTGATGCTGCCAATACATTAACAGTAAACATTAACTCAGTACGCTGATTTTTTTTTTGATAGAATAAGAAACAAAAGTATTTTTCTCCAGGGGATGAGAGCAAAGAAATGAACTTTGTATTTTTAAAAATCGTGAACCTACATTAATTCAGAAGTTCTCAACAGAAAGATACAGGGAAGAAACTGATGATAAAAGTAAATCAGAGGGGTTTCAGAGAAACTTTCAGATCTCTTGGCAAGAGGCGAGAAAACAATCCCACTACCACAGAACTGCTGTCCACTACCGGGTGAATGTGAAGAATCAAATCTTCGTTCTGTCGTAGTATGAGTGGAGGAGACCAAGACCGGCAATGCTTGCTGGCTTTAGCAGTCAGCTCAGCGAGCAGTTTGGTGGAAAATGACTGCTTAACCATAATCCCCATTCCCCAGTGGCATTCAAACAGGGAGGTTAGTTTTGGCCAACCGACGTCCCTGCCAGCTTTAGTCAATACAAATATATGTGCAAAAGATGAGTAAATCTGCTCCTGCACTCTTTCCTAAGAGACACTCAGTACTGGGAAAGGGGGAGGCAGGGGGGGAGCCTCACAAGAGATAAAAACAAAAGCCTCAGCTCTGCCCTGGAAACTCTGGGCCCCAAAATAAACTCATTTAGTACATGGACTTTTTTTCTCATTAAATAAGGTTACTACAAGTCCTGTTCCAACCACAACAATGATTGCCAAATCCAGGCCAATAATTACAGTAGCCGCAGTAGTCCTTCAGTACAGTCTTGCTGTACACATCACCCTCAAGGCTGCTGCAGACTTCCTACTAGGCCAGGAAACAAAACAGAAGGTACGAATCCAATAGGTAATGCTACCCTTTGCCTCTATTCAATTCTGGGCAGCACACTGTTCAACTACATCTTCAATGAACTCTCCCACCCCCGACTACAGGACTTCTTAAGGGATGGGAAACCTCTCCATCTGTAAAATAGGCAGAAACTAGAATTCTGAATGCACTGCTCTCAGTGAGGGCTGTGACTAACTTGTGGTGATTTAAAACCTCACTCCATGGTGGCTGTTTCTCCAGAGCAGAGGTTTCAAGATTTGAGCTGCCACCTCCTCAGCTTCTTCCAGTTTCTGAGGCAGAACAATATGAAACAATGACCTTCGGACTAAGTTTAATTTCTTTTCCCTCACCTGTCCCCCCACCAAAAAAAAAAAAAAGAATGCCACAGGGTAGAAGTTCAAACCAACCAAGCAGATGCTAGAATTTTAACCAAGAAAATTTCCTCCACTTTCCTTGATCACTTAAGTTCTTGATTTTTCTTTCTTTTTTGTCTCCCACGTGAAAAGAAAACTGAACAGAACCTCGTTTTTCTTGCCCTTTTGAAAAGCCTACTTTGCATGCCCAGGGAAGCCTGCACACACTTCTTTCCAGAACCTTCTAAGAACCTTTAGATTGACTGGAGTGGAGACCTCACAAGAAGGTTAACACTGAAAGCCACATTTGCAAGGTAGCAATACAAGACCCATAGGAATTGCTCTAAGTTTTTCAACAGATTAAGTTATGGAATACATCCAAAGGGGAAAATAAAAAGAAATGAAAATATGATTCCAGCTACTGTCTGTGCACCTGTGAAAGCGCCAATGGAAACTGGGGTGTTGCATTTGAAATAAGGTCCTCTATAATCTGCCAAGTTACTTAACAGGTCTCAACTTCAATTTCCCTAACCATGAAATACCCAGCACCAGTATACATCACAAGGTTAAAAATGAGTAAACAGCATGTGCTGAATATAAAATGTGACCTATAAGATAATAGAAAACCAGAAATCCTTGAAGGTGACTCAGACAAAATTCTAATCACAAATTAAAATTCCACCAACGACAGGTCTTTTCATTTAACATTTTATCACATATAATTCACTCTCCCTCAAATATTGCTTGGGCTTCTGGTGTTATCTCATACAATTCCTTCTGTCTGTGATTTCCATCTAAATGTCTAAGTGAAACCATTTCCCACCCACTAATCTCTCTAAATCTGCTAATCTCTTTAACTCCTACAAGTTAGCTGCGTCTGGTTTCCTGTAGCATTCTATTCAGGCCACACTGTATATGTTATAGTGTAATGAGAAATGTGCTATCTCTACCCCGAAACTTGAGTAAGGGTTGTGTATTGGAATCAGGAACCCTGTGGGGCTCTGAATACCAGTATCTGCCTGTGACTAACACACAATTGGCAATAACTTGTGCTTATGAAAGCATAAACATCCGTCTCATTTTTTTACTTTCAGAAAAGGTGCGAAGGAAGGGTGGAAACTATCTTCTAAAGCAACTTCCATTCTAAACCCAGGTTGCAAAAAATGACATTAATTTGCATTTTTCATCTCAAAGTCCTCAGTGTGCATACCCTGTCCCTCATAAAACCATGTCCGCGCACCTTCATGTAACACTTACTGGCTGGAACAATGAAATCTCCATGTAGCTCATAGGTCATGAGAGGCTCTGGGAGACTCCTGCATGAAGAGAACAGCTCAGAATTATCAAACAAAGCCAAACAGTTCACCACTGAATTTATTTATTGATTTTGTTTGTTTAAGGGTGTTAAGTTCCTTATGTATTTCTGAGTCAATGTGCAAAATATCCCCTAGGGAATACTCATACATACATACATACACACACACATACATACACACACACATACACACACACACATACATACATACATACATACATACATACGTACATACATACATACATACATACATACATACATACATACATACATACGTACATACGTACATACATACGTACATACATAGAGATAGGACTCCTATCTCTATCTACCTATCTCTCTATTTCTCTATATATAAATAACTGATCAAGGTATAACCCACTATGCATATCAGACATGATCAAAGTTTGGCTGTCAGGTCTAAGCAGATCTAGGAAAGCAACTCTACAAACATCTGGATTCACATGCAAGATACTCATATTCTAAAGTCAAACACTAATCAAATGTCAGCACGTAGTTTTGAAATTCATGTTTATATGGAAAATATCAAACTCAAAAAAAGAATCACAGCTTCTCTTCTTGAATAGCTCTATAATAAAAGTATGATTTATCTTTATATGTAAATGAGAAATATAAAAAATACCATTTTCTAGTTTATGCCTATAAGCCAGCAAAACAAAATATAAAGTTGAATGTTAACGCAAAAAAATATGTACACAGATCATCTTTAATTTTCTACAAAAATGAATCACACAAATAGTACTATAAAGCTGGCACAGATGGTGACTTCTCATCTACAATCCTAGCTGTTCAGGAGGCTGAGATCCAGAGGGTCAAGGATCAAAAGTTTTAGGCATACAGAAAAGTGTACTCCATCTCTAAAGCAGAGCTCAAGTAGAAGAGCACCAGCCAAACATGCAAGCAAGCAAGGCCCTGAGTTTAATCCATGGTACTACCAAAATAAAAAGAGGTAAGACAGGGCCAGCAACGTGTCCTAGTGGTAGAGTGCTTGCCTAGCATGCGTGAAGCCCTGCGTTTTATTCCTCAGTACCACATAAACAGAAAAAGCTGCAAGTGGCGCGGTGGCTCAAGTGGTAGAGCACTAACCATGAGAAAAGCCCAAGGACAGTGCTTGGGCCCTGAGTTCAAGGCCCAGGGCTGGCAAAAAAAAAAAAAGTAATGTAATTTATCTAGTGAGAATCAAAAATCTACCGCTCAGTCAACCTTATAATACCTTCAATTTTTCAAAATCAGATCTCCTAATTTTGTAAATATCTTTAAAATATATAGACAAATCACAATCTGTACAACTTTTGTTCTGGTTTACCTGGACAAGATACTTAGAACTTTGAAAAGACTGAAATCTTACAATCCAAAAATTCCTCTTTCAATGTTTAGAAGGAAAAATTCAAAGCTTCTCAGGCACACATAAATAATCATTTAAGCATATGCAAAAACATATGCTGCCAAAAGTATGGAGGCTTATTTTATATTAATAAAAAGATCAACTCATCAAGAACAAATCTAAATGTTCATTCGTGGATCTAATAACAGAGCTTCAAACTATGCAATATGAAAACTGAAAGAACTCAAGCAGTTCCATGGTTACAGTCAGAGATGTAAGTTTCTCTTTGTCTCAGTAGCTAACTGAAAAAGGAGACAGAAAAATCCATTGATTTTGTTCAAACCTGTCTCCTATCAACTGACTTCACCTGACAGGCATGTCCTCTACCTAAGAAACACGCTCCATCCAAAAGCATCAGAATACACATTTCCAGTTCACCCAACCAACCACTACGTTTTCAAGCTAAAGCATATTCTAGATCATAAAAGGGTTTTTTGTTTGTCTGTCTTGTTTTTGGTGGTGTTGTTTGGGGGCTTGAACTGTGGGCCTGGGCGCTGTCCCTGAGCTCTACAGCTCAAGGCTACCGCCCTATCTCTTGAGCCGCAGATCACTTCCCATTCTCTAGTGATTAACTGGAGGTAAGAGTCTCTAGGCTTTGTGTGCCTGAGCTGGATCCTCAGATCTCAGCCTCCTGAGTAGCTGGGATGACAGGGCTGAGCCACTGTGGACTTAGATCACAAAAGTTTAAAACGTTCAAGTTGTGGGGTGCTGATGGTTCATCCTTTTAATTCTACTTACAAGGCTGAGATCTAAGGAGCACAGTTTAAAGCCAATCCAGCGGAGAAATCTCAGAGCTTCATATCCTCAATGAAACAGTAAAAAAAGAAAAAAGAAAAAAAGCCAGAAGTAGAGGTGTAGCTCAAGTGGTAGAGTGCTACCCTTGAACAAAAAAGCTGAGCAAATGGGCCAGGCACGCTGCCTAGTAGTAGAGTACTTGCCCACCATGCATGAAGCCCTGGGTTCGATTCCTCCATACCACATACACAGAAAAAGCTGGAGGTGGATCTGCCCGAGTGGCAGAGTGTTATCCTTGAGCAATCAGTGTCCAAGGATAGTGTCCAGGCCCTGAGTTCAAGCCCCAGGACTGGAAAGAAAAAACAAAACAAAACAAGGCTGAGCAAGAGCACAAGCCCTAGGCAAGCATCTGGCTCTGAATTCAAATTTCAGACCCACCACAAAAATTCCATTTGATAGACCACAAATGATGGAGAAGGACTGAACTACAGCAACATTCTAAGACAGAAGTAAACGCCAAATTATTTTAACGGGAAAAAAATCCAGGCTTATATTGGATATATTTGTATTTGGTTATTTGAAATTGGATAGGGAACGGGGGAAAACAAGATGAGGGGTAGGGGAGAGGGGAAGGGAAATGGGGAACATGACGTGTGAAAGAGTTTCAATGTGTGGGAATTAAGGCACCATTTATCTGGCAAATATCATGTAACCCTTCTATTAATCACAATAAAAAATATATTAAAAAAAATCCAGGCTTACAGAACAGACAGAGGGCCAGGCACCAGTGGTTCACGCCTGTAATTCTAGCTACTCAAGAGGCTGAGATTTGAGGATCACAGTTCAAAGCTAGCCCAGGCAAAAAAGTTCATGAGACTCTTATCTCCATTGAACCACCAGAAAACTGGAAGTGGTGCTGTGCCTGGAGTGGCAAAGTAATCACCCTGAGCTGAAGAGCTCAGAGACAGTGCCCAGGCTCAGAGTTCAAGCCCCATAACTGACAAAAAAAAAATAGAGAGAGAGAGAGACATATGGTGTATAATTCCATTTATACCAAACTAGAGAAAATGTAAATTAATATGTATTAGCAGGAAGCAGATAAATGGTTATAGCATGAATGAGGTCCGAAGAAAGGACAAGTGCATAAGGATGGGAAGAAATTTTGGGTCAGGCAGTGATAGATGGGTTTGTTATCTTAATTATGGTCATGGTGTTATAAGACAGTATTGCAGTAAAGAGAATATCTTTAGCAAGTCTATCAGAAGGTATATTACAAGTACATAAAGCTGATTATATGTTATTTATACTTTAATAAAGCTGTTTACAAAACAAAAATAAATCGTAGAAAAGACCAATGTGGTGATTTACTACTTATACTCACAAAATATAATCACTTGTCTTTCAGGACATTATATGTACTTTTAATTTATAAAAAATTGTGTAAGTTTGTAGAATTGAAACACAGGGTATAATGTCTTAAGAGCCAAAATTTTCTCCCTATGAAAAGTGTTATTTTATCATATTAGTCAGTGAATATATGGATTCATGAATGATCAAGATGTAACTGTACTCACAAACTGACTTGTTACATTGAAACCCCTTTGAACAATTACTTAAAGATAATTTTTAGGTAAAGAAAGTTGCAAGCAAATATATTTGAAGGCACAGTCCACACTGACAGCTTCTAATACAGCAGCCTGTATTCATACACAAAATGACAACCACACAAATCAACACAAAGCACAATGAGGAATGAGCTGTTCCCTGCATTCAAACTTTCTCCTCTCTCTTCTCTACATTCCAGTGTTCTTTAAAGAAGGGGGGGGGAGTAAATGACATTGCATTCTAAACCAGGAGGAAGAAAGACCAAACCTAGTATCAAAATATGGACAAACAGGTTGGCCAAGAAGAAAAATGGTCATGAATTTGCAGCAACTAGAGGGTGTGGAATCAAGAGGAAGGAAAAATGAAAGCCTATGGCAAAACCAGAGGAAGAATTTCTTTTCCAATAAAAATGAAGTTGTGTCTCAATACCTTCTCCCAGCTACTTATATCATTGCCATATGTCTAAAGAGGCAATGCCCCATAAAAATAAATATTCTTAATGTTAGGGAGGCAGTAATAAAAGTGACAAGTTCTCCACTCAAAATTTATTATACTTAAGGCACTGCATCGTTCAAGCCTCCCACCCAACATGTTGTTAAGCCACTTCTTTTTGCCACCCGCTGGGATCTGTTTGGAGATATAAATTGTAATATTTGCCTAAACTGGCATTTCCTTCCCTGAAAAATCCCATTCCAATTTCTAAGCTTAAAAGAAGTTTCCCCCAGGTAGAATCAATTTGCTAGAAACATCTCACAAGACATATCATGAGTTGCTTCCCACGGAAAAACTGCTGTGATAAAGAAATAAAAATCATGGTCTGTCTAAACGAGAAATCATTCACAAAGGCTGATATTCATACCCCCCCCAAAAAAACTTAAGTAAAACAAACAAAAGACCCACCCACCCCAAGTCAGCAGAAGAGAAGATTGCTGTCACACATGGTTCCATCCTGCATTATTTTCCTTCCCTGAGACTCTGTTGTGTTTTCTGTTTTAGTCTGCTGTTTTGGGGGCAGTTTGCCTTCTCTACCTCCGGTTTACCAACCAATAAAAAGTTGGTATTTGCAGTGAGAAGAACTGAAGAGCCACCGAGGGGCAGGAAGAGCTGTCTTTCTGCCTGGTGCCCCAGTCTATGAGTAACATCTCAGACTGCCTCGACTTCTAGAATCACCTGCTATGGTCACAGCTGTGTGGGTGACAGGGATGCAGGAAGACGAAAACTCAAGACTTCTCCTACTTGTCCATCCCCGGAACTGAGTGTCAAATCCTCAATGCCGCTTTTTGGGTTGCTAAAAAATAACATAAAGGGAGGAAAAAAAAAACAGCAACCTAACTTTTCATATCTCCCAAGGCATCTGTGGCTTATGGTAATTGCTTCATTTAGGCAGCATGTGTATATTGTTAGGACTTAAGTTAGATAATCATGGCATCTCACAGCATCACTCTGTAGGCGATATCTGCTTCAAAAGGGAAGCAATGCAATGAAAGAAGAGGGGGAGCTGGAGGTTACATGAGATTGAGGCAGTAAGCATTCAGCTTTGGTGAGCATCAAATGCACAAAAGTTTTGCCCCTAGCTTTTCATCAGTAGCTTTGTCCTCTTGGCCAGTTCGTTTACTTGTCCCAGGCATGAGTTTGAAAATGGCCTCCTGCTAGAATAAAAAAACCCTCTGCTACCAACCCAACATATTCAGTGCATTGTATTATTATATTCTCCCTCACCACTTCCTTTATGGACGGACTTTGGGCTTTCTCTACCTCTGTGTTACTGTCATGTGGGATTGAATGATCCTTTAGGAAGAAGGATGGGCTATCTTTGTATTGCCACATCTTTTAACAGTCCATCCCTGACCTCAACCCATCAAAACGAAGAGCCTGACAACCAAAAATGCCCACAGACAGTGCCAAATACCTTCGGTACCAAAATCACCAAGTGATCCATGGCTCTAACACTTCAGCAATAGGCTAATCTTGTAACATATTCCAACGTTCTCCGGGGATTTTACATTACGATTCTAAAGCAGGATTGATAAAGCTCCTTTCAAATCACATCAAAACCATAGTCACACTCAGTGGCAATCTACATACCAAGTTCATATATTTAGCCTTAATTTTACGTCTTTAAAAACCAGGGTTGGCAATAGTGCCAACAAACAGTTTAATCACTGTCCAGGAACATTTTCAAATAACAAGAAATCAGATAATACACATTTAAACACATCAGCAAATTTAAAGATAATTAGGAAAGAGACCAACCAGGTAACAGAAGCCGCCCAATGAGACACAACAGGGATCGTAATGTAATTTCTGACGTAACTGAGTAATAGAAAATCTAAGCTGAATCTAACTATGACCAGAAGTTTAACTATTCGCAGAAAAGGCAAAGGCTACAAGACTGTGTTAAACGACATCATGAGGTTATAGTCAGCTGTATCTAAAATGTACAAATGCTTATTTTTAAAAAGTAATCCAGGTTCATCCATACATAAAAGCCAAAGGTGGGGGAAGAGAAAAGTTGCACAGGTTAAAAGAGATATCCAAAACCTATCAATTGTAGGAAAGACTATATCAACCGTAAGAAAGACTTTTGAAATGAAATCAATGGAAACAATGTGAGCTGAATACTGAATGGCATAATAATGATATTCTAACCATTCCATCGTTTTATGATAAATCAAGTATTTGTGATTGTAGGGTTATGCTATTTTGCAAAGACTTTTTTAGGCATGAAAAGCCCACAGCCATTGGGCTCTGTCCACAGGGACAGAATGCTGGTACCTGAAGCTCCAGAATGATAGAATGCGATGATTCCTATACTCATCTCTCTGATCTTCCAAATTTGTAATTTTTAAAAATACCAAATGAACCTAAGGGATTCTAATATCAGAACCCAAGACATTTCTACACGGAAAACTATCATGCATCAACTTTTACCAGCCTTAGTCTACGACCACAATTATCCACTCTGCCTCACAGGCAGGCACCACCACACCCACATGTATTTTTCTATCATTTAATTGTCCTTCTTTCTCTTAAATATAATTGTCCTTCAACCTTTTTATCAATGAACTCTTATCCTTATTGATGAAAAGGATAAAAACTCCTTAAAATGCTGAGCCTTTTATTTAACTCCAGTCCTACATATTTCATATAATAAACGGGAATTATGTACTTTAACTATCAAGTAAACTTTTCAAATAACTTTGTATTTATGTTTTATATGGCTTGATGTTCAAATCATGTAAACTAAAAAAAAAATCCTAGTAGCCTACAACAAAAGAGCCAATAAATCCAATAAAGAGTTGTTATCCTTATTTTGTTAGTATCAAATCCCTGGAATTTACATCTATAGTAGATACCTGTTACAAGACCCATGTCTTTTCCAATTTCATTCCATTCCAATTTACTTAAAAACTGATGTTTTTTTCTATTACTTACCTCACTTTCTAAAACAACATTAAATACCTCAGTAAGTTTCCACTCTCTTCTTCCCACCTTCCTTCTTCCTCCCTCCCTTTCCCGCTCTCTTTTATTTGCTTCTTAGCTCACTCTGTTCTCTTCCTTTGCCTTCTTACTCCACTTCCCTTTTCCCTTCCCTCCCTCTCCCAATAATTGAACTTAGGGCCTCCTGCTTTCTTGATGGGTGCTCTACCACACTTGAGTTGTGTCTCCAGGCCCTTTGTTGGTTATTTTCAGGGTAGGATCTTTTATTGTGCCTGGACTGTGAGCCTCTTCCTTGTACTTTCCCCATGTCACTAGAAATGGCAGGCACCTGCCACTGGGCCCGGCCATATGACTCCGTATAGCCGAGATAAAGGATATTTAGCCCTTTACCTAGTCACTGGTTAAGCTGAAATCTCATGAACTTTCCTACTCAGGCTGACTTTAGAATGTGGCTCACTGATCTCTGTCTCCATGGCATTTAGGATTACAGAGTTGCATTGCCATTCACAGACCATTTCTCCTTTTCAAGAGCTTTACCCAAACTCTTGGGATTTCTGTACAAAGTGAAGATCTGCTTAATGTCAGAAATGCAAGCAGTGCTCTCCCCTCCTGCAGAAGAGAAGCACTCACCTCAAATACTGCTTCAGGGCGCTTGTGATCGTCTTCACTTCCCAGTCTATGGAATTCTCCAGGTCCAGCTCACTGCATGTTTTGACATCTAGTGAACAAGTACAAAAGGAAAATGGATTACAACCTTGAACATTCAAGGGTCTTCTTCATCAACTCACAAAGCTTTCATTTTCAAGCATAATCCATCAACAAATAATTCTGGAATTTCCTAGGGGGGAAAAATATGTGATTTCTTCATAATAACCCTAGCAATGTTCTGCACTTCTGAAAGTCTGTGGTAGAAATTAAAGTAGAAGCATATAAACTCTGGGCTAGAAGCAAAAACAACATTCACAGGTGCAATTCCGGCAGAGCCAGGGCTACCCCCGCCACTGCTACGGGCTCTCTTCAGCAGCCAAGGCTTCCAGCATGTGGCATTTTCAGGTGAAAGAACAGTGTGAGCTGACTCCAGTGGCACGACAGCCATCACACCATGTTATTACCAAGAAACAGAGGCACAGGTCAATCGGTTATCAGAATAGCAGCGAGTCGGTGTTGGTTAAGTCTGGTTCCACATTCCAAGATTCATATTCAACACATTGCTGCCTGAAGATGGCATGATCAACCCAGGCAGAAACAGGACCCCATGTGGGCCTGTGGAGGTTCTCTATGATTTAACCTGACTTAAACACTACACAAGGCACACATGGACCAAAGCAATGTATCACTCCATCAGCAGGTACAGTCTTGATGCCCATGTAGTCACTAAAAATAAGGAAAGAAAAAAAAAACAGATAGTGAAAGAGGGGGGTTAGATTGATCAAAATACATTAAAAATATATGGAAAAGTAACAATACCCCCTCAAGTTGTTTAACTAATATAAGCTAATAAAATTATTTTTTTAAGAATAAAAACATGCAGTGAGCTGGACCTGGAGAATTCCACAGACTGAGCGAGAGAACTACCAAACCACATTTAAGTCACACACTGCCTGAAAAACTTCAGCCTTGTCTGACCGTGACGAAGAATGGATGACAACTTGATGCTGGACTCATAACTTCGTGAAAATAAAACAGGGAGTAATGATTGCTTCGCTGCCATCTCGTCACACAGACGAAGTCAATTACTCAAAGGTCTGAAGTTTTTAAGCCGTCAACGTTTCTCAATCAGAACAAGTGACAGCAATGTGCAATAAACTACAACAATGGCAATTGACACTGATTACATTCTGATCAGTTCCTGCGATTCATAACTCATTCGTTACCGAGCCTGTCAGACAAGCCAGACACACTCGAGATATCAAATTAAGCACTCTGATTAAAGAGGCAATCCTTTATAACTAAGACTAAATAATTCTGTTCTAACGGGTTTGCCAACCAATTACTTTCTGCAACTGAATATTCTGTCTCTCATTCAATCAATTATTTAAATCTCATCTTAGCATACAAGTCAGATAACATTTTCAATCATCCTGCTACTCGCAAATCACCATTTTAAAATCCTAGAGGCTTCCAAAAGGAAATTTTTTATTTCCAACACCTTACCAAATTATCATCCTATATTTTGTGAATCATATTCTTTCCATGGAAAAATAAGCCACCCTACTCAATTCATGGGAGAAAAAGCAGCTGTCACATCAGAAGCAAATGACTACATGGTATCTCTGCTGTTCATCCTCTATTAAATTTTCACTGTTTTCAAATAACTCAGTCATCCCCAGCAGGCCTTTAAAATTAGTGGAGGCACCGGCGCTGGTACCTAACTGGTTAATAAACACTGGGATGGAATGCATTTGGAACCTTCACCCTGTATGTATGTTCTGCCCTATGTGCAGGGAAAAACTCCTGCTTCTTTTCTGACCAGAGAACAATGTATCTCATTGAGCTACAAAGAGCTGACTTGTTGTCTGGATGACGCGTCCCCAGCTGCCATAAACTTGGGTTATGTCTTTGAAACTGGGAAGGTTCAGCTCCATCTCAATGCCAAGGATCATTTTCTGCAGGTGTTAGTGGGTATGCTTTGGGCACCGGGGTCCCACTGAAGTCCTCAAAGGAGTTGAATTTCATAAATATGCTTAATAGTCAAAAATCACAATTTTTCAATTATATTAGTTCACCTTCCCTCCAACCTATGTTGTTCTACAAAAGTAGAAATAGGTGTTTTTTAAAACAAATCTCTTCTAAATTTTCAGTTGTTTCCTATAGATGTTTCTGTGTCTCAAATAAAATCATCCAGCCAGGTTTTGAAAGTACGACTTAGAAAGAAACTACTGAATTCATCAAACCATAGGTTAGTATCACATTTTCTCACAAATTCCCTTCCCTGATCTGGTTTCTTTCTAAAGCAGGGTAGGAAAAAGAAAGAACACAGGACAATCCAAACTCATTCCACTAGATCAAACTATTGTAATTCATCCTTTATATTCTCATTTTATTTACTAAAACTCATGAGGCTCGCAGAAATCACCATCAACTAGTAGCTCTTCCTGCCATCTTCAGTTACTCCATGCATCCATTATTGCACACCAGACCAGTGTGTGCCCTGACTCAGGGAGAAGGAAAAGGAAGAGCAAATGGCTTCTGCATGAAAGGATGGCAATTATGCAGTTGGGCATTTTCTTTTGGAGGGCCCACTGTAAAGAGTTTGCTAGGAATTCAAGTGAAAGTTGCCATGACAGCAAACACACCCCAGAGGAGGAAGGCAGCTGTCCTCTGCCCTACCTGGACTAGAGATGAATAAACAACTTCTCTATTTAGAGCACGTTCTACAGTTTACTGCTCCAGGTTGGTTGGAGAGAGGTATGAGAAGAGTGAAGGGGAAGGGATGAGAGAAAAAAACAGCAGGACAAGCAGGAGGGGGGTAAATGAAAAGGCTGGAAAGAGGAGGAAGGAAGTGTTAGAGGGAAGAAGGAAGCGCTTGAAAATGGATAAGGGAAGAGAAAGGAGAAAAATGTTTTTGTCTATGATTTAATCTTAAGTGTGCAGAACAAAGGTAGACTACAAAAAGGAGATGAATGCCACGAACATACCAGAATGATTTATTCTTTCTTTAGAAATTACCACAAAATTGCCTGTGAGTATCTGGAGAATATTTAAAACAGAAGATGCAAAAGCATTTTACGTAAAAATGGCAATAATTAGTAAATACCTCCCAAAGACTAAAGAGAACCAAGTGCAGGCAGCTTCCCTCCAAAACAAAATGGCTTGCAATTTTTTCTCAGATTAAAAAAAAAAAAAAAAAAGTGGGGATGGGGCCAAGTACTGGTCATTCTCGGTGGTTTTAAAAAAAGGGGGGGAGGTACTAGTAGTGGGGTTTAAACTCAGAACTTCACTCTTGTATGGTTGTCTTTGCTCAGTGCTGGTATTGTACACATGTACCAGTTAACTGGACATAAGAATCTCTCTGACTTAAGGGAAGGGAAAAACAAGATGATGAGACAAAGGACAAAGGATGAGACAGTGTACCAGCAATATTCACAGGACGATATGCTGGAAACGTACTCTACATCATGGAAGGGGGTGGGGGGAGGGAAAGTGGGAGACATACATGAGAAGGGCTAACAATATTTAAGATGCAATGTAGTCACTACCTTACGAATATAACTATAACCCCTCTATACATCACTGATAATAAAATAATAATAATAATACAGAATCTCTGCCTATGTTGGCTTTGAACTGCAATGCTCAGATCTCAGTCTCTTGAGTAGCTAGGATTATAGCAGTAAGGCAGACTGTCAACTCACTTTTCATTTTTATTAAGAAAATTCCATTTCTAACAATATGCTTTGGAAAAGCGCAACATATAAAAAATATTACTTTCAGGAATAATAACAAGACACTGGTTTGAAAAAAATCAAAGCTAAAAACTTGGCATGCTCATCTGACTTTCTTTTTCTTTCAGATATAAAACCTTAAAACAACAGAGGTGGGAAAAGACAGAGAAAGAATTATCTGTGGGACTGTGTACAAGTAATTACCCAAGACTACAGCCATTTTGGGGGAGGAGAGGTTTGAAATTATTTCAATTTGTGGACTTAACCAGGGTGAATAGACAAAAAAAATATATATATATATATCTCTTAAGGAAATCTTAAAAGAAATGGTGTAAAAAATATGTTTTGGTAACAAAGTCAAATTAGATTTAATGAGAGAGTACTATTTTTAAGGAGCTATCTGTTTATGTAGAATGATTTTGTTAAGAGTAATGTAAACTATTCATGAGTAGAGGCCTGAAAAGGACTGTGCATTTTTGCTATTTAAAGCAACCATACATGACCATACTTTGAGAGAGCAAAAATGACAAGTTTTACTAGATGCTTAGAAAAACCAATCTCCTGCAGTGCTATTTACTCTTTTAAGACCCATTTTCATTTTCTTAAGCACACTGTATGTTTCTATGGAACCTGTGTTCATGCTCACATACTAAGGACAGTACTTGCATATGGTAAATTACTATTGACAGTTTTGCAGAAATCTTGTTTCACTGGACCAACATTGTGGCATGGCAGCAAATGCCAACATTTTGGGGAATAGCAGCAAACCTACAGAGACCCTGGTTATTGTTTTTGTTGCTGTTATTTGTTTGTTTTTGGTTCCCCTCCCTTCCCTTCTCTGAATCAGCAGGGGTGGCCGGAGGGTAGGGAGCTTATGAATTACTCCTTCCATAGTAGCTCTCAGTGTCACATTTAATATCAGTTTTTAACATGATTCTAGCTAAGTGTAGAAGAGAGAGAAAAAGAGGAAGTATTCACTTTTTAATGCACTGATTTAGAAATTTGGTGTCTTCTATCAGTCGTTCTGAGGCATTGGTAGCATCCCTTATTTCTGCCTTTACGTTGACAGTAGTAAAGCAGGGTGAATAAACTAGGGCATATTTTTCTTTTCCAGTGAGCTGCTTCATGATGTTTTCTTTGGAATTTCGGGATAAGTTCAAGAAAATGTTCTGCATGTTGTATCTATCTGATGTACTTATCCATCTCATTACAGACAAAAACGCACAGACTGCATTTTGTAGCTCTGTAATCTTTGAATACAGAAGTAATTTTCTTCTTTCCTAACTTTGACATTGTAGCTATAATGTTTTCATTTTGATTTTTTTTCCAAATCCTTTGGGTCTAATTCTGTGAGCCTACCTGTAGCACTGTATTAAAATGTCTGCATCATTTCTTTAGTTATCCGGTTAACTTTAAAACTGTTGTAAAAGTGTAAACCAGCCCACGACAGTTTTTTGTACATGTTAAAGAACTTACTGTTCAGTTTTCATGATTATTGTGTAAGGAAGACTGATGAAGATGTTCTACGCTGTCCTAGACCATGTTAATTACACTTACAATGTATTTGGTTTCACATCACAATGATTTGTCCCCAATGACTCTTTTATCCTTTCTAGGCACATTTTTTGTTGTTGTTGCAGTTTCCCTTTGCATTGTATTGCTTTGACAACTGTAATTTGAATCAGATCTGAAAGAGGTCCAGAATAAAATATATTTTGATATTAAAAAAAAGAAATGGTGTAAAAAATATGTTTTGGTAACAAAGTAGCAAGAAAATATTACTAATGCTTTTTTTGGTTGACAACCTTGAATCCATTCATATTCATTGATAAGAACAAGTTTAGATTGTGCAGCCCTTTTCGACGAATGGATGAGGAAGTAACAAGTCAGTGCCTTCCCCTCCAGCCAATCCTCTAACTTCCTGTTTGTAGGATTATTACTGAAAATATCCTGCGGCCAGCAGCTTGGGGAAGTAATGAAACACTTACATCTGGCTTCTCTATCGTGACACTCATGAACATTAAAGACCATTTCGCAGGTCATGAAACGTTCGAGGGTTTAGGCATCTTAAAAGAAACATAAATTAAGGATCATCTTGGGACGTCATCCACAGGCCAAGGAGACTACTCACCTGAGTTCACCAATTCTGTGAAGGTAGGATTTCATGGATTGGGAACAAATTCTGAGACAGCTTAGAACTTCAGACTGACCACAAAAACACCTTTGTTGAAACTTCTTGAACCAGAGTAAGAAGGTGATCCATATAATGCCAGGATATTTTCCCAGTCAATTTACCACCAATTGGTGCCTTTATGTGATCCGATACCAACAGCCTTCGAGTTCTAAGCATTAGAACACCATGTTGGAAATTTTAAAATTAAGTAAAAGCAGATGTTGTAGTCCTATTAAATTCTTCCAGATGCTACTGAACCCCTGGCAACCTAAGCCTATTTCACATGGAGCCCACTCATGGTACAAAGGAAAAACTGTCTGCCAGGACTGCACACCCAAGTTAAACCTGAGAAGCAGAAAATGAAAACAGCTCAAAATGTGATCTAATGAGGCTCTCCAACTGAGGAAGGCCAATTTTTCCTGTGGTTAACAGCTTAAAAAAAAAGTTGATTATGAAATCCTTAATTCAAATACAGCCAAACAAGGAATGCAACCCATCACATGCCAGTCTATTTTATTCATCTTAGTTTCTGATTCCTTAGCTTGTGCTTTTAGGAAGCATAGACTAAGAAGCACTGCTATCATGTTTTATGATGTAGACAGGTTTAAACGCATTCCCAGCATACCTGAGGGCATTGCTAATGCTGATTAATTACAGTGAAATATCAAATCCATCAATATGTAGCAAGGTCAGAATGATGGCGATTGGTTTGGTTTCCAGGCCCACCATGCTGATGAGTTATCACACTCCTCAAGAGGCAGTCTATTTTGGGATGGGGAAGAAGGAGCGATCTCGTCTTACAGGTGGTACTGAACTGACAGTGGTGTGTGATGCAAAAGCGCTTTGTCATTCACATAATGTCTGGGGTAATGAAATGAACTCACTTTCTGGCTTCCTCTAGTCTGCGATGCCAAAGAACACTGTGTTATCAGCACAGATGGAGTGTGCCTAGTTCTGGAGAGAAGCCTGGTGTGAACTACAAACAAGCCTCTGTGAATACCAATGAATTCCTGAGAATCCAATCCTTGCTGTCAAATGACAGTTTTGAAAGCTCCTTAAAAATGAGCCAGGCCCAGTGGTTGTGTCCAAGCAAATATACTGTCAAAATCAGGGACAGGCAATATGGAACTCCTGCCTTTGTCAACTGGGTTCAGGAAACAAATTCTTATCTAAGCTGAACAGGAAAAAATATAAATTACAAGGACACAGTATATCATTACAAAATAGTAAGATGTAGAGTCCATGAGCAGAAAGAAATAATGCATGGAAAAATGACTTAAAAAACAGCATACCTGTCAATATACTCAGAAGTCTCTGGACCTTTGAGCTCACTCCCACAACTCTGTACAATCCTTGGTCATTTATACCTATTGTAAGAGACAAAGATGTTAGCAAGCTACGAGGCCATGGTATTTGAAAAGGTGTCATCAATCATGTGCACACAGCATCTTGGCTAACTAACGTTAGCAGCATTCCTGTTGACCATAAAAATAACATTTGACAGGATCAAATGTTTATCAACTTGGTCGGGTTTTTTTTTTTTTCAACCAGTTTTATATGTTTGTGAGCTGTGGTTGAAAAATAACCTCATAAAACAAAGCAACATGTGGACAAAATATTATGTGTAAAATATGCTAAGGGAAAGTCAGTTATCCTGAATACACTAAAACGTTCCCCAATGCAATTTGTAGAGATGCACTAAAACTGTTACAGTGACATTCTTCTTGGAAAGGTTGTGCCTTATATTAATAATATAGTGATTAGTAACAGAGACGTCACTTGGATGATTCCTAAAAGTAATGAAAATTCCTTGTAAACTAAAAGAATTGGTAGTTTTGGGGGCTTTATTTTAGAGAGTTCTTACGAAGAGTTGGTACAGGTCTTGTCCAAATGAGTATCACAACAAACAATACATCAAAAATATTCAAACAATGCACCCTCCCTATAGAGGAAAATAGGGACACAGGCACTACAATATCCTTGGCCAGTCTGGCTGGGTGCCTATGGCTCATGCCTGTAATGGAAACTAGTCAGGAGGCTAAGACTTGAGGATCACAGCTAAAACCAGCTATGGGACAAATCCTTGAGTCTATTATCTCTAATTAATCAGCAAAAAGCTGGACATAAAGCTGTGGCTCAAGTGGCAGAGCTACAACCTTAGGCAAAAAAGAAAAGCCATGGCCGGGAGTTTGGCCTAGTGGTAGAGTGCTTGCCTAAGCAAGCACGAAGACCCGGGTTCGATTCCTCGGTACCACATACATAGAAAAAAGCCGGAAGTGGTGCTAAGGCTCCAGTGGTAGAGCTCTAGCCTTGAGAAAGTCCAAGGACAGTGCTCAGGCCCTGTGCCCAAGCCCAAGACTAGCCAAAAAAAAAAAAAAAAAAAAGAAAATCCAGAATTTGAGGCCCTTACTTCAATTACTAGTACCAATACACTTGCACTTACACATACACACACACAGAGTAGCTACCTACAGGAGTTGAACCTCAGTAGCAGAGATCCAAAGAGCAAATCCTATTGTGCAGTAAAATATCTGCAAGGCTCTCAAGAGTGCTTGAAATACAGAAGAGACAGAATAAGAGCATTAATTTGCACAATAATAATAATAATCAGTCAGTGCTGGAAATTACTAACAGATAATTGATCAAGTTCAAATTCATCAACCTGAAAGGAGTAGAATTAATTGCTAATGCATAATGAGAGGTTCAAGGAAGGATTAAAGCTACTCAATGCAGTTTTTCCTGTTGTAAAGCAACAGAAATGAACCTTGTACAAAAATCAGGTTGGGAACAACATGCAAAATAACCAAAGCATGGAGGATTTGACAATTCTTGTCATGCTGTTCTTAAAAGCTCTGGACTAACAAAGTAAGAATAAGAACATGCATTACATCTAGACCACATACACGTTCACACAAAAAAACCAACAAAGGTGAAAAAAAACATACACCAGCCAATACGCTGCGTTATTTCACTTAATTTAATGCTGTCTGATGTCAGGTAACAGGATTTTCCTCTCTTCAATAGGTGGACAGAATTCTCAATGGACACATGTACTACATATTCCTTCTCTGGTTGTCAGCTGGGCGCGTAGGCTGTTTCGGATTTCTTGGCTATTGTGACAGGAGCTGCAGTGGCAATGCAGAGGTCCTAGTCTTTTGGAGAGAGCCACCCTGGAGTGCAGCTGCTAGATCCAATACCTACTCTAAGTGTGATTTTTGTTTGGTTTGGTTTGGTTTGGTTTGGAGGAAGCTCAATGTCGTCCATACTCTAGCTCCCAACTTCACCATCTTCTATCTACAATCTGAGCCGCCATGCTGCCTTCCCCCTTTGGCTCCACCCCATCTCCTTTTCTCACTGATTCCACTCTGTCACAGACTGGGGTCTCTGAACATCAGAGTCAGTAGCTCACCCCATCCTGCACATCCTGGGCAAAGACACAGCCCAGCACCTGAGATTTGCTCACAAAGCATGTGCTCACACAGCCCACCCCACCAGCAGCCAACCTCAGCTCCTTCTGCCACAATCTCCTTCTGCAGCAAAGAATGGGGTGCTTCCAGCCTTGCAAATAGAGGTGGTGGCTTCTTCTGTCTACAGGAAAAGGATTCCTGCTTGCCATTATAAATGACTCAAGGCTCCCAAGTTGATACAGTTTCTCAACTATAACAACCCAGTGTGGAGACTTCTAGCACCTCTTAGCAGGACTCAGTAATTGAAAGTCAGGGTAGTGAGTACAAAATGACTACAAACTTCTGAGAATAATCTCTGGTCCTGGAATCTTATGTCTTTTGCTCATCTCTGAGAGACTTTGTAAGGTCACCTGTTAGGATCGACACAGTATAAACTCTCAGAGGCATCACCACGTTAATTTGAACGAATCCTAATCACAGACAATAGAAAACACCTCTACACCTCATTCTCCTCCAGCATCTTTCCTATAGAAAACACCTTGTAAGCAACAACCACAGCCCATCAAACCTAGGTGACATGGGAAACAGACAGATTAAAGTAAGCTAAAGTGAATGGGGCAGTCAAACAAAAATAAATTCATGTAGGGCCAGGAGTTTGGCCTAGTGGGAGAGTGCTTGACTAGCATGCACAAAGACCCAGGTTCGATTCCTCAGCACCACATGCATAGAAAAAAGCTGGAAATGGTGCTGAGGCTCAGGTGGTAGAGCTCTAGCCTTGAGAAAGTCCAAGGACAGTGCTCAGGCCCTGAGCTCAAGCCCAGGACTGGCTAATTAAGTAATTAATTAATTTGTGATCCAATCCATCAAAGCTACCGGTCTAAGTTAAGTAGTGGCAAAAATTTTACTAGTCTATGTTAGAAAGAGATTCAAATCTGAGGCACAAGTTGTGTGTGACTTTTTGCAAGACTCCTTTTTCAATCCACTGGGGGGATGAAAATATCAGAAAGGCCTAGAGAGCTGTCTCACCACAGCCACCTGCCCCTCACCTCAGAGCGGCTGCGGCACATAATATTGCCCCACCCCACGAGTCTGACAAGAAGCTCACTGTGAGAGCAGAAGGCAGGAAAGCCAGGGTGCTATGATCCTTTTGTTGTGCTCTGGCCCTGAGAACATGATGCAAACATACTAGAGCCAGTGTGACCACTGTGCGGCCAGCGAGATGTACCAAGCCTTTCTGTTCAGAAAACATGCTCTTGTTATCTTGACCCCACCCAATCTCCAAACCCAACTACTGCCAGGCCTGGCAGAAAAGTCTTTCTGGGACTCTTACCTCCAACTAACCACTTAGAAAATAGAAATGGAGCCGTGGCTCAAATTGGTAGAGCAAAAGAGTCTAGGGAAAACATCTAGGCCCTGAGTTCAAGCCCCATGATCAATCAGCCAAAAAAGAAAAAAAAAAAAGAACTGTTGAACAGCCATTAGCAGAATGCTCAACCATACCAATGTAGCCAAGATGGGCCAAGCCACCTTTCTGTGGAAGCTTTCGCTCTCCTGTTTACATCTACATTCACGTGGAAGCCAGGGGCTTTTCCAGAATTTTGTAAAATGAGTAACCAGCCTTGCTGAGAAAATGGATCTGCAAGCCTGACTTGTTGGAGTTTGCATTCTCAGACTCCTCAACTCCCTCCCACATGGCTGTCTTCTGGGTCCTCTCACACCCACTCCATACCTATTCTGATTGAAAAAGAGGGAGTGAGAAACCCCAGTTTACTGGCTGCAGATTCAAGACAGCTGTTCTTTATTGTTCTTCCTTTTGCACCGAGTTTGCCCTGGGAACTTCAGCTTCATGTGTAATTATGGCAAGGCTTGCTGTCAGTTTCCCTGAGCATATTCTTCCCCTCGCCTCTTAAGACTAATACAAGACAGTACCTGGCTGTCTTCTGCCAGACACTATTATCCTGAGACTCCATCCCAACACAACATGTTCTGGAAGGAGAACGGTCCTCAGGATCAATTCAAGAAGGTTCTCTACACAGTCCGAATATTGCCTTGCTAAAGAAACAGAAATTACTTTCTCAGGAACAAATCAAGACCTGTCACATCTTCCACTTGGCTTTCTACTTCTCTCAATAATGGTTAACTGATGGGCTTCCAACTGAAAACTAAAAACAGATAGGTCATCTATTACTCAGGGAAAAAAAGGAACATGGTGCTATTTTGTAGAGGACTATTCAGTTTTGTTTGCTTCAATTTAAGCTGTATTTTTTGGGGGGGGCAATCCTGGGGCTTGAACTCAGGGCCAGGGCACTGTCCTTTGGACACTTTTTGCGTGTTCTACCACTTGAGCCACAGCACTGCTTCTGGCTTTTTCTGAGTATGTGGTACTGAGGAATAGAACCCAGGGCTTTGTGCATGCCAGGCAAGCACTCTACCACTAGGCTATGCTCCCAGGCCCTGGACTGTATTTTTTTTAAAGATTACATCTAGCAGGGCAGCATCAATACTGAAGATAAAATTGTGCCTCTACCACTCAAGTACATAAGAACCCATTAGAACCCTGGTACCCAAACTTGGCTGGCTGGTTTTAGAATAACATGGGAAAGCTGAGCTTGGTGGAAGACATCGATATTCCCAACTATTCAGAAAGCAGAAACAGGAAGATCTCTAGTGTTGCCTAGAAGAAATCAAAGAAAACTACTGGAACTGGAACTTCAGAATAAAACAAACCCAGACATATGGTGTAACTCTGTTAGGTACTGGGTGAACATAAGCAGTGAACCAAGAAACACATGAGAGTGTTTAATGGATGCCTAGCAAGTCCCTCACCTATAGCGCTAAGATAATCAAAGGTGCAGGAGTGACACATACCTAGTTACACACATCCAGTTACAGAAAAGAAGACAGGGGCAGCCCAGGTCCTCCACTAGGCTCCAGACATAACAGGATGGAGTGAGCAAAAGGTATGTCATCTTCAACTAGCTGAACTTGAAGACTTTTATCCCTCTCTTCCCTATACTAATGAGCAACAACAGTGCAGGCATAAGGGATGGGCCAGGCTCTCCTGAGACATCCACCTTCTCTCCTAAGACTCCGCAAGCCTTCATCTCTCCATAAATACTGCTGCTGCTCTTGCTAATTTCCAATCTTAGTTGAATTCTTCTGTTGCCAAGAGGTAAGAATCCAGGACTCCATCCAAAACTCTGGCAACAACTTTCTGGTTGGATAACGATAAAAGTGACAGAATGATTCTGAAATGGTAGTAAAATGGGATTTGCTCTTAAGACTAGAATAACAGAGATGTTGAAAACGTTATCTACCTACAGGGTGCTGAGAACCATAATAAATGTTAGACATTTGATGCTGTACAACTGCTTCAGAGATAGCCCAAATAAAGACCGAAATAAAAACCCATTTGTAGGGCCGGGAGTTTGGCCTAATGGTTAAAGTGCTTGCCTAGCATGCATGAAGATCTGGGTTCGATTCCTCAATACCACATACATAGAAAAAAACCAGAAGTGGTGCTGAGGTTCAAGTGGTAGAGCTCTAGCCTTGAGAAAGTCCAAGGACAGTGCTCAAGCCCTGAGCTCAAGCCCAGGACTGGCAAAAAAAAAAAAAAAACATTTGTACTCAGAAGAGTTAGGTAAGCAGAAGGTTAGTTAACCTTTTGCTCTAAGCAAATTCACTGATATGGCAGTTTCCAGATGGTCACTGTCAGATTTTTTAAACACTGAGGTCAAGTAGCTAGACACCATCTGCCCATTAGATCCCATTCAGTGCTGAGGGAGGCACAGAAAGATGGTGGCTAAGTGACTCCATCGATGGACTCCTCCAAGGACCACCAAAGCTCTGCTGTTCATGGCCCAACATACCTTCTACAGTGCTAAGGAAATCAGATGAGGGAACCATGAAATACCGCTGGCCACTGGACAGCTAGACCACAGAAAGGCACACCAGTTTTCAATAGCATCAGTATGCCACTCAGAACCTTTCTAGCTCTGCACAAACCAATGCCTGGCAAATCAAAGATATTCTGTGTTTTAAGACATAAAAAGTTAGGGGCTTCTTGTTACAGGAACCCAAACTAGCTTTGTCCTGGTATGAAAGAAGGGAGGGAGGTAGGGAGGCAGAGAAAAGGAGAGAAAAGGAGAGAGAGAGAGAGAGAGAGAGAGAGAGAGAGAGAGAGAGAGAGAGAGAGAGAGAGAGAGGGGAAGAACTTCGAATTTTTGAAAACACCTGAGAGATTTTACAGTGTTCATCATTTTCAATCATATGGTCCGACTGCTGACATTTTTAAATTCTATTTCTATTATCTAGTACAATCAAAAGATTTCAGTAATGAAAGACCTTGAGGAACAAAGATTTGAAAAAGAAAAAACATGCTTGTAAACGACAAAAATCTAATGGAGAAAGGATAGACCTGTTCTGCTACAAAAGCAACCAGCAATTTATACACTCAGAGTAACACACCCAGTACATGCAGATTATAATTTATTTCTCTTTTCAATATACATAACAGTCCATAAAACTACACATCCCCATCAGAAAGCTTTCCAAATGGATCCTCAACCACCTCAGGCAAAAACAAGAATGTGTAAAACACACTCACCTGGGAAAGAATTTAATTTATCAACATTAATAAGCTTGCAGATGAGATGCTTAAAGTTATAATTTAAGGACTACAGAAAAAAAGAAAGCTAAGTGTTGAATGATAAATATTAAAATTGTAGTAATTTCTGAAGCACTAGTAAGATGAACGTGTTTGTCAGCTCTACTTGAGCACAGAAGGAAATGAAGAAAAATCATCATCTATCTGAACTGCACTGGCAGACAGTGAGGGAGAGAAGGCTCTGTGGCATGGAGGGCAAACTCCCAAATCACAAGGCAGTTCCCAGTCCTCTATTATTCTGTATTCTAATTTCGCAGGTGCCAATCTGGCTTTGTGACAGAGATCCTGTTTTAACAGGAAATGTGAGAGCAGCGCTTCCTTTTACCAAGTCATTCAAAACAAAACTGAAGCCACAATACAGAGCATGAATCAGGCGTCTGACTAGATCATGTCACCATGAGACCCTAAACCAAGAACTGAACGCTCCAGAAACAGCCTGTCTTGCAACACTCCTGTTTTCTCCAGAGTCCCCACAGAGGGCTGCACAATACAAGCGCTGGGTTGTTTTTTGTTTTGTTTTGTTTTTGGAACCACAAAATAAAACCCTTAGGCTTTAGTTCAGTGGATAGATTTAGCTTTTCTTAAATTTAAAGTGAAAATACATATAATATTTCTTAAAGGGTGAAAGCCTAAGCATATCCACATAATGGAATACTACTGGGCAACAGAAAGAAATGAAGTTAAGGACGCAGCCAGTAGCAGGAATTCCAAAAGCACTGTGCTACAGGCAGAGCTGAAAAGACTCTGAAACCTCACAATTCCACCATCTAAAATATGTAAAATGTTTCTTTCTTTTATAGCAGAATTTGAGTGATAAACAGTGGCTCAGTGGATGAGCACCTAAAGACCTCAGTGGGAAAGGAGACTGCAAAAGAGGAGAAATGTGAAAGTCTTCTGTCATCCACAGCCGTAGTTACACAATGGTACACTGTTTTTGAAACTTGTCCCTTCATACGGTGTTCAAATTTTAGCTCAGTACTGATGGCTTTTCTTTGTTGTGGCATTATAGACGGAACCCTGCATCCTGTACACGCTAGGCAAGCACCCGGTGAGCTTTACCTAGATACTGAAGATGATGTTTTACAATATTTACCCAGACACTGGAGGGAGGTACAAGGTGAAGGAAGAGACTGATAATTCTGATGATTCTTTCCCGCTGACCTGGGTTCCCCTGAGAATGATGTTACAATGAAGGCTTAATGTCAGGTTTTGGGGGTTTTGAAGAGTTGGGACTGAGTAAAATGAAGTCATCAGAGCAAGGGTCTGACTTAACAGGAGACTAGTGTCCATGGAAACACACACGATGAGAGGCCTGGGCACACATGCACACAGAAAAGGCCATGTGGAGACCATGGGAAGGAGGGAAGAAGGTCATCCTTGAACCAACCCGCAGACCTCAGAAGAAACACCTGCCAACGTCTTCATCTTAGAACCTCCAGCCTCAGACTGATGAGGAAATATACCCTCTACTCTGTGCTGTTTTGTTATGAGAAATCTAATATAAACAATTCTCATTGGAGCAATGTTTCAATATAGCAGAAGAAATAGTTCAGGTCCTTCCATATTTTTCTATGGGAGATTAGAAAGCAGAATTCCAGGGCCGGGAGTTTGGCCTAGTGGTGGAGTGCTTGCCTAGCATGCACAAAGGCCTGGGTTCAATTCTTCGGTACCACATACATAGAAAAAAAGCCAGAGTGGTGCTGAGGCTCAAGTGGTAGAGCTCTAGCCTGGAGAAAATCCAAGGACAGTGCTCGGCCCTGAGCTCAAGCCCAGGACTGGCAAAAAAAAAAGAAAGCAGAATTCCACACTGTCATGGAAAAACAGAAATGGACTACCTTGAGACCCAGAATGAGTGTTTGTATTCAGGTATTACTTCACATCCCTAACTGTGCAAGGATTATTTTTGAATGGCTTTTAGATTTTTACATAACTATCAGCATTCATGAGCAAAATATCTGGGCAATCACAGTACCTCGAGTTTCCACTGCACTGATGCATTTCCTAAGAATCGTGAACCCCATCTTGTCCAGCTGTGCACCTGAAACAAACACAGGTATAAAGTATTAAGGACATGACTACTTAACATATTTCCCTTCTTTGCTAAAGGGGAAAAGTAAACACATGATTTTTATTGTACTATCTTAAAACAGCAAAGAGCGTGAATTCTCCATGTAAATGATATCAATGGCTGATTTCATATGTTTGACAGGGCGCTTGTCAGGAGGGTTCATTTATACTAAATATTCAAAAAGAAAGGAAGAAAAATAGCATGTATTGGGCCAAAAATTACAATGTTAGGTCAGTTAAAAAAATAACAACAAATACAAAGATTTTTTAATTACTTAATAGCCTAAGAAAGCAAGCATTTTTGTTGTTTCTTTTGTAGACATAGAAAGGACATTTTTAAGAAAAGCCTTTAAAATGTACTGTTTGGGAATGAGCTTCACTTAAAATACTGGTATTTTCTGCCCTGCTCCAAGCTTTTAAAATAATATCATGTTATTTTCATAATAGATTAAAACCAGATGACTCACGTATCAGAGATTATTTTGAAAATATAACTTTATAATCCTAAAAGGAACGTTTGCCTACACTTATGCTGACATATTTGTATATCCTAATGAAAGACAATTCTTGTTTCCAAAATCAAACTAAGGAACACAGCAATCTTAAGCCTCTGCATTTAGGACCCCGGGAACTGTAACACGAGCCCTTGGCTCTCACAGAGACCCACGAACAGCCGATGAATATCCACTCTGCACATGATCCACAACACTAAGCTTCGGGAGAATTTTAATGATGAAAACTGAGCAGTCATTTACCGCTCAAGAATCCACTATTCACAAATCCACTATTCACAGAGTTACAGAATGCCTGCTCTTCCTGTTTTGCAAAACTGTTTTTCTCAAAAGACATATTTGAACTTCTCAATAGATGTTCAAAATTGGAAATTGCCAACAGGAGTGAAAGGGCAAAGGAGAGAACAGGGAAGAGGGGAAAGGATCAGGAGACAAAAGGAGGAAGTACAAAGAAGACAGAGAATGAGCCAATAGGAAGAGAGAGACGGGGTGAGAAGGCATTCCAGTGGATGTGCTCCCCACTGGCATCCAAGACCAGAAATGTTGCCCCCACCACCACCTCCCACAACACCACTACTGGAGTCTCATTCAGGACCTCATGTGTGCTAGGCTGGTGGCCTATCGCTGGAGCCAAGCCTCCATGCTGGTTAATTGGGAGATGGACTCTCACAGACTTTTCTGCCCAGGCTGGCTTCCAACTATGATGCTCTGGATTCTCAGCCCCCTGAGTAGCAAGGATTCCAAGTGGGAACCACAAGTGAGCACCATTATTGTAAGATGGCACTGTGTAATGCTATTTCTACACTGTAGATACCTGTCACTGTACCCTAATGCCTCCAAAATGTCAAAAATAAAGCCATAGAGAGTCTAGTAAGTTCATCCTCGCTGGTAATCCAAAGTACAGAAGGAAGCAGTGCTCTGTATGTGCACAGCCTCATCCTGTGCAGTTACTGGTTGCTGATGTTTCCATGGTGTCATAGAATGTTCAGATGGTGTATACCCAGGCTGAAAGGAGTGGGAATGGAGCACAAAAACTGTCCAAGTCAAAGTGGAGTCACTTGTGTCAACTGTCATCAAAAACAAGACAGTGGGCAAGAAATAAGGTTGAAAAATAATGAAGGAAGAGGATTCTTTGTACACACTGCCTGGTAAACCATCCCCAGTCCTCTCCCAGAGCCAGCAGCCTGCAGAGAGCCATCACAGCTACCGTGCACAGAAAGTACTGTGAAGCCAGGTACTAGTGGCTCACACCCATAATCCTAGCTATGGAGAAGGCTGAGATCTGAGGATCACTGTTCAAAGCCAGCCTGGGAAGGAAAGTCTGTGAGACTCTTATCTCCAATTAATCACCAGAACACTGGAAGTGGAGCTGTGGTTCAAAGTGGTAGAGCCTTGAGTGAAAAAATTCAAGAGATAGCCCCCTGGCCCCACAATGGACCAAAAAAAAAAAACCAACCCTCTATGATGTATTCAATCTAGGGCTAATGATGCTTGATATTAATCATTGTGAGCAGAGACTCCTTAACTATATACATATATTCATATATGTGTATATACAGTCAAAGGGGATCTTCATGAACATATGTATCTAACATAATATACATGTTTACACTTAAAAATTTTCCCTTTCCTCAACGTCCTTGAATATGCCCACTCCCATGCTTGCAGTGTTCTGTGAGGAATCTCGCAAGGATATTCCTTTATTAACAGTAACAAAGAGGGGGGTAAGGAAGGCTGGGAACAGGGATCTGAGAAACAGCTTATACCCACAGGACCTTACAGTCCCCGGCACAAAGGCTGCATACCCCATCATTTATATCTGAAAGAACAAACTGCCATGTGAGTGGTAGAAGAAAGCTCAGAGAAAAGCTCACAGACAGAAAACACAAGAGTGGGCTACCAGAGTCCAGAACACTTTGAGCACTGCAGCTTCAGGAGAGTGCTGAGAGGCAGACCCAGCAACCCTCCGGCTCTGTACAGAACTTAAAATGAACTGGGGAAAGAATGCTTACTTACTTCCTTCTGGTCTTGGGACGATGGCTCTATTAAAACCATGGAACAGCTAGTAGAAGAAGGAAAACAAGATTTAAAACAAATCAATAAAGTGACTCATGTAAGCATGCTTCAGGGATCATGAAAAAAATACATTTTCATAAATCTGGTATCAATTAATGTGGTACAAGCAATACACTTGGGTCTTCATCCCTGCTTTGTGCCGCCAAGCTCTTCAGCTCTTGGGAGTTTGCAGAAAGGAGACTCCATTTTCCATACAGATTCCCTTGGACTGCACCCAAGTATATGAATGAATGAATGAATGAATGGATGGATGAATGAATGAAGTGATGGAGAACAGAGCCTAGCAGAGCATCGGACTAGAGCCGGACAAAGGTGATTCAAGGTTGGGACCTCAGCCCTTCCTATTAACCACAAACCGTAAGCAACTGACTAAGCTCTGCAAACACTCAAGTAAGATGTCACATGCTTTGGTGTGGTGCACACATTAGTAACGGAGGAGGCTCTGCCACAGAGTACAGGTGCTTGGCACCCAAGCCCAACCTCACTGCATACCCAGCCCTATGCATCACTTCTATCTTGCTTTCCTGGTGTGTTGTCTGTAGCTTACACAGTACATGTAATTCTACTCTGAGTTCTAGAAGCCATGCCATTACTGACCTCAAGGGAGGTCATGAAAAGCTCCAATTTGTAGGCAGACTGTGTCCCAAACCTGTGAGCCCAGACCTGTGACTCAAAGGCTGGGGCTCTCATCTGGATATGAGCCTATGATCCTAGCACCTTTCACTACCTCTCCGGGTGGTGTCAGAATTGACTGAATGGAATTGTAGAACTGGGAACTGGTATGAGAGAATTGGTTGGTCTATGAATCCCTGTATCCTGCATTCTGTCTGCAAGAAGTGCAGGAAAAGTAGTCTGCCTTCCCAGTGGGTAGAGTGGGAGTGGACTAACTAGCCAAATAAGCAAGCTGAGCAAGCACCAGGCCCTAGTCCATTCCTCCTACTGCCCCCCCCCCAAAAAAAGAGGATTAGCATAACCTGATTTGGATCTCAGTTACCATCCACACTAGAGGCACTCTGACTCCCAGCTCAACATGTTTAGTCCTAATTAACATAGGAGCAGGTTATAGATCACAGGCAGAGCACTTGACTAGGAAGTGGAAAGCCAGGGCTTTATCCCCAGCGCCAGCACTGCAACAAAAATAAAAGTTAGCAGAGAGTTGCAGGAGGGGTGGTAAAGAAAGCACTTGCATTTGCAAAACCTTGGGTTCAACACCCTCAGTATAGAAAAAAATAATAATAATGACTAAAACAATTGGAGATAACACCACAGACAGTCGATACAGCTCAAATAAAGCAGTGTGGTACATAGTGATCACTGCTCATTCTGTTCTCAAATGTGGTACTAATTCATAGAACAGATGAATCTGGGTGTTCATTTTCCAGGCACTACGATGGGATCTGCCACATGCCATGCAGGGCCCAGCCTCCTTGAGCTCAGTTTTTGGACTTTTACCGAACAATGTGTTTTGTTAGCGTGAAAGAACATGATCCTAAGCGCATGTCTTAAGTTCGATTCTGAAACCTCTCTTTTTATGCTACTTCTCAAATCACCCTTTTTCCCATTTACCTCTCAACTTTCAAAAATAGCAAATGCTTTTGAAGCAAGTCTACCCGGTACCTGCTCAGGTAGTTTGTTCACAACAGCAATACTTTCCCAGAGTGTGTTTAAATCGCCTCCGTGGTGTCTTCTGAAATCACTCTCTCTACAACCCCAGTTCAACATACGAACTGCCACATTCTCAATCCCTAAAGGCTAGCAGACCATAGAAATAAAAGTCATCCTTGAATAAAATGTCACCAGACTGAATGGGAAGTGCTTCTAAGATCTCAACACTTCCTCTAATTATCTCTCAAAGCACAGCTGAAGGCAGAGGCCCATTTTTCTGAGGCCACGCTCACTCTTCGTACTGGAAGCCATTCGACTATACTGATGCAGCAAGCAAATCCCAGCCGCCCTTCCTTCTGCTGCTGCCTCTTAGTTACTGTCCCATCTCCACTGAGCTCGAAATACACTGCAAACATTCCCAGAGTTCATCAGCCAAAACACTGTCAGGGGTGGCAAAAAAGAAATGGAGAATTTTGATAACTTCATCAAGCCAAGCTGAAGTGAAGAAACGCCAGAAATAAAAGCTAACGATACACCAGTCTTGTGTGTTTTATTATCTTGTGTGCTATCTTCCCCTAGCCAAATTACTAGCACGCTGAATTCGAATACCAGTTTCAGCAGGGAACTTTGTTCAAATATTATAAAACAAAAATAAGGTAGTCGGCCCTACAGGAGCCGTTAGTTATTCTTACAGCTTCTTTTCCACCCAGGGTTTCCAACCACTGCTTCCTCTCCTCTTCTGAAAAGGCCTGCATGGTAAGCGAAACGCCTGGCCTGAAAGACAGGAGGAACACTGTGGGTTACTGGCAATGGTACAGCGCCCCCTAAGCTTGTATGGGGAGGGGTGAGGAGGGGGTTGTGGCTTCAACAAATAACTGCAGTTAAATACGTAAGACATAAAACATAGGATTGAACCATTTTTAGTATCATTAAATACATTATTGTAGATTCATCACGCTCACCCACCTTCTGACTATTTTGTATTTTATCAAGCTACAGCTGTGTGCAATCATTAACTGATCAGTTTGTCTTACACACACACACACACACACACACACACACACACACACACAGAGTCTGTGTGTGTTTTGTGACTTGCTTATTCAGCGTGAGGGAGTCAAGGTTCATTTATGGTAGGACTTGTGGCAGAACTGTACTTCCCTGTACTGAGTAATATTCCACTGTGTATGAATACTGCCTTTTATTAATCAATTCACATACTCATTACTACATCACTTCCACATTTTGGCTACTACAGATACTACTGCCACAGATATAAGTGCACAAATACTGCTTGTGTCCTTGCTTTGCATTCTTCTGAGAAAACATGAAGAAGTGGGGACTCTGGGTTGCGGGTATCTGCACATAGGTACACAGATGACAACGAAGCACAGGGTAAGACGTCATCAAGGAAACACAAATAAAAGCAAGACACCACACACACCTATCAGAATGGCCACAAGCAGCACTGTGTACCAGTGAAAAATCCTCCCTGCACCACCCCACACTGAGTTTTTGAGAAAAAAAAAGCAGTAGTTTCTTACAAATGTAAACATGCTCATACTATTAGAACCCAGAAATCCCATCCTTGATGAGTTACCCAGAGTGTTGAAAAAATCTACATCTGCACAAATCATATCAGCATGCTTGCTCTACTCACAACTACAAAACCTGGAGGCAAGCAAGACACCCTCCAGCAGGTGTGTGGATCGCTCAACTGCCGTGTACCCAGACAATGGAGTACCAGCCATTGCTAAAAAGGATTAAGCTATCATCTCCTGAGAAGGCACGGGGGATCCTCAAGTGTCTACACCTGGAGAGTGAAGCCAGACTGAAATTGAGACACAGCTGATCTTATTTGCTGATTTAAGACCCATCATGTTGTCTACAACAACAAATGCATAGACTGTCCTATCCTGTAAGTGTGGGGAGGCTCCTGGAACACAGGAGTCTCCATGTGCAAGTCTTTTCCCAGGGGAAAAGCAAGGCCCTATCCCAAAATTACCAAAGCAAAAAGTGCTAGACACGCAGCTCTGTGCCTGAGTACCACCTAATGGGTATCTGAATCTATGAACCACATGTATTTAAATTTTGCTCTTGAAAACAAAACTTTAAGACAGTTATAGTGATTATTTCCTGTAGTCCCAGCAGCATGTGAAGCTACGGCAAGAGAGTCACTTGATCCCATTAATCGGAGACCAGTCCAGCTCTCCAAAACAGCTCAATTATGAAAAACAGAAAAGAGAAATGTGTAGATTAAACAAATAGTATAATCAAGTAAGTTTTTTAAGACATTAATGTTTGAGCCTCAGAGATTGTGTCCTAAACAAGTTCCTATTCATAAATCAGCAGCTCAGCCTTTCCTCATTCACTCAATCAATAAAGTAATAATAATAATAATAACAGTAAGATACAACCATGTATCACACACTATCTCATATCTCAGATCCCAGCATGAAAAAATGTATTCATAATCTACACTGTACCCAGTATGTCTTCATTCTCTTTTGAAGTTCTATTAAGGCTTATTCAAGACCCGTGTTTCACTTCTACTTTACCTGACAGGTCACTACACTTGTAAATTCAGAAAATATACAAGAAGGGTGCAACAAATATTCATAAGACAAGTCTGATAAGACATTATTGCACCTGGAGAAGCTGTAGTGGTCAAAGATGAAGAAAGAGCTGCCAAAATGTACCATGGTAACCATCAAACATGGTCTAACACTTGTCTAAGAGAAATGCTGGAAAGGGAGAGGAAAAGAAATCAAACCAGTGTGTTGCAAGGTCTGCACTGAATTCTGCAAGGAGAAAGTGCCAGAGCCAAGCACAAGACTTTGAAAGGTTACAGAAATGCGCCAGCCGTAGTTACTCATAAGGGTTTGTGGAAAAAACAGAAAGCACACATCTATGAATCACACGTTTTCTGGGGATGGTAAACACATGTTGCCTCGTTTTAATCAGGCTGAAGTCTTCGGGGCAACTTTCCTTTGGTCCACCGTAACACATATTCCAGTAAGAGCTCATTCAAACAATTCCTCACCGCTAATGTGGCTTCTCTCCAGAACGCAGAACTGCGATGGAGGACATATTCCTCCCCCAGCAAGAAGAAACATCTACACACTCAGAGACAGAATCGAACCTTATCTCCAAGCCAGAGAGGCCAGGAACCCAGTGAATTGAAACTCGTGCCTTGAAGGGGTGTGTGTGTGTACGCACATGCGTGCACAAACACACATGCATGTAAGTGGGTGTGTATGCATGTACATGTACACACATCCTTTTGTTTTTCTTGGAGTAACAGGACAAAGAAGTTATTGGAGATGAATAAATAGTAAAATTTGACCACACATTACACAGGAGGGGTCCAAAATGGTGGAACTGCTTGGCCAGGGCCTTCCCTTTTTTGGGGCTCCCCACAGAGCCTTTATGAGACACCACACAGAGAAGCACGTGCTAAGGGCAGGCAACAAGGGAGGACGGAGGGTGCCCTCAGAACCTCCAGGCCATCTCTCAGTAGGACAGAGGTCTCCTGGGGCTCAGAAAGGGGCAGAAAAGCTCAGACAGGGAAACTGCAAGCACAGAAAAGTAGGACACGCAGAAGCCCAAGGACAAAACAGGTGATTTGGGCCAAGCCTTCCGGAGAAGGTTCTAGTAGTAGTACCCTCGCAGACATGAAGCTTATGATAAGCTCAATCTAACTCAAGTAGCAACAGGGCTTGGTTTCAGCTTCTTTACAAACTCAGCCCTATATGTTTGTAGTCTGACTCAGCGAGAGACATGACATGGACCAAGCATGCATGTTTACTTAGTCCAGTGAACTCAGATACCTAACAGCAGACATTTAGTCAAGAATTGTTTTTGAAACATACAAAGAAGGAAATGATTTGGAATCAAGAGGAAGCAGACAAGAAAACCAGACAAAAGAACAGCCAGGACACTAGGGTAAAACTCGTAGAAAAAGCCAAGAAAACCAACAAGACAGAAACATGATAAAGAATATAGGGCACGCACTCTGGAAAGTCGTGTGGAGGTTTCTTAAAGAACTGAAAATTGACCTTCCCTATGATCCCGCCATACCACTCCTGGGCATCTATCCTGAACATCATAACCCAGGATATGATAAGGACACCTGCTCAGCTATGTTCATCTCTGCACTATTCACAATAACAAGGCAATGAAAACAATCCAGATGCCCTACTCCAGATGAATGGGTACAGAAAATGTGATATATATACACAATGGAATGCTACATAGCCAACAGACAAGATAAAATAATGGCATTTGCAGGGAAGTGGATGAATCTAGAGCCAATCATGTTGAGTGAGACAAGTCAAGACCAAAGGAACAAAAGGGGCATGGTATCCTTAATATGTGGCTATTAGATCCAAACAGTATAAGAGCAAGGACTCAATAGTTGCATACCCAATGCTATGGACATGGTACTGGAAATATAAACACAATTACATAGACATAAAAAGTTATGACTCTATAGACACAGTGTTTTATTACATAGATTAATATGTATCTATGACATACAAACCCTTAGCCTAATTTTGATTATGTTCTAAAATCTAAGTGCCAGTGATTATATATGGAGATTCCCTTCTTGAATACTTGCTTGTTAAACAAGTCATTTGAAATATGATGTAAAAATCAATGTTAATAAATTCTTTAATAAAAAAAAATTTAAAAAATGAAGAAGAAAGGGCACAAAGTGTTCAGAAGGTGTAAACGGATGGCAATTTTTTAGTACAAAACCTGGAAGAAGAAAAAAAAACTGCAAATGGAGCCAGGCACCTGGTAGCTCACACTGGTAACCCATGCTTCTCAGGAACTGGGTTCAAAGCTCCCTTGAACAGCAAAGTCTTCAAGAGTCCATGTCCAATGAACCAACAAAACACCTGGCCGGAGGCATGGCTCAAGTGATAGAGCACTAGCCTTGAGCAGAAAGACTCAGAGACAATGCCCAGGCCCTGAGTTTAAGCCCCAGGACCCACACACACACATACAAATGGTTCATATAAATGTTGGCTCAGATTTCCACTTAAAGAATCAATATATCACTTTCAACAACACACCTTTAGGACAAAACCTTCCACTAAAGACACTCCCTTTCCTGATCCTTCTGCAGTGCAATCTTACAAGAAGCCATGAATGAGTCACTATTCACGAAAGGATAATCGAGATCCTTTTTTACATCCCTTTTTATCATTGCCTGCACTACAGATAAAATAAGGTCTGTGGCACTCTTATTGAAAGTTACCCCATATTTACCAGAATACGACAATACACTCCCATCCCATTCCACTAACACTGGAGGAGCAGGTCTTATCAAATGCTTTAATATAGGACTTGTCAGGAGTGGCCTAGAGTGTTAGACCAGATGGTACTGCAGGTTGTGGGGGAAGAGGGGTGCTATGCACTGCAGACCTCTGTCCACTAGATGGCGGCACAACTGACATCATCACTGGATAACCTTTAAGTACCTGGACACATCACCAAACACCTGATAGGCATCCGTGCAAAACTGACTCCTTCTGATTCTTATCTGGACATGTTTGCCCTGGGCCTCTCAACCTCTCAGCTTCTAAACTGTTCATCTAATCTTCAGGAGTCAATCTGAGGATTGGAGAGCAACTAAGAGGCACAAGCTTAGCATTCCCACCGCCACTGGTACTACAAAAAAAAAAAAAAAAAAAAAAGATGAAAACATGCAATCTAAAAACAACGTATAGGTTGGAGGGTTTGTCAGCCCTGCTAGTCTGCTAGCCCAGGAGTTCCCTTACAGACAGACCTAACTGCATTGCTAGTGTATGGCTGCCTCAATATCAAAGAGTTAACAATTGTTTAGAAGCTGGAATGAAACAGACCATGAAATACTTGGTTATTGCTTCATGTGTTACATAAACATCCCTATTGTTTTTCAGTCCAACCACTCGGGCTTCTAGAAGGAACCAACTCCTCACTAACCTCACTGAGGAAGGCCCCGCCCCCCCCCACAGTTGCCACATGAAGTCCACCGTGGAAAAGCCAGATATATCTAAGCCAGATACGTTAGCTATATCTAATCACAGGCAAGAACATCTGAGGAGATCATAAAAGCAAGAAGTATCCTTTCAAGAGTGAGAGCCTACCACAGCACACACAGTCTTTGAAATGTCAGAGCAGGGAGAACAAAACCAGAAGCACTTTCTTTAGGCCAAGTCCCCATGTGAGGAGTCAGCAGAGCTCACAGAATTGTAAGTCTCTGTTCAAGCTGACAGACAGGGTAACAGCAAGCTATATTATCTGATAGTATCTGAGCAGACTCTAGTTTGCCATGGACAAAACAATCTCACACACACACACACACACACACACACACACACACACACACACACCAACTATTCCCACAACACAAAGTGAGTAAAAGGATCACCTTCCAGCCTATGGTGCTTGACTCAATAGTGGATGTGTAGAGCCATTTCAGACCCTTCAGGAGTCCATTCATGGGGGCCCACACCAGACATCTCAGCCCTCGTGGAGGCTGAGGCAGGAAGATCTCGATCTGGAGGCCAGACTGAATAACAGGGCAAGACTTCAATTCAACAACGCTTCGTTGTTGTATTTCTTTATTTTCAGCTATGTTCCTTTTTGTCAAGAAAGATTTTGTGCAATGTAATTCACACCATAAAAAAAAAAATCAACTCACTTCAGTGCACAATTCGACAGCATTCTAGGTACTCACAGACTTGCTTGTATAACCCTCACCAAAATCAATTTTAGAACATTTGTATCACTCCAGCGGGAAAAGATTCACATCCATCCATCATTACTCTCCTCTCCCCTCCAACCTCCTAGACACCACAGGTTTCTCTCAACCCTGATCTGGCTGCCTCTGGCTTTCCTAACAAGTGAAAAAGTAAACCCACCGTGGTTAAGCCACCTTTCTGTTATGTAACCAAAACTATTTGCCACACAATGAGCCCAGTACCGCCCGCTGTCACCATATTTCCCGATTGTTCTATTTTTTTTTTGGGGGGGGGGGGTAGACAGTACTGGATTGAACTCAGGCTTGCTAGGTAAACATCTTCCATTTGCTCACAGCCCTACCCTGTTTGGGCTTATTTTTAGTTATTTGGTGTCGTTATTTTCCACATAGGGGCTCAAGGTTAAGTTTTTTCCCCAAGATGGCCTCACACTAACACCCAGACCCCCCTTCTCATCCCCTCCTTCCACATGCTGGGATGAAGGGCCTGTGCGCCACACCCAGCCACCTAATGGCTCACAGTCCAATGGAGCAGAAACAGATATTTAGACAGAAGGCAAAACCCATGTGCACGAAGCCAATTCATGTACATGATACAAAGGATCCCAACAGAAAGGCTGAGAAAGCTCCATCAGAAACCCACTTATAATACCCACACAGTCCATAAGAGGTTAAATTTATTTTTTTTTTGTTTAGGTTAAATTTATTGGCAGAAAGAAAGAAAACAGTGAAGCCAGAACAAAACCCCTGGAGCAGCGCAGCAGAAAGGAAAAGGATGGTTGACTGACAGCTGCTTGATTGAATCTAATCCCAGTTCTGTCACTTCTAAGCAACAATTCAATTTCATTTAATCCAGCACACGTTTAGTGATCACCCACCTTATATATAAAGTACTGCACTTGGAATTGCAGTGCCAAGCAATGCTAAGCGAGGCACGCATCCTCCTCTCGTGGAATTCACGAGAGACGAAGAACAAACAGCCCCTAATTCCTAATCGGCCTCCTGGGCCAGCAGCTGCCAGGGGAATGGATCAGGTAGGAGGCTATCTCACTCCAATTTCCCATTCTCACCTCCACAACTGCAATCTCGATGCGCATTCACCCCTCACCCAAACCCTCCTGGGTTTGTGCCAGCAAAGCGTGGGATCTCCCCACTGGAAACAACACAACTCACACATGCTCATCCATGTATGCAAAGTGTGCATTTCCACTAGAAAGGAAGGTCTCCCTATGAAGCAGTTTAAGGGGATCTGCTCTAGAGGTTTTCAAACTTCATCTTTTGTATTGATTATATATTAATTACACAAAAGAGGTTTCACTGTCATCTTCTTATACACACATAGAATATACTGTGGCAGACATTTCAGCTTCTTTCTGGTATAGTAATTCTTATTATTTGTTTGTTGTTATTATCTTTAAATAGTTGTACAAAGGGGTTTCAAGTCAATGTATATGTACAATGTATCATGATAAATGTCTCACACGTACACACAAACACACACACACACACACACACACACACACACACACACACACACACACACACTCTCTCTCTCTCTCCTCATAAGAACTTTTTGTTATTGTTATCAGTCCTAGGGCTTCAACGCTAGTCCTGGGTGTTGTCTTTGAGCTCTTCAGCTCAAGATTAGTGCTCAACCACTTGAGCCACAGCACCACTCCATTTTCTTTTTCTGGCGGTTATTTGAAGGTAAGAGTCTCACAGACGATCCTCAGGTCTCAGCCTCCTGAGTAGCTAGGATGACAGGCGTGAGCCACCGGCACCTAGCTTCCTCAGAATCGCTTTTAGAGAGACTCAGTCAGAACAACTCAATGCCCAGCTTCATGGTAATTAAGATTAAATCGCGGGCCGGGAGTTTGGCCTAGTGGTAGAGTGCTTGCCTAGCATGCACGAAGACCTGGGTTCGATTCCTCGGTACCCCACATACATAGCAAAAAGCCAGAAGTGGTGCTGGGGCTCAAGTGGTAGAGCTCTAGCCTTGAGAAAGTCCAAGGACAGTGCTCAAGCCCTGAGCTCAAGCCCGGGACTGACAAAAGGATTAAATCGCTTACAATAAACACACAGCCTGCAAGTTTAACAGATAACATACTTGGAAGGCCAAAGGAAATCACAGTTGAAATGAAGCTGTACCTGTTAAATTATTCAAAAGCTGTTTCAAAAGCTGTACCTGTTAAATGATTCTTTTATCATATCCAATAATTCCACAACTTACCGGTCAGCAGCTTCGATATCAAAACAAAACCTCCTGTCAATGGAGTCCGTGTGCCTTCTGATGCAATCCTTCAAGAAGAATACTTCTCCATCCCCCTGCAAGCAAGCACACCGCTCTTAAAACCACATTACACGCAGAGCCACTCACCAGGAGCAGAGGCACCAGGTTCAAGACTCCCAGTCCTCTTTTCTTTAGTGCCTTTCAAACCAGTTTGCTCAAACACAAAGTAGAATCTAAAGTATTAATCCTTTGTTTTTGTCCTATTTTCAAGGTTCCCTAGATCCTGCTCTGATTAGAGAAATATTAAGCCAGACTTCGCCAGTACTGTTCTAAAAGGTAGAGAGAATATCAGTAGTTTCAAATGTTAGAGTATCTTTTTGTCTCTCGAGGTACTATTTGATGTGTGTGGCAGGCGCGGGGAATGGAAGATTCAATTTAGGGCCCCTCTTTTGACTTTGGATTATTTTTCAGACAAGGTCTCTTTACTTTTTCCCCAGACTGGTCTCAGTCTGGGACCCTCCAATTAGCTGACATCATCATACCGGGCTCAATGTACAATTTGTTTTTTAAAAAATGGTGCTATTTCCATATGTCACAGTCACTTTGTGGCCTTGAAGAATTTCAGTTCTACATGGATCAAGCCCCCAGTACGTTAGGGTCTTAAATCAGGCCTTACCATCATTAACAGCGGTAACCTTCGGCCCACACAGCTTTCCTGTTTCAGAAGTGAATCACCCTGAATTTATCTGTACTTCTGGTCTTTTTACAGGAATGCCATTCTAATGTACGGTGCCACCCTCTGTAAAGGCATTAGAGAGTTAATTCTGGTTCAACAACTAGCCAGACATGGGAGGTACACTCCTGAAGTATTAATACTCAGGAGTTGGAAGCGAGAAGGGGTATGAGAAGTTCAAGGCCAGAGCAGACTGCTCAGCAAGTTCAGGACAGCCCACTTTGTGAGACTACTGATAATATTAAAATAGAACATGGGAGGTGGTGTTAGCAATGAGCTCAGTGGTAGAATGCTTGCTGAAGCACGCACAAGACCCCAGGTTCAAGCCCCAGTAGCGGAAGAAAGGGAAAGCATATGGAAGACGGGACACGGATGCTCAGTTAAGAGCAACTGTAAGATGTGTGAGGATAACAGTCTTCTGGACTCCAGATAATGTTTTTCAGTATTCAAACAGGTAAACATTCCAAATATTACACCTATAATCTAAAATAAATGGGGTTTTTTTGCAGAAAGATATGTCTTAAGCAGAGGTATCTTAAGACGTGAAGGCTTGAAGTCAACACCCACTGTTAACCCCTCAGTGTCCAAGGTGCTTTCATGCCTCCTCCGCCCACAACCCACACTATGAGGTGTATTTTGTCACCCCATAAACATGCGATGATTGTGACCTGCTTTATGCGCATTCCTCAAAGGAGCAAAGTACATGAACACTGTGGTAAAGCTGCCTTAATTCTGTATTTACTTAAGTAAAACTATAGCCAACCCACCCCACAAGCAAAGAGATGCCTTGACCAGCTTCCTGCAATTAATTCAGTAGTAGTAGCCCCAGAGTTTTGCCTCCAGACCAGCAATCATTGTTATGGCTGCAACTGTTTATAAAATCCACATGAAGGTCACCTTCCTTCCCTATGCAGTCAATGTCTGGAGTCTTCTTACCTAATCGTAGCTGCTCAGCATGTCACCTCTTTGGGAAGAGTAGTTTTATGAACAGGGAATAACCATTTACGGGAAGAAGAGTGAAAGTCTCTACAGATTGCTCTTACTACAGTGTTTAGGACTACGAGTATGTGTGCAAGTCAGACACCATGTAAACAAAGGACCCAGGAGTCGCCAAGGCTCAATGTCTGGGCCATTCTACATGCAGACAGGAGGGGAGGGGAGGGGAGGGGAGGGGAGGGGAAAGGAGAGGAGAGGAGGGGAGAGGAGAGAGCCAGAGGAGGGGAGGGGAGGGGAGGGGAGGGGAGGGGAGGGGAGGGGAGGGGAGAGGAGAGGAGAGGAGAGGAGAGGAGAGGAGAGGAGAGGAGAGGAGAGGAGAGGAGAGGAGAGGAGAGGAGAGGAGAGGAGAGGAGAGGAGAGGAGAGGAGAGAGCCAGAGCTGTTTTCTGGCCTGTGTGGAAACCGAGATTTATTTCTACAAATGAAATAAAGGTACTATTCCAATGACACTCCCAAGAAACAAAGTACCTCTCCTATAGACTATAAATAGAAATTAATACTCACAAGTTTCCCTCCAGATCTGTGCTCAAATGGGATCATGTTGAACTTCTTTGCTGCCTTCCGATACATGCAGTAGTGTTTGACCCAACTGGATCCAAACGGCGCCGGCCCTTCAAGACAACACAGAACTTTACATGAGCAGATCACCACATCACTCAGAGGAAAACTCGAAACACAGCTATCAAAGCGTCTCCTGTGAAACCAGCCATTCTGCTGCTCTAAGAAAAAAGCGCAGGAAAATAGCAGAAGCTGTGGAGATGCTTTATGGTAAGACTCCATGTCACTTTCAGGAATGCAGACCTGACTGAAAGACTAGAAAAACTAACATTTACTCATACCAGAAAAATCTCTGCGTTTCGGCTCAGTGTTATACTTGTTTCAAAGTATTAAGAGCTCATTCAATGTATGGGATGAATTTGATCCTTGCTTTGAAACTATTAGTGCAGACCCAAGAGCACTGTTAATTTTTTTTTAAAGAGCATGTCGCCTAATCCACTTAGGTACACGGAAACTGGTCCCTTAGAGATGACAGGGAATTATCATAAACAGAGTATCGGGAAGGGAAGAAATGAGCTTATTTACCAGTAAGAATCCACTTAGCTTTAGGAAAAGCTACTAACTTTATCTTGGGAGGCCATAAAGTGATGAAAGGGTTACAAGACACAAATGGCTAAGATTTCTGTATAAATTCTTACACTGTGTCCTTTGGTTGACAAACAACACACATTTAATGCTAAAAAGTAATTAAATACCATGTAGTATCTAAAGGGTGGGTGACACATCATCAACCTAAAGAAACTTGAAGCTTGGATGAAATGCACCTCAGAAATGAGCGAGCCAACCCTCAAGTCACTGTCTGTGGGCCCACAAGAGAAGGCACGACCCCTGCTCCATCCCCTGATCCCACTCAGCTGGCTCTGTGAACAGTCTTAGCAATGGTTGGCATCCTACAGGTGGTGCTTAGTGATGCATGGCTCCTGGCATTTTAAAGGACGTGGTGCCAACATCCAGACGGTGAAGGATCTTAGCATCATCATGGCCTCTTGGCACATGTGTGGCCCAGCTGAGAAAGGCCCTTCCAGCCACAAGAATCATGGGGACAAATAAAACTCTTTTTCTTCTTGAATGCCGGGGAGTCAAGAGCTGAAGCCAGGGCCCATGGTCACGCTAGGAAAGTGCTCTCACCCAGGGCTACATCCAAAATTCTCTCTTCTTTATAAATATCCAGCCTGGAGCAATTTGTTATAGCAACAAAGAATGGAGTATAACCATACTAAATACAAATTTCAAATGTCATGTATGCCTATTCTTCTTGCTATTTGCACTCTTGATAGTTTTTGGTTTTGGTTTTGTTTTTTTTTTGAAGAAAACCCTGGCTCACATTGGTTTAGATGAGGAATGATGTAAGCAAGAGATACATTGCTCTTGTTTTTAACTGTGAGGATAGGGGAAGAGTGTGAGCATAGGAGTTGGGGTCGGTGGGAGAGTGTGTGTGTAAGGGGGGGGAGAAAGGGGGAAGAGAGAGAGGAGAGAGAGAGGAAAGAGAGAGTGAGGGAGAAAGAAAGAGAGAAGGGAAAGAGAAGGGGGAAGAAAGAGGGTAGGAGATAAAGAGTACACCATCATAACTCGCCCCCTCTCCAGCTTGGATCCCTCATGAGCTCCTGGGTCGGTGTGGTGCAGAGGGAGCTAGCATGGCTGCCGTGGGAGATGCTCAACACCATTCCCAAGGTCACGGCTGCTCCCAAGGTCACTGTACAATGTCCTACTCCACAGTAGAAAGGTGGTTCCCTTCAGTGCGCCAACTACGCTGTCCAGGATAGCACAGGGAAAATAAAGAGGCGGGGATCCAGAGTGCCGCAGTCATTACAACAGTAACCAGGCTTAAACGTGTCCATGTGGCTCCCGCCTGTAACCCTAGCTACTCAGGAGGCTGAGACCTGAGGAGCGTGGTTCAAAGCCAGCCCGGCCACTAAAGTCCGTGAGACTCTTATCTCCAATTAACCACCCGAAAATCAGAAGTGCGCTGTGGCTCCAGGGGTAGGATGGTAGCCTTGCGCTGAAGAGCTCAGAGATAGCAAATGGGCCCAGAGTTTAAGCTCCACGACTGACCTCCCCTCCCCCTCCCCCCAAAAAAGCGTCCAAGGACAGTGCACAGGCCCTGAGTTCAAGCCCCAGGACTGGCAAAAAACTAAAACAAAAAACCCCACAATAACCAGGTTTTAAACCCAGCCCTCTGTGTGGGGGGGGGGGGGGACCCAGAACTCCACAGATGCCCAGGTGTTCAAGCCTCATAGCTAAAATGGTGTATCGTTTACACACAACCTACATCCAGCCCCCAGACACTTCCTTCTGGAAATGCCACAGAAATGGTGTCTACACTAGCATGTGCTGGAACAGTGACACGCGGCGTCTGCTGTGCCGGGTTACGACACGGTGCCTGGTATGGACGCCGTTTTCCCCCAATGTTTCTGGGGTGCTCAGTGGAATGCAAGGTGCAGCACTCATGGGTGCCTGGATCTGCTGCCCCCACCGTGGGGGGGGGGGCACTCCTTACTTTTTTCCTGCACATACAGGTAGCCTTCTGCAGTGAACTGACTGGCTCGCTTGTGGTCCTTGGGGTTCTGGCGGATCTTGTTCATCAATTCTTCCACTTCTGACCGCGTTCCTTCAAACCGGTTCCGAGTCTGAAACGCAGAGCACAGGCGCGTGTCAGCTTCCCGCGGGAATGCCTCAGTACACAGTTGGCCATTTCTGAGTAATTACAATTAAATTTGTGGAAAATGACTATGTGTGTGTAGACACACACACACACACACACACACACACACACACAGTGATAAAAATATCAACCTGGAAAGTATGTATTTTTACACCAATCTCTCGTTTCTAGTGTTGTATATGCTATATGAGCACTTAAAGATTCTGTGACCATTTCCCAGTTCTTTGTAAATTAATAAAAATGGAGTGTCTTATTTTTCCAGGTCATGTTTCTCCCCGCAAGAAAGAAGGGAAAAGATTTCCCCCTCCCAATAACGTATCTGAGCTCTCAGAGACAAATCACATTAGTGAAGGGGTCTCCAGTATCTGTCAGCGGTGCGCAGCAAGCCCAGACAGGGCTGAAAGTGACGGAATTATCAAGGACATCACAACAACTTAGGACCTGGACATGGCTTTCCTCCAGAGCTCAAATAATGATGTCAACATGGAAAAACTGCTGACAAGAAATCATGGAGAAGCTGGTGTGAAAAATGATTACTGAAATTTCTCCTTTTCCTCCCTTCCAGGAAAAAGGTACCCGCGAGCTCCCAAGGGTAGAAAAATGTACTTCCTTATCGGGGGATGTGGGAACTGACAAATGGAGACTGTAAAAAGGAAAACTTGCCTGCAGAGGTTTAAATATAAACTAAGAACTAAAAAAATAGGAAAATAAAAAACAGACTGCAAAGAAGGTGGAAATGCCGTGTGGCAGGTCTCTGTGGCATGCTCCCATCTCTCGAGCCCCACAATGTCTTGTCCTTATCTTAAAACTGATCTCAGGGGGACACTGGTAGCTCGCCATCTGTATTCCTGGCTAGTCAGGAGGCTGCAATCTGAGGATTAAGGAACATCTGACTCTTATCTCCAATGAACCACCTAAAACCTATGAGTGGAGCTGGGGTTCAAGTGAGAAATCACCAGTCTTGAAGAAAAAAGATGAGCGTGCCTAGGCCCTGAGTTCAAGCCCCAGCACATGTACGTATGTGTACACACACACACACACACACACACACACACACACACACACACACACACACGGTGCCCATGGAGCTTGGTACAAAGCTAACCAAGACTAAACATTCATCAGATGGCTTCCACTGAGCAGGAACAGATAGACCTCCATCACCAGCAATGAGAAGTGAAGGCAAACCCTGGTGCACCAGGAAAAACACAAACCCTGGAAGCAGCCCCCTGGCCTCTGGAGAGAGCATGGCTTCAGAAAGAGGAAAGGTGCTCTTTACCGGCCTCCTCTACCCCCTCCACGCTGGACTGTAAGGAAAACCTCCACTTTGGGACTTTCATGAACACTATTATACACCAAATAAACTACTTAGGGCAATGCTAACACAAGGCAACGTTCGTCTTAGTGGCATTATTTTATCATAGTTATGTCATTCAAACATCACAATAATTATTTTCTAATGAAGGAAAGTATCTGTCTGTATTCTTAAATACATTTCCTTCTGTGAACAATTCTGCTCTAGTCTTTCTTACTTCATATTATTCTTTCAGGCACAGAGCGCAAGGTTAGTTTTTTTTTTTTTAATCATTTGGAAAATCTACTTTCTAAAAACCATCCAGCCACTTTTTTGGTTTCCATTTATTATTCTAAATTATAGAAAATGGATGAGGACCAAATTCCCAGGAAAAAAAAATCTTACCCTATCTGTAATAGAAAGGGTGTCACTGGATGGCAAAAAATAAAAGACCTTCTTTTCTGATTATAGTTTTGTTATTTATGCTTTTTTTACTGCAGTAAAATCCTAAATTCTCCACCCAAATTATCTATAATGTTATGAGATATAGACAGTTAATTCTTATTATAGGGTCACATTTGAGCATTTTTCACACGTCATTAAAAAAAGCCATGTAACTAGCACTTCTCCCAGCTCTCTATAGCCTGATTTCTTATTTTTATTCTAACAGCTGACATCGTTGGGGAATTAAATGAATAGCCAAGAAAGAAGTACATGATGTCACCATCGAGGTACAGCAAACTGTGTGCTTCGAAGGTGCCAGTCTTTCCAAAGGGAAAACAAGTAACTAGGAAGCAAAGCTGAAAGGCAGTGCCTGTAGTCCGAGCGAGTGGCTCAGAAGGCTAAGGCCAGAGAATTACTGAAGGCCAGGAGATAGAGGCCAGCTGGGGCAAGATAGGGAGAAGAGGAAGAAGAGGAAGAAGAGGAAGAAGAGGAAGAAGAGGAAGAGGAGGAGGAGGAGGAGAAGGAGGAGGAGGAGGAGGAGGAGGAAGAGGAGGAGGAGTTGTTCACCTCTTAGGACTAGGTGTGTGTAGCTTACCCAGTTGAGTGCTGGCCTCACATTACAAAATTATACACCATGCTGCCTAATAAAGTTCCCTAGACCTCTTTATCCAAGACCTGATGGGAAGTGTGCATTTACCAAAGGAAAACATCACCTGTGCACACCAGTACACAGTGAACACAGGGAGAATGGAGGGAGGAAATTCCACTCCAACACTAAGCCTGTCTATAAATAAAAGCCATGAGGTACAGTTAACAGAGAAGATAATGCAATTCGTCGTCGTCGTCGTCATTTAAAAACCTTCAATCTAGAATGACAAGTTTGACTGCCAGTTCCCCCCGGCCCACCCCCAATGGTATTGGAAGCTTATCTTCAGAACAGTCAGTCCTAGGGAGTGGATGAAGAGCCCGCCTAAATGAACAACACAGCAGATGACTATGACACGTGATGACCACTAGGGGGAAATCTATCCCCACTTTCTCCACATCAGCAGCTCTGCCTGGCCTTTAAGGCTTTGCCAATACACCAAATACATGATTAACACATGTTCCAAACATGTGAGGTTTTTTTAAAAAATATATACTCTAAAGATTTCACTGCTCACATTCTGAATGTTGATCTGTAGTTCCATCTTGTAGTGATTGAAGTCTTTGGAAAGTTCATGTCCCTGATGATAGAAAGTGAACATTCCCTGGAAGAAGGACAGCATCTATGACAAAGGACAAAGAGGACATGAGGACATGAGGACATTCCAACACACCTCCAGCAGGAGAAAGAACCTGATCAGGAACAGAGTACTTCCCCTCCTCTCCTGTACCTAAGCAATCCAAAGGAAGTCACTACAACTCCGGGAAATCTAAGTACAGATTCTTTATTTAAAATAAATATCATTTTTAAGAAAAAAGATATTTTTCTTAAACATCAGGACCATCGTGCGATTTTTACATATGCTCTGGTAATGGAGGTCATATCCCTTTGTCCTCATTTGTCAAAAAGGATCCCAGTTTCCATTAGTAATTAAAACCTTCATATTGTAGGTCAATGCAGTCAATAAGAAAGGACCACAGATCATACACCCAGGCCAGTACAACTTCTGTGTTGTTAACAAGAGGGTTCAGTGACCCAGGGTGAAGTCAGGATACTAATTAAACCCTCCAGTGTTCTACCAACTCCCTACCTGGCCCCTCTTAATTAGAAGGCGGCTGCTTCTGCCCACACCAAGTGCATCTCGAATGGGCAGAACAGATTTGGGCAGAGTGGGAAGGAAATCCCAATAGTCTTTTTCCTGGGAACACTCCGTGAGGTTCAGTCAGGTGCTGTCTAGGTTCTGGGTATCTGGGTATATGGGTGGTTCTGACATCAAATGGCCAGTCACAGTCCATTCCCAATTGCAACCATCACTTGTATCCCTGTGACACAATGCTGGGCAAAGCCACAGACGCTGTCTCCATTTCAGTTCCTTATTTGCTAAGTGGGAAAACCAAAGTATCTTACTGAGCTCTTGCTTGGAATGAGAAGGCACTGAGACAGCACTTCTTAGAACAATGCCTTAAACCACGACTGAGCACGTCCAGGCCCACTTCACCTACGCCACAATGACAGCGTGAGTCATTATGCTATGGAGGTTTAATGACTTCTAATTGTTTAATTTTGTTACTCCGAATGGATTTCCAATTAATTAATACTTGGTTGTGCCTTTCTCAAAATCGTACGTATGACAGAGGTAATGGATACTACTTAAATTACAGCTCAAAAAGCTGTATCTGGAAAAACACCAAAATGTCATGGTAAGTCTTAAATTAATATTGACAATGTTTCTTAATTTCTTGACTGAAATTCATATGAAATACCCTTGACAGTTTAAGATACGTAAGTATGCATATCAGCATCTAACTGAAAGCCTCTGCATAAGCACAGAAGTCATGGTTTCTAATAGAAACATGAAGAAACACTAGCAGGTGCAGTCAAGCTCAGATGGTAGAGTTCTGGCCAATGAGGAAAAGTCAAGGACAGAGTTCTAGTGCACATCTCCAGCCAAAAGAAAAAAGAAAGTAAGAAACAAAGGCCAGTCACTCTCAGAACCACAACGACTCCACAGAATCTCAGCAGTGAGAACTATATTGAAATCCTGATTTAAAAAAAAAAACAAAAAAACAAAAACAAAAAGGCTGGGAGCGTGGCTCGGGCTCAGTGGTAAAGTAGCTAGCTGGCCTTAGCACACATGAAGACCTGGGTTCAGTTCATCAGGACCACATGCACAGAAAAGGCCAGAAGTGGCGCTATGGCTCAAGTGACAGAGCACCAGCTTTCAGCAAAAGCAGGTCAGGGACAGTGATGAGGTCCTGAGTTCAAGCCCCAAGTCTGGCATAAATAAATCAAGCAAGCAAATAAATAAAATAAACTTGAAAGAATAAGTTAATGCACAAACTTCAGAAACAACTTTGAATAAAGATTATCCTGTGAAGATAATAAATAGCATTGTTTCTCACCTTTCAATGCAAATTTCTTTCAGAGGGATTTGTAAAAGGGGGGGGTCAGCTAGGAGCAACAGTGAAGTAAGTAGAAACTGCACCCCAAGCTCAGACTTGGAGAATGCACACAACAGGAGCACGTATTACCCGTTTCACACGCTCTGGGTGCCGTTTCTTGATGCTGTGACTATCTGTCACCCCTGACAGTGAAGGCCATCTGGCTTCCTGTTACACACAGTGGCCGCTGGCGACCGTCAATTAGATCTAGAGAGGAAGCTATTATATCAGGAAATTCTCCAAGCACACAGTTTAGTTTAATACTCACAGGTTCCACGAATTCAAACTTCTTTCTTTCTTGGATTTCCTGAAGCTTACAGACATATTCAAGAGACAGCTCGTAGAAGTGCTGCCGGTTTTGCTCTACTTGGAGATCTGCCTGCAGTAAAATAATTGAGGCTAGTGAATCTAATGAGAGAGAAAGGCAATCCTCTACACCAGAGGTCAGCAAACTCCAGTCCACAGGCCACAGGCCAAATATGGCTCTCATGGTACGCGAACAGAAAGCTGATTGCATGTCATTTGTTATTACTCCTTTGTCACAGGGACTGAAGACCTAGGTGCTAGGTTCTCTTCACAGAACATCTGCCCTCAACTAAGTGTCCTCTAGGCTGAGACCTATCTGTAAAGTCCAAATCCAGAACATCACTCCCTGAACACGTCCTCTGAGCTGTCAGCTTGAGCACATGGACAGCGGGAGAGGCGAGGCACACATGCCACCGTGTCTCAGACTTGGCTCTCACAGGCCAGCCAGGCTGCCCCCTCCATGCCTGATCTTCTGAGGGCCCAGGGGGCACCGGCTGCTCAGAATGCTATCCCAAACTCCAGCGCTGGCTCATCTTGCCTGACTGGAAAAGACTGGGAGAACAGCACAGTGCCGGGCTGCTGAGAACAATGGGGGACAAAAGACATGGGTTTTTCCGGACTTGACTAATTTACTTTTTAAAGTACTTCACGTAGGCATTTTCTCCAGAAAAAGATAGAGAAAAGGAAAAGCCATGAAACGAGGCTTATCTAATCATAGCGAGTGGGAGATGGTACACATACATGCATGCGTCCATCCGTGCGTGTGTGCATGTGCGTGTGTGCATGTGTGTGTGTGTGTGTGTGTGTGTGTGTGTGTGTGTGTGTGTGTGTGTGTGTAAGGGGAGTGTCCTATCTGCACCCACGACAGGACAGACACACTCCTCATTTACTTCCCGAGAACGTCTGCCTCTGCCTATGCTGATAATTTCGTATGGTCTTGTGAATGGTGTTACACACAGCCTTTGGGGGAAAGGGGAGTGGATTTTTAACCTTGTGTTGTACATAAATAAGTAGACAAGTGAACAAGGGAATATACTGAAGAAAGCCAAGGCGACATGTCCCCTATGATCCCAGCTACTCAGGACAATTATGGTTTCAATCCAGTCCAGGCTGAAAAGTCCATGAGATTCTGATCTCCCAATTAACCACCAAAAAGCCAGAAGTACATCTGTGGCCCCGGTAGAAGACTGCCAGTGTGAGCTGAAAAAACTAAGAGACAGTGCCCTAGCCCGGAGTTCAAGGCTCAGTACTAGCAACAAAAAAATGTAATAAGGAAGCAAATTATTATCAGGATGTGATGATAGCTTCTGCAGGTAGCATTTAGACAGTTGACAAAAGACCCAGGCCACGAAACGTGGCTACAGTCTGAATCCATTCTAGCAAGAGAGATGACATTTGCATTGGACAGCCACGTGCACAGATGTGACTTGAGAAGGAAAAGGCCACGGTGAGCACAGAGTCCCACCTGCTCCCCCACAGGCCCTGTGGAGAATGGAGACACCTCATTAGAAAGCATGGTGGAAATGGAAATTTACTCGAGGCATAAACCTCCTCTTCAGACATCTGGCAGTAGAGACAAGGGAGGAGAGACTGAAAAGTGCTAAGGGCAGGCCAGTAAACAATGACAGCTGTCATTACAAAACAGATCAAGGGCGGGAGATGGAGGAACTGATATAATCTTGGCATGCTTTTCTATATACTGCAGGCCAGGGAGAGAAGAAAGCCCTACCCAAGCATTACAGTGAGGATTAAGTGGTATAAAAGCACCTTTCTCTTCTACAAACTGTGGACGCCATCCATATGTCAGTCAAAAGAATTAGACAAAGTATGTATAGATAATGTCAGACCAATCAATCAATATATCTGGAACTAAATATGTGATATTCCAGTAGCACCAGGCTTATGTTAGAGCTGTGCAGATAATACCTCAGGAAGTACATAGGAGTTGTATGTTCTACCTGAAATGTAGGATAATTTAAGATCCTGAACTGCAAATAGCATTATTTCTCATGAAAGCAGATTATAATCCCGTGAAATTTCTAATCCATCCTATGCAGAAAGCTAATCATAGGAGATTTGCCAAGAAAGAGAGGAAATGACAGACAAGATATAAATTCCTTTCCCATTACATACAACTCTCTCCAGAAATTAAAAAAAAAAACCTCTATACTAATGTAAGTAAAATAAACACTCTTTCCTATAAAGGTAAATTTTCCAGGTTCTCACATTAAGTAAGATTAATACCTCAAAGTAAAATGGTGCAAAACTCATTAAACAAATTAATTCGTTCAAGAAATCTTAAAAGCCAATTATGAGATTCCTGCAAAAAATGCTGGTTAAAGTGATTGCTTCTACAAAAAAAATACTCAAAGCCAAAATACTATCTGCTAAGCATCCATGTTCAATCAAATACTATAAGATAAAAAAATCACCTTACGGCTCTTTTCACAGAACTCGTCTTTCTGAATTACCACAAAGTTTTTTTCAACATCTGTACAATCTTGGATGAAAAATTTTCAGTAGTAAAGCACACCGTAAAAACATTTTTTAATAAGCTGAATGTCAAGCCAGGCATGGTGGCTCACGCCTGCAATCCTAGCTACTTAGAGGGCTAAGATATAAGGATCTTGGTTCAAAGCTAGCCCAGGCACCAAAGTCCATGACATTCTTATCTCTAATTTACCACCAGAAAACTACAAGTGGTGCTGTGGCTCAAGGAGTCACTAGCTTTGAGATGAAGAGCTCAGGGACAGCTCTCAGGACCAGCCAAACAAACGAATGAATTAATGAATGAATGAGGAAGAAGAGGAAGAAATGCACCAGCCACAGGTGCTGGTGGATCTTGCCAGTAATCCTAGCTACTCAGGAGGCTAGGTATGAGGATTTTGATTCAGAGGCAGCCGGAGTAGCCAAATCCAAAAACCCTAACACCAATTAACCAGCAAAAAAAAAAAAACCAGACTAGAGATATAGTTCATGAGCCATGAGCAAACAAAGCTGAGTTTGAATGTGAGGGCCGAGTTCATGCCCTGGAACTCTCACAAAGAAAAAGGAGGTGGAGGGAAATCAGGAAGGAGGAAGGGAAGGAAGGTGACATAAGAACGTTTCTTAAATTCTGGAAACAAATAAAGAGACAAATACAATGAATACCTCTTGCAAGTGTGAGTCTTTCTTTTTGGCTGATAAATTCAAATGTTTATCGATGAGACTGTAATTCTTTTCGGTCTCTTTGTCAAACTTCTTTTTTTCTTCCTACAAATTAAAAAAAAAAAAGGGCAGTAATGATTAAACAGAAAAATAGTCACACTCATAGTTAATCCACTGGAAAGCTCAAAATATGAAAACTATTTCAGAACAAATCAAGTGTCACTGAATGTGCTGGGACCTTGAGGAAGGCTGGCCTGCAGTCCAGAAGCCAGGGGCCACCAGTCACAGGCAGAGCAAGGAGCACACCGCAGCCCCTCACACGACCTATTCAGGAGCAGGCTGGGATCTGGGGGCTGTAGTGTGAAGCCAGCCCAGACAAGAGAGGCCATGTTACTCGTATCTTCAATTAACCGACTAAAAACTAGAAGTGAGCGGGGCTCCAGTGGCTCCCACCTGTAATCCTAGCTACTCAGGAGGCTGAGGTCTGAGGAGAGCAGTTCAAAGCCAACCTAGGCAGGAAGTCAATGACACTCTTATCTCTAATAAACTACTCAGAAAATACTGGAAGTGGTGCTGTGACTCAAGTGGTAGAGCACTAGCCTTTAGCACAAAGAGGCTCAGGGACAGAGTCCAGGCCCTGAGTTCAAGCCCCAGGACTGGTAAAAACAGAACAAGTGAAAACAAAAATAGGGCTGTAGCTCAAAGTGGTAAAATACTAGCAAATGAAGTTCAGAAACAGAGCCCAAGCCCTGAATTCAAATCCAAGGACTGGTGTGCGTGCATGAGCACATGCACACATGAACACACACACACACACACACACACACACACACACACACACACACAAACTAATGCAGCAGAGTATGGTCTAGTGGTAGAATGCTTGCCTAGCATGCATGAAGACCAGGGTTCGATTCCTCAATATCACATACACAGTAAAAGCTAGGAGTGGTACTGTGGCTCAAGTGGTAGAGTGATAATCTTGAGAAAAAAGCTCAAGGACAGTGCTCAGGCCGAGTTCAAACCCCATGACCAGTCCTCCCCCTCCCATCCAAAAAAAAACTAATGCTGTGTCTCATTTCCCAAAAAAATTAGAAGCAAGAATGTATAGTAAACGACCCAAAACACTAAAAAAGAAAAGAACCTTGCTCCAGAATTTGGTTTAGCAATGGAATTCACTTAACATTAAATTTTGCCCTATTTTTTTAAATCATAATAATCCTTGTTAGAGGGCCGGGAGTTTGGCCTAGTGGTTAAAGTGCTTGCCTAGCATGCATGAAGACCCGGGTTCAATTCCTTGGTACCCCACATACATAGCAAAAAGCCAGAAGTGGTGCTGAGGCTCAAGTGGTAGAGCTCTAGCCTTGAGAAAGTCCAAGGACAGTGCTCAGGCCCTGAGCTCAAGCCCAGCACTGGCAAAAATAATAATAATAATAATAATAATAATAATAATAATAATAATCCTTGTTAGAAAAAAAAATCTTGGAAAAATTCTTCCCAAAACAATCGAATATGAATCTAACCCTCAGAGCACTGAACTGAAATGCCACTCATCTCTAAAACTGCCCTGCATTGCTTGCAACACTAGTGAGAACAACTATGGACAGGTCAACAGAACCTGGAGTGATGTGCCAACTCCAGCTCTGAGCCGGTTTGGCTAGCATGACAATCAGTTTTCAGGAGCTGTCTAGGTCTAGTGTTTGTTGTTCTTCCGTTAAAGATGCCTTCTGAGAACACAAGAGCCGAACCTTTCTGTGAGGAGAAGAGACTATCCCACACTGAGAGCCACTGGCCAATCTGGCAGGGTTTTTTTTTTTTAATTATTTTTTATTGTTAATATGGTTAATAAACATTCTTAAACATTGATGAGAACATGATGACCTCATGGTATCAAACTGCGCCATCCACTTCAAATGCTTGGAACATGCCCTTGCTATCTTCCAGTTCTCTACAGCCCAGATAAAAGAATGACTCCGGCCTTTCCTCATGCTCATTTACCCTTTTTAGGCAGTGATTAAGCGAAGAATGTGAATTCTTCTCCCCCTTTGCTAGAGACTGCAAAGTGCTGGCTGGTCTGGAACGCAGACCAGTAAGTACACAGGCTCTGGTCATCAGTCATCTGAAGACCAAAAACTGTCAACATGCACAATTAATCAGAGAAGAAGAAAAAAAGAAGGAGGAGGAGGAGGAGGAAGAGGAGGAGGAGGAGGAGGAGGAGGAGGAGGAGGAGGAGGAGGAGGAGGAGGAGGAGGAGGAAAAAAACAGAAACAAACCTAACAGCCCACATCCTAAAATCTCTTATCAAAAAGATGAGAGAGTGTTTTGTTTAACACTGACTCACCCTTAGAACCCCAGGCTTTTCCACATACTTCCATGAGGGAAAGGTACCATGATCTTGTTTACTTGATTGCCTTTCTTTTGTGAACACAAAGAACACACTGCTTTTCTTCATGTCCTCGGTATCTTTTCTAACTTACGATCATTCTTTTCAGTGCCAGTCCCACAGCCTAAATTCAGGGCCTGGAACTTTTAGCGCAGCTTTCTTGCTCTGCCATATGAGCCACAGCTGTACTTCTAGCTTTTTCGTGGTTAAGTAGAGATAAAGAGTCTCACAGGCCTCCACGACTAGTCTGGCTTTGAACCTGATCCTCAGAGCTCAGCCTATGGGTAAGTTAGGATTACAGGTGTAAGCTACTAGTGCCCAGCTGCAATTATTTTTATGTCTAAAGTGCTATGATATGATGATATTCTTTTCTGTTTTTCATTATTATGATTATCAATAACCTAACACGGATGCATGTTCATCATCTGAATAGCTCTACTATTTTAAGACAGTGGCCATGTGGAGAGCACATTAAAGCTCAGGCTCCTGTCCCCAGTGACCTTGAATCCTGGTCACCATGCATTCCCTAAGCATCAGTTGCTGAAGCTTAAGCAAAGAAATAGAAGAACTTCCATAGTCTTCTGTATCTGCAAAAACACTGCCACAAAACCTATCAGGAACATCAAAGTTCAGCGTCACCATCTAGTACAGAACCCAGAGAACATAGTTTTACTTACTTATCTGATTCCACTTGAGTCATTGAAAGGGACAAAGGAAGGAATGAAATGGACCTCAGCAGACAAAACCCACACACACTCAGCAATAACACATACGTAAATCAGCATGTGGGTAAAATGAAAGAAAATGACATCAAGGCTCTGTGAAGAAAAAAAAATCAGACAAAAAAAAAAAAACAGCCTTACGCTCGCCAATTAAGAGTATAATCACATTTTGTGTACATGCTACTGTGCTGCACAAATGCAAAAGGATTTTTGCTCTGGGATCTCAAGACCTGGATAAGTATTCCTCATGCATCTGGAATGTCATTACAGAATATTATTCGGCTTTTTGGGGCTCAGAGGACTTCTTGGGCTGAAATTATAGAAATTTCAAGGGACTGTGGCCAAGTAGCATTCAAGAATTAAGCATTTTCTTTCTAACACCACACCATAGGAAATAGAGAATACGAATTGACCAGCATAATCCAGCAGTTCTACCAAGGATAAAATTTTTTCTGCTATGTGAAAGTCTTTCTTATGTATCAAACACCAGTAATATTGCAGGCCAGGTAATAATGCAATGGGCAAAGCTGACCAATGGGGAGAGTGATGAACGCAAGCCACACAGTCCCTGCAGACTTGAAAGGGGAAGCAGCTCAAACAGCCCCACAGCCGTGTGGGGAGGGGTAACTGTCACACTGGCATCTCTTCCAAACAAAATTCATGTTTACAGATTAAGTTCACAGGAAGACAGCTTATAGTATTATAATACTTCATCTTTAAAAAAAATAGTAAAAATGACATAATACTTAAGACAGATACTGATGGCTCACGCCTATAATCCAAGCTACTCAAGGAGATGAGATCTAAGGATCTTGGGTTTGAAGCCAGCCTGGGCAGGGAAGTCCATGAGACTCTTACCTTCAATTAATCACAGAAAACACCCAAGTAATAGAGTGCTAGCTTTGAGCAAAACAGAAAGTTAACACTTAAAAGCTGAATAATTAGTCAAATAGTACCTATATAAATAGCAAAGGGAATTCATGAATCTAGATAATTCAAATATTTTGATATTTCAAATACTGCATATATATATATATATATATATATGTCCAGATATAATAGTACACACACACACACACACACACATATGAAGAGAGAGAGAGAGAGTAGTGCCATCGAAATCACTGGGTTAAAAATAAAAATAATTGGCCGGGAGTTTGGCCTAGTGGTAGAGTGCTTGCCTAGCATGCACGAAGACCTGGGTTCGATTCCTCAGTACCACATGCATAGAAAAAAGCCGGAAGTGGTGCTGAGGCTCAAGTGGTAGAGCTCTAGCCTTGAGAAAGTCCAAGGACAGAGCTCAGGCCCTAAGCTCAAGCTCAGGACTGGCAAAATAAATAAATAAATAAATAAATAAATAAATAAATAAATAATTATTCAATCAATGACATGGGTATATGAGAAAGAGAAAAGAAAGCCCTACTTCATTTCAAAATTAGTTCCAGATGGACTAGAAGAGTCACAAGTAAAAAATGAGACAATAATAAAGAAAAGTATTCTCATCAGATCTCAAATAAGACAAGGATCTTAGAATGGTAGAAGCCATAGCCTTCTAGACAACAAAAAGTACACACAAGACCCAGTCTAACAGGATAAACAAGGCAAAGGGGAAAAGCACCCTTCATGTCAGGAGAGAAGTGAACAATCTTAGTCCATAAAGCACTTAGTTTTTACTAAGTAATTCTTTGCACAAAGCACTCAGCATTATTTCCATGAAAACACAAAGAATTCCTAGCAGTCTGAATATTTAACTATGAGTTGCCCATTTTCCTTAAGTGTACTACAAGTTTTTGCCTTAGTTAGGAAAGTGGGAAAACTGTAAGCAGACTTTAAGATGACCTCTTTTGAATTTTCTTTTCCTTTTTTTACTAATTTCCAAGGAGGAGAAAGTGAAAAGACTTAGTCAAGGTATAATATAGCATCCATCTGGCGAAGTCCTTCATACCTTTCTCAGGGAACCCAACAGCTCCCTTCTTATTTAAAGGAAGAGATGGAGAAAGACACAGTAAACAAGGGCCACAGAACAGGTCAAAAGTACCCAGGACACTGTTTAAAACACAACCCCGTATGTCTACACCAATCGAGAGTATTGTGGTCTCTGTGGACAAATCCTTTATGGATAGCCCTTCCCCACCGGGCACCCATAGGGGCGCAGTCCCCTTTGACTCCTACACACAAGGTCTTCAACTCCAGCCTGGTATTCAGACAACCACCCCCACATCCCCTTGTCTCCCCAGGGCTGTCTAAAGATGAAGATGCAGCTTTGCTTCCCAGAACACAGAGCACGACTCCACTTCTAGCCTATGCCCAAGAGGCCCTGGAGGACCCAGAGAACACTAACCACTACCGCAGGCCCTGGAAGAGCACAGGGCTCTAAGGCACCCGTCATTACTGGACCGGGAGGACCATAAGCCACCGTGCTGTGGCCATCACTCCTGATCACAGAACACAGAGTGGACAAAAACCTGAACAAATCTCATGTGGTGAGCCACGAATGGGAAAATAAAATAATTACAAAGACACATGCCAAGCCCTGTAACTGGACAAATATCAGCAGATTCTTAATTCTTACAATAACTTCCCAAGGCAAATTCGCTGGGCTCATTTCACCAGCCAGGAAATTTAGGCTTAGAAGCACTCAATGATTTGTCTCAGTCTTCAATCAAGGCTCTGAAAAGGGGCAAAAGCCAGCCATGATCACATCCTCCTGAAAAGTCTTTCTCTGCTCCTGCAGCACAGAGGGTGGGGTTCTTCCCCCAGTGCTCTGCTGTGTTTTATTAGGAGAAAGAAAGAAAGAAACTAACTATGTCTGCTATTTATCAAGCATTCTTTCAGAAATGGCTCGAGGAGATCTGGGGGTTTTTTCATCCATATTTTGCGATACTTTGGCAAGTTACTTTGGGTATGGCGGGGTAGGGGTTGGGGGCAGGGAAAGCAGAAGTGGGGTTCCAGAGTTACACACTTGCTAGGCTAATGCTCTGCCACCAGAGACTTTTGCAAGTTATTTCGGATATGGAGTTTAATGAACTTTTCTGGTCTCAAACTTCTATCCTCCAGATCACAGCATCCAGAAAAGATAGGTAAGCCACTGCACTGCCTTCCCCACACCCAATGGCATGTTACTCTTTATTAAAAGTCGATTCATTAAAGCCAGAGCTGGTGGCTCAAGTTTGCAATCCTAGATACCTGGGAGGAAGAAATCACGACTCAAGACTAACCAAGGCATACAAGTTCACCAGATTCCATTTTAACCAAGGCTGGCTATTGCAGTATATATACTGGTTATTCCCAGTGCTACTGGAAAGCAAAAATAGGAGGATCGAAGTCCAGACCAATCTGAGTATAAAGCAAGACCCTATGTCAAAAATAATGAATGCTGGTGGAGTGGCTCAAATGACAGATTGCATACTTCCCTGAGCTCAAATCCCATTTTAAAAAGTTTCTTCAGTAGACACAGTACAAGAGAGTCTGTTAATGAAAATAAGGTGATACATAATTATATGTGAGTTGAGCTTTTTCTTCAACCAGAACAGAGAGATGTCTAAAAAGTAATTTTAAGTGTTCTACTATGTCTCAAGTCATACATGGTACTTTTTTATATGCCTTATTTGTTGGTACTGAACTTAGTGCCTTGAGCTTGTTAGGTATATGCTCTAGTTCTTTCTTAGACTGAATTCCCCCCCCCACGACCCCCCACTTAGGGCTAGCCTCTGTGATTCTCCTAGCCACGCCTCCCACGCTGCTGGGATCGCAGGCGTATGCCACCATACTCAGTGACTGAGAAAGTGGTCTTGCTAACCTCTTGCCTAGGCTGGTCCTTCCTATCTCAGCCCTACACAGTAGCTGGGATTAGAGATGAGAGCCACAGCACCCAGTTTATGGTTTGGCATTCTGAGGACATCCTCCTATTGTATGGGGTTGGCTCTGAGGTTGTTCAGCACACTTGTTTTCTGTAGCTAACTCAGCCTCTAAGGAATAATGGCTGTATGCGTGTTGTGAGACACTGCGAAATAATGCCAACTACTCCAGGATGACAAAAAGAACAGGGAGGGGCGATCAGAAACAAAGCAGGCCTTGGAAAAATCCCCACGTAGCCAAGACGACACCGTACAGAATGCCATGTGTCCAATGATGACAAACAGGAGTTTTTACAGTGCACATCTACAAACCAAAAGCACGGGATATGCCAAGCAGACGTGACTCAAGGGCATCTTCCAACAGAAGCAAAATGGTCGGAAAGAGTGCTATGGGGTTTTTTAATCCAATTTATTGTAAACCACCTGGCCACTTACATTGCAACTAACTTACATTGCAATATGGCTGGGCTTCTGGAAATGGACAAAGGAAAGAACATAGAACTAACCAAGCTTCTGTAGAAAGTAAAGGAGCTAGAGAAAAGGGAGAAGATAAAAATCTTGCCAGCAGTATCTGAAAATTCTCATGCTGTCAGCTTTTTCTTTTTACAGTATTTTTTTTAAAAAATCTCCACATGAAAATTGTTTTATGCTATTTTTCAAAAAGCTTTTTCAGAGAGTAAAGTCCTTTTGAAGTACAGCATATTAAAGTGTGTGCTTGTAAATAAGACTGGATGTTAAGAAGCACAGAGAAAATAAATATCTGAACTGATTCCTATTTCTTACAGAAATATCAAACAAGTTATTTACTAGACATGTTGTATATGAAGGCAAGGTAGAGGATGGCAGAAAATAAAACAAATGAAGCAGAGACTGTTATGTGTGTGTATGTATTGTTGCTGTACTTGGGTTTGAACTCCAGATCTCACACTTGTTAGGCAGACACTCAGCCACTTGAAGCACTACATCAGACATTTTTGCAGAAAGGCTCTGGGGTTTTAACTTATTAGACATGCATCTGAGTATCACTCACAATGGAAAGTCTGAAGTAAGTGACTCAGGGTCATGCATGTGCCCAAGTTGGAAGGAAGACCTAATTCTAAATAATAAAAGTGAAAACCAGGGCTAGAGGCACAATTCAACAGTATTGTACTAGCCTAGCAAACTTGAGTTCCTAAAATTCAAACCCTACTTCTTTAAAAAAAAAAAAATTCAAAGCTCCAGTATTTCATATCTGCAATAACAACTTCTTAGGAAGTTGAGATCAGAGGATCATAGTTTGAAGTCAGTCTAGGCAAACAAGTCTGGAATATTCTATCACCAGTTAACCAGCAAAATGCCAGGCTGGAGGCATGGCTTAAGTGATAGAGCACCAGCCAGCCAAGGCAAGCCAATCAAGCTCAAGGCTGGAGTCCAAGCCTTGGAAGGAAGAAAGGCTTCACTCTGGATCGACAAAGTGAAGGCAACACTTAGTATGACAGTCATCAGACCTACTGTGTAGGATAAAGCATTCCTAAACTTAAAAGTCACAAACACAATGGAGGTACCACGAAATCAGACACTAGCACAGAATCTGGTCATAGCATGGCTCAAAGCCTACACTAACATACTCAAATCATTTCTCCTTTGAAAAGGACAATTTATTTTGTAAGCTGCTTTGTTAGCCAAATGTAACAGGAGATTCTGGATAAGCGTGGGGAAAGGAAGGAGTTACTAGAAAGCTCTACTAAAGGCTAACACAAGTCAGGAATATATAAATCCCAGCAGTGTAGTGTGAAATAAAAAAAAATTCATTAAGCTCCACTCACTTTTCAATCACATAATATAATCTCTGTCCTTCCCTACCACAATCTAATTGAAGAAAGAAGTTAATATTGGGCACGGTGTGGCTCATGTCTGTAATCCTAGCTACTCAGGAGGCTGAGATCTGGGGATCTCAGATCAATGTTGGCCCAGGCACAAAAGTCTGTGAGATTCTTATCTCCAATTAACCACCAGAAGTGGTGCTGCGGCTCAAATGGTAGAGCACTAGCCTTGCGCTGAAGAGCTCAGGGATAGTGCCAGGCCCAGAGTTCAAACCCCACAACCGACCAAAAAAAGAAAAGAAAAAGAAAATGTCTAAACACTATTTTATGTTCAAGCTCTGAAATAGCTTAAGGAGCTATAATCATAAAACTACAAAACAGAGTGGCAAGGTCCTCTCTGATTTATACATAAAGCCAGATATTTCCCCGAGGCCAGGGGTGGCATACCCTGCTGAAAAACCAGAGCCAATGCAGCTACCACAGTTGGGCAGATGTGGAGGGAAGGGAGTAGGGCAGCCACGTAACACCCACCACCACATGTTCCATCTCCACCTCCATGCCCTTCATTCTTCATTGTAACACTAAGACATCTTGCCAAGCAGGAAGTGCTTGCCTAGTGCTCCAGCAAATGGCTTCACAGAGAATGGGTTCTGTAAATCGCAACTAAAAAGCTGGAATGCTTTGGGCCCATCTGTGTAGTTATGGCTCTTGGAAGCACAAAGTTTATTGGTAACAAGGAATTTTAACAGTTTCTTTTAGGAAAAAGAAAAAGAACCTCACATCCCAGGCATGGGGGAGGATTAAAACTCTAATCTTAAAAACTCTCTTCCCTAAACTGGTGCTATTCTCCTTGGGCCAAGCCAAAGACTGTAACTAATATGTACACACTAACATAACTTGTTCTCTCCCGCGTACATAGAAAAGGTTCAGGAAAAGAGTACTCCAAACTGGGATCATTCCAAAGCTCAGATCACAAACTTCAAAAGTTGCTAAATGATCATTCCTGGAAATCCTGGACCCTTAAGTGAAAGGCTGCAGGTTTCTTTTCTCTGAATCTTCTAGCACAATACACAATACAGAACGACAACGGCACACAGACACTCAGTTAATCTTTGTTAAATGGAATGAAATCTCATCCCAATCCCATAGCCTTCCCTTCCTAAGTTCAACAATGTCCTGATGTCTCTAATGTTAAACCTACAATATCACCACACTGTGACACTGTGGTATTCGCAGAACTGTCCAGCAAAGTGAACCAATCCCCCTCCCCCCGCAGTGATCAAACCCTTCAAATCCTGGTAATGGCAATGTACATTTAATGTCATGTATTTAAACCCTATATGGAAAGGTATAGCCAAAAAGATTACTAGTGGTTTTACTATCCAGTCCAGGTGTTTCTGTTTTTCTGTTTTCAATTCCATCTCCCCAAAGGGGCCTCGGCACATTGCAAACACACAACAACAGATGGCTTCCCTAGCATCTCTATGGACGCTGCCAGGAGTGAATAAAGCGTACCCAGACATGGCAGTGTGTTCCACTGACAAGTGTGCACAAATGAAACACAAACCTTGACTGCTCCAAGTTGCTCTTTTCTGAATTTTTCCAAGGGTTTAATCAGGGTTTCCGTTACACTCAATGCCTAGAGAAAGAGAGGGATGACAGAAAATGTAGCATTAGGATTCCAGAAAGGAAAAAAAAAAAGAGTCATCCTTTCCCTCTCCCACCCCACCCAGAAACAAAATGAACAACAGATTTATCTCACTCTGCCAAGGCAGCAATTAAATCACTTCACCACTTACTAACGCACTAGAACTTTGTAAATATTTTGGAGGAAGAGGAGGCGGGGCAGCTGGCTAGAGCACTACAGCCAGTGCCTGGCGAAAGAGCAATGGGGTTGTCTTTAAACAACAAAGGGTCTATCACATTCACCAACAGAACACTTCTGTTCTGCCTTTGGGTTCCACCTCCTCCTAAGACATTTAAAAGTCAATTACATTCCTTTATTGGTAATCAGACTACATTAAGAAAAAGGAGAGGGCTGTGGCTACTCTGGTAAATTAAGGACTCTGTCCCGCCCTGCTAGAAATTCCTCCTAAGGATATAAGGTATAAAAGCAAGGAAAGGTCAGTCACTGGAAGCTCCGAAGTCCATGAGTACTAGGGTGTGCTGGCAAAGAGCACATCAGGGAGGTAAGACAGGATAGGGCCTCGTGTGAATTCCAATCCAGAACTGTGCTCACTGCATGCAATGGAACACTGAGAGTGCAACTAAAAGGAAATTTTCTGCCTCATGCCAATAGCTCATGCGTGTAATCCAAGCTACTCAGGAGGCTGAGATCTGAGGGTCATGATTCATAGCTAGCCTGGACAGAACACACATGAGACTCTTTCACTTATTAACCATCAAACACCTAGACATGAAGCTCAGGAACTATGTCTATGTCCTAAGTTCAGGCCCCAGATACTCACAAAAGTTTTGTTTAAAAAAAAAAAAATACTAGGCTACCTACCATATAGGCACTTTCTCAACTTCGATTTTCAAGACACCAGAAATAAGCTGGTATGATTAGGGTGATTGGGGCTCAAAATGTAAGAATGTATATTCCATTTTTAAAAAAACAAACCCTTTATCATCGCTCCCATTCCCCCAAAGGTTAAATGTAGAAGAAAAAAAAAAAGGGCAAGTGATTTAGAAAGAAATATGCTGAGGACCAGCTCCAGTGCTCCCCATCCTTCTAGGCAAGAGCTCTAGCAGCAAGCTGCATCCTAATCCTTAGGAAAGGATTCTTAAATGAACCCATGGATCCCTTACCACGTTTCACTCTACAAGGATTTCTAGCAGTTATCCTTCACACTGTAAAGCAGGAAACACTGAAAATAAGTGACTGTGCTCACATGCAAGATGCTTCAAGTCCAAACCCACAGTGCCCCACAACCCACAGCCAGGGCACTCGGAAAGCGTGTTACGTAGTTGAGGCCACAGAGCTCGGAAAGGAGGAACTGATTAAGAAGGGGCCAGGGGAAAGGGATCAGGACCACAGTTATGCTCATTTATCCTCTCTAGTCCCTCTGAGACCATGTGAGCTACAGTGGCTGACCAGATCTCACACACTACAGAGCAGGGCAGGGCAGTAGGGCCACAGGCATCCTGCACTCCCATGACACGAGGTCTCCTCCATGAAGACACGCCGTGTGAGCCTAGGGATCACTCCCAAACCTTCCAGAGGTGGCTCTGGCCTCCTCCTGTTAGCAAACAAACCTATACATGGAACATCTTCCAGAGAGGTTGGAAGCTCAGGAAAAGAATTCAGAGCAGCATGGCCTGCAGGCACAAAAGACAGCTGATAGCTGCTCCAGGTCATAGAAAATAGGGACATGCACTTAAAAACCCATGCACACAAGTCTGACACCATGTTAAGCACCATGTAGAACAGCAATGGAAGTACTGAGGCCACTTGCAGAGAGTCTAAGCATGGGGAAAGGTTTAAAGAGGAAGGGAAATGGAGAATCATTACAAAAACAGAGAATGTGTCTAGGCTGGGCTAAAAGACTCATTAGAGAGATGAGCAGGAATTGCCATCTGCTTTGCATGGGATATTCTGCATCAGTGAAGGGAGAAGATAAAGGTGAGGGGGCTACCCCAGGTGAGAGCACTGCCCACACACGTAGATACAGATGTGACCCACATGAGGAAAGCTGGTGAACTGCACAAATCCTTAGGTACAAAAGGAGGAAATTCTGGCAAAGAGAAGAGAGCATGATTAAGAGTCAAGTCAAAGGCCTTCTGTGCAGAGAAGGGAAAAATAATTTCAGGGCCTAGAACTGCAAGCAGTTCAATGTTAGAGAAGTGAGACATAAATTGAAGGACAACGGGAGACTGGACAGGTCAGACAGTTTCTTCTAGCTGACACCATGGGACCTCAGAAACAATGTGCTACACGCTGCATCATCCATGAATAATACAGATACATGAAAACTTTCTAATGAGAGCTTAAATTCTATACTCTGGAGGAAACACATTCCTTCACACAAACAGGCCCACAAGATCACACAAGAGCAATTCAAGGTCACTAAATGTGTCCTTTACTTGGAGATTTTACTGGAGAGACATATTCATTTGCCTTATCTCAGAGGGTAAACACAAGCCTAGGAAAAGACTCAAAGGGTCTCACTCTCTCTAGCTTCCAAACAAGGAACAAAGTGAGAAGGGACAGGATAATCCACTCCTCCAACTGAAACATTTTAATTAAAAATATTTTTTAAAGTTCCAAAATCATTATAACTTTCCTTTCTTAGAAAAGTCTGTTTTTGTGACTGTGGAACAGAGCCTAAAAGATTCTATTTAAGAACAAAATACTGAAGCAGCCATTTTAAGTGTTTATTATAAGGCAATGTTGGCTGAGCAACAAGAATTGTTTTCTTCTTTTCCTCAAAATAGAATTAAGGGACTCCGTGGAATCTTCAGTTCCTTTCATACTTTCACAGAAATACTACATACTGTTTGTTTAATAGTGTTCCTGCAGTAAGTCTTTTAAAATCAGATTTTAAAAGAGAAAATTCAGAATGTAACTTTATAACCACACATTAAAAAATTATATAACCATATTCTTCCCATAAAATACTTGCAAAAGAAAAATCCCAAAATTCCTTTGCTAATAAGCCTCAGAAAGGGTTCTGGCTACTCTTGCTCTCAATCAACAGGGAGCTAGCTACACAAACATAAAACCTGCCCAACAATGTGCTCTCTCCCTAGTGCAGAAGACAGTGATTTTTTTCTATAAAAGGCCAGGTGACAATTTGTTACTTGAGGCCTCAAGTCCCCCACTGTCACACAGAAGCAGCCACATTTAGTCTGAGGAGAAATGGGCACAGCAATGTTACAACAAAACTATTCAAAAACAGAAGTTATAGACATAAAAACCTATGACTCTATAGACATAATGTTTTACTTCATAAATTAATATGTTTCTATGACACACAAACCCTTAGCCTAATTTTGATTAAGTTCTAAATTCTAAGTCCCAGTGACTGTAAATAGAGATTCCCTCCTTGAACACTCATTTGTTAAACTTGTCATTTAAAATATGATGTAAAAATCAACGTAATAAATTCTTTAATAAAAAAAAAAAAAAACAGAAGCAAGGTAGATTCTGGCCCTGGGTCACAATGTACCAAACCCTGCCTGAGAGAACCGCCTTGAGTTATCATGGCATAAATGTTCTACTTTACTTTTATCCTATACTTTTGCAAAGTATGTCTTTCCCATATTTGCAGCAGACCAGAGAGGGTGGAGAAAGTGGAAGGTTGGAGCAGAGAATCACACAGCTCCAGTAGCTCTCAGAAAATTGAACACATAACTAGATTATCCAGATTGCTCTAATGCACACAAGAAAGAGAACATTCAATTAGCATCTCATCAGATCAGAACCTACCTAATAGTAGGGTGACCACATGTCAGAAAGACATTCAGAGGAATGTGACCAGAATGCTAAAAGATTTGGAAGATAGCGGAAACAAAACCAAGTATTTAATGGGAATGAAAAAAAAAAAAGAAAAGAAAGAACATTTAGAGAAAGTTGTCATTAAATACTTAAGTATAATGTGAATGAAGAAAAAAAATCATTTTGATTTGTTCAAAGCGGGCAAAAACAGATCTAACCAATAGAGGCTACAAAACTGATTTAGAACCACTATTTAAAAGCACTCAGTAAGAACTTTAATAAATATGCTGGGTTCCAGTAACTCATATCTATAATCCTAAGGGCTGAGATCTGAGGACTGCAGTTCAAAGCTAGCCTGGGCAGGAAAGTCCTTAAGTCTCTTCTCTTCAATACACCACTAAAGTGAAACTGTGGCTCAACTTGTAGAGTGCCAGCCTTAAGCTAAAAAAGTTCTGGAACAGCCCCTAGTCTGAGCACTGGGATCAACCCACACAAACAAATGAAAATAAGAATTTCCTCCACATTGGAGATCAGAGACAAAGTTGTGATGACAGAAACTATAAAACAAGGCTTTGGGCCAGAAACCACATTCAATAAAAATATAGCAAAGAAAAAATACAGCAAAGGTCTAGCTATGTCCTGTGGTCTATAAGGTGTCAGCCTGGGTTACGCAGACAGCAGGCTGGTATAAGGACTGAGTTGGTTCTTTCAAATCACTGGATACCAAGGAAAGACTGAGTGTAAGGAGAGAGACAGGAATCTGTCCATTCTTCATGGCCTTCATTATTCCCCTAAAGGAATGTATCAGCTGAGAGCAAAACAGAATTCCAGCTGTTTTCTCCCATGACCTTCCAGATCCCTCCCCCAACTTGGTTACACCCAGGGAAAACTCCATCTTCCAAATAGGACAGACAGACCAGCAGCAAAGGAACAACACAGTGAAGACACAGCCCTTATTTTTCCATGTATGTCACCTTTAAGAAAGGAAGCCAGCCGGGCATGGTGGCTCATGCCTGTAATCCTAGCTACTCAGGAGTCTGAGATCTGAGGATCAAGGTTCAAAGCCAGCCCAGGCAATACAAAGCTGAGAGACTCTTATCTCTATCACCTGCATAATGAATACTTTCCAGCAAATGAACCCTTATTTTCTGATCAAATAATTGTTTGAGAAATCATAGCCCCTAACAATGCTTATTACCACATCCAATTCCAGGTACTTAGAGATCACAAATAGCTCTGCGCTACAAAAGAGGAACAAGCGAAAAACCAAACATCAAACAAAAAGTAAGGTTTAGTTAATTCTGAAATTGCCTTTGAACCACAATCCTCTAAATCTTAGCCTCCCAAATTGCTAGAGTGACAGTGGAACCCAGCTGAGATGACATTTCTTCAATGAAGTGTAAGAGGTACTATCACAGCCAGATTATATTACTCATATGCACCCATCCAAGGCATTACTTGCAAAGCAAATGCTCCAGGATAAAACATAAAATAAAATAAGAAAGAATAGTGACCAATGACAAGCAATTGTACCAGCAACTAATAAGACTGGTGTAGGGGAGGGTAATGGGTACCAAGACATGTGAAAGGGTATCAATGTATGTGAATTAATGTACCTTCCATCTGGCAAATATCATGTAACCCTTTTACTAATTACAATAAAAAATATAAAAAAAAAACACTGGTGTTACTGGTGCAGAGTCCTACCTAACACCAATGGGTGGTAACTTCAAGAGTGGTGTATGGCATAACTCTGGCACCATTTCTGCCTCTAATACTACTACAAGTTAGTCGGGCAAGGTGGCACACAGCTTTCCTGCCAGCACTCTAGAGACCGAAGCAAGGACAATGTGGTCTGCACAGTCCAAGCCACAAAGCAGTCTTCAGTACACTGCTTTGCCTTATTCAGAAAAACTAGAGTTTGTGATCAAGAATTCAGACTAGTCAAGAATTAATAGTGTCTAACTTTCAGAACCTTATAATTGATCTTGTCAAAATGCTGGCCTGGTCAATATTCATATACAATTTTCCCATTTGGTCAATTTATTATTAACTCATTTCGATACTGTCCAATCATGCTCATCTTTTGATACTTCTTTTCTCTGCCTAGCCAGAGATTTCCCCTTACTATATCTTCTCCCATCATTTTAAACGTGAGTTTTAATAAGATAAAAATGGCCACTCAAGTCTAAAAAAAAAAACAGACTATAAAAGAACAAAATCAGGGGCCGGGGGTTTGGCCTAGTGGTAGAGTGCTTGCCTAGCATGCACAAAGACCCGGGTTCCATTCCTTGGTACCACATACATAGAAAAAAAGCTGGAAGTGGTGCTGAGGATCAAGTGGTAGAGCTCTAGCCTTGAGAAAGCCCAAGGACAGTGCTCCGGCCCTAAGCTCAAGCCCAGGACAGGCAAAAAATAAAAATAAATTAAAAAAAATTTTTTTAAAAAGAACAAAATCAGAAGACTAACACTTGACAGTGAATATTGTTTAAAAAAACAAACAAACAAACAAAAAGATCTCTGCCACAGTGAGACTGGGAGGCTCGTGTCTCATTTTAGCTCTACTCTAACTAGATCTATCTTTAGGCCACAGCAAAAACAATTTCCTTGTGTTGCCTGAATTATTCTTAGCTATAAAGAAGGAATGATTCTTGTTCCCAATTTGTATAACAAGGATAAGAAATGGAAATGTGAAATAAATTTAACTGCCAAACAAATTGCTAAAGTTCTTTCTTTCTTTCTTTCTTTCTTTCTTTCTTTCTTTCTTTTCTTCCTTCCTTCCTTTCTGTCATGGGACTAGAATTCTGGCCCTGGGTTCTGTCCCTGAGCGATTCAGCTCAAGGGTACCACCCTACCTCTTGAGCACAGTGCCACTTCCCTACATTTCATTTTTTAAGTATAGTTCTAGGTAATTTAGTCTACCTGCTAGGAAAAACTACTATAAAAACAAAAAGTGTACAGGGTGCAGTGGCTCACACCTGTAATCCTACCCACTCAGAAGCCTGAGATCTGAGGATCGAGGTTCAAAGCCAGCCCGGGCATTAAAGTCTGTTAGACTCTTGTCTCTAATTAACCACTAGAAAACTGGAAGTGATGCTGTGGATCAAGGATAAGGCAGTAGCCTTGAGCTGAAGAACTCAGGGACAGCGCCCAGGCCCAGAGTTCAAGCCCGACAAACAACAAAAAAAAAGTTTAGAATAATAGCTGAAACTCACCAGCTAAGAAAGGATGAGAATTTTAATGAATTCATATACAAACCAATAACCAAGAATCAGGTACAGAACGCAGTACAGTTTAAACTTGGAAATGAGGAGCCAGTTAGTAACAAAAGGTTCCTTGGGAGTCTCTCTCAGTCCCCAACAGTCTTGTTGAGCATTTTAGAACTTGTATTTGTACACTGTAGGTTTCAAACTTGCTAGTTCAGTTGCTACCCTTCTGATAATCTAAGAACAAAAAGTCTCCAGTACAACTGATTATCAACCTTCAATCCGGAATCCCAATTACCTTGAAACCTAACAAGAAGACTGAGGGGTGGGGGATTTAGCTCAATGGAAGCGCACTTGCTTGACAAGTGCAAGGCCCTGAGTTCAGTCCTCAGCTATGACCAAAGGGAAAAAAAGGACATAAGAGGACTGGCACTGAATGAATGAATGTGAAAGTTAGTACTAAGATTATAACTAACATGAAATAACTGATTAACTGAAAGGAGAAAGTGACTATTTTACCTGGCTATTTAATCAAATAGCCTCCTCTGCTAATAAAAATTTGGGGTTGGGGTACCAATAATGTTTAAGGAAAAACGAGAGTCACAAGCAGTTTCTGAGCTTATCAGGAATGAGTTAGCCTAATAAGGATGGGTAGATACTTAATCTGGATCCTCTTTCTCTCTCTTTGCATGAGGAATTATAAGAACCTAGTTTGTTTGTTTTTCTAACAAAATAAATTCTTGGGCAGAACATTATAAAAAGGAATTAAAAACTCCATAGAAAATAAAAAAGATAAGCCTGTCTGAAAGCAAAAAAAAGTAGGGCACAATTCAAATTGCAGGATTTTTCGTTTAAAAAACAAGAATATTCTAGTTTCTTAAGCAAATGGTATTGTGATAGCTGAAAATGGGGTTTCATGGATTATAAAGCAACAAGTAGTTGAATCAAGAAAATGAAGACTATTCACAAGGGCCATTATCAAGATATCTAATAACAACAGATGCTGGCAGGGATGTGGCCAGGAGGGAACGGTACTACACTGTTGGTAGGAGTATAAACTTGTTCAGCCATTCTGGAAAATATTGTGGTGGTTCCTTTATTTTTCTTTCTATAGTGGTACCAGGGGGGTTGAACTCAGGGCCTTTAAGCAAATGCCCTACCATTTGAACCACATCTCTGCTTTCAATTTCAGTGATTTTTGTTTAGATAAGGTCCCACACTTTTTGTTCGGGGCTAGCCTTTCACTGTGATCTTCCAACCCCAGACTCAAAACTACTACCATACTCAGTCCATAGATTGTGTGTGTGTGCGTGTGTGTGTGTGTGTGTGTGTGTGTGTGTGTGTGTGTGTGTGTGTATGTGTACTATAGGGTGAACAGATTCCTTAGAAGCAGAGAACAGGCCCCTAGGATATGAAATACAGGAAATGCTACCTACAATTGGGAAGTAGAATCCGATGACAACAGGGCTAGGAGGCCACAGATGAGAATGAGTCAGGGAGGGGGACTCTGAGTCATCTGACAAGGCCTCACCCTTCTAAGAAGAGCTGAGGAGAGGATTCCAGCCTCTGGCCTAAGATAATTCTGATTCATTCAAATATTTTGGTTCTAGTTAGTCTTAACTGTAGTATCTACAGGATTCTATGTAGACAAAAACCGAACTTTCAAAAGGATCACTCCTGACAAGAAGTTTTAAAATAGCATGCATATCTGAGTCACTCACAATGAGTTTACAGAGGGGAAAAAAAATAAAATATATGAAAAAAGCTATGTGGTCAGTTCCAAGGAAAAGTCTTTATCAAGTTGGTGTCATAGGTAACTTTCAAGCCAAACGAGGAATGGAGTCCTTCAGTAGGTTGAAGATATACTTCCCCCATTCTGAATGTGCCTGCAGAAATCCACGGGCAGATGTTTCTCTTGCCTGTCAAATTGACTCAAACACATTCTGCTGGGCATCCATGTCTCATACCTGTCATCCTAGCTACTCAGGAAGCTGAGATCTAAAGAGCACAGTTCAAAGCCAGCATAGGCAGGAAAGTTGGAGACTCTGGATATGACACTGTGGCTCCAAGTGGTAGAATACAAAAGTTCAGGGACAGTGCCCAGGCCCTGAGTTCAAGCCCCTGGACTGGCACAAAAAAAAAAAAACAAAAAACCACACTCACATACACACACATTTGGCATACCAGTTTGTTATTATAATTATAAATATAATAATTTATGTAAAATTAAACTAAACTCATCTCTCCAGTGGTATTTATTGTATGCCTTAGCTTATTTATCATTTTCATGAACTCAAAATTTACAAATAATATTTTGACACCAATTTAAAATACCTAATAGAAACTTGTTCCATTGAAACACATAAACTAGATATCATCTCTAACACTTGGAAATGACAGATGAAAGTGTTTGTAAGCCTATTTTAACTTCCTAATTGGCATGAAGTCATCAAAACACAAGGTATAATAAGAGTATCTAACTTTGAGAAAGACCTAGCTCTGAGTCAAGGATTGTTAACTGAGAAGCCACTGGCAACCAAAGCCAGTGCTGTGACTGTAGCTTGCCACAAAATCACCAGGGAGGAGGGAGAACGGCTGCAGCAGAGGACACTAGGGAAAGAATACCAATATTTTTCCCCTTAGGTAAACAAGTGCATGCTCTCCCTGTCTCTCTGTCTCTGTCTCTGTCTCTGTCTCTCTCTCTCTCTCTCTCTCTCTCTCTCATATACATAGTACAATATACATGATTTTAGTGATATAAAACACATTTGAAAAGAAAACAAAAATCAGTTCTGCAAAGTGAATGATCTCACTGAAAGTTTTTGACCAGCAGGGGGTAGGTAGGTGGTAGGCAGGCAGGGCACCGCAGGAGAAACAGGCTGGGGAGACAGTAGTGAGGGGGGGAACTAACAAGGAGAATGAATGGGGACAACTCAAAGTGTTCACAAGTATGCAAAGAGAACAATGAAACCTGCTGAAACTGTGCTGGGGAGGAGGAGGAGGAGGAAGAGGAGGAAAAGGGGAGTAATAAAGAAAGAGGTAAGATTGATTGGAACAGAATGTGAACAGACTGGAACACAACCTCTCCCCCCATCACCAATGTGAGCTTAAGTTATGCAAGGGACTGGAGATCATGGAAGGATGAAGGAGAGAAGCCAAGCAGACCAAGGTAGGAAAAGAAACTGGTGCTTACTTATCAACACTCAAGTCGCTCCACCCCGCTCTACAGAGGAGCATGCTCGGAATACAAGCCGTGATGTCTTCCCTGGCCCTGTGGTTTGTAAAGGCAGTGTCTGAGACAGAGAAAGACAATGTGAAATGCAGGTCTCAAAAGTCTAAAGTGTCTGCACAAAGCCATGGTGCCCAAATGGGAAAGGAGGTGCAGCAGAGAATTGTCCTGCCTCAGTGGGGATGCCAAGGAGACAAGGAACAACAGGACCTCAGACAGCTCTGGCACTCGCCCTGCTCCCTGCAGCTTCCCTGGCCTTCCAGGCCTCACCCACACCTGTGCTCTGACTTCCCAAGCATCTTAAGGAGGCAAGCAAAGAAGACATGTCCATGTGACAAGAAGACGCCTGCACAGAGGTAATGTCTGTGGAGGGGCTTTTTAAAGGACATCACAGACCCGCAGCACTATTTTTAAAAGCCGTAAGATTCCTGGACAGCTGCCCACCTCCAGTAAGTACAACACGTCCTGCCATGCCAGACGGAACATCTCCGGAATGCTGGCAGTGAGCTCCACACAGCTCCGTCCCCCTGCGCACACGCAGACATGCACTCCGCAAGCCCGCGCCACACCCCAGGGCCAGGTATCCGCTTCAAGGCTGGCCACACTATTGGTACAAACGACCCACTTGAAAACCCTGCCCTGAGAAAGACAGCATAAAACTGAAAACTTGTCCAGTCGGTGTCATCCTGGAGCCGGAGAGAGAAGGTCTGCAAACCCCATCCACAGCTCCAGCCACTGGATGCATGCCTCCCCCAACGCCTCCTCCAGAACCAGCGTCCAGGCCCACAGCTTCCCTCCTTGAAATCGGCCTCCCCTACTATCCACTCACCATAATTTCTCTCTGTTCTTCTAGGTTCTTCAAGAAATTTGAAAACTCGCGTAAGGAAGCATCTGTAATGAGAAAGCAGTGAGTGTGTGGTGGCCACTCTGGAGGACGCGAACCCCGACTCCATGCTCATATACCTATGCAGCGCTCATCATCTGTCTCCGCGTCGCCGATGAACTCGAATTTGAAGTCTCGGAGTGAGTGTGCGAACTTCCGCTGCGCTGCAGAAAGATCTGGAAAGAAAGCACATGGATTACTAGGGTCCTCATTTTAAGCTGGCCATAGAGAACCTTTTTTTTTTGTTTTTTCCCCTGCCATGAAGTCATTGAGGGTATTTATAAGCCCATTTACAGGTCACTCCAAATTATCAATATAAGCAGATGGCCCTCAGGCAGCCAACAAGAAACAGTATACAAGACGTATACCTATCTGTTTCATCATGGGTAAAATGATTCTGTGGGCTTTATATGGCGCTAGGGCCAGAGGTGTTTTTAAGCTCAAGTCTATAAGAAGAATGTTATACTGCTAAAAGGGTAGAGATGGAGTGTTCCCGTCCACTGCATCTGTGAGAAGCAACAACCACATTTTTACCACCTTCCACCTGGCACATCCTTTGGGCCACCTCTGTTTTCCATACCATGCCCTGGTTCAGAAGAGGTGCTGGAAATCATTTATTCTCTCTCCCACTCCTTCTTTCCCAGACCTGACTATTTCATCTCATTTCCCTAAAGCCCTTTCACCCTGTCCCTGCTCACTCGGGTCAGAGTTTGCCTGCCTCAAAAGTTCAAGCTAAAATTAGGAGTGCATGAACCTGACATTGCCTCTCTCAGGGTTTCATGAGATCTGACTGCCAGCCACAGCTTCAAGCAGAGGGTCTCCACAACTTGGACAGACAGGTCCCCTGACTGCCAAATAATCACTGCAGCCAGAGTGCTCACATGCAAAAGTTTTCTCTGGGAAATTTATCAGCATCTTTGAATTGTAGTACATCATCAGATTTAACAGGAAGTGGCCCACTGATAAAAACATAAATATGCCAGATTTTTCCCTCTCTGTAACTATAAGAAGTTGTTTTTTTATACACAGTCATACCCACTCTTGGAGCTGCCAGAATCATTAATTTTGCCCATTGGATGAATGCTGTCTGGAAATGTTAATTTTTGGCATTATGATCACTGATGGCTTTGAGTACTTTTATGTGGCTGTAGGCTATTTGAATTTCCTTTACTTCCTTCTGTGAAATGTCATTTCAATTGTTTCCAATTTGTTTTTTAAACTAGGGTTCTGACTTTGGCCACTGATGTCTAATAAATGTATGTGCCTTGTAGAGATGTCAAAATACACACACACACACACACACACACACACACACACACACACACACACACACACACACAAACACACACCTCTAAGTGAGGTATGTCACTTTCAAGATAAATTAGGAAGTTGACCAAGGTCACAGAACCCTTCAGACAGCCAACAGTAGAGACCAACTCTCTGGGGTTTCATACATCAGTGAATGTCCTTTCCTTTCATAACACCAGTCTGCCTCTCAGGACAGTTCTTGATTCCCAGGTCCTTTGTCTAGATCTCACCTGACAGGAAGCTGTCCTGTTCTCTGACTCTAATGTAGAATTCTACTAAATGAAAATTCATAGGTATTTTCTCCAAAACCCATCTCCTCATACCTGAAGACCACGAGTAAATAAGCTCTGAACATCCCTTCCAAGGTGGTATACATAGAGGGGCTAATGTCAAGCCTCAGTGTGCACAAAAAGCGTGCCTAACTTAAAGAAAGAATGGGGCTTACTCTCCAAATGAACTTGCCCCTCCACAGGTTTCCAGGACTGTGTTTCTGGATTCATAGGCTGGAGAATTCCTCAGGTCTAATATTTAAGTGTTTCATCATATTAAGCTGATCTTTGAGGCTGGCAAAAATAAGTCTAGTTTCATTCTTCTGCATGTGCATATCTTATTTTGTCATCATTTTATTTCACCTTGTAAAACTGGGCACTTTTATTTGCCATAATGCTCCTGAAATCCTTCCAAACTACGATATGTACCAACAGTCCACCCTGAATGTAGTAGAGTTGTTACTGGTCTGTTAAGGTTTTCTGTTTCTTAATAACTCGATCTTGTTAAAGTATATGTGTCCAGGAATCTGTCTACTTGATCTACCTAAGTTTTCTATTTCTTTATAGCTTAATCCTGGCATGATGTAACTGTCCATTTCTTTTGTTAGGAGCTTTGGTGTATATTTGTTTATAATAATCATTAATGACCCTTTGTACCAATCAGGACTTGGATTCAACCTTGGAGACCCTCCAGAACCTGGCCCAAATTGCCACTGCTTGATAATTCCACCAATGGGGAGAATGATTTCTTAAAGCACAGTCATTTACTTTATGTGGCTATCTGGCCCAAGTGGATGGGATGCTTGAGTTGCATGTTTACCTAATTTACTGTAGCTATGGGCAACAGTGTGGGTGTGTCAAATCGATGCATGTTAAGACCAGAAGTTACAAGCATGTCCTGGTCATTAATTCATTCACTACCGCTTCTTACAACTTCTGCTCCCACAGAGTGAAACTCCAAGGAGAATCCATGAAGAGATGGATCCATAATGCCTATAATCCTGGGCTTGAAATTTAAACAAACCATGAATAAATCCCTTTTCTCACTCACTGAACTTCAGGAATCTTCACATTGAACTCCAAAGCCTTTTTCTGAAATAAAGAAACTGCACTGAGATGTTCACATTCCTCTGCATGTAGAGACTGAAATAACTAGATTATCAACTATGGCAAAGTCTGCCAAGTAAAGTCTCATCTCTGCTCTGGGCATCAAAGCATGCACACCAAAAATGTATCATTTCATGCCAGTTTCTTGCCAAAGAAATAATGCAAATGCTAATCCACATAACTTGGGAGTCAAAATTCTTCCAGGACCATGGGCTAGCTTCACGTTTCCCTTATGTTTTCCTGTTAGACAAAAAAAAAAAAAAATCCTATAGGGCACTATATGTAAAAAGAATACGGTGGCTTTTCTCTGCAAGTAAAAAAAAAAAAAAGAAAGAACTCATTTTGTGGTTTAAAAAAAAAATGGTACAAACATCTTGTGAGTACAGAATGCATTACTTGGCTAGTCTAGGCTTGAAAGCCAAATCACAGGTTGTTTTGGTAGCAGCTCATAGGCCAACTGTCTCTGATGTCAAAGTTAAAGCATTGCTAGCCTTAACTCCTCCAGGAACAGCCTTCCTGGAGTTTCTATTACTGAGTTCTTCTCAGACATAGAATAAACAACATTCAAATAGCTAGGATGATCCAAAGTGATAAACTGATGGAGCTGAAGACAAATTACAAACGCACTGTGAACATAGTGTGCAAGCCTTAAAAGCTAATATGACGCATAAGCAACGCCAAGTGTTCTCTAGAACATCCAAGCAATTATGAAAGAACCTTGAAACAGTCCCATTATCCACAGTGGATAACATCATCAGCCTTCCCTGAACCACGCACGACAATCCAATCACACTGCGGATACTGCCTAGACTCAGAGCCAACTGCAGCTAGGTTCTGAGCTAGGCAGGCAGAGAATGCCCCTGCTATATAATAGGACACTCTGTGAGAAAGGAAGGCTGTCAACCACCTAGCCCACCAGCCCCAGGTGTTCTTATCACACAGATATAGAGAGAGATAGATGTATGAAAATATGGATACTAGCATATATACATATAGGTATCTGTATATCTAGATTCTCATATATTTCTAGAGATATATAGACATAGACATAGATACAGATATGGAAAGATACAAATACAGACACAGACATAGATATAATCCGCCAGGAATTGGTGGCTCATACCCGTCATTGTAGCTACTTAGGAAGCTGAGATCTAAAGATTACAGTTTGAAGCCGGTTAGTAGAAGAGTCCATGAGGCTCTCATCTCCAATTAACCACGAAAAAGCTGGAAACAGAGCTATAGTTCAAGTGGTAAAATATTAGCCTTGAGCAAAAAAGTCTAGGCCTTGAGTTCAAGCCTCAGAAACAGCAAAAAAAAAAAAAAATCTTACAGTAAGCAAACAAACACAGAAAAAAAATAAACAGGTTAAGACAGCTAATTTATTGCATCAATTTCCTCTGTTACTGCTACCACAAATTATTACCAATATAATGACTTGGAATAATGTAAATGTATTAACGTATAGGTCATGGAAGCTAGAAGTCTAAGATGGATATCCTGGGGCTAAAAGCAAACACATTCCTTCCGAATGCATTCCTTCTAGGAATCTGACTTCTACTTTGCTCAAATAGTTTGGCTTTTGCCCCCAGCCACCAATGAGCTTCTGCTTTGGTCCTCACAAACATCTTCTTCAGGGCTGCTGCAATTATGTTTGCCCTGAGGACAATCTAGTAGCCCTTAATTTAATCACACCTGTAAAAATAACACCGGTTTCAAAAGATTCACATGAGACATCTCTAGAGGACCACTAACCTGCCTGCCCACTGTACTCCCTTCCCAGTACTGACAGGAGGTGAGTGCTCCAGCAACTTGCTGGAGAAGTGAGACGTCACACATTAGTCATCACAGCTATCACAGTCCTCTGAGCTAGGCACAGGATAAGCAGCTTGCCTCAGATCCATACATACAACCAGCAAGCGGTGGACAACAGAGATAACGCTAAGCCCAGGTGAAGAACGTGCGACAGGAAACCTGCTCTGCTAGTCACCAGCTCCCAGAGAGATCCCAGAAGAGGTCACCAGCTGCAGAACACAACCTGCAAACCACTGGCAGAATCCGCACAGCCTCATGAGTGAGGCCCAACGCTGGGTGACCAGCTCAGTTTTACACAGCTAGTTCTAAGGGAGTTCAAACAAGAACCCTGGTCTGTTCTTCCTGACGCATGTCAGGCCACTGTTCCTGGTTTGGACACAAGCTAGTGAGACCTAGAATGTGCTGACAAGAGCTCCTGACTATGCAGTCCAGCAGCTAAACAGTCCATCCCAGAAGAAGGGCGCAAGGGGATGCAGTCTCGTGCATGTCCGTAGTGTTCATATGTGTTTGTGTATACACATGTACGTTTTAGAGGAAAGGGAGAAATTATTACTAAGTATGAAAAAGAATATCCCTGGTGAGTCCTTAATGTACTATGTTACCTCTCATCTCTTTTGCTGTCCTTGGTTATCTCACATTGTTACAGTATTTCACCTTGTTATCTGATATATTGTATATATGCTCATTTGGTTATTTGAAATAGGATAGGGAAGGGGGGAACACAAGATGTGGGGTGGGGGGAGGGAAATGGGGACCAAGACATGAGAAAGGGTATCAATGTTTGTGAAGTAATGCACCTTCTATCTGGTGAATATAATGTAACCCTTCTATTAATTATAATAAAAAATATATGAAGAAAAAAGTAATATCCCTGGTGATCTGCTCCCAAAGTCCACCTTCTCCTAGAATAAATACATTGTAGCAAACAAGGAATGCTGGCATGCTCACAGTTTGGTAGTTTCTAGGAAACTACTCAAATGCTGGTATTGGAACTGGTGGCCCTATAGATTCAGCTATGCCTTCACTCAAGTTTTAGTGAAACCTAATTCTCTGGTAACCAATGGAGATACTACCCTCTTTTACCTTCTAATCACTGGATTCACATATCTAGCTTCTGACCTAATAAAGTAATTTGGCTGCAAATTTGATCTTAGCTACAATTTACTCTAATGACCCTATTTTACAAGAAAGGAACAAGACAGAAAAGCCAAGGCAGCATAACCAATTTAAAGGAAAAGGCTGCTAGCTGTCTGGGCTCACACTTCTAATCCTAGCTACTCAGGAGATTGAGATCTGAGGATCATAGTTCAAAGACACCCAGGGAAGGGAATCCATGTGACTCATCTCCAATTAACTACCACAAAAAAAAAAAAAAAAAAAAAAAGCCAGAAGTGGAGCTGTGACTCAAGTGGCCGAGTACCAGCCTTGAGCAAAGCCTCAAGAATAATGTCTACTCTCTGAATTCAAGACTCAGAACTGGCATGCACACATGCTCGCACACAGAGAAAAAGGGTATTTTCAATAGGCTGAAATGCTGTCTTTCTATCAGGTCTGTGGCTTTGGGTAAGCATAAAGATAAACGGAAAGGATCAGTAGCTTTACTACTTACTTACAAACTGAAATGCCATGAACTCACATGGGATGTCCCCCTTCTCCAAAAGCAAACTGATTTGAAGCTAGCCAGGCAGGGGAGTCCACGAGTCTCTCTTGGTGCTCAATTAAGCACAAAGTTGGAAGTAGAGCTGTGGCTCAAGTGTAAAGCACTAGCCTTGGGCAAAAAATCAAACCACACCTCAGGGACAGCATAGGCCCTGAGTCCAAGCCCCAGGATGGCCACCAAATACAAAGGAGGAAGGTGAGATTTGGATAAAAGAAACACAGAGAAAAAAGAGAAGGGAATGAGATACAAAGATAAGACAACCACATATAAACCAAGGAGAAATACCTGGAACCGATCCTGCAGAAAGAACCAGTCTTACTAGAATCATGATTTGGGATGTCTAGTCTCTATGGTGAGATGATACATCCCTATTGTTTAGCTGAAAAGGGGGGCTTTCGCTACAGATATAAAACAATACAATATGAGAATGCTATTTGCAAAAATTGTTTTCAATGATGTTAAGCTCCATGACAAAACATAATATTGTTCAAACATTCTGGTACTGAATACAGCAACTTGGCAAACAAAGTGGTTTCCAAAATGCTCTAAGACAAAAACAAAAACAAACCCGCAAACAGGAGTAATGTCAAGACAAGTTACTTTGTTAACCACAGTGTATTCCTCGGCCCCAAAGTAAATATTAGCAGGATTCAGATTTCAGGTGTTCACTGGCTTCATGAATGTGAGCTTTTCCACCCTTCTGCACTGAAGGATCGCAAATGGTACCAGAGTCCCTGCCACCAGTCAGAACCAACCACACAACTCCCACATTCTACCAAACTCTCCAGTCATCATTACAGCAAATTTTTACAATGTAAGAAGATTACTGGTTTGTTTCTCTTTTCTTTTCTTGTTGTCTTGTCTGTTAGTTTATCTGTCTTTAGGAGGATAACGGGGGCATAAAAATGAAAGAACAAATGGTGAGCAAATGCAGCAGTGGTACTCACGAGACATGAGGTTGAAAACAAACTACACAGCTTGTGGGTAGGGATAGGAGGGGAAAACTGGGAGCGAGTGAGGGAAGGGGCAACACTACCCCCAAAAGAAATGTACTTATGTAACTGTAACCCATCTGTACATTGGTTACCTTTATAATCACAAAAAATATTTCAACCACAAAAAGATAACTACTTTGAGATACTGTCAGAGCCCTATTAGGGCCATATAACCAAAGGAATGCAAGTTGGCATACAATCAAAATACCTGTATGCACATGCTGACAGCAGCATTATCACAATAGCCAAGCTATGGGACCAATCTAAATGTTCACCAACTAATTAACTTATTTTTTTAATATGGTATATGTACTCAATGGCATATTATTCAGCAATAAAGAATAAGGAAATATCTCATTTCAGAAAAGTAGTTAGAACTAGATATCTCCTAAAGTAAGATAAACCTTGCTCAGAAAGACAAATATCATGATTTCCCCCCTATGTGGAAACAAGACATAAAATAATAAATAACAATACAAATATGGAAAAAAGACTAAAAGGGGAGGGAGATGGTAAAGTACATTACATATATGTATATGTACATATATAGAGATACATATATATATACACACACATGAAAACAACACAATGAAATTCATTAAAGGAAGCAAAAAAAAAGAAAAGCAGTGAATTTGACCACAGTGTATTATAGGTACTATGGAAATATCACAATGAAAACAATTGCCTGGGGCTGGGAATGTGACTTGATGATAGAGTATTTGTCTAGCGTGCATGAAGCCCTGGGTTCCATTCCTCAGTACCACATACACAGAGAAAGCCAGAAGTGGTGCTGTGGCTCAAGTGGTAGAGTACCAGCCTTGAGCAAAAGAAGCTCAGGGACGGTGCCCAGGCCCTGAGTCCAAGCCCAGGGGCTGGCAAAAAAAAAAAAAACCTCTGTACAATTGGTACCCACTAATAAATACCATTGAGTGCGTGGCTCACACCTATAATCCTAACTACTTAGGAGGCTGAGTTTTGAGGATCTTGGTTCAAAGCCAGCCTAGGGAAATTCCAAAAGACTCTGATCTTCAATTAAACACCAGAAAACCAGAAATGGAGCTGTGACTGAAAACAGTAGAGCACTAGCCTTGAGTAAAAGAGCTCAGGGACAGAGCCTAGGTCCCACGACAGCAAAATGGGGGGTGGGGGGAGACATAAACAAAACAATTGTAGATAACTCTTTAAAAAGTACACAACTTTCCATGAGAAAGAACTTACTGTCCTGAATTCTCTCTGGGCCTCTGCCAATAACTTGCTTCTCAGTCCTTACTTTCCTCTGCCATATGCCAGTTGTCGCATCCGTCTTCTACATCTGATCCATTGCTGTCACTGAAGGTGGCTCTTCATAAATTCCTTCAACTTCAGCCCCCACTGCCTTTCCCTTCTTACTTCTCCAATTTAATTTCCCAAGAGAATGAAGTTGGCCTAACTCACTTCTTTCCCATAAAAGGCTACAACAAGGCCATCTGGTATCTTACTCACACAGGCCAGTCGTGGGAAGGGGGGGGGGGGTCACACATGCCCCTGAGCTCCTCCTGAAAAGGAGCCATAAAGTGGGGAGCAAAGGCCACCAGCAAGGACCCAGGTACAAGACCAGGCAACTGAAAACCACCCCTTCCACACTAAGAAATATACTTCCAAAGACTTCAATATGTACACACAAAGTTGAACAATAAAAGGTCCTACGAGTAAAATCCAGCCCATCTAAAACACTGCAGCCTCAAGTACATGAGATGGGCCAATGTAAGAAACTGCTCAACATGAAGAAATGAGAGAGACAGACAGACAGACAGACAGACACACACACACACACACACACACACACACACACAGAGATAGAGAAAGAGAGAGAGAGAGAGAGAGAGAGAGAGAGAGAGAGAGAGAGAGAGAGAGAGGTTTTGTGAGCAATTTGTGAAAAAAAGAACCTCTTCCCAGAATGGAAGGGTGCAGGAGTTACACTAAGAATACCAGGCCAGCAGGAAAAAGGAAGGCGATGGCATAGACCGGGAGTAATACCTATCAGAAAATCAAGTGTGGTTGCCAAGGGCAAGGTCAGGAGAGAGAGAACACAAAAGAGTACTACCTGGTGATCAGGACAGGTGGTAGGATCTCCCCTCCAGAGCTTTGACGGGAGAAAGGGGACCAATTACTGGCCTCGGGCAGGCCAAGCATGCTAGTGAGCAGGTAGCTGTTGCACACGAGTTCAGGCCTGCTGTTTCAACAGGAAGGTATAAAGAAAGAAAAGCCGCGGGGGGGGGGGGGGGGGGGGACATTGCAGCCCAGCTCCTAACAGCCTGGCTTAAGGTAGGACTCAGGGCAGTGGTTAGGAAATGGTGAAACGAAATGTGAAAGAAGACCATGAGGCTGTTGAGCTCAGCAGAACAGTATTAAAGAAGAGAGAACTGAGCTGATGGAGACAAGGACCTAGAAAGAAAAGCAAGGAATTAGACCTGTGGAGGAACGGAGAGACTCCTGCTGGCCCAACTAACCCCCAAATATAAAATCTAAAGGCTGGGACTGTTTCTTCCGTTCATTTTGATCTCTGCTGTAGTGACAAGCTCTAGACCAAAACTCTGGCCATGAATATTTGTCAGTAAAGTGACAGAGCCTGTCCATTCCAGACACTGATCTACACAGAACCCAATACTGCAAGAGTCAGCATTGATGAAGACGTATTCACAAATGGCCTCGTTAAATGGCCACTCTATGCAACTTGAAGAGTTTGATGGTTGTTGGTGGTGGTTGTGGGACTTGAACTGTGGGCCTGGGCATTGTCCCTGAACTCTGCAGCTCAAGGCTACCGCCCTATCCCTTGAGCCACAGCCCCTCTCCCAGTTTTCTGATGGAGATGAGATGCTCACAGACTTTTGTGCCTGGGCTGGCTTTGAACCACAATCCTCAGATCTCAGCCTCCTGAGTAGCCAGGATTACAGGTGTGAGCCACCACGACCAGCTTGAAGATTTTTAAAATGTAAAAAAAAAATTAATATTAAAAAGAAAAAAGAGCAAGAGTCACGAAGAACCTTATGTTGCATCTCCTATCAACATGCCCATGCCAGAACACAGCAGGGGCTCTTAGGAATGATGACAAAGAACAGACTTGGATTTAGGTTTTGAGCAAACATAGTCATAGTCACATCCAACACATTCTCTGTCTAAGCCTCAACCTCTCATATAATGGTGGCTCTCCCCTAGCATTTGCAGAATTTGTCAAAGAACATTAATGAGAATGATTTTTAGATCCATCCTGCATGGTCCAGCGACCCATCGCAAGTCCTATACAGAAGGTAACAGGAGGCACACTTGATGTGGTATGAGGTAGAAACTGCCATTGTATAAGGGGTCTGCCTCCAGTCCATTATGAGATACATAGAGTACCACACTTCAGAGACACCTGCCCAGTGGCCCAAAGAAGCCTGTCCAACACTAACATTCTCTGATGACTCCATGCCAGTCAATCACTAGCAAACTAACATCGGCATTGCTCTCTTGCCTTTCACGTCACAGAAAGGATTACAGAAGACAGGTCTGTACATCGAACATACTTGACCCTGGTTTTTAATAAAATTTGCCCCGAATTTGAAGGACCCACAAAGCACACGGTCAGTGCATCAGTTTTATCCTGAGTGATAGGAGTTGTCTGAACTCCTGGGTTCAATTCCCTTCTCTTGTATTGGTTTTATTTATTTATTTTTTTTGCCAGTCCTGGGCTTGAGCTCAGGGCCTGAGCACTGTCCTTGGACTTTCTCAAGGCTAGAGCTCTACCACTTGAGCCTCAGCACCACTTCTGGCTTTTTTCTATGTATGTGGTACCGAGGAATCGAACCCGGGTCTTCATGCATGCTAGGCAAGCACTTTAACCACTAGGCCAAACTCCCGGCCTGGTTTTATTTTTTTTTTCAGCAAAACATTTAAGTAGGATACAGGAGATTTTTTAAAAAGTAGTAAACAGGAACAAGCAAGTTAAAGAGTAAATGAGAGTTAGAATGATCTCTAACCACTGGTCCTACTACTCAGACCCTCTCTGTCTCTGTCACCCAAGATCCAAAGCAGAGCTGTGTTTATTCCTATTTCCTGTCCATGCCAGGTTCTGAGAAAGAAGGAAATGTCTTCTATCTCACATCTCCCAAGAACTCTGGAATTGCTTCAGCTCTAGAAACCTCATTTGGATATCACTGAATATCATTTAATTTTAAAGAAAAACTATTACAATTGACTAGCTGGCTTCTCCAATTCTGTGACAAAAAAAAAAGGTGTTATGGAGAAGTGTTTGTAAGCAGATGATGTCTGTGTTGTGTTTAAGAGATTACTTGATGAAAACCCCACAGTGATGCCAAGTTATGAGATTAATTTGTTTGGGTGGTGTCACCCGGACTTAATTGTACTCCTGACTTTCTTTGAAGTAGAATATGAACATGATAATCATTGGTGATAGAAATTTCTTTTGCAAGAAGAAATAGAGCATGCATTCCATCTCAGTATCTTTAAGACTAGATTCTTTCCCGATATGGACAGGTGTCTTACTTTGATAAATTCTCTATCATGACAACGTTATAAATCCCAGGGCATTGAAGCACAGCTTTGGCGCTCTTCAGCCACAACAGATATTGGATTTCCTTACCACAAACTGAGCTCAGGTTTGGATTCTGCAGTTCACTAGCAATACAATTCCCAGTCCATTCACCTGACTTGACTGGTTTCCATAGCTACAAAATAAGACAGCTGAGTGATGGGATTTGCTGAGAAATGTAAAGGCTAGAATGTTGTGTTATTTTATATTGCTTTTAAAAATCCAAACATTTAAACAGCCAAGATACCGTAGACATAGATATTTACTTTTTCTTCCTGCCCACAAAGTATTACTTACTCTGGAAATAACCTCATAGATGACAACAGAATTCTGAAAATTGCTAAGTTGAAAGCAAAGTGATTTCTGGTCACAGAAGTATAGTTTTGTGTGAGTGTCGTAAACTCTCCTCCTTCCCCGCCCCCCAAAACAGGCTACCTACTCCTGTCATTTCCCAGCCTGCATGCAACAGAAGGTGACCCAGGTAGGCTTCCTCTCCACATCAAACAAGTTCCTCGGACATCAGGCAAGTCTAACATCATCCAAAAGAAGGAGTCATTTGATGCCCCATTGGCAATGAGCAGGGATGCAGGCATGTACAATGGACAGAGCACCCATCCCCGAACAGGCACTAAGTGGTCTGCTTCGGGATGTCCCTGTGGTTTCCACAAACCTGAGACTGCTATCCCTTCCCCAGAGACACAGCTGTGAGGCACCGCTGGAGAGATCCCCACAACCCTCCTCAAGTAAGGGACCCTGCCATAACAGGCAACCTGCCCTCCCCATCCAAATTCTAAGAATTCTGAAGCAATGGGGACACTCCCCAGTCCAGCCCAGGGAGAAGCCTCTGTCCTCACAACCGGCATCAGCACAAAGCAGTGAACTCAGAGTCCCAGGAATGTCTGATCAACCCCATCAATCCACACATCCCCTACGGCTCTGAAGTCACTGGAGCCTCAGTTCACAGACAGAAACTTGCAGGCTAAAACTGAAGGGGCAGCCATCGGCTGAAGTCCAAGATTTAGATAAGACAAGGAACGTTCTAATAAGCTAGCATTCTATCTGGGACACAACTGTCAGGCTACTGGAGGTGGCAGCATTAGGAGGAGGGCAGATGAACTGGGCCACGGGGAATGTAGCTCTGAAGGCCAGTGTGCTTCCATGCAGGCCAAAAACCACTGGGTCGAAAAATCATGGTCAGGAACCACCAAAACAATGACCCAAAATAAACCTTTTCTTTCTCGTAAAGTATTTCCCTCTAGAATTTTGTTGCAGTGACAGGATGTTAATAACACACAAGCAGCATCTTCACTCTAGAAATAGGGAATCAGATGCCCCATGATGGGTAAACAAGACTAGGTGGGAATTCTGCACTCCCGTCACAATTCGGCTCTGCTGCCATCTCTCTAGGCAGCTTCATGCCCACCTGCCTGAGGTGCCTCTGCTGCTGTGGAAGGGAAAAGCTGCTCATGGCTCTTCAGAGTTTACCACAGGTACCCTAACGCACATGTGCTCATCTCTCCCACAGACTACACGCTGATCAGGGACAGGAACTATGATACCCATCTTTGCGTCTCTACTATGTCCTGGTCAAAAGACTTTCCACAAATGCTTAATGGCTAGAAAATAAAAGAAACCTTCTAAGACAGGTACTGGTAGCTTTTGCTATTCAGGAGGCTGAGATCTGGAGTTCTGAAGCCAGCTAGGGAAAAAAGTTCTGGAGACTCATATCAGCAAAATACTGAATGGGAGGTGTGGTTCAAATGGTCAAGTGCCAGCTGTGAATAAACAAGCTGAGTGAGTATGAGGTCCTTATATGATACAGAACTGATTATAGAGTCAGCAGCACAAGTAGCTAGAAAGCTCAATATGCACTTTAAATATCAAGACTATTTTTTTCCCTTATGGTACAGTCTAAACAATGGCATGCTACTCATAATCTAGAGGTCCCTTTGAAAGGACTCAGGACAATGTGTGCGCTGTATTTACCTGATAAAAAATCCTAAGAATATTAACAATCAGGTTTCCAGACACACATAGCGGAACTGGAACACTGCAATACAAGCAACGTGACTCTGTCTATTCTTGACCTCCCAGCTCCATTTCTTCATCTGTACGATGGGATAATGGAGAACCATAGTTAAACTTCAACCGATGCGATGTCATAGGACGCAACAAAAAATAGTATCTATTACATGTTTCCATTTCTAGAAAATATAAAAACCGATAAATATACATGTACATGTGTAAATATATTATATATGTGTGTGTGTATATCACACACAGTAATTAGAAGCCCTGATTAAGGTCTTGGGGGCTGAAAGGAACGCTTGCACAGGGACAAGGACACCTGTGTGGCATAGATAGCGTTCCTTCTTTTCCTGTTCCACACATGACTTATCCAGGTATGTAGAGTGCATGACAGTCTACTCAGATATACATTTACAAGTGAGCTCTCTATTTCAATAAAAAGGCTCTTAAATTGAGATAATTATAGAGAGTTCTGCATTTGGGATGCTGTGAGAATTTCAATTACATTATAGAGATTAATCAGACCTAGACTTTTCTCTGCCAAATGCAATGGCAAGTGTGCCCAATTAACACAAGGCCCTCTTATATCCGCCCAACACTGACCACATAAGAAGAGTTATTAAATGATCACTGAATGAACAAACTTCTCTGATGAAATGAATCACTCACAACTTCTGTAACCCCAAAGCCACTGTGTAAGTTTACGACACCACTTATTTTATACTGTGCCTTCTCGGCTGTACTGCCTAAGGGCAGAACATAGGACTGTCTGTATCTTTCCCAACTGAACAGTAGATGCTCAATAAATGTCTGCTGTTCCATGATTTGTAGACTATTCTAACAACAGAAAAACTGTTTGAAAATTGCAGAACAGTTTCATTAGGCAACATAATATCTCTTATTGGCTTTATTGGTTAAGACGCTACTTTTCTGGATGAACTTTGTCCTGTGTTAAAACTGTATCCATTTCTTTGCTGTATCCATTTCTAAGCCTAAGCACTATCTCTCAAGGCTATTGCTCTACCAACTGAGTCAAAATGCTACTTTTTGTTTTCTTGTAGTTAACTGGCCTTTCATACTCAGGTTGGCTTTGAACCACGATAATTAGATCTCAGCCTCCTGAGTAGCTAGAATTACAGGCATAAGCCACGGGCACCCAGCTGAAAATGTGTCCATTTCTATTCATTTATACCCCTTCTTCCATATGTGAGCCTGCAAAGGTTCAAAAGCCCAGGTTCAGGGCTAGAAATGTAGCTTAGTGGTAGAGTGCTTACCTAGCATGCATGAAGCCCTGGGGTAATTCCTTACAACATAAAAAGAAAAACCCAGAAATGGAGCTGTGTCTCAAGTGGTAGAGTACCAGCCTTGAGCAAAAGCAGCTCAGGAACAGTGCCCAGGCAGGCCCTGAGTTCAAGACCCAGGACTTGGGGGAAAACACACACACACACACACACACACACACACACACAAAAAAAAAAAAACAGTTTCCCACATTCTAAAAAAAAACTACAGCTAAGGGGATTTGTTTCTGCAAATTCCTCCGTCTTGGCAGAGGATTCTTTCCCACTGTATGTATGCTAATTACTTTACTTAATAGAGAACTCTCATTGGTTCTTCTTTGTTTTATGCTAACTCCTTCACTTAGTGATTTCTGAACTTGAGTTTCATACAAAAGAAATCTAAGGGGGCCAGGAGCTTGGCTGAGTAGTAGATTGCTTGCCTAGCATGCACAAAGCCCTGGGTTTGATTCCTCAGTACCACATACAGGCAAAAAAAAAAAAGTGATGCTGTGACTCAAGGGTAGAGCACTAGCCTTGGGAAAGCCCAAAGACAGTGCCTAAGCCCTGAGGACAAAATAAGAAACCTGAGAATTGAGGAAAAGTGGTACATGACTAAAATCATAGGTACTCAGCATAGGCAAGAGGATTAGTTCAAGGACAGATAAGAAATAAAATAAAATAAAAGCAGCAGCAAAAGACTAGGAAACAAAAGGTTGTGGGCATGACTCAAGTAGTAAAGACTGTCTAGGAAGTGGAAGGGCAGGGGTTCAATTCCTACTACCTTAAAAAGAATATAAAATAAGAAGTGAAGCCTGCTATAGTCTAATTTTAGGAAGGGATCAGAGTGGTTTTGTTCTCTGTCTACAACCCAGATTAAGATAGACAAAGTGTTTGGTATTTCTAGCTGACTAGCTAACACACAGAGATACTTGAGCCCCCTTCTTTCAGTCCTAGGATGCTGCTCTGAAATTACATTGGATGCTAGGGGCTCCCCTTATTTTTTTTCTTTTCTTTTCTTTCTTTCTTTTTTTGGTGCATTCAAAAGGATGTCTGTCCTATTTTGCCCAGTATCACTAAATAACATTTTTAATACACCTTCCACTCAAGACTCCCAACCCCAGGATTCAATAATCTTATAACATAAAACTTTAAACAAAAACACGGGAAACAAATCCCCTTATAAAGAAAACTTGCAAAGAAGAGGGAGAAAGCCCACTGGGAAACTTAACCAGAGTGTGAAAGTACAAATGTAAAAAGATGACAGACACAAAAGTAAGAGAGGATCTGATCAAAAGAAACTGTCACCCTGTTCGCCATCCAGCAAACGTCAGATCTTTTCATCATCATTGGTGGAGATGGACTCCAGTGCCTGCCACCTCTCATGCCTGGCACAGATGTTACCAATGAGGACTACACATACCAAGAAACTATAGGTGAAGCAGCCTGCTCCCCTCTCTTATCTACTCCTTTTGGAAATAGAGGCTGTTGTCACTGAGACAATCAAAACTGCCGTTAGCTGATGAAGTAGCACCTCAGAATCCCAATCCAGGAGTCCCAAGACTGTGGGATATTTGACAGCCCATCACGATCACACCTGACTGTTCCAAATGAACTGTTCATTGGAACACAAGCTTACAAACAATTCAAATGCCTACTGAAGGTGAAATGACAGAAAGAGGAACACACAGGTTAGAGCGCAGTGAAAATGAATGACCCAAAGCAATTGTCATGACTTAAGTGAATAGCAGTAACAATGTCCCAGAGTAAAAGCCACCCACCTCAGACTCAGGACATGTCAGATTGCTTGTGGGAAGACAGCTAAACAAGTCCCAAAGCAATACATCTGCACATTTGAATGACATCTGTCCAATACCCATCATAGAAGCAGTTTCCAAAGAGCTGGAGGGCAGACTGACTGCGTAAAAACATCCACATTTGAAAACAGAAACTCTCAGCTAACAACAAAAGTGCACCAAGAAAGCCAGGCACCAGTGACTCACACCTGTAATCCTCAGGAGGCTGAGGTCTGAGGGTGGAGGTTCGAAGTCAGCCCAGGAAGCAAAGTCCATGAGTCTCTTATCTCCGATAAATAAGTGGTGCTGCAGCTAAAGTGACAGAGCAATAGACTTTAGCAAAAGAAACTCAGGGACAGTGCCTAGGCCCTGATTTAAGCACTAAAACCAGCAAAAACAAAACAAACTAAACAACAATAACAAAAAAAACAGAAGTGTGCCAAAAAAAAGTATTCCTGGGAATCATATCACCTGGCAGCTTGCCAAAGGAGACCCTTCACCATGCTTAGCTATACATCAGATTCATGAAGGCTATCGAAGGTTTTAAATAAGAAAGTAATTAAGCTAAAATCTGCAAAACCTAATAACTGGGTATGGTGGTGCCTGCCAGGTACAATTATCAGAAGGATCACATTTTGTGGGCAATGTAGGCAATAAGTTCAGGAAACGTCATCTCAACCAACAAGCCAGGTATGGTAAGTCGCTCTGTAATTCCAGTTATTCAGGAGCATAAATACATAGGTTTTTCCCACACGCACAACAGAACAAGAGGAGACTCTGCAAAAAAAAAAAAATAATAATAATAATAATAGTTTACTAAGGAAGAATGCTTGGGATGAGGTTCCAGTGATAAGAGAACCTGTCTAGCAAGTGTGAGGTTTGCAGTTCAAAATCTGAATACTACAAAAAATAAAATTAAAAATTTAAAAAAAAAAAAGGCAAAGAAGAAACTGAGCAAGTTGCAACCTGGAACTCACAAAAACAACTTCTTACTGGAGATCCCTACAGAACGTTCTCGAAGAACCAGCTGAACTGGGTCCATGCCTTGCTACCACTATCCCCACAGTGAGCACGGGACACCCTCACTGTGCTAAAGTGCAACAGTGTCTCATGGCCCCGGCTGCTTCTCCACTGACCCCTTTCTTATCTTACAAAAACAATAACAGATGGAAATCAATTGTGCATGGCCGAAGATAAAAGTCTTTGGTCCAGACAGCCACAGGGAACATCAAGTATCCTTAAGACTACCTGCACCTCCCACTGGGCCCCAGTCACAAAAACAGTGGGAGGAGCAGGGAACAGAATGAAGTCAGGCATCACTGAAGGCCCCAGTCAATACCTGCAGAGCCTCAGAGCCAGGCTGTTGAGCAAGGCCTCAGGGACAGCGGCCTGGTCTGGTTTAGACCCCAGATCCTTCTTTGGCTATCAGCAACCCATCCACCACATCATCTCTACATCTTAAAAGACAGCACAAAGAGCTACGCACTGGTGGGTTAAGCCTATAATCCTAGCTACTCAGAAGGCTAGGATCTGAGAGTTCAGGGTTCAAAATGAGCTTGGGAGGGAAAGTCTCTAAGACTTTTTTTTTTTTTTTTTTTTTTTTTTTTGCCAGTCCTGGGCTTGAGCTCAGGGCCTGAGCACTGTCCTTGGACTTTCTCAAGGCTAGAGCTCTACCACTTGAGCCTCAGCACCACTTCTGGCTTTTTCCTATGTATGTGGTACCAAGGAATCGAACCCGGGTCTTCATGCATGTTAGGCAAGCACTTTAACCACTAGGCCAAACTCCCGGCCCCAACTTTTTTTTTTTTTTTTGCCAGTCCTGGGGCTTGAACTCAGGGCCTGAGCACTGTCCTTGGGCTTTCTAAAGGCTACAGCTCTACCACTTGCGTCACAGCACCACTTCTGGCTTTTTCTATGTATGTGGTACTGAGGAATCGAACCCAGATCTTTGTGCATGCTAGGCAAGCACTCCACCAGTACGCTGAATCCTGGATTTACTCTTGAGCATTTTCAGTCATTCTGGATTCTTGTTTATCATGTTGATTTCAGGAGTGACTCAGTTTAGAAAAGAGAACAGATGTTGTAAACTGGTTTATCACCTGGATGAACAGGTCTGTTTATTATAAATCATATAAAATCCAGTGTCACATAGAAATTGTGTTATGTGGAGGAAAACAATTTTAAAAGCTGGAAAAGACTACTCTGTAAGTGGGCTTAGATGCTGATACAATAGGAAGTATTCCTTCTTTGTTGTTTAATAAATGAATAAGTAAGATAAGTGAGATAAGTCACTTCAAATCCAAGATAATGCACGCAGAGTAAGGACTGACTGAAGTTCAAAATAGCGTATGAAAGAGGAGGAGGCAGAGAGATGGGATGGAGAGACTCGGGGGCAGATGTTGTTTGTAATGTTTTAACTCATTAAAAAATAGATATAAGGGTTTAACATACTAAAGAACTGTATCAGTTAATAGCCAAATACCAGTGGTTCATATGTATAATCCTAGCTACCCAGGACCCTGGTAGAAAAGTCTGAGAGTTTCTAACTCAAAAAGGGGAACAGGGTGGCGGGGGGGGTGGGGCGGGAAGCTTCTACATATGATTCTGGTTGCTGCCAGACCCCTTGCAATGTTTTTCACGAGTGGATCTTAGGGATGTGTGATTCTGTAAGGAAAGTGAGAAGCTCAGAAAACGCCTTCATCCATCATCCATTGACACCGGGAATTCCATGGTCTCTGCTCACGGCGTGGGTGACATAGAAAAGATGGAATCTGGTTGTTGGGAGGGTTGATCCCAGGGAACATGCAGGTGCTAGGGTCACCTGACCTCATGGATCCCAAACATCACTGAGGAGACAAGTCGAGGTATGAGAGCGAAATGAAAGGAAGTCTTTGGGGTTCACATTCCAGCCAGCGAAGTGTGCCAATCACTCTTGCACCTCCAGCAGCCTTCCCAGAGCCTCTGCACAGGGTCCCTGCGGCCCTCGTCCTCTGCCCTCAATTCCTTCTTTCCAGCACCGCACCAGTCGGGTCATCATCCTCTCTCCGTGGCAGTCAGGCCCCTGGTCCTCCTTTACCTTCACATGTTCCAGGTTCCACCCTCAACCTCTCCCATATTGAAAAAAAAAACCTCCTAATCCCATCTGTCGGTTTACACCCTGCTTTTCCTCACTCAAATACTATGCCAAGTAGAGCCTAGGTGCCACTGGACAAGAGAATGAAAGTTCAACTCCACTTCTACCCACTTATCACAAGCACCACCCGCCCTGTACCCCTGCGCTTAGAACGCTCTTTTCCGCAGACCCAGCTCTTCATGTGTTACAACCCCACCTTGCTTCCACCTCCATTATTAGTGAGGCAGATAAGACTAGCAAACAAGAGACTCCTTCCTGGGCAAAAAAGACTCAGCTCTGCAAGCTCTTTCAGGAGAGTGCCTTTCAAAAACAAAGGAAGCCAAGATAAGAAGTGGAAGGTGCTGGGCTCAGAGGACAAGGAGGGCAGGCTGTGACCTTGGGGGAAGGGGAGGGCAGCCAGCAGACTGGCAAGGGCTAGGAGAAGAGCAAGGAGGAATACAGAGATGGAAACAATACAGTCACGTTTTTGTTGTTGCTTTTTTGTTTTTGTTTTGACTAAACTGCCTTTCCTCCACCACTATCCCCAGCGACTATAACAGATCTTTCATGTTCAAGACAGTCCTTTTTTGTTTGTTCATGCTGCCCCTGGGGCCTGAACTCAGAGACTCACGCTTTTGCTTAGGGTTTTTTTTTTTTTCCACTCAATACTGAACCCCAGCCCCACATCTGACTTTTTACTGATTAACTATAGATAAGGAGTCTCCTAGACTTCCCGGCCCAGGGTAGCTTTGATCCTCAGATCTCAGCCTCCTACGCTGCTAGAATTACTGCATGACTGGCATGGGCAACCAGCTCAGATACCCATTTTTTGTTGAATGAATTATTCACACAAAAACTGTACCACCTAATATAATCTGCATCATTTCTATTTTTTTTTTTCCCTTTCTAGTCCTGGGGCTTGAACTCTGGGCCTGAGCACTGTCCCTGAGCTGCTTTTGCTCAAAGCTAAAGCAACTCTACCACTTAGGTTTTCTGAGTGGCTCATTGGAGTTATAAGTCTCAAGGACTTTCCTGCCCAAGCTGGCTTCAAACCACGATCCTCGGATCTCAGCCTTCTGAGCAGCTAGGATTACAGGTGCCTGGTGATTTCTATACTTTCTTAGAGTTACCAATGTAACCTTAGTTATCCTATGAAATATTATTAATGTTTTTGTAATGCTGGTATTGAAACCCAGGGCCTTGCACAGACTAGACACATACTATAGCAATGAGCTACACCCCCCGCCAAAATAAACCTTTTCTGGGTCTGTCTATGTGACTCAGACTGGCCCTGAAATCTTGAACCCTTGAACTCAAACAATCCTCTTGCCTTAACCTCTTCAGTAGCTGGAACTACAGCAGTCCACCAACATATGCACTTTTAACTATGGTGAATTATTTCCTATTACACTGTCAATCAAACTGCTTCATGAATCCAGGAGCATGGGCTCATGCTTGTAATCCTAGCTACTCAGAAGGCTGAGACCTGAGTTTTGCGGTTCAAAGCCAGCCCGAGCAACTAAAGACCATGAGACTTTTATCTCCAATTAATCACTAGAAAACTGGAAGTGGTGCTGTGGCTCAAAGGGTAGAGCAGTAGTCTTGATCTGAAAAGCCCAGACATAGAGTTCAAGACCCATGGCCAACAACAACAACAACAAAAAAAACCTACTTCGTGGAATTTCCCCCAAGATGGGAAAGTATCTGGGATCATTCAGGGAAGAGATAATGACTGGAAAGAGGAAGAAGTTTTTTCCCACCAATTATGAGACACAATTACCATCTCTCAACACTGATCAAAGTAAACTTCTTCTCATCACTCCATCTGTGGTTCTGAGTTCTAAGCTCTCACTGGACAGTTCCTGATGTCACCAGTGGGCAGAATGCTTTTTCCAGAGTCAAAGCAAACACACATATGGATCTGCATCTGTTCTCAAACTGACGCGAAACAGTTACGTGATAAGACCCTGCTACCTGCTAACAAGATTTTCTCACTTAAGAGCCTACTTCCCAAGCCCATTTCTAAATTCACAGCTTCTAGCCCAGATTGTCTCCCTATCCTATTTTAATATTACACACAGAAAACAGGAAACAGACAGTTCTGAAATGATGCATCTCAGAAAAATTCTTGTCAATAAACATTAACACGCCAACCTCAACTTTCCAAACATCAGAAACAAGTCTGTCCTGTAGAAGGAGTTCATATAGTTTTTACTTCCAAGCTGATTTTTTTTTTATTCAATGATTTAATTATGTAGAGAGGGAGTGGTTTGCATGCCTAGGATTAAGATAATGAGTGTCATTTAATAGTCATCTGTGAGCTATAACTTGATAATGTGGGTTTGTTTTTTGTTTTTTTCTTTTGGGAGATTTTGGTCACTGCCAGGGCTTGAGCTCAGGCCTCACTGAAGCTTGCTTGATCTTGCCTGGCATTCTACTATTTGAAACATGCCTCCAGCCTAGATTTTTGCTAGATATTTTGGAGATCTAGTCTACAGGATTTTTCTAGCTTTGAACTTTTTGTGTATGGGTAAGGATAAGGTTTGAGCTCTGGGCCCGGATGCTATCCCTGAGCTCTTCAGCTCAAGGATAGCGCTCTACCACTTTGAGCCACAGCACCATTTTCTAGTAGTTAACTGGAGATAAAAAGTCTCAAGGACTTTCTTCCTGAGCTGTCTTTGAACCATGATCCTCAGATCTCAGCCTCCTCAGAAACTAGGATTACAGGCATGGCTACTTTGAACTTTTGTGGCTAGCTCAGAAAGACAATCCTCTGGTCTCAGCCTCCTAAGTAGATAGGATTGTAAGGACGAGCTACAAGGGCTCAGCTCTTCATAGTGATTTCTAAAGTAACTACAATATTAAAAAAAAAAGTCACAGTTCCTCCTTATATGAAATGATAGCTAAAAATCCACTGATTGTCCCAAATTACAGCTAACATCAATTGAGGAAATATCAGATTTATATCCTCTTATTAGTAGATTTTTTTCCATAGAATTACAATTTCTTTAATACAGTTTTTCATTGAAAAGACAATGGTAGCTCATGCTTATATTCCTAGTTACTCAGGAAGCTGAGATCCAAAGACTGAGGATCAAAGCCAGCCCATGCAGGAAAGTTGATGAGACTCTTATGTTCAATTAACCACCAGAAAACTGGAAGTGGTGCTATAGCTCAAAATGGTATAGCATTAACCTTGAGCAGAAGAGTGCAGGGACTGCCCCCAGACCCTGAGTTCAAGACCCACAATTAAAAACAAAAGAGGGGGAGGGAAATGGGGACCAAGACATGAGAAAGGGTATCAATGTTTGTGAAGTAATGCATCTTCTATCTGGTGAATATAATGTAACCCTTCTATTAATCACAATAAAAAATATATGAAAAGAAAAAAAAAAAACACTGGAGGAAAAAGTTGCCCAGATGACCTGTTGAAAAGCATGAACCACCATTTTTGTCTCTGAATGTCACATGGACATGCCCATTTCTGAGATGACCAAGGAGTACAAGGATATGCCTGAGTCATAAGCTCTACCTTTACTTATGTTCTAAAGTTTATACACCATGAATCTGAACAATATAATGGGGCTTCCATGTAAGCTTGGTATTCTAGACACCTTTCCAACACAACTGGGGCGCCAGGGCTCAAAAGCAGAGTACATGTTTGGATCTCAAGACCTTGGGGTTGAGCCCAGGAGCCAAAAGACAAATACAAACAAAACTCAGATAGAAAACTGTCAATATCAGTATCTAGAATTAAAGGAACAAAGAAATAAAAGAAGCAAACAGTATAAGAAATAAAATACCACAAGCTGTCATTTTAAAACAAGTTAATCTAAACCCATGGGATTTTTAGATGTAGTGATGCATGAAAATTCCAAATGCTTCCATCTTAAATTGTAATCCTAAAGAGATCTAGAAACTAATAACCAAGTCAATTTCATCATCGTTGTTCTTTCCCTTTAGCTTAGGGATTATAGTCAGGAACATTTTATTTTCCAGGCTGCTAGAATGTAATCACCTATTCACTTCATCATTTTAGAATCAATAGCAGTCTGCCTTATATAAAGCAGAACAAAGTCCCCTCTGGGGCGCTGGAATCTATAAAGACTACTGAGTCATGAGTAACTCAGGAATGCTCTCAAAGCAACCAGGAAGTCCCTACGTAAGAGTTTCCAAGCAGTCTCTTCTTTCCTGTTTGCAAACTGGTCTGATCCCTCTGAGCAAGTTGTAACATATTCAGTACTGGACACCTCAGACAGGGAACTGGCAGGCTGCAATTAGATATTAGCAATGGCTGAGCCAATGAGCACACAAGGCTGTGCAAGCCACCTACCCGTCAGTCATCTGACCCACTGATCTACACAGTTCTTGCAAAGCACATTTTTCTGCTTCAGTTCTTGCTGAGGTAAGGAAGACTCATTCTGCTGACATCCACTGCCACAAAATAGTACTCTCTAGTCAATAGCTGGCTGGACGCTTGCTAAACATACCACTCTTGAAAATGTACTGGTTTCACTAGTACCATGGTACCAACAAAAGATAAAATGTATGTGCTGAGTGAGCAAGGCCACGAGCACTCTGTAGATGACACTAAATAGCTGCCACTGAAGATAATTTTTTAAATCACATTTCTTATGCAAACTACACAGTTAAATATGCCCAACAGTTTCAATCATCATATGCAAGCCATCAAGATTAAGGTTTTCTGAGTTGAGTAGGTCTATGTCCACACCCTGTCCATTCAAAAAAAATCCAGCCTTATCCATCCACTATGGGATTATTATGGTCACGGTAAGGCAATATAGAAGAGTGCACACTGGAAATAAAAGCATTCTCTTCATTCAAGTTGTTTCCCATTACCCCTCTGAAGTTCATGGCGACAAGAGAAAAATAGTAAGTAATATACTCAATAGGAGAGCATCAAAGTATCTTCAGTGATTCAAAGAAAAAAAAAACTTTTCAGGTTTGAGCTTCTTATTTGTAAAAGAGATAAAGTTGCTAGGTGAAAAGTGAAGAGTGAAGGCACACAAGAGTCTGCAGATGAAAGATCAAAGGAACCTCCAGGATGGAGCAAGAGGAAAAAGAGGAAACCTCTGAAGTAGAAAGGGAGGAAAAGAGATCTCAGAGGAAGAGGAAGAAGAAAGGGGAGAAGAGAGCCTCAGAGATAGATGATAAGGAGGATAAAGGAGAGATGCTTCAGAGATGGAGGAAGAAAAGACCTCAGAAAACAAGGAGGGAGAAGAAGAGGCTTCAGCGATGGAGGGGGAAGAAGAGGAAGAGACAGAAAAGGTCTCTGTGTGGCGGAAGGACCAGGACTCTCTCTACCTTTCAGGGTCTTTCCAGCATAAACACAAAATTTGGAACTGAGAAAACAGCCAAGGATAGCTTGGAGATTAGTCTAATTGACCTGGTAATGGATCTCAAGATGGAAGAGGAAGAAAAGGTAGGAAAGATGAAAACTACTCCCTAGCCCAAGAAAAAAAGATAACTCTTATGGACTCAAAAGAAATTGCTGGACTGAGAACATGGCATACCTAGCATGCATGAAGCCCTAGGTTCGATTTCTCAGTACTACCTAAACAGCAAAGGCCATAAGTAGCACTGTGACTCAAGTGGTACAGTGCTAGCCTGGAGCAAAAAGAAGCTCAGAGACAATGGCCAAGCCCTGAGTTCAAGCCCCAGGACTGGCCAGAGAGAGAGAGAGAGAGAGAGAGAGAGAGAGAGAGAGAGAGAGAGAGAGAGAGAGAGAGAGAAAGAGGGAGGGAAGGAGAGAGAGGGAGGGAGGGAGGGAGAGAGAGAGAGAAAAGAGAGAGAGAGAGAGAGAGAGAGAGAGAGAGAGAGAGAGAGAGAGAGAGAGGAAATTTCTTTTAGTTATTTGATTTGGCATGCAGAGAAGAAAAACTCAGTGAAGTGCCGGGAGGTAAACAAAAGCCAGGAGGAAGAAGAAACCCAGCTACAACTTGTCTGACCTAACATCTGGCCCCTCCCTCAGAACCACTAGAAGTAAGTAGTGGTGAAATAAAATAGCATGCACACACAGATTTGAGTGCAGCATCAGAAATCCCTTCCTTTCTAATGGAAAAACAAAAGAGAGCCACAAGATTTCCCAGACACAAGACCTCACATCTAAAGAAGCTGACTTAATCTAGAGACAGAAGAAAACTTCTGACGTGTCATCATTATGTTTAGGGAGAAACAAAAGAAACAGCTGGAGTAGGAATATGACCTAGTGGTAGAGTGCTTGCCTAGCATGCATGAAGACCTGGGATCGATTCCTCAGTACCACATACACAGAAAAAGCCAGAAGTAGTGCCCTCGCTCAAGTGATAAGAGTGCTAGCTCTGAATAAAAGGGACAGTGCCTGATTTCACTTTATAATTATGCTCTAATTTTTCTACAAGACTACTTTGAAAACAAGATAGAAAAGTAAGTATTATCTGTGGGTGTTCATAATACAATCACCTATGATGGGTAACAACAACAAAAAACTACCAAGGAAATGCATTGTGGCCCCTAAGTAGGGAGCATCTCTAAAAGCACAAGGAATTTATAGTAATGTCATCTCACTTACTTAGAAAAACTTCCAAAGACTCGAGAAACTAGAGAGAATTACCATGAAATGGGTCAGTGGAGTTTTGTTGATGGTGTTGGTGGTGGTTGATTGGTTGTTTTTATTTGTCCTAAAGCTTGAACTCTGGGCCTGAGTGTTCTCCCTTGGCTCCTTTTGCTCAAGGCTAGAACTCTACCACTGGAGCCACAGAACATTTCCAGCTTTTTCTGTGGTTTAACTGGAGATAAAAGCCTCACAAAGCCGGGCGGGCGAGGTGGCTCACACCTGTCATCCTAGCTTCTCAGGAGGTTGAGATCTGAGGATTAAGGTTCAAAGCCAGCCCAGGCACAAAAGGACCTGAGACTCTTATATCCAATTAACCTCTAGAAAACAAGTGGGACTTGGCTCAAGGGTAGGGTGGTAGCCTTGAGGTGAAGAGCTCAGGGACAGCACCCGGGCCAAGTTCAAGCCACACGACCCACCAAAAAAAAAAAAAAAAGTCTCACAAACTTTCCTGCCTGGGCTGGCTTCAAATCTCAGTCTTCTGATCTCAGCCTCCCGAGTAGTTAGGATCATAGGCATGAGCCACCAAGTCTGGCTGCAAGTGGTTTTTCCATTTAACCCACAGGATAAGAGGAAGTTAATTGGGGAAAGGAGAGTATGATATTTAGAATCATGAAAAGTTTAGACATCAAAACCTAAAACAGAAGGCATGGAAACAAGAGTTAGAAGTGGTGCTATGGCTCAAGTGGTAGAATGATAGCCTTGAGCTCAAGAATTCAGTCCCAGAATTCAAGTCCCACAACGGACACTACCCCGCCCCCCACCGCGCCAAAAAAAAAAAAAAAATACAGTCACTTTCCTTGGAAAAACAAAACAACCAATTTTGGAAGAAATCAGTCCATCAGTTTGAAAATGACTGATTCGCTTCTGTTCCCATTTCTGTGTGTCCCCCCCTTCTCCTGGATCCCAAGTTCACAGAAATGCTGGGTCACCTCTACAGGCCATCCCCTTTCTTCCCTTCCTGGCTGGACAAAGTAGCCGTGTAGATCTTGCTCCAGGACACAGTTCTGAGATTGACAAGTGACTGCACCCCTTCCTCTGCTGCTCTTGAGAGCAACATAGCTTCCCCTGCTTAACAGTGCCAGCCACAGAGGCTGCATTGAGACCCGGGGGTGCTGCTGTGCACAAGGACAGCACAGCAAAGGCTCATGAATGGAGCAGACTGAGCTGGGCTGACCAGCTGTCTTCCTCGCCAGTCTACTTCCACAGGAGTCTCTGGCCTCAGTTTTCACGCTGCCCACAGCAGAGGTCCTCTAGTGCAGCCCTGGAGCTGGCAGCATCTCATCACCTTCTAATTTGCTAGGAATGGACATGCCAGGGCCTCACTCAGAGCAACTGAGAGAAATACCAAGGCTGGGGGGGAGGGGGGGATATGACTGTCACACTAACACCAGTCCCATACCATTTCCAAACTGTCCCCAAACTGTCCCAGAACAGACATGGCTTGCATCCTCTCCTGTCCTGAGCTCACAGGACACTGTCCTTGAAAGCCCACATCGATCCTCCCTCTACCACAAACTTTCACCAAACCCTCTTGGGCTTCAGTCAGCTGCTGAACTCTGACCAAACCAATTTCCTGTTGCACTCATTCAACACTTGCTAAAATGGAGTAAGAGGATGAAAACACTGCAAACATCTAGTGCAGGGATTACAAGGTCATAAGTGTGCCACATCTGGGTGCAAAGTAGTGACATTTAGCCACCATGTGTCAAAAAAGATTCTTACCCAGGTAGGGAAAATCTCAATTAGCAATGATTCTATGAGTTCTTTCTAGGGAGGAGGAGGGAGAGCAAGTGGTCTAGAGGTTTAACACAGAGAAAGGAGCCTGCCAAAGACTCGGACACCAAAGAGACCAAAGGGCCTAACTTTGGATCAGCACTCTGATGTCATGTGTGTGGCAGACGTGTCAAGACAGTGGCCACGTCATGGCACGGTTCAATATGCCATCCACCAGAACGAAGAAATAGTAGGAAACATGCTGGTAAATACGGTGCAAAAGTCATTGTTTCCCAGCATTCCAGCCACGCTGTACCTTCACACGAGGTGAAGGACAAAGAAGCCCGTCTATAATGAAAGGGTAACACATCACAGGACAGGCAATCCCGCCTCTCTTCAGCACAGGAGGGAAGATGCTGGCTCAATTTCAGAAGTCCATGGTTGGCTAACTCCATTGTTTCTGGGCCATATCCAGGGGAAAATATCATCACAGCAGGGCATAGTGAAGCTATGTACCTCCTGGCAGAGAGAAAGAGGGAAGGGGACGAGACAAGGTCAAAATAAGGCCTTGGCACACTTCAGCAAGGCCCCTTTCTTTCCATTTCTTCACCTCCTAATGTCTGGTCAACTATGAACCCGTCAGTGGGCTGATTAGTTCATTGATGAGGCTGATCCTTCGTGATTCAATAACCCTGAACAGGGTTGTAGTGGGGACCAGACCTTCAACTGGAAATGGAAAATACTTGTCTCTTCTCTGCTCTTCCTCTAGCCCACAGAAAAAGCACAACACACACAGACACACAGACACAGACACACACACACACACACACACACACCCCTTAAGTGGCTGGGAAAAAAATTATTATTATTTGAACTTGCACAATCTTCCACAGCAAGCTATGCACCACCTAGGTGGTTGCCCAACTTCTATAAAATAAACAAAGTCACAGGAGATAAAGGGGCCGGGCTATGAACATTAAAAATAAATAGATAAATATGCATGCCATAGTACAGAAAAAGCTCAAAGGAAGAGATAAAGCTTTGACCTCGAAATGTCCCTACAATAATCTCCACCTTAAAGAAATGTTTTTAAACCAGGTCCTGAAATCCACCCCCATCCCATAAACTCTTAACACAGAAACCGAACTGGCCCTACAGCATCACTATCTACAATGCAGATTCAAGAGTTTGTGCTTAACCCCACCTGGCAACCTCAGAATTGTGCTGCAGAAATCAGGACAAATGAGGTCAGCAATTGGGGGACAAATTCAATGGGCAATCAACTGGGACTGATCAAGGTGAAATACATACAGGAGTTTAGGACACACTATGGTGCTGATTAAGAAAAGGCAGCACTGGGGCCGGGAGTTTGGCCTAGTGGTAGAGTGCTTGCCTAGCATGTACGAAGAGCCGGGTTCGATTCCTTGGTACCACATGCATGGGTAAAAAAGCTGGAAGTGGTGCTGAGGCTCAAGTGGTAGAGCTCTAGCCTTGAGAAAGTCTAAGGACAGTGCTCAGGCCCTGAGCTAAAGCCCAAGACTGGCAAAAAAAAAAACAAGAAGAAAAAGAAAAGGCAACACTGGAACAGAACTTAAGTGTGGAGAGGCTCTCCTCTGAATGCCTTATGTACAAGAAGTCACTTTGACAACAAACCTTTAAATCTGTCACTCCCATTTTCCAACCATGGAAACTGGGCCAAGAGAGGCAGGCCCTTGCCCAAGACCACAAAGCAAGAGTGGCAGGCCCAGAGATGAATCATCGCACAGGCAGTGTGTAACAGCTCCAGCCTGGGTTCCAAACGCACATGGTGCCTGCTCTTCAAGTGACCATAGCCCTCGCTTTCAGGCTTTTCTCTAGGACTAAGGACTACGCAACTCAGAAGGGACATCATCGTCCAAAGGGACTTTGAGGAACGCTATCTGTGCCTATGTCAAGAAAGCCTGCGAGATGGGAGCCAAGAATGTTCCCCCCCTTCAGTCCCCCAGGGATCCACACCACTCCCTCTTATTACTCAAAACACATGCTTTTTTTCCTTCTTTTTTTTTTTTAAACAGATTGTTTTAAACTTCTCCCAGGAAAAACAGATCATTGTTTTTAAATCTTTGTAAGCATGGCAACCTTGGAAATCACATACTAGAAAACATTATTGTGTCCACTGGTTACATCATTAACTCGAGTGCCACACTTAAACCAATAGACGTTTTCGAGTTGATTCCCAATACAAATGTGAAAATAGAACCTTAATTCCCAAGCTGGCCCAGGGGAACTGGAATCCTACAATGTAAAGCCTGCTCCTTCCCTTGGCTATGGACTTGACCATGGATAGGAACAGTGCAAGGGATGTTTACATTAGGTTAGCCCAAAAGCTGTTTCCACAAAATAAATACAACTTCTGTTCCCAAGTGGTGTTTAGATGGAGCAAATACAAACTTGGGAACTATGTGGAATTACTAGGAAACTCTGGGGCGTGTTTAGCAGAACACATGATAATAGCTTGTACCTAACTTTAGGAAAGGAAGAACATACCAATTCATAGTAAGTATGGTTTTAATCAACTGTATATTTATGTGTGTTGCTGAGGATCAAATCCAGGGCCTCCTATGCAGAATGTTCACACACTCTTCCACTGAACTACATACCCACTACATATCCAAAACCTTAGATGTACCATATATTTTAACAGTTTCATAATATAAAGTGTTCCTTTTTTTGCAAAATGCAAAAGGCAAGTCAGGTACCAGTGGCTTACATCTGTAATCCTAACTACTCAGGAGGCTGAGATTTGAGGAGCCCAGCTCAGGCAGGAAAGTCTCATCTCCAATTAACTACTAAAAACCAGAAGTACAACTATGGCTCAAGTGGTAGAGCACTAACCTTGACAACAAAAACTCAGGGACAGTGTCCAGACTCTGAGCTCATGCCCCAGGACTAGCATTTAAAAAGAGAAAGACAGAAAAAAGGCAAAGACATTTGCCCAGATTTTGTGCAACAAGTTTTCTTTTGTACCACTTAACTCCGTACCATGGCTCTGTCAAATCTTTGCTAGTAAATCCCCCGTGAGTTCATCTAGCTGCCTACAAGGACAGCTTTTGGAATCCTAATCAGTTCCACCCACCCAGTGACTCAAACTGGAATATTAAGAGATATGAACAGCTGCCCTCTGCTAGCACACCAAGAATAGCTTTCAGGAAGCCAAACTCCAGTTGGAAAACTACACTTAGAAACCTGGCTCAGCTCAAGAGAATGCTCTGGGAAACGTCTCATTGTTAGTATCGAAAATTCCTGCAAAAGCTTTGTGATAATATTTATAAAACACATATTTTCCACTAGAAGTGAGTGAGTTCAATGGTTTTGTGACCATCTATATCCCAGGAATTGAAATTCATTTTTATTTGGAACTCTCCGAGTGACAAATAGTTGTTAATGTCTTGTCAAACACTGGAGAGACCCACTCCTGGAGGATTCACAGCTCACTTGGATTCAAGCTCAGTAACACAGGGAGCCTGTGTTTCTTTGCACCATGCTTTTCCACACACACATCCCTTCTTGTACCTGTGCGTACAATTATGGTTCTCTACATAGACTACATGTTAAATGTTGAATATTTATTATATAGTCATAAAATAATGTAGCAAGGGTTCTAATCCCTTAGTGCTATGTTAAAACAAATACTACTGTATCAGCAATTCTACAGGCTGCAAATAAGCGCAAAGCAGAGACGGATTCCCATTACATCATTCCCACTACAGCCCAGGTGACATGCCACCAAAGGCAGTGGCCTCAGTATGCAGAGGTGTGGCTGGTGTCTGCACACAGACTGTATCTCTATGTTATCACCAGAGACAACTCCATGGTAGTTGATACCTGTAACTCATACCTGTAGTCTCAGCTGCCTGGAAGGCTAAGGCAGGAGAATTGTTGGAATCCAAAAGTTTGAGACAAGCTTGAACCACATAAGCATTTCAGAACATCTGCCTCAAAAAACAAGCTCCCAAGCTCATTTTTCTTTGCCTATCTCAAGGCCTTCAGTTGTTATTCAGAACACATGAATAAAAAGATAGAATGGTTTTTCAGTAGCCCACGTTGTAACTATTCTTAGCCCAAAGAAATGCTCCTTAGTCCATGGCCAGAAAAAGGCAGCAGGCTTGGGGCTCTCCTGTTCTCTTCTCTACACATTTCAGAACTCCAGCCACAGCTCAGCTCATAAACGTGAACATAAGACAAAGGGTTCTGTGGTAGCTTCCTCCAGTTTCTTATCTGAAACAATCAAGAAATGGGACAGTTGAACCAACCAACAAATAATGACAGAAAAGCCCAATTTTTGAATAATGAAAAGACAATAAATATATGGCATGAACATACAGGACAAAAATGTCATCATTGGTGATTCAAGATGATTATGAAGGGGTAACTATCGTAAGTATTCATCATGGCAACAGAAAGAATCTGCTGACATGAAGATTCCAGAGAGAGGATCCAAGTAAAGAGAAGCAGATGAAAAATATGCTTCAAACATGGCACATATTTGAAATAAGGTGCTCCTAGCTGTAATATGACTAAAATCACTCAAAACATGGAAATGGTAGTAGTCCCTCGATTTCCTCTCCTTTTTCCTGAAGAACATTTATGGAGACATTTTCCTTTGCCTCACCACTGAGGTAGGCAAGTTCTGTCTCTAGGTGTCTTCTAGCTCCAAGGAACAATTGACACACACACACACACACACACACACACACGCACGCACGCACACGCGCGTCCAACAACAACAAAAACAATTAGGAAGAGCGCTGTGCTAGTAGCAAGAAACTTGACAAGTTACTGACAAAGTTGATGTTAACCGTGATTCTTTAGGATTTGACCATTGGTTAAAGACACCTCGCAGGCTCTAGTGACTTTCTCAGGAGATTTTTTATAACATAATAACGCAACAGAAGCGCTGTCAGGCTCATGAAACTTGATGACTTCATTCAGGCTGCAACTGAGATGGAGCAATAGCAGCATGGGAGAAGCAGGACCTGAAGGAGGAATCCCTGAGATTCTACCTCCCAAAAAAAAAAAAAAAAAAAAAATGCACCGAGGAAGCCGTACTACGGCATTTTTCAGCTTTATCTGTGCTGTGATTTAAGACCCTTTCCTGTCATCTTGCTTGCTTGTAAACATGAATTTTAATGGAGGAAAGAATTCCAATTGAACAAAAAACATAGGTTACGAGAAAACTGCATGATTTATTTCAACATGGCTTTTTATAACCACTCTCCAGCTCCTGATTCTTCTTTTATAGAAGATGCAACTCTTCCTTAAAGGAATTGTGCAGACATCACTTCTCAACTTGTTTTTCAAAATTCTGACACTAGATTTGCCAGGAAGACTCTGAGTTCTGCCCAGAATACCTACGTAATTCTTTGCATGAGGGCTGAAGAAAAAGGTAAAGTCTGTAGCCCCATATATTTAAGGCTTCACTTATACTTTACTGAGGCAATTTGGATTATAGGAAGTTATATTAATATTTACCAATCTTTGTCCTCTGGGAAGTGAAAGAATGTTTTGAGAAGGAGAGGTCCTAGTTAAATAAACTTTACAACTAGTGGGTTTAAACAAAGCAGAACACATTTCTCTGCAGGACTGGCTTTAATATAATCTCTGCAGAGTGTAATGTTGAAAATGGGGCAGAACATGCCATGAGTTACTGAAGGAGCCTCACTCCAAAAACTTCTCACAGAGCTGCATGCTCTGAAAACACAGAGAATTGCTGGGACAGGCTCTACAACTGTTTTATTTCAAAAGACACAACTCAAGATTGGCACCCTAATCCCCACCTACAATCCCCAGGCTAGTGTTTATAGCTAGAATTTATGGAGGATGAGAGTGGGAGGAGAGCAGTTCCAGGCTGGCCTAGACAAGGAGTCCATTAGGCCTCATTTCCAAAGAAAAACCTGAATACTGTTAAAGGTGGTCTGTGGTTGTCATCTCAGCTACAGGGGAAGTTGACAACAGGAGTCTCCAATGACTGGACTGGACAAAATAACCACAGCAGACACTTATGAATGTGGATGAGGTAGTACCGTCAGTCAGAGCCTGCCTAGAAAATTCCAGCTACTTGCGGAGTAGAGATCAGGAGGATCACAATGAAGACCAGCCTGGACAAAACATCAGAGCAATTCCAGATCAACAAACCAAGTGGGAATGAAGGTTCACGCCTACAATCCCAGCTCTGAAGAAGATTGTAGCTACGAAGATTCTTTCCCAGATAGGCCTTCACCTTTGAGACTCTAGAGAAAAACCAAAGTAAAAAACGCATGGGAATATGGTTCAAGTGAAAGAACCTCTGTCTACTAAGTGTGAACCTGACTTCAAATCCCTAAAAAAAAAAAGAGAATGAGCAAGAAAAGATGCCACTCCAGACTCTACTGCTAGGGAAATAGTGACAGTATTGGTCTCATATAATTCAGCTCCTTCAACTTCTTAAAATCACCTTCAAACCTGTTTACTATCACCAATGGGCACACATCAGAAGAGGATAGGGTAGGACAAAAGGTGAAGGAGTACTCAAGATACCAGCCCATGGTTCCCTGCTGCTCTAGGTTCCAGGCAGTTAAGTTTGAGGAGAATATGTGTAAGAGCTGCCTGCCCCACGGCTCTCTCCCTAATAAAAGCATTCCTTTCATTCATGAAAGACAGCTGATCCTCGGAAGAGAGGAAAAGCAGTAAATGCAAAGGTCATCTTTGGAATCAGAGAAGATCCAGGGAAGAGTATCACAGAATGCTGTGGCCACACACACACACACACACACACACACACACACACATTAAGTAGCAGAAGTCACACCGAAACACAAATACCCTGGGGAAAGCCAATGACCAGCATTGGCCAGGCCTGACCCTGACCATCTCTTGCCAAACCCAAAGGATTAGGCTGTCCAGTAGAAAATTCGGGACACAGACACACAACCACAGCCTGGGAGGGTGAGAATAGAGACCCATGAGAAGGCCAAAGTTTGAGGAAGCAGAAGCTCAGCATAGAGAGAAGCTTAGGAGGTGTCAGTGGATACAAAGCATGTCAAGGGAAATCAAAATGGCAGACACAGAGCAGCAAAGAACTGATTTCAAAACTTTCTGTCCTAGTCTCCAGTTTTCTCATCTGCCAGGTTCAAAACATTATCGCCGTAGATTTAGATTAAGATTATTGAGTAAATCAAAAGAAACCACTCTGCCCGGCTAACATTTGCTCTGACATCACTCCCTCCCTTTCTCCCTCTTCCTCCCCTCCTTCTCCCCTCTCCTCTGTAACTGTATTATTATCTCCCTACACAAGCCTTCTGCATTACCCCAGGTATCCACTTAAATGTTCCCCACAGGCCCATGTGTTGAATGCTTGGACCCCCTGTTTGTCACTAGTGGAAAGTGATAGAACCTGGCAGAAAGCCTCAAGGTCATTTTTGGAGGTGACAATAGAACCCCAGGCCCACCATGCAAATACCTTCCTCTGCCTCAAGCTCAAAAGCAATAGTCAATTGCTATGGACTGAATCCTCTAGAACTGTGAAAGAAATAAAACTTTCCTCTTTTTGAAATGTACTCTCATGTATTTTCTAGCAGTAACTGAAAGGTTACACAAATGCTCCTTTTCTTATAATCTAATGAGACACAGCACTGAACTACACAGAAACCTATTGCTTCATCTTCCTTATTTAAGACTGTAAATTATAATACGACAACAAATACATCCTACATTTCCCAACATCCTAAAGCAAGTAATAATAGCACAGTGCTCATCAACACTGCTCTATGAAGACCTACTGATTAATTCATATTAAAGGGACAAACACTACTACAATTCCCACCTCTACACTTGTCAAGTTGTCTCATTTAACAGACATCCCAATCATCTTTCCTTTGCCTTCCTCAACAACAAAAGCTGGACAATAAACCATTCTTTCCTACATTCAAGGAAGCCATGTGAATTGAAGACATACATGTAGGAGCTGGGAGTTTAGCCTAGTGGTAGAGTGCTTGCTTAGTATGCACAAAAACAGGGTTGGATTCCTTGGTGTCACATACATAGAAAAAAGCCAAGCCGGGTGTGGTGGCTCACGCCTATAATCCTAGCTACTAAGGAAGGCTGAGATCTGAGGATCAAGGTTCAAAGCCAGCCTGGGCACAAAAGGACCTGAGACTCCCAGCTCCAATTAACCTCTAGAAAATAGTAAATGGGGCTTAGCTCAAGGGTAGGGAAGTAGCCTTGAGCTGAAGAGCTCAAGGACAATGCCCAGGCTCAGGGGCAGGGTGGCAGTCTTAAATTCATGAGCTCAGGGACAATGCCCAGGCTGAGTTCAAGACCCATGACCCACAAAAAAAAAAAAAAAAAAAAAAAATCAACTGGGTGAAGCACTGTGAATCAACCTACTGCCACATTAGACCAGTGGTTATGGAGGCCCTGCCTGCTCCTAAACACCCTGGTCATATAAATAACGCACACCAAATTTAGAACAAACCATCTTGCACACCATCCTGGAAGCTGGTTCACAGCACAGCACATATACATGAATGCTTCTACTTTCCTTAGTGATAATCTAAGTCCTAAAAGAGACGATTCAGTATCATCCAAAGAGGAACAAGAGAACCAGGCTTATTTAGACAAAAAAAAAAAAAAGTAAAGGTAATCCCAACATGTACTCAGCATCTTGCCAAAGATGAGGCCAGTAATATTACGTCAGCGTTTTGGAAAGCCACCCTTTCTTCTGATAACATGGTAGTAGTGTTCTTAGAGCTGTGGTCCCTTCCTGTTTATAAACCAAGAGGTGAGTGTGGAACGCCTGCTGATTTTCTGGAAGAAATTAAATGGAAAGAGATGGCGTGAGTACAGAACACCCAGACCGACTTTATCACAGAGTTACTTATGTAAGAGACAGTTCTAGTAAGTAAAAATTTTAATAAGAACAAAATGACAAGTCATAAGAACACAATGTCATTTTGTTCCTAAAATAACAAGTTCTTCTAATGTTACAGCTTTGGGTTTTTGCTTAAATAAGAAGTCGGGTTTTGTTATATGATTGTTCAGGAATTTTTCTAAAGCTGTTATTCTGGAAAAGATCTTTTAATATTTCTCCAGGGGCATTATTCTGGTATAAATCTAACAACAGAATGTTCAACTCAACAGCCTAGCAAAATTGTAACTTCTTTTTCTTATGATTACACTCTTTAAGGGAAAGAAACTATTAACACCCTACCTTTACTCCAGTGTTACAGTGAAACTTACCCACTCTTCACTGTGTGGTGGTGGTCTGATTATCTTTCAGCATATTAAACATAAATGGTCATTAGGAATGGCAACAGAAAGTCAATCAAAAGAAAGAATCCCAGTCAGTGACAAGGACCAGCATGTAATGGCTGCCCCAAAATCTGGGGGCCAACACCTCCCAAACCCGTCTTCATGTTCTGGGTGTTTGTTGTCTCAACTCAAGTCAACACCACCTCACACCAGACTTGCCCCTTTCACCTGAAGGCGTTACATGTTGGAAATTAGGTCCATATAAAATACTTTATCAGAAATTTGCAAGATGCACTGGGACAGCACCACATGGAGCAGAGTTACTCACAAAAGGTACTTTCTGTGTTGAGCCCGCCAGCCCTCCATGCTTGGGCCATCTGGAGCACCTCTCCTTCCCACCCCATGGCTGGCTCCAAGGGTTTGAACTCACAGCCTTTTCTTTCGCTTTCTCCACTGCAGGGCCTGTCCTGACCTGATCCCTTCAAACACCCATCCTCACATCGGTCTTTTGAGTAGCCGGGATTACAGGTGTGAGTCACCAGCACCTAGCTTTCCCCTCTATATTTAGATTGATTTTTATTTACGTTTCTCTTGCTTGCTACTGGAGGGAAGAAATAGACACAGGTTTTATGTCAAAAACCTGGACTGCCAGCTGAACTACAGTCTCCTGTAGCCCCAGCTACTGTGGAACCAGGGGCAGGCAGATGCCCTGAGTCTAAGAGTCAAAGGTCAAATGAAGCAACTATTGAAATCCTGTGACCAGAAGATTTGCTCTAAATCCTAGCCTTTTCCACATGCTTCCTGCAAGCCCTGAGAGACTGTCACCTGTCACTTCCTTTTCTGTTTTCTGTTTTTGTGGTTTTGGTTTTTTTTGTCAATCATGAGACGTGAACTATGAGCCTGGGTAGTGCCCCTGAGCTCTTCAGCTCAAGGCTAGTGCTCTACCACTTGAGGCAGAGCATCACTTCGGGCTTTCTGGTGGTTAACTGGAGATAACAGTCTCACAGGTCTTCAGTGCCTAGGCTGGCTTTAAACCTGGATCCTCAGATTTCAGTCTCCTGAGTAGCCAGGATTACAGGTGTGAGCCACCAGTGCCCGGCTCCTTTTCTGTTGCTGTTGTTTTTTTGGTTTTTTGGTTTTTTTGGTTTTTTTAGATGGCACTGGTTTTTGAACTCAGGGTTTTTCACCTGCTAGTTAGATATTCTACTATTTGAGTTGTGACCTTCAGCTTCATTATTTTATGAATAGGGTCTTATTTTTCTCCCAGTCAGCATTTTTGGTCCTCCTTTTAACAGCCATAAGTAAGGTTATTGGCAGTATGACTCAGAAGAATGGTGAGATTTGTCTGCATCTAACAAACACACATGGCAGTCACTACGGTTCAGGCACTTTTCTAATTACTTCAGAAATAAAGGCAGGCACCTATGGCTCTAATCTCAATCCTCAGTTATTCAGAAGGCTGACACCCAGAGGATCTCAGATTTAAGTCAATGTGGGCAGAAATACAAAACATATAACAAACGTACAACAAAAGGTACAGCTGAAGTGGTAGAATGCTAGTTGTGGGAGAAGGGGGACAAGGTGGAGAGACCCTGAGTTCAAGTCTCAATACCAACACACACACACACACACACACACACACACACACACACACACACGATGGCAAGTATCTATTACAGCCAAGCAGTTGTAAGACCTTCCAATACTTAATGTGAACAACGAATAGAACCACCCAGTACAAGGTTCAGAAGTACACACCTATAGTACCAGCTACTCAGTAAATAAAAGACTGGAGCAGGAGTTGAGCCCAGGAGTTCTGACTAACACAGGAGGAAGGCAGGGAAGGAGAGATGGCCAACCATGAAGAAGAGTTTTCACCATTTCCATTTTAGTAATGGGCAGGCTAATAAAGAAAACTCGGGCACTGAGGGCATGAGGAACTTGCCCAAGGCACACAGCTAATAAGCCATGAAGTCAACGGCACAGTGAGAGATAAAAGCACTCAATTGTTGAGAAACCATTACACATCCTGTATTCAGACCCAAGGTGACACTGCAGTGGCCAAATCCTGTTCCTCCAGACATAGCCACACCAAGAGGGTACAGCCTTAGCATCGGAAGGCAGAGATGCCTGTGGAGAGCGAGTCCACAGGTGAGGTGAAATCACACGCCCTGATGAAATATTAAGTGGCACTGGACTGACATCTTCCTAGGGCAACAGGAAGTGGGAATTCTAGTTGAACCAGGAAGCCTCGCCTAGCCATGCTCATTGACATAACACAGCATGAATATCAGACATCTCAGGGTTTGAAGAGCTGCCAGCACTTATAGGGTACAGGCCAGGGTTCTCTCTATGTGGGATGTGTATTTGTTTTTAAGGGAAGGTTCAAAGTTCAAGCCCCATGACCCGCCACAAAAAAATTAAAATTAAAAATTTTTTAAATAAAATAAAAAGGAAGGTTGCTTTTTCAGGCTTTCTCAATACAAAAAAAAAACAAACAAACAAGCAAACAAACAAAAAAAAGCTCCTTTGCAAGCCTAGGTAAAATCCTGTGTGGTGACACTGTTGTACAAAAGCCCTGGGTTCCTGTTCTTACCAGGTGGACCACAAGACACCAACCAGCTTGCCGAAACACCAACTCACCTGATCCCACCTGCTCTGAAGTTGGGGGCATTATGAACACAAACATCACTTTTCTCCTTATGAGTTAACACTAGAGCCTAATGAAGCAAAAAATCCTGTAAAGATGATGTTGTTGTTGACTCTCGCCATGTATTTCTTATAGTCCTGAAATGTACACTGACTCACGCCAAAGAGGAGGCTGCGACAATAACACAGAATATCAAAAAGAATAGTTTGATCCAAAAAGGTAGTTCGGTAGTCGTCTGCTTGATTCACATACATAAGGTCCTGAGTATGTCCTTACCACTACAAACAAAAGTCTTCAAAGATTCATGGACTCATTCATTAAGACCATTTCCGAAGTGTCTTAAGTTTATAAGTAGTAGCACACATCTCTAATTCCAGGTAACTCAGTAGGCAAAGGAAGAAGCATCCTAGTTCAAGGCCAGTCCCAGTTCAAACCATAAGGTTCTACCTGGAAAAATAACTAAAGCAAAAATGTCTTAGGGGCATCATGTTAGTGGTAGAGTAACTAGCTGCCTAGTCAACATACAAGTGCTGAGTTCAAACTCCAGTATTTCAATTATAATAAACCTATTAGAGTAAGGACATCACATGTAGATTCTCTAAAATGAAAATAAAATTATGAGTGCGAAGACATAAAAAGCAACGTAGAATATCAGTGACAATTTACAATTTCTACTCATTGCAAATTCACATAGGTGGATTCACAGATAAAACACAGAAGGGGAAAGACATATCGCACGAAACCATAATTTAAAGTCTAAAATCATGCAAAATATACTATGCTCTACTAGGGGCTTGTCCTGCTGTAAAATGTCTAAAAGTCATACACATTAGACTTGTGATAGCTCCCAGCTCTGGGGGGAAAAGCATGAAGAAGCATGTAAGGTGGAAACACATGGAAACTGTTCATGAGATTCTTTTCTTTCTGCTTTTTAACTTTTCTCAAATTGAAAAGCAACAGAATCAATTGTCTGAAATTGAGAAGCAAAAGTCATAGAGAACCTCCTGCCGCAACGTTCCCCGTGCAGGGATTGCAGGGACGCATCACTTTGTCAGGCTTTTCATACCTTTTTACATTTATTATTTTTTATATTTCTAAAATAAAAGTATTTCATGCTTTTTTAATTTAAAAGGACTAATACTAAAACAGGAAGTTACATTTACTTGGGTGTAGGATGAAAAATAGGGAGGAGGGGAGAGAAATTTGTGGGAAGAAAGGCCAGAAGGTCAGGCACTCGAAGCTGAAGCCTGCAATCCTAGCTACTCAGGAGGCACTGAAGTCTGTGAGGCTTATCTCCAACTAACCACTAGAAAACTGAAGTGGCTCAAGGGGTAGGGCACTTCAAGCTGAAAAGCTCAAGGACAGCGTCCAGGCCCAGATTTCAAGCCCCACAATCGACAAAAAAAATTCTTAGAATGAGGGGCCGAGAGTTTGGCCTAGTGGTTAAAATGCTTGCCTAGCATGCATGAAGACCCGGGTTCGATTTCTTGGTACCACATTCATAGAAAAAGGCCGGAAGTGGTGCTGAGGCTCAAGTGGTAGAGCTCTAGCCTTGAGAAAGTCCAAGGACAGTGCTCAGGCCCTGAGCTCAAGCCCAAGACTGGCAAAAAAAAAAAAAATTCTTAGAATGAGAAGGAAAAGGCGGGACAATAAGAGAGAAAATATGACAAGAAATAGTATTTTTACTGAATCAAGGTCTGTGTCTTATAATAGATCCTAAATCAAGACAATCTATAAATGTGTACACTTAACAATACAGTTTTCGTTACAATAATGATCTTGAGGATACCTAAGTTTAAATTATGATTACTAGACTGAGCTAGGAAGAATATCCTAACCAAATCATCAAAAGCACACACATTCCAGATCAAGAAGCCTTGTCACGATACTTCGTCAGCAAGATCACAGCCTACGCCCTTTTAAAGAGACAGCTTATCAATGTGGTTAAGTGCTTGGGAGTCAGACAAACCCCAGTTCACATTCCAGCTTCACAAATCTATATGGTTTAGACAAGCTATTGGTCTCTCTAAATTCAAGTTTCCTGACCTATGAAATGTGTCAAATAGTATCACATCCATTGAATAATTAAGGTCACAAAATGCCTACACTGCATTTAACCACGAACCAAAGCAAATTGTAAATATTTAATGAAACTATTATTAAAATCATTTAATTATACACATCTTAAATAAAGTTTTGGGATGTAGTCTATAATTGGGTATTTTATCTCTAAGGTTTAATTTTAAAGTAAAACATTCAAGACATCCTAACTCAGAATTATTATCGACAAATGTCTGCACGCTCCATTTATTATGAATCCAGATGCTGTATGACAAGTTACTAACCTCTCTAAATTCAGTTTCATATTTGTATAAAATATTGTAAATAATACCACATCCCACTGAGTTATAACTATGATGCCTAAGCAGAGTTTAGCACAAACCGGGGACTGGTGGCTTACCCCTGTAATCCTAGCTACTCAGGAGGCTGAGATCTGAGGATTGCGCTTCAAAGCCAGCCAAGGCAGAATCTGAGAATTGTGCCTATCTAACCAACCACTCAAAAGAACAGGAAGTAGAGCTGTAGTTCCAACTGGTAGAGTGCTATCCTTGAGCAACATTGCAGGGAAGATGCCCAGGCCCCGAGTTCAAGCCCCACCCATAATCGAGGTTAAAAAAAGAAAAGGACTCCCTGTGATTTCTAAGTCACCAGTGTGTTGCCATCCTAGAACACTGAGCTGAGCTGTCTGGTCATGAATTCTTCCTTGGCAATTTCCTAGATTCCAGGACTGCAGCTGCTCAGTGCCAGGAAGGACCTCAGCTGGAGAAAGCACGCAAGTTTTCTAACAGCCTTCATGGCATCCTCTACTTGGCTAGGAATCAGAAATGAATTCCGGAAAAGGTTCCTCTGAAATATCACTGAGTTTTGATTTCCCAGCTTATGTTCAGTATTTTCTGGCATTTGGGAACTACACTCAAAATATGGCTGAGTATGTCAGATACACCTTCCTGGTAATGAGGATTCGGGCAAATAGAGCAAGCATAGATTCCAAGTGGTAAGTCCTAAAAAATTAGATAACTGGTCTAAGAGCAAGATGATCCTGATATTACAACCTAAAACTGCCATTTAGATATTTGAAATCTTATGCATGGATCTACTCACTTACCCAATTATAAGCCAGTGTGGTAGTCGTACTGTGGCTTCCAACTTACAGATACAGAACACCTAGGTGGCTTAACCCAGGTTTCGTAGATGGCTGATTTAGGATGGGGACCAAACAGGCCAGGCTCTTTAATCTTCTGTACCACATTCCTTCTTTAGTTATTTTAAAGCACAAAAATCACCTCTTCCATCGTATTTCTTCTCCTCCAGTCTCCCAAAGAACTCAGCAAGAATCTGGGCACTGATGGGCACTGATGGGCACGTCTAAGATCCTCGCTATCTGGTAGCTGATATCTGAGGACTGCAATTCAAAGATAGCCCAAGCAGAAAAGTCTGTGCGACTCTTGGCGTCAAGTAACCACCCAAAAGCTGGAAGTGGAGGTATGGCTCAAGGAGTAGAATGTCAGCCTTAACTGATAATGTTGAGGGGAGCAGGGAGTGTTAAGGGGAGCAGGGACTGGCACCATCCAGAATGCCTAAGAGTTCCCCCGCCCCATTGTGGAAGGTCGACAATGGTACAGCCCAGCCACCTTGACCACCCCAACCCCGCCATGAGGAGGAAGGGATATGTGGTACAGCCCAGACACCTTTGACCTCCCCACCCCCATGAGGAGGGATATCCGCTTGGGTGGGGAGGAGCCCGGCTTTGTGTGGAGACCTTTCCAATTTGCGTGCCAATTCCAACTAAGGTGATAGGTAAATTCAAACACTGGACTGTGACCCTATGGCTACCTGCGTGTGGCCAGAGCTGGTAATGGTCCCTCTGTGTATGTAAGTATCCCATTGGCCACCTGTGTGGCCAGGTTCGATGGCACAGGTTTTGCCCTTAAAAACCCTACGTGAGAGCTGCTCGGAGTCACAGTGTCAGCTCCAGAGTCTGCACTGTGTCCCTGGCTGGTCAGTTCACCATCTACTTCCTCAATAAATTCACCTTTTTATATGAGACTGTCTCTGTGTGGTGGACTCTGATGGGACGTGGAATCCCCACCTGGAGGGATGTGGAATCCCCTCCTCTTGACCCCATAACAGTAACAGCTCTGGGCTCTGTGGGTGGTAGGCTGACAATGGGACCACACTAAATGATGTTGTGGACAAGCTAAATTGACAACGACGGCTACACATGGCAAAGACTGCCTGGCCCTTCTTGTTCAAGCTTGATCATAAAATTATCTCTGCCACCAGCCTACATCCATGCTGAAAACCAAGCTCCGAAGGGAAACCCCAGGTGAGCACGGAAGATATCATAAGGGAAGACCCAACCACAGAAGGTCCACACTGCTTTCTGAGGAAAAGGAAATACCAAGATCAAAAATACTAAAACCAATTCTGGAAAACTTTGTCCAAGTCGGCACTGATAATTTTCCATGCCTGGGATGCAGGCAGGCTCAATTCCAAGTGGCCATCAAGCTTACTAATGAGCATTGGATAAGACAATGTAAGTGGTTAAATGTCCAGGACTGTTTGTTTAAATGTTTGCAGAAAATATTTTCCATATTTTCTCTAGCATGCCTAATGTAGAATTGATGAGAAAAGCGTTTATGTCTTACTGTTCCTGCCAATTATGTCATACATTTGCATGAGTCATAAGAACCTACAGCCACGCAGACATCAGTCTAAAAGGCTTACAGACATTTAAATGGCACAAGAAGTGGACACTGGTTATTCTAGGAAAGGAAAGGTGCAACAAAAGGAAGAACTAAAAAGCCACTTGAACAAAGAGTCCATTGAACTCAGGGCCAGGACAGAAGTCAATACTCTTCTCTCTGGAGCTCCTCCCCCACTCCCCAATATCTCCCAAGACCTACACAAACAGTCCATACTACCTTCACTTTGTCAGGCTCGATCGATCGAGCCCATCAGATTCTCCAAGGCACCAAGTCCACATTCCCCACCTTGCCTTCGGGCCCTCTATCATCAGCAACTGACCTTTGCATTTGGCCCTATCTACTCCCAGATATGCAATCTCCACTCCAGCCAAACTGGTCTCCCTTCCTTCCCCAACATTGCAGGCTTTTTCTTGTTGCCAATCTGACAGAAGTTTCTTACTTAAAACACCCAAGTTCCAAAACTACGAGCAAACTTTTCCCATTCTAGCTTTATTCCTCGCAAGAAGAGAATACTTACCTATGACTTAATCTTCCAACATATCTGCATATCCTTCATTTCTTCAAGAAGTTAGCACAGGGCTGGGAGTCTGGCCTAGTGGTAGAGTGCTTACCTAGCATGCATGAAGACCAGGTTCGATTCCTTGGTACCACATACTTAGAAAAAGCCAGAAGTGGTGCTGAGGCTCAATTGGTAGAGTTCTAGCCTTGAGCAAAAGAAGCTCAAGGATAGTGCACAGGCCCTGAGCTTAAGCCCAGGACTGGCAAAAAAAAAAAAAAAAAAGAAGTTAGCACAATGCAGAGGGAAGTTCAAAAGTGATCTTAAAAAGTGAATTCTGTCAGCCTTGGGTGGTTCACACCCTATAATCCCAGCAATCCAGGAGGCTGAGATCTGAGCATAGCCAGCTCAGGCAGGACAGTCCAAAAGACTCTTTTCTCCAATAAAATAATCGGAAAGAGCCAGAAGTGGTGCTGTAGCTGTGTGCTAACCCTGAGAAAAAAGCTCAGGGACAGGGGCCAGGAGTTTGGCCTAGTGGTAGAGTGCTTGCCTAGCATGCACGAAGACCCGGGTTCGATTCCTTGGCACCACATACTTAGAAAAAAGCCAGAATGGTGCTGAGGCTCAAGTGGTAGAGCTCTAGCCTTGAGAAAGTCCAAGGATAGTGCTCAGTCTCTGAGTTCAAGCCCAGCACTGGCAAAAATAAAATAAAATAAAAAAGCTCAGGGACAGAGTCCAGGCCCAGGGTTCAAGTTCCAGGAACACAGACACACACACACACAAAAGTGAAATCAACCACAAAACTAAACTCAAGGAAAGGACCTCTACCTTATTACTTCTTTGGTTATCAGTCACATTAATCAAATAGGAAGTATTATTTGTTGATTGCTCTGTAATAGAACTAAGCAGCAAGCCTTTAAGTCTCATAGGCCTGCAACTGCAACTTCTTTAAATAATTATGGACAATTGCAAAGACACTTCAGGACATCCACATTACACAAGCCTAACAAGTACTGAGTACACTGGAGAGGCAACTTAGAAGACAATCCAAAACAGAACTCATTTAAATATACAATCCTGAAAATACCCAAAAGGCTACTTTTGCAAAATAAAGTATAAAATATCTGGAAATATGGACCCTCTGACTGAGTTGATTGCAGATCTTGCTTCTTCCTTGACTCTCTGATTTCCAGTGTTTTAGGAAGGATCGACAATTAGGTGAACCACTGACCTAAAATTTTCAGTGACCTCATCGAGCCATTTTCAATTGCTGAGAGCTTTACTAATGCTTCCAATCAAGAGAAACCAAACACCAAAGAATGACAGGAAACTGGACACAGGGTGTCGTGCCTGTTAATCTAAGAAGCTGCATATGATTAGGAGGGTCCCAAACCAGATCCATGAACTTCCGACTCAAGAAAGGGAAGTGGACCCAGTGGCGTGCATCTATCATTCCAACAAGATCTGGAGGCCTAACACAGTCAACCAGCAGCACAGGTGTGCACCGGGGGAGAAACGCCGGGCTAGAGGTGTGGCTCAGCAACAGAGCACCGGACTAGCAAATGTGAGGCCTTGGTTTTAAAACCCCAATATCACAGAAAGAAAAAAAAGAAAAGAAAAAAAAAAGGAAAGGAGGGAAAGAGGGAGAGAGAGAAGGGGGGAGGGGCAGGGCAACCAACTTCCCAGCAGCAAGGCCCAGCAGGGAATAAAAACTCTGATCTCCATAAGCCCATGTTTGATGCCCGGGTTAGATACCCGCTACCTGGCCCTTGTGAGCGCTGTACTGGCTAGTTTCAAACCAATGTCCAGATCTTGGCTTCCCAAATAGCTGGGATAACAGGCATGACCCATCAGTACCCTGCCAGTCTAGCACTATCCACACTCTTTGCAGGAACTAAACATAAAGACTACAGAACTAAGGGCTGGGAGTTTGACCTAGTGATAGAGTGCTTGCCTAGCATGCACTAAGACCTGCATTCAATTCCTTGGCACCACATATACAGAAAAAACCCGACACAGTGCTGTGGCTCAAGTGGTAGAACTCTAGCCTTGAGCATCCCCAAGGATAGCATTCAGGCCCTGAGATCACACCCCAGGACTAGTAAAAAAAAAAAAAAAATGACTACAGAACAAGTGGGAGAAAGTCAAGTCCAGAATGTAAAGAAACTGAAGAGGAAGAACAGGATAGTTTCTGATGGCTCCCTGAAACATGATTACCACTTATGGTTCTTATAATTAGGACAAGAATCAAAAGGAACGAGACACCAATTCACAGATTCCAGGAAGTATGCATTCTGAGGAGGAAGGATCACAGCTGCTCCCCTGCCCCCCAGATGCACCCAGATGCTGGAACACAAGCATGCTTCCTGCTAGCAGACCAGGGAATACACTGTCCCACAAATAGCTTTCTTGCTAGTGGCCAAACTGGCTTTGCCATCTGCCTCTCTCCACATCCCTCCTATAGTAGGGGGAGCTGCCACAGCTCCCTCAGGACACTACCCTTCCTCAGGGACAATGGTGAACATTGAGCTACAAGAGTTAGACCCTCAGGTTCACTCCAATCCCTTCTGTGCACTTCCCCACACTTCCTCCATACGTACAGCCCCTCCCTGCATGCGAGCCAGCACAAATGCCCAGTGCCAAGGGCCCAGAGTGACCAAATAAGTCCACTCGTGTCATGTCACACAAAAGTGGGTCCCCCTCCTGATTTTGCAACACCAACGAGGTCACGAGACCAAAATGGAACCTTGGAGACTATCCAGAGAAACTGAGTGCCTTGCTTCCAAAATTACAGGGATGGCTCACTCAAATCTTCCTATTAAAATACATTACAGCTCATATGTTAAATGAATACTTAACTGGGCCAAGCTCTGTGATGGATAGATGAGGCAATATGCTCACTATGTTTTCATCCTCTGAATGCAAAGTGTGAGAATGGGGGTGGCGTGGGAGTGTTTTCCCAAAGTGTCCACAAGAGACAAATTATCAAGTCAAGAAATTACCAAATGACAGGAAAGCTGGATATGGCCCAGGCTCTGTGTGTGTGTGTGTGTGTGTCCCCATCCTAAGGTCTTGCTCTGTGTGTGTGTGTGTGTGTGTGTGTGTGTGTCCCTCCTAAGGTCTTGCTGTATGTGTGTGTGTGTGTGTCCCATCCTAAGGTCTTGCTCTGTGTGTGTGTGTGTGTGTGTTTGTGTGTGTGTGTGTTTCTTAAGGTCTTGAAGTTGTCCCTGAGCTTTTTTGCCCAAGGCTAAAGATCCACCACTTGAACCACAGCTCCACTTCCCGCTTCTTTTGGTGCTTAATTGGAAATAAGGATCTCGTAGGCTTTCCTGCCTGGGCTGGCTTTAAACCCTGCCTGCTCTAGAGATCTCAGCCTCCTGAGTCCCAGTCTTTTTAAAGAGGGAACTGGCCTGGGGCAGTTTCCCTCACCATGTCCTCACCAGAGCAGCAGGACCCAGGAGTGGCTGGGTCCCAGATTCTTCCAGGAGCTAACTCCCCCCAGGCCCTTTACACTACACTCCTCACCAGCCAGCTGCCCTCTGCTACGCCGTAGCTCTCCTACTTTTCCAGTTTTCTTTGGAATTTTTCGAGAGCCATAGGGAGCTGAGAGGGAAGGGAAAGCAAGAAGCTGGAGCAAGGATCTTAGAATTCCCATCCAGCCAGGAGGGCAGGTGGTCAGCTGACCCCTGCCCAGGAGGTGGGAAGGAATGTGCAGGAGACAGCATAAAGCCAGGTGGACTTTCTGGTTTGGCATGGCCAAGGGACCGGGGGCAAGACTGGCTGGGAAGGGGAGAGAGACCCCACAGAATGGAATGCACGCGCGCCGCTCCAGGGACTTCCAGCAGCAACCCAAGGAGTCCATAAAATAAAAGCTGATTGGGAAAGGTCACGAGATAAAACAGGTCAAAGCGATCTGCCTGTGGAGCAGGCAGCCGGGGGCGGCTGGAGAGCGTCATCCCACCCCGTGGCCCGCCGCCCCGACCCGGGGCACGGCGCCCGGGAGCGCGGGGCTGGGCGGACCAGCCGGGCGGGAACCTCCGGGCTCGGGGCTCCGGGAGCGGGGCCTGGGCCGCGCCGCCGCCGCCCCGCCGGGCGCGCCGGGTCCCCCGCTTACTCTTGGTGGCAGCGATGAGGTTCTTGCCGTCCTTGATGAGCTCTTTGATGAACTTGTTGGTCCTCTCGAGCTCCGCTTCGTGGGCGCGGATCCTCTCCCGGAACCAGGGGCTGTCGAGGTAGCAATCGCTGAACTCCAGGGGCTGCAGCCCCATGTCTGCCGCGGGCGGGCGGGCGCGCGGCAGGCGCGCGGCCCCAGCCGGGCTCCGAGGCGGCGGCCAGGTGCGGGGTGGCGCGGGCAGGGAGGCCCGGGAGCAGCTAGGCGCGCCGGGCGCGCGGGGCAGGCATGTCCCGGGGAGCGGAGGAGCCGCCGGCAGCCCACGGGGCGAGCGAGCGGGCGATGGAAACGCGTGGCCCGGATCGCAGCAGCCCGCGCCCCCTCTTTCCCCGCCTGCCGCCTTCCTCCCTCCCTCGGCCCCACGCTCTCGCCCCTCCTCTTCCTTCCAGGCCTCCTCGTCTAGAATTTCGGCCGCGGCTCCTCCACCCCCGGGCTCGCCCCTCCCTTGCTCTCGGCCCCCGGGGATCTGGGTGACTCACTCCCGGCTCCCCAAAGCGGGGGAACCCAGCCGGACCCGGGGGAGAGGGAGGGGAGGCAGCGCCCTGGGCCCCGGCGCCCAGCCACAGGACACGACTGGGGGACAAGAGGAAGTGATTGGCTCATTTATTTCAGCTATCCAGGGGAGACGCGCCCACCGGTCCCCCTCGGTTCCCATCTCCACCCACAGGCGGCTGGCACCTCCACCCCACGGGGCCCACACCCCCCACTGCCCACGTGCAAAAGACCGGGGTGGGGGGATTGGCACGCGGGGCTAAACCACGGGGAAGAGGTCTGTGTCATACGGAGGATCCGATTTCTTGGCTGCATGTCGATACATATTATTGTAGAGGCACTGAGGCATTTGTGCCTTTGTGGATTCAATTTATTTGGGTAGACAGAGGCTGGCTCTGAAAAAAAAAAAAGAGATTATTATTGTAAAAACAAAACAGGAGAGGAGGAGGAGGTAAAAAACCATCCGCTGAGAATTCCTATCAGTGTGCCCCCCAGAAAAAGTCCTGTTCCTTACGTTCTGGGGTCACCAAACCGGGCCCCCCAAAACAGGCACAGTAAGTCACTGAAATTTAGACCTAAAAGAATACACTGATCCTTCAGGAAAGTCACTTCAGAACTGCTACCAAGCATTTCTCTGGACAATTATCATTTATCAGGCACACACTAGAAACGGGGCTGCGTGTTTACCTATGTTAGTTTACTCCTGTGGAAACTTCAAAGCCATTCCTTCAGACGTTCAGACTCTGGGCTGGGTAATTAAGAAGCTGCTTGGACTCCAGCTGTAGGAGTGTAACTCTCCGGAAGAAGTTAAATAAGCCTCCCACTCAATAAACTTTTGTTACAAAACAGCACGGTGAGTGCCTAACCCACAGGTATTTTCATGCCCTTCCTCCAGAGAACTCAACATGTTTTACAAATAACTTCCAGGCAGTGGACCCCACTGAAAGCAGCAGAAGAGTGGATGGAGTCTACCAAGGGAATAAAAGGGAGGAAAAATACTCAGGAATAAAAAATGTGATCAACACACGGAAAAGGTCTTGCAAAGAGAAACACTAGCTAGCACTTAGACCTCTCCACAAAAAAAAACCAAACCCTCCCTCCACAAAAGCTTAAACATGGAAGAACTCTTATGACCAGCATAAGAGGGATATACCCGAGAGGAATGAGCTGTGTTCACCATTATGCTATTTCTACACTGGGCCTGGTGGCCCATGCCTATAATCCCAGCACATGGAGGCCGAGAGGCTGAGGCAGGAGAATCTTGGGTTGAAAAAGAGCCTGGGCTACTAAGTAGACCATTAGCTCCCTCCCCCCCTCACACACACACACACACACACACACACACACAAAAGCTGTATGTCAATGTTCATAGCTGCACTATCCACAGAAGCCACAAAGTCCACCAAATGTGTAATGACTTATAGACAATGTATATAGATCCATAACATGAATGTTAATCTACAGTGGAAAGAAATGCAATACTGACATGCTCTAAAATGCATTAAACTCTGTACACAGTGCACCAAGTGAAAAAAGCCCACCATAAATCCTATGTGCTATATACTACTATTCGCACAAAGTGTCTCAACAAGGAAATCTGTAGAGATAAGTAATACGTTAGTGGTCCCAGAGGCTGGCGGGGGTAGGGTGGTGAGGGTAGAGTGAGGCATGTAGGAAATGAGTTCTTTTGGGAGCTCTGAAAATATTTTAAAACTTTGATGTTGATAATGATTGCACAATTGTGAGTAGACTAAAAAAAATTGAATTATATACTTTAATAAGTATATTTCTGATAGACAAATATATCCCAAAACAAAAAGGTTTTTTTTTTTTATTTTAAGATGAGGGCTAAGGATGTGGTCCAGTAGTAGAGTATTACTGGAACCCTAAAATCTATCCCTAACATTCAAAAAAAAAAAAACCAAAAGGGACAAGCTACTCAAAGCAATGGCCCCCTTTGCCAACAACAAAACCTCTAAGTTCTTTAGATATTTGAAGCAAGACTTGTTTGAAACGAGTTGATAACATCACAAAATATCATTACTTGTTATTTCACATGCACATAATGTTCCAGAGCACATGGATATGAATCTTAATAGGTCTACTATCAGTGCCATGAGCAAAAAGGCTTGGATTTCTGGTATTCGACACTACCTTTTATGGTGTATCTGGTAGAGATGAGGACCAATTCAACTCCATACCCATGTCTCACCCTTGAGGAGGGAGGGCTTGGGTTTCTGTCCATCAGACTGAATGCTGACCACTGTCACTCTTCTGCAAGACCTTCGCTGATGGTTGACATCTCTGCTGTTCTTGAATAATTTTCTTCCCTTGCATTTGTCTCTTTTATTCCCTCTAGACACTAATCCCAGACAGCTTTCCATGACTATGACTAAGTAAAGAGAACTTGAGAGAGATAAGCAGGACCACCTCTCCCTGTGGCACTGAGGCAGGAGTTCAGTTTGACTCTGTAAACGACAGCCATTAGACCCATCCCTGGTGCCAGCCTCCTTGAGTGAAGAACCATCATCCAAGCAACAAGCTGGACTGCCCTCATGGTAGCGAGGGCCACTTTTAAAACTTCACAGGCACCTTGGTTGAAGCTATGCAGCAACCACAGATGCTTAATGACAAAGCATAGCTCTCACTCCTGAAGGCATTGTCCCAGCCCAAATGGTTTCAAATATGTGAGCCTCGGTGATGTTTGGAAAACCTTAGCACTCTACCTACCCAGGCCAGAGGGAGAGTACTTCTCATTGTGACCCAACCCAAGGTGTTGTGACTGTTGTAAATGTAGCTCTTCATATGCATGAAGGAGTGCTCTGATTGGTGGAACTGCAATCCCTTATTTACACATGGACCATGCCAAAATTAGTGCAAACACTGTCCTTCATTTGCATAAACTAGTGCCATGATTCTAGCTGTATAAACAGGCTGCTCACCTCACTTTGTAAGATGGGTAGGAGATACCTGGGTGCCCACCAGTATTGCAACATTAGACCAATCAATGACTTGACAAAGAAAGAACATGGTGGGTAGCTGGGAGTGTGGCCTAGTGGTCGACTGCTTGCCTAGCATGCACGAAGCCCTGGGTTCGATTCCTCAGTTCCACATAAATAGAAAAAAAAAAACAGTAGTGCTGTGGCTCAAATGGTAAAGCATTAGAGCTGAGAAAGCTCAAGGACAAGGCCCAGGCCCTGAGTTCAAGCCCCATTGGCAACCAAACAAAGGGGAGAGAGAGAGCGAAAAGAATATGATGGAGGCAGCAACTGAGCCATAGCCTTGGTGAAGATGACAGAAGGAACAACAATGTGAAGGTGGAAGGTGACAGCTACTGCTCTGCCAGTGGGAGGAATGGCATCTGCTACAGCTACAGGAGCCAGCTGAAGAGATCCAGACAACAAAGCTGGACAAGAATGGTAGGGGGTGACGGTGGCAGAGAAAACAGGGACAGTCAGAGTCTAAAGAAACTGAGAGGAAAATGAAAAAAGATAGGAAGAGCCAGAGAAGAGAAATTGTCAGTCCGGTCCCTGATGATATTCTAGAGACCTTTCAAGCCCTACAATTCTCAGACACCTTAATCTTCAAAGGTCTAATATATGTTGGGAGCTGGCTGAGGGTCCCAGTACCTCCCAAACACTGTGTGAGAGCTGTTAACACTAAAAGGAACTAACTGTCATTGCATACTCCTGTCACTCACTGCTGCTGGAATCCAAGGATTACAAAAGCTACCAAGTGCTAGAGTGCTAGAGTAAATGGTGGCTAATGCCAGAGCAAAGTCTGCAAGGTGATTGCTGAGAGCCATAGTCTCTGGCTACTAAAGTGTGGAGAAATAGGCCCCTGACTCTCAGTATGTACAGCAAATCTCTGTCAACCCCCTAGGCCTCAGGACACAGATGTGGGCCAGTGGCTCACGCTTGTAATCCTAGCTACTCAGGAGGCTGAGATGTGAGGATTGTGGTTCAATGCCAACCCAGGCAGAAAATACCCAGTGAGACTCTTATCTCCAATTAACCACTCAAAAACTGCGAGTGGTTCTGTGGCTCAAGTGGTAGAGTGCTAGCCTTGAGGAAAAAGCCCAAGGGCAGTGCTCAGGCCCTGAGTTTTGTTGGTTCTTGGGCTCAGGACTCCAGCATAGGAAGAGCTTCTTGACTACAAGATTCTTATCTGGATGGTTCAAAAAGCTCTCAGCCAGCTGATCAATAACAAAACGGCTAAACAGGGCCAGAAGAAAGATATTTGGGAGTTCCAGATCAAGCTTCACTCAATGGTTAAGTGACCATGGAAAAGGTAGATTTTCTTTAAACCTCAGACTTACCACTGGTGAAATAGAGATGGTAACAGTACATATATATTATGGATTGAGACCTTGGGTTTACAAAGGGCCTGCTAAAGGTGTGAAGACAGAGGAGGAGAAAGGTGTGGGAAAGATGGGAAAGACGAAGAGAGGGATGAAGGAGGGGAGGAGGTTACATCAGGCAACATGGGAAGGATCTGAAGAAGACTTAAATCATCACATGAAATAGAATGCAAGGAAAGAAGTAACAAAGGCAGATGTTACTGAGTTCCTTAGTTTCTTGGTTCAGATGATTCATTAACTTGTTCCTCCCACAGATAAATGTTAACCTTCTGTATGTGTGACACTTTGTCAGGTGCTAGGGATATAGCAGCACACTCAACAGTGTCCTCACTGCTTTGGGCCTTAGAAGTAAATCACATGATTGTATACAACTGAAAATCAAATGCCAGGATTACCTGGACAGAGCACTTGGCTATCATGAGTGAAGTCTTGGGTTTGATCCCCAGACTATAAAAAGATAAGCAAATAAAAATAAAAACCTACATAAGGAATAAAAATTGAAGTATCATCTAATGAATGTGAAAAGCCTTGTGAGAAGTTATAACCACAGGAAGAATCTTTTTTGAAGAACTATCCTTTAATCAATGGCCAGGAGACTCAGTAGAAGTTAGCCATTAAATGGTGGGAAGAGATTAATCGAGATGAAGAATCACCTTGAGCAAGACTGGAGAAAGGCACATTGTAGGGTTGGTAAGAGGTCAGGTGGCTGAAGCACAGTCAGTAAAACTGGTCACTGACATCACTGCTGGTGGGGGTTAGGCTGAGGGTGGATTGTGCCAAGTCTCATAGGCCATATTTAGGACTTTGGATTGTATCCTAATGCTACTGGAAGCTGTTGAAGAGTTTTAAGCACAGAAGTAATGTGATCTGGTTAGTGATTTCTCTTTAGCAGCGTTGTAGAGACTAGAAATCCAGTCTAAATGATATTTGAGTTGTCAAAGCAAGAAATGCTATAGCCTAACCTTTTGAGGTGACACTAAAGACACAGAGAAATAGGCGTAAATATTGATAAATAGATATAATATAATACAATAACTAGTATATATTTATGTAATGTAAAATATTTATTACTACATAGTATAATACATTGTATATGTCACATATATTCATATAAATATACATTTATATATAAAATGTATCGTATGCATTATATACATAAAATATATAAATGTTTATGATATGTATAATATACATAAATAAGTATTTTAAATATTATTTTTAAACTGGTTTCTAGGATTTAACAATCCTCTGGATAAAAATTAGAAAAAAAAAAAAGGGGTCAGGAATTTGGCCTAGTGGTAGAGTGCTTGCCTAGCATGCACTCAATTCCTTGGTATCATATACATTGAAAAGCTGGAAGTGGCTCTGTGGCTCAAGTGGCAGAGTGCTAGCCTTGAGGAAAAAGCCCAGGGACAGTGCTCAGGTCCTGAGTTCAAGCTCCAGGACTGGAAAAAAAAAAAGAAAAAAAAATAGAATCAAGTATCAAAGGTGGCCCTAGGCTTTGGGCATGGTAAACTAGGTGGATGGCTATGTCATGTATAGAAAGGAAATGTGGGGATAAGAAAGGGATGTGGGGACCAGGAGTTTGGCCTACTGGTAGAGTGCTTGCCTAGCATGCAGGAAGACCTGGGTTTGATTCCACATACATACAAAAAAGCCAGAAGTGGTGCTGAGGCTCAAGTGGTAGAGCGCTAGCCTTGAGAAAGTCCAAGGACAGTGCTCAGGCCTTGAGCTCAAGCCTAAGACTGGCAAATAAATAAATAAATAAATAAATAAATAAATAAAGGGAATGTGGTAATGCTCATATACCTGTGCATGGCATGTTCAGGCCTAGTCTCAGAGTCAGACTCATGAAGTTTGCAATACCCGGGAATCATGTACACGCATATATATGTGTGTATATATGCATATATACAGACAGAAATATATATATGAATACCAGCATGCATTCTTTACTTCCCACAGACCCATTAGGCAAATGCTGCCCTCTTTTTCCTGACAGATTAACTGGTCTGAAAAGTGACCTTGCAATCTGTTTAATTCAGATGGCAGTAAATGTATATTACTCAGAAAAAGCTCTGAAGACTACACTTTTAGGTACCATGCCAAGCCCTTGGCTGTGTCAGGCACAAGAGGAACAGTATATCCAAGAGAAAGGTTTCTTCAACCGTCAAACATCCAGCCATTGAAAATGACCCTGTCACAACTATAGGCAAATTCTCAGACTATATTGGCACTTTAATAAAATACAAAGTGAAATAAAAAAGAAAAATGAGTGTTCTTATCCTTTAACTCAGTAGTTTCGGATTGAGTTGTCCTAAGAGCAAACTAAGAATTGGTGGCTCACGCCTATAATTCTAACTACTCAGGAAACAGAGATCTGAGAAAGGAAGTTTGAAGCCAGCCTGGTGGCTTCATGAGACTCTTCTTTTTTTTAAATTTTTTTGCCAGTTCTGGGGCTTGAACTGAGGGCCTGGGCACTGTTCTTGGGTTTTCTCAAGGTTAGTGCTCTGCCACTTGAGCCACAGTGCTACTTCTGGTTGTTTTTGTTTTTGTTTTAATGTATGTGGAATCAAACCCAGGGCTTCATGCATGTTAGGTGACCACTCTACCACTAGGCTATACTTCTGGCCCTTCATGAGACTCTTATCTCCAATTAACCAACAAAAAGCCTGAAATATAAGTATTGCTCAAGTGGTAAAGCATCAACCTTGAGTGGAAAAAGCCAAATGAGAGTGCAAGACCCTGAGTTCAAGCTTCAGTATTGGCACAAGAAACAAAAGAGAAGAATTTTTTTTTCAGTGTTTATCCTCAGTATGAAAAAGAGAAGTAGCAGGAGGAGGAGAAGCAAAAAGTAAGAGCCAATGCCTAACAATCAGATAGCAATAAGTCAGCATGTAGAAACTCAACAGATTCACAGTTCCTGAGCCAGAATGCCATTTCTAAATGGTGGGCCCTGGCATTTTTTAAGTGGTCAGCAACCATTTCTACTTTCCAAGAACAGGCTATTTCTACCTAGGTAACCATTTCCTCAGGTATTATGTAGAACTAGTAAAATTCTTGTGCCTGCCTCCAATAAAAATATAAATAGTTCTCTGAAGACTTCAGCTGTAACTCTTTCTTCGGGGCCTGCTACTGCCAAGGGCTAGGCAGGTGACCTAACTTCAGTCGAGCAGGCTTTCCTTCCCAGGACTTTGATTTCTGCGTCTAGTTATGAACTGACAGAAGAAACAAAGTTCATCTGTTCTAGCCAGAGTATTACACAAAGCCTTGTGTAAGTGCATGCCTATGAAACCTACCTATGCAGGAGGCAAAGGTAAGAAGACCATGGGCCAAGGCTGGCACCAGGCAGCAACCAATCTGAAAAAAAAAAACAAAACACTAAAGCAGAAAGGGACTGGAAGTGTGGGTCAAGTAGTATTTTCCTAGCTAATGCCAGGCCCTGAAACCAAAGGGGCCCTACAGTGGGTATGGAGCAAGAATGTTATCTGACTGCTCTGTGGAAACACAGAGCTGCTGTGGCAGTCATAGAGATCTGTAGTTATACAGAGCTGCAGGCAAGCCAGCTGCTCCAGCCAAGTGGTAAATAAGATGCTTTTCTGCTTCTGCTGGAAGAATCTGTGTTTTTCACCTGCGGTCAAAGAAATTTAATAGAGGAATTGGAGCTGTCATTTAGGTGACAGAGCGCCAGCCTTGAATGAAGAAAGTTGAGAGACAGCTTGCAAGCCCCGAGTTTAAGCCTTAGTACTGGCACAAAACAAAGAAATTGAATAAATACCTAGGACCTTCAGGGAAATTGAGAGGTGTCTGGAATTGATTATCTAGCTGTCATATGACACAAAACAGCAGCCGTCCTTTTCATATTCTGGAAAGGGGATCCTGTTGCTAGTGGCATACACTGAAGAAATATGTCACTAAATTATCTTTGATAACTTCCAAGTAGTGTGATCTTAAGTTCTACTCTTTCTGGAAGTCACCACTTTTATACTTGATATTCTGACATTTCTTCTCTTATACCATTTTCCCACAGATTTTTTTGGAAGTGGGATCTTACTATAAATAATTGCATGGGAATGATTTCTAAAAATAAGCTTGGATGGATCTTCCAGATATTCACTCTGATTTCCAACTCTTACCATAGCCTCATCCTCTAGTGCGTGAGGAATGTGTGCAGTGAGCAGTTCCTTAACATGTAGATATTGGAAAGGCAACCAAGGATAGCGTCTCTGTATTTTTCTGTACTTCCCAGAAGCAATATGACCAATACATACTTTTCCAGAGTAGCATGCAGGGTACTTGCTGGCAAAATGAATTTCTCCAGGATAAGACTGGATAGGAACAGTGACTCCTTCCAATAATAATAAGTGGTCGAAGGAGGAGAGGTTAAAACTGCTGCTCTTCTGGGTAATTGGAGTACCTGGCAGGTTCAGCGTGGTATATACAGCTGGCTAGAAGATGAACAAAGTGGTCAGGCCATCAGTCAATAGAGTTTACAAGACCACATAGAGAGCTGCAAGTGTGTGTAAGTTGTACATGGAAATGAAGGCTTTAGAGCTTACAGATTTTGGTACCAACATCATCTTGCCAACTGCCAAGATCTAAAAATTAGGAATCAGTCAATCTCTTTTTCACATACTCTGTATTATCTTCCTATAAAAATAGCCAGAATCTGACCACAATTCCCTCCCTCCACTGCTGCCCCCTGCTGCAAGCCTCCGTTACCTGTTACAAAATATGCTCTTTGCTCTCAGCAGTCTAAATGTAGCAGAGCAGCTGGAGATTCTTCTAAAACAAAACTCAGATCATGTAATTCCTCTACTTAAAACTCATGCCTACGTTATTTTTATTTTGCCAGTCCTGGGCATAAGCTCAGGGCCTGAGGACTGTCCTTGGATTTTTTTCTCTCAAGGATAGAACTCTACCACTTGAGCCTCAGCACCACTTCTGGCTTTTTCTAAGTATGTGGTACCAAGAAATCGAACCCGGGTCTTCGTGCATGCTAGGCAAGCACTTTAACCAGTAGGCCAAACTCCTGGCCCATACGTTATTTTTTTTTAAAGTTCTACATACATTCATGTATATATAGTCACATTAATTTCCCAGACAAAAACCATCATAAACCATGCACCAAATTGTTGTACTTCTCTGAGGATACTAATATTACCCGCTAATATTAGTACTTCTAGCTACTAACCTATAAAATGATTTATGTTCATAAATTTTAATCCCAAACAAAAATTGGAGAGCTGATAGTTCAGTAGTAGAATGCACAGGCCTTGTTGATCCCCATTACCACCAAAAAAAAAAAAAGATATAGGAAAAAGATCTTGAGTTTGAAGCTAGCCTGGGATACTTTGCCAGATTCAAATATGAATTGGAGAAAGTTTAAATGTGAGACTAGAGGACTGGGAACTTAGGTTATCACTAGATGTCAGATAACCTTATAAGGCTAACTGTGGTTTTCAAAAAGGTTTATCACACACTGTTAAGATAAACAGAAATACACTAAGGTTACGAAACAGAAAATGCACTAAGAGATCAGCTTTTCAAGTTAAAAAAAATGTCCATGAAGAGACAAAAGGACTAGATATGCACTAAAATATTAAAAGTAGTTGTCACCTAGCAATCACACATGGCAGCCATGATTTAGACCAGAGCAGTCCTAGAGTCATAGAAGAGCCTTCCTTCCCATTAGCAAACTTGATTAGAATCCACTAACTGTGAGCAAAGGTGCAAGTTGTAGTCAACACTTCCTGCAGCACTGCAGGAACCGTCTCTTATAGGCTGCAAATGGACTTAAAAGTATTTCACATCAACAAAAAGGTATTTTAACCCTGGATTTGTATAAAGAAAATCATTTTTACACAGCAAACAGGAGGAAGCAAAATCTCCTAATGCTTTTAGGAATTTGAGCCCTTTAAAGTCTTTGCCAGATTAGAATGGGTTGAACCATTGTTTTTTCAACGACCAGTAAGACTTTCCTAAGAATTTATTGGTTTTAATTTGTTTGAAAGTACCTACAAGTACAACAGAAATTGCTTATCCTGCTCATTACTTAATATCCAGCTTTGATCTCATATTGTAAAGAATTTTATAGTTTATTATATTTTATATTTCTTGATAGTTATCAAATAAGGGAAATCTTTTTTTAAGGCATCTGGTGCTGATGACTCAGACCTGTAAACCTAGCTAGTTAGGAGACTGAGATCTAAGAATCAAGATTTGAAGCCAGCTGGGATAAGAAAGTCTGAGACTCTGTTTTTTTGGGGGGTGGGTTATGGGGCTTGAACTTGGCCTGGGTGCTGTCCCCGAGCTCTTCAGATCAAGGCTACCACCCTACCCTTGGGCCTGGGCATTGTCCCTGAGCACTTCAGCTCAAGGCTACTGCCCTACCCTTGAGCCAAGCCCCACTTCCCATTTTCTAGAGGTTGATTGGAGATAAGAGTCTCCTCCTTTTTTTGCTTGGGCTGACTTTGAACCTTGATCCTCAGACCTCAGCCTCCTGAATAGCTAGGATTACTGGCATGAACCACCATGCCCGGCAAGTCTGAGATTCTTATATCTACTAAACTACCAAAAAAGGCTTAAATGAAAGATGTTCAGGGACAACACTTAGGCCCTGAGTTTAGGCACTAGGACCTGATCACACAAAATTAAGTTCACAGCTTTTATGAAAGAGAACACACTTCTATAATTAAGAACTGGTGGCTCACATTTGTTAATACTAGTTATTCCGGAGGCTAAGTCCTGAAGATCATAATTCAAAGCCAGCCCAAGCAGAAAAGTCCTGAGAAAAGCCACCAGAAAACTCAAAGTGGCACTGTGGTTCAGAGTGATAGAATGCCACTCTTGCACTCAGGAACAGCACACCCAGGCCCTAAGTTCAAACCCTACGACCAGCAACAACAACCAAAAGACTTCTAAGAAGGAGCCAGACATAATGGAAAATAAAGTCCCAGCTATTCAGGAGGCTGAAGCAAGAGGCTTACATGAGCCTTGTAGTTTAAGGCCTGCTTGGGAAATAGTTAAAACCCATGTCACCAACCAAACACACACACACACACACACACACACACACACACACACACACACACACACACACTAAGACATCTAGAAGTCTTCTCTTTTTATTCATTATATAACTAAAGCATAGACACCTTCTGGGAGTTCAATTTATTTTCTCAGAAAATTTAAATCAATAACAAGCAGAACAGAAAGCTCTTGAATGGAATTAACACAAAAGCACCAGAAATGACCTGAAACCCAAACTTGTAGTTTTTTTTTCCATGAATCAATTTATTTTTCAAAGTCACTTGACCACAAAAAGGTTTCAGGTACACAGTAAAATAGTCTGACTTCAGCACATTACTTTCTTTTATCCTCCAGTTTTGATGTGAGGCAAAGAGGTTAAACTATCCACATTTAATAATGAGAATTTCAAAATTCACAGCACTGTACTTGCAAAATTAAGAGTGTGTTAGAAGATAGCCAGCATGCCTTTTTATAACATAAAATGGCATTTACTGAAAACAGTTGCATATTGTGTGCTTATGAAAGCTTAATCTTTTCTTGTGTGGGTTGGTGGTTGGCATTTTTCTAGACTAAGTGATATTCTTTGAGAACAAAGTAAAATTCTATTGTTTTCTGAGGAGGAAGAACAGTATTAATTAATAACAAAAAAGAGCTCCTCACAATTATCAAACAAAGAGATAATCCATAATCCCAGGTCATCTCTAGTCATTAGGGTCCTCTCTAAAGGCATGTGCAGAGTATAGGGTTAGTGAATTTAAAATATTCACAGTATGAAAGTAATTGAGACTCTTATCTCACAATTAACCACCAAAAGCAGAAAATGGAGCGATGGTGCAAAAAAGCTCAATGACAATACCCAGACCCTGAGTTCACCCCTATGATCAGCAGGGGGAAAATCAATTCCTTTTGTGGACTGGAATCAGCTGAGGTGGACAATTTCTCTTAGTTTTTGATCATTAGCCCCTTTTCCAGCTATCCATATCTACATCAAGTCTGCTTAATCCCTCTCCACAACCATTTTTATCTGGCTTTCCTACCTCCAGCTGCTTTTGTGCTACTTTGCCAGGATCAGAAAGGGTGGGTTGCTCAGTACCCTAAGGGGTAGGAGATTCTCTTCTTTACCTGCTCTAGCCATGGGATGATGGAAGCCTTAGTAGTGGAGCCTGATGGGAACCAGTTGAAGGCTGCAGACTAGTCTTTCCTGCCCCTAGGGAATTGCCTATCCTGGCTGCGGGACAAGGACACTGTTTTTTCCTGGGCACCTAAATTCTAGTCTTGGGTCCTTAGAGTCTCTTCCTCCTTCCTGCATGTCTAATTTTATTTCCTTTTGGTAGACAACTGCACACTTTCCAATGGCCTGCCTTGGGTAAAATACCTCTGTCCCTGACTCTTCCAAGCTCTTAAAACATTTTGAACTTAAAAAGAAAAAGAGTACTAGCCTTGAGTAAAAAAAAGTGCAAGGATGGCATCCAGGTCCTGAGTCCAAGCCCCTGAACTGGCAAAAAGAAGGAAGGAAGGAAGGAAGGAAGGAAGGAAGGAAGGAAGGAAGGAAAAGGAAAGAGTTTGGTGGCAATATTAACAAAAGTGATTTTTATAATATATCCAATGGGCCACTATTTAGAAAATCTGCATAACTCAGGCATCCAACCATCAATCTACAATTCTGTATTCTTCAGACACAAAGTGGTCTCTGCATTGTTCACTAAGAGCCACTCTAGAATCATCTGACCTTAATTAGTGAAGTGTACAACTAAATTAAGGGAAACAAAATCACTAACAATAAATAATCACTTACTATGCACTAGATGCTGTATATATAGTACTGTTAACTTCACAAGATGGAATGTGTAATTTATTACATACACTTTTCAGATAACAAAACTATGCGTCAAAATTCTGTCTGAAGGGAAGTTGTTAATAATGGTAGACCTTTAGGGCGGTAGCCTTGAGCTGCAGACCTGTAGTTAAAGCATTCTTTTTCTCAGTAATCAGATAAAATGGTCTGAGCTAATAAATGTAGGTGGACTTGCAACCAAGCCTCCTGATATCATGCTTATTTTTATTATCCCATTATCTCATCTTTTCCCACCTTTTCTTTTTCCACTCAATTTTTCTAATTGTCTCATGTTACATTTTCACCTGGCTCTAGCAGTTTTCTTATCCTATCAATTCATTTTCAAATAACTTTCCTATCTTTGAAAGGAAAATCTCTTCATCTCTCTCATTGAAATCTAGGGCTTTGCACATGCTTGGAAAATGCTCTGCCACTAAAGGTACCTCTGGCTCTGTGTGTGTGTGTGGGGGGGGGGTAAAATGGGCTTTGAACTCAAGAGCTCTATGGGAATTTTTTTCTAGGCTGGCACAGCGCCACCTGAGCTGTACAGCTCCATTCCTGACTTTTTGGTGGTTAATTGGAGAGTAAGGGTGGAATGGACTTCCTGCCCTAGCTGGCTTTGGACTGTGGTCCTCAGATCCTCTTTGCGTAGCTAGGATTACAGGTGCAACTCACCTGTGCATGGCTCCCTTGGCCTGTTTTAAAACCAGCTTCCTTAGCGGGAACTCCAGGACTTCAGGTCTGGGGCCTAAAAGCCCTGTTACAGCCTTGGAGTGAGTTAACTGCGGCCCAGTGTTTTCTCTTAAGACTGGCTCAGGGCTGAGGGCTTGCACTTGCCAGAATTCATGTTAACGGGGCTCGGTCAGGCAGCCCAAGCCACACAGAGGCCAGTGAGCCTGGGCAAGGTCCCCTAAAAACAAGTGTAACCCCAAGGTCTGCCTCACAGGAGTCCATGACAATGACACAGTGCGGGCGAAAGTGCATTCTAGAACAAATCTCGGGTACTTTTTTAAAAAGAATTTATTAACATTGATTTTTACATCACATTTCAAATGACATATTTAATAAACAAGTATTCAAGAAGGGAATCTCTATATACAATCACTGGCACTTAGATTTTAGAACATAATTAAAATTAGGCTGAGGGTTTGTACGTCATAGATACATATTAATCTACGTAATAAAACATTATGTCTGCAGAGTCATAGGTTTTTATGTCTATGTAGTTGTGTTTATATTTCCAGTACCATGTCCATAGCATTGGGTACACGAATATTGAGTCCTCGCTCTTGCACTGTTTGGATCTAAGCGCCACATATTCGGGTCTGAGTTCTTCTCCGCCAAACGCCGGGCATTCCTGAGTATGCAGCACCATGCTACATGTCTGCACGACGGGGGTGTCCTACTGCCACCACACAATCCTGGGGACAAGACGAAAGCGACAAAAGCTTGAGGGAGGGGAAACCAAATCCCGCCCAAAGCAGGCCAGTAGGTACCAGCATGTACGCATGCGCAATGACCGCAGCGCGGAGGCTAGGGGCACACGTCGAGCGTGCTGACGTCATCGCAGCGCGCCGTCCCACCCCCAGCCTGCAGTTGGGCGGAGAGCGCCGGCTTCCGGTGGAGGAGAGGGCGGAGCCTGTGGTGAGGCGGCCGGTGGGCGCGCGCACCTGTCACCCTTCCAGAACTTTCCTCCGGGCTGCTGAGGGATGTAACGTCGAGACGGTTTTTCTCTTCGTTTCCCCTCTCAGCTCCTCCTAGCCGTGTCCCGATCATGCCGAACTCACGGCCCAGGCCCCGGGCCCGCCGCGGTGCCGCCATTGCTGCTACGGGCCGGGACCAACTGGTGTCGCGGTCCCTGCAGAGCGCCGAGCACTGCCTCGGCGCCCGGGACTTCGGCACGGCCTACGCGCACTACCTGCTGGTGCTCAGCCTGGCCCCGGAGCTGAAAGACGGCGTGAAGGTGAGGCCCCGCCCCGGCCTGCGGGCGCTGCCGCTCCCGGGGGATTCCCTCCCGCAGCCGGTCTCAACCCGGCGCTTGCTGTTAGTTGGGGAGAATCTAAGGTCGCGCCTCTGTTGCTGAAGTTCCACCGTGAAATCCCAGAGACCCCCGAACGGAAGAACGAGGCTGCTCACCTCGGGCCTTCTTCTCGCGTACACACACACGGGTGATGGCCGGACCCCGGTCCTGGGAGGTTTTTGCGTTTGTAGTTGCTGCTCTCGTGGAAGACGCTGCCCTGAACCTAAAGCAATCTTTGGCTTCAGTGACTGATGAATTGCAAGTTACTCTGCTGAAACACCATCCCCTCTCCCCCCCCCCCCCCGGCCCCCAAGTAGGTTTTAGAGTTTAAATATCAAAAATTGATTTAACTTCCTGTTCCGTTTTAGCTGCTTCATTTTGTCCAGGGTTTCTCACCTTCAATACTATTGACATTCTAGGTAGAATAATTCCCTACAGTGGGGAGCGAGACCTATCCTGTGTACAGTAGAATGAGAGCCATCAGCATCTCAGTCTTACCCACTAGGTGTCAGTAGCATCTAGACTTTTGTAATTCACTTAACTTTTAGGACCAGCTACCCTGCTCCAGGAGGAGGGGGATGTGGTGTCAAGATCTCTTTCCTTCTCTATGTAGGCATCAGTAGAGTAATAGGTTAATCTCAGTGTTCTTTTCTCCAGGTTAATCTCAGTGTTCATTGAATGCTTAGAAAATATTTGAAAAGAGGCCTATTTGAGGAGATGAAGGATCTCATGCCTGTCTGGTTGAAATAACTGGTAGGAAGCTGTATTTATGAGTCAGAAGATCAAGATCTGAATTGTAAATTGTCGGTGTGGCATCATTAACGATTAGGGGATACGGTTAATGCATTAGGAATGAATAAGGAAAAAGAGGGTAAAGGACAAACTCCAGAAACACAAGTCCAGAAAAAAGAAATAGAAAAACATCTAGAGATTTTGTGATATGGCAGCTAAGCATGGAAAAAGTTATCAACCTGTCTGATTCTGCATATTATTGCAATATAGGTGATAAAATTAATTTTTTTAAAAAAAGTGCCTACTAAAGTTCGATAGAATTTAAAGTGATCCTTCACTTTAAATCTTCTTGAGTATTCAATTAGACTTGTATGTTTTTTGACCTTTTTGACTAACTTTTTTTCTTGTTTGTAAAGGAAACCTTTCAGTATACATTGTTCAAATGGGCAGAAGAACTTGATGCACTCAATCGAATACAAGACTTACTCAGTTGTTATGAACAGGCCTTGGAACTATTTCCTGATGATGAAGTGATTTGTAACAGTATGGGGGAACATCTCTTCAGGTTTGCGCTAATTTCTATATTACTTTCTAAGTATTATTTTGCATCAGTAGGAATGAGGGATCGATTATGCAGTAATTTGCTTTGAGATGGAGCCTCACTAATATTCTTGGTTGCAGGCTGGAACTTATAGACTCAAGCAATCTGCCGTCATCAGCCTCGTGAGTACATATGTACCACCATGTCTGGCAATTTAAGTAATTTGATAAAGGGAATCTTTAATTTTTTTTTTTTTTGCCAGTCTTGGACTTGAGCTCAGGGCCTGAGCACTGTCCTTGGATTTTCTCAAGGCTAGAGCTCTACCATTTGAGCCTCAGCACCACTTTCGGCTTTTTTCTATGTATGTGGTACCGAGGAATCGAACCCGGGTCTTCATGCATGCTAGGCAAGCACTTTAACCACTAGGCCAAACTCCCAGCCTAAAGGGAATCTTTAATGTGAGGAAATAATAGGTAGTTGATGTAATGGAGGATAAATTAGTAACAAATAATGAGAAAAAACAGGAATAGCAGATATAATCTGTAATATAATAGCAGCTATATTATATAATTTACTACATAAGAATCAGTTGCCCTTACCTTTCTTATCTATGCCAGTGGCATTTTGGTTTTTTGTTTGTTTTACACTTTCTTTAATAAATGATCTGCTAGGCTGGGAGTTTGACCTAGTGGTAGAGTGATTGCCCAGCATGCACGAAGACTCGAGTTCAATTCCTCAGTACCATATGCATAGAAAAAAATCCAGAAATGGTTCTGAGACTCAAGTGGTAGAGCGCTAGCCTTGAGAAAGTCCAAGGACAGTGCTCAGACCCTGAGCTGAAGCCAAGGATTGGCAAGCAAAAAAAAAAAAAAAAGATATGCTAAAAGAACTACTGTTCTAGGAGAGAAAGTATAGTTTTCTGGACATTTATTTGTAAAGTATCTGGCATGTTTCAACTTTATAACCTTTTATTGGTTCAGCAGTATCAGATTTACACAAAATATATTTAAATGACTAATTAGAAAGATGAAAAGGTGTTTTGTTTTTTGTTTTTTTTTGCTAGTCATAGGGCTTTAACTCAGGGCCTGGGCACTGTCCTTGGACACTTTTTGCTCAAGGCAAGCACCCTGCCACTTGAGCCACAGCACCGCTTCCGGCTTTTTCTGAGTATGTGGTACTGAGGAATTGAACCCATGGTTTGGTGCATACTAGATGAGTACTCTAGCACTAGGCTATACTCCTGGCCCCGAAAAGGTTAGTTTTTTTTTTTTTTAAAACATTAATATTACTGACATACATGTTGAGCCTTGGAATATAACAATGTGTTTAGAAACGTGTAACAACTTGATATTGTTGTAAGTACATGTGGGCAGAGAGCTTTCATGTGTAGAGTATGGACCCCTTTGGATGCTGGTGAAATCTATTGTTATATGTGATAACTACCACATGTGCTATAGCCAGAAATTACCTATTTCAAGGACAGAATTTGAAAGGCACCATTCTAGGGCTTAAATTCAGGGCCTGAGTGCTACCTCTGAGCTTCTTTGGCTCAAGCCTAGTACTCTACCACCTGAGCCACATTACCACTTCCAGCGTTTTCAGAGTAGTTTATTGGAGGTAAGAGTCTTATGGACTTTCCTGCTTGGGCTTGTTTGGAACCGTGATCTTCATATTTCAGCCTCCTGTGTAGTTAGGATTGTAGGCATGAGCCCCTGGCATCAGCTCAACCTGATACTTTGTAATTCTCACAGAAAGCTTTCCACAGGACCTAAAGGCCTGCATTCTTTTGGATTTGAGTACTAGTAAGGGATTCTCAGACGAGGCGTGAGTAATCCCATAGAGTTGAGTGCATTTTTGTCTTTAACCTTTCTTTTGTTGTGTTCTAGAATGGGCTTTAGAGATGAAGCAGCTGGATATTTTCATAAAGCAGTAAAGTTAAATCCTGAATTCAATGATGCAAAGGAGAATTTTTATCGTGTTGCAAATTGGTTGGTGGAGCGTTGGCACTTTATTATGCTTAATGACACCAGAAGGAATCTTGCCTACAATGCAGCAATCCAAAAGGCTGTCTGTTCGGGGTCCAAAAGTGTTTTGGACATTGGAGCAGGAACTGGAATATTGAGGTTTGTTGTCATTGCTTTTTAGCTATATTTTCATCCATAATATAAATTGAAGCTAATTCCAGATATCAAAAATTGAACATAGGAATTTTAAAGTAGCATTTATTTTTTTATAATTTGTTAAGCTTATTCATACAATGATTATTATTCTGTTTTTCACTATAATTTTCTTAAGAGTTGGAGAAGACTGCTAAGAAAAATTTCGTATTATTACTGAAATTTGAGTAATTAACTTTTTTTGTTTGCTTGATGACATTGTTTGATGACATAGTTTAAAGCACTTCCAAGATATATTCCTTCAAAGAAAAAATTAATTTGAGTAATTAACTCTTAAAATAATTTTTTTGTACTATCATTGTGGTGGCAGATGCTAGCAAGCACCTTGCCAATTTTCTCATTCTTCCTCTTAATAGCGTGCTATGTGCATACTGAATGATTTTTTTTTCTAGACAATAATTAAAGAATAGAACTTCATATTGCTAACTCTATTAGCATTTTGATGGAGTCCTTTTTTCCTTCCTAGTATGTTTGCTAAAAATGCTGGGGCACAGTTAGTGTATGCATGTGAGTTATCCAAGACCATGTACGAACTTGCCCGTGATGTGGTGGCTGCAAACAAGATGGACACAGGGATAAAACTCCTACACATGAAGTCACTTGACATAGAAATTCCAAAACATATTCCTGAAAGGTACTATAAGTTTTCTTGTTTTTAAGTCACTGTTTTATTTAATAAGAAATAAAATATATTTCTAGGGACTAGTCTTGACAAAAAATGCTAGCACCCTTAGCATGTAAAGATAGTTTAATAAAAGATTTGCCTAGTAATATCATATAAGTGGTAACAGAAAGAAATTAAGATCACGGGAAAAAACTGGGGCAAGGAATTTTATAACTTTAAAGTTCAGCAAGGTGATGCATACCTGTAAACCCAGTCACTTGAGCAGTAGAGAGGATTACAGTTCAAAGCTGGTCTCAAGAGAGAAGGTTGTCAAGACTCCATCTCAACTAAAAAGCCTTGTGTGGTGGTTCGCAGTTGTGATCCCATCTATATGGAAACATAAATAAGTAGGAGGATTGGACTCTGATGCTAACTCCAGGGGAAAAAAGACTTTATCCAATAAATAAAACAAAAAGGACGAGGAGTGTAACTCAAGGGATCGAATGCTGCCTCCCAAGAACCAAGGCCTTGAGTTCAAAACCCCAAAACAAAACTCAGTAACTCCTTCCCCCCAAATATGAACAGAGCTGAACTAGTGGACTTAACACACTGGGTGTTGATGCTCTTGTTTAAAATGAAAGTTTTGGGCCGGGAGTTTGGCCTAGTGGTACAGTGCTTGCCTAGCATGCACGAAGACCCGGGCTCGATTCCTCGGTACCACATACGTAGCAAAAAGCCAGAAGTAGTGCTGTGGCTCAAGAGGTAGAGCCCTAGTCTTGAGAAAATCCAGGGACAGTGCTCAGGCCCTGAGCCTAAGCCCAGGACTGGCAAAAAAATAAATAAATAAAAATAAAAGTTTTGAAAGTGTTACTTGTCATTGATTTTTGGCCTCTGTCCATTAAATGCTTTGAATATAATCCTGCCGTTTCTTGGCTTTTTAATGTGTTGATTCACTGTGATACATAATCACAAAAAAGTGATGGAATTTTATAACTAGAAGGGATTTCAAGATCAACTGGTCCATCACTTAGGAACTTGGTTTTTTATGACCCCTTTTGGGTTATTTCCCTCTGATATTTAAATTGAAGGAAGTTATTTTGGACTTTTTTCTTACATAATAATGCTGCATATACTTGCACTTTTCAATGGTCTCTGCATTTGTTCCCATTAGAGAACTTTAATTAGATTGCTAAGACAGGTACATACTATTTTTATGGGAAAACAAAAACAAAAAGTATTTTTAAAAATCACTGCCCTGCCGGGTGCCGTGGCTCATACCTGTAATCCTAGCTACTCAGGAGGCTGAGATCTGAGGATCATGTTCAAAGCCAGTCTGGGTACTAAACTCTGTGAGACTCTTCTCTCCAATTAACCACCAGAAAAGTGGCTGTGGCTCAAGGGGTAGGGCGGTAACCTTGATCTGAAGAGCTCAGGGACAACACCCAGGCCGAGTTCAAGTCCCACAACTTAACAACAACAAAAAAACCCAAACCAAAAATCCCCACTGTCCTGAATTGTGTTGTTGTTCTGAATATTGTGTTCAGGTTGCCTTAATAGAATATGCAGACTATCTAGCTTAAACAAGAGATGTGTATTTTCTGAAGTGAAGTGTGGCATGAGCCCAACTAAGGCTTTTTACCTTGAAGATGATCACCTTCAATTGGTCTTTTTGTTGTTGTTGTTGTTGTTACTGGTGCCAGTCCTGGGTTTGAACTTAGGGCCTGAGCACTGTCTTTGAGCTTTCTCAAGGCTAGCATTCCATCATTTGAGCAGCAGGGCCACTTCTGGCTTTTTCTGTGTGTGTGGTACTGAGGAATTGAACCCAGGGCTTCATGTATGCTAGGCAAGCACTGTACCACTAGCACACTCCCGGCCTCAATCTATGCCTTTACATGGCTTTTCTCCTATTCATGAACGGTCTCTGAAGTCTTTCCTTTTATGAGGACACTAATACTATTGCATTAGGGTCCTACCCTGGAGACTTCTTTTAATATTTGTGATCCTCTAAACTCTTTCTAAAGACTGTCATATTAGAGGTTAGAGTTTTAACCTAAGGGTTGAGGAATGGATACACACAGTTCAGTTCATGGTTACTTTAATTCAGTTTGTATTTTTCACACAAAGTTATAGAAAGATGATTATTAGATTTTAATCAGTGTATGTGAATTTTAGTCACCTAGTTATTCATTTGGATCTTAAACCGATCTCTAGACTTTCAGATATTGAACTAGATGATCTGAGACACTGTGCGTATCCTAAATGTATACAATAATAAATATTATTCTGTTAATATGTATAATATTTGGTTTAGGCATTTTCTTGCCCTCAAGACACTTAAGATCTAGATAGGAAGATCTAGATAGGAATATTCATGAAATTTGTCTTTACCTTCCAGGTAAAAAAGGAATGATACTGGCAATAAAGCTAAAGGAGTTTAAGCAGAATTTAACTGTCTTTAAGTAGAATTTTCCAGAAAGAATGGATACATGAGCAGACAGAATAAGCTTAGTGGAGGCTCAGGAAAAGGGACAGAAGAGGTACAGTGAACATGGAGGAGGCAAACTTGGGTAATACAGTGTCCTAGATGGTAAAGATTGGAGGTTTTGAAAGGTAGGGCTCATGGACATCATCATCATTATTGTTGTAGATCAAAAAAAGTTATAGCCGAAAAAGATAGCTTATTTTGATAAGGAGTTGGTGGAGCTGGAGCATATTTTATGGAGTGTTATAATTGGAACTAAGTGTCATTAAGGAAGGGGACTGTGAAAGGCAAGCTCTTCTTGAGGACTTTAGACAGTGGAGAAAGAGTGAGGATGTTATTCTCCCCCTCCCCATGCGGGGAAAGGAATCAGGTTACAATGGAGAACAGGAGCCAGAAGAACCTTAGAGTCCAGTTCCTCAAGATTCAGGGGAATACTGAAATGAAATGTGTGAGAAAATTTTACATGTGGACTTTTTATAATAAACTCTACTGTCAGCTTTGACATCTTTATATAAACAGCATGTCATTTTACTTACATATATCTTTAAAAAATCATTCTATAGAGTGTCCCTAGTTGTAACAGAAACTGTCGATGCAGGTTTATTTGGAGAAGGAATTGTGGAGAGTTTAATTCATGCATGGGAGCATTTACTTTTGCCATCAAAGGTAAGCAGCATGAAAACATTTAAATTTGATGAATAACTCATTATTTATAGATTCATTAGAGTTATTGGGCCCCTAAAGTATTTACAAAGCATATGAAATATATTTCCCACTGTCAGGTCCATACTGTGTAGTTGAAAGGAGAGCCATAAAGAAACATATACCTCTTTGTGCTCAGATGAGGAATTGAGGTGGCTTTGTGGAGGTGCTGACCATGGAAGTTCTTAAGTATGGTTGTAGATGGGGGTGCTTTCAGTTTCATATCCCTCATTGCTTGGAATTTTGTAAAATCATTAAAAGGAAGTATAGGGCTGAGGGTTTGACCTAGTGGTAGAATGCTTGTCTAGCATGCACAGAGACTGGGTTCGATTCCTCAATACCATATACATAGAAAAAGTTGAGGCTCAAGTGGTAGAGCTCTAGCTTTGATAAAGCCCAAGGACAGTGTTCAGGCCCTGAGTTCAAGGCCTAGGACTGGCAAAAAATGAAATAAATAAAATGAAGTAGAGAGAGTAACACTGGGTTGGTATTATGAGGTACTTTTTGAACCCAAGTAACTGATTAAATAGGGCTATCATATTTTACATTGAAATTTTCTGCTGTAAACCACAAATCATAGATAGATAATATAAAATAATTTTAGTATGTAATAAAATTCATTTTAAAAATGAGATGATTTTAAAAGAATAGTAATTTCTCTTTCTTTCTTTCTTTCTTTCTTTCTTTCTTTCTTTCTTTCTTTCTTTCTTTCTTTCTTTCTTCTCCTTTTTGCTGGTCCTAGGACTTGAACTCAGGCCTGGGTGCTGTTCCTGAGCTGTTCTAGCTCAAGGCTAGAACTCTTACCACTCTACTATAGTGTCACTTTCAGCAATTTCTTTTTCCAAAAAGTAATGATGATTCTGGATTTTCAGAGTCATACTCTAATTTCTTATGTAAACTTCTGTCTCTCCCTCTTTTATAGATATGCTGTAAAGAAGCTTATATATACATACGTACATCACAATGAAAATACTTTTTTTTTTTTTGCCAGTCCTGTGCTTGAGCTCAGGGCCTGAACACTGTCCTTGGACTTTCTCAAGGCTAGAGCTCTACCACTTGAGCCTCAGCACCACTACCGGCTTTTTTCTATGTATGTGGTACCGAGGAATCAAACCCGGGTCTTCATGCATGCTAGGCAAGCACTTTAACCACTAGGCCAAACTCCCGGCCCCACAATGAAAATACTTTTAAAGAGAAAACATCTTTAGCCTACTTGTCCTTACTTTCTAATGTCTTTTCTCATGGAATTTTTGTAGCTTGTCATATGCATGTATTTGCTTATGTAACAGATTTTTTATATTTTTGCTAGTCCTGGAGCTTGACCTTATAGCCTAAGCACTGTCCTTGGTCTTTTTCAAGGCTAGAGCTCTAGCACTTAAGCCACAGTACCACTTCTGGCTTTTCTATGTATGTGATACTGAGGAATTGAACCTGGGTCTTTGTGCATGCTAGGTAACCACTGTACCACTAGGCCACACTCCTGGCCCCTGTAATAGATTTTTATTGCTGTATTTCCAGACCAAAGGTGAAAACGGCAATTGTGAAACGTATGGGAAAGTTATACCAGCAAATGCTGTTATATATGGGATAGCAGTAGAATGTGCAGAGATAAGAAGGCACCATAGGTAAGTGACTAAATAGTAAAATTTTTTTTTTTTTTTTTTTTTTTGCCAGTCCTGGGCTTGAGCTCAGGGCCTGAGCCCTGTCCTTGGACTTTCTCAAGGCTAGAGCTCTACCACTTGAGCCTCAGCACCACTTCCGGCTTTTTTCTATGTATGTGGTACCGAGGAATCGAACCCGGGTCTTCATGCATGCTAGGCAAGCACTTTAACCACTAGGCCAAACTCCCGGCCCTAAATAGTAAATGTTTAAAAATAATATTAGTACTGTTTACCTACTGGTGTGACGTAGTAATAAAACCTATTTAATCTCAGCATTCACTGAGAGGAAGATCTTTGTTAAAGGGAGCACTGGACTACATAGTGAATTTGAGGCCAGCCTGGTATACCTGACGAGAAAAAAATACCATACTTCAAAGAATTTTTGGTACACAAAATGTATTTAGTGGCGTTAAACTTGGAATCTTCCTGTTTCAGCCTCTCAGTGGTGAAATTATATGGGTATGCCACCAAGCCTAGATCTTAACATAGCATACCTCTACTAGCCAAATAAAGGATAATGTAAGAGCCAACATAAATAAAGATTGAACCCCTAACATAAGAACCTGAATTCTAACCAGGTGGCTGTGTGCCAGTGGCTCATACCTAAAATCCTTGCTACTTAGGAGGCTGGGATCTGAGGATTATAGTTCAAAGCTATTCCAGGCAGGAAAGTTCCTGACACTTTTATCTCCAAATTTGGTGAGGATAGGGTATTCATGTACTTGTACAGAAAAGTACTCAAAGTACTTATTACAAAAAGAAAATTGTAAGTGTGCAGAGAAGAAACCACATCTTCACGAAGAGACTGAAGTTATATCACCAGTGAGATTTGTCGTAACAGCTCATCATTTAGATGCTATTGCATACAGAATATATAAGCAGTGCCTCATTGTGAGGAAAGTACATACAATCCCAAGTTGAACCGTTCTTTGAGATAACGCGCCTACCTTCAAAAATGTTGGGAAAGTAAAGGAAACATGACAGTTGTTCCAGATTAAAGGAGGTTAAAGAGACAGTTGGGAAAAACATAGAATACCAATTGTTGATTGGATAATACTTAGATAACAGTACTAGGATTAGGAAATTTTCATTATTTTTAGTAAATATACATTTAAGTATTTATTGAAATACAGCTAGGCTCAGCCTGTTGTCAGATTGTACAGAAAAAAAGTACATGTGTAGAGAACATGATAAATCTAGCAAAACAATATAAAGCTTGTGGGAATTTTTTATATTGTTCAGGAAACTTCTATAAGCTTAGATGATTTTGAAATTTAAGAGCAGAGGAAAATATATTCTTGTCAATGATACACATTTCTCCTCCTCCTCTTCCTCCTCCTCCTCCTTCTCCTTTCTTCTTCCTTCTTCCGTTTTTTGTATAGGTCCTGGGGCTTGGACTTGGGCCTGGGCACTGTCCCTGAGCTCTTCAGCTCAAGGCTACCACCCTACCCCTGGGTCTGGTCATTGTCTCTTAGCTCAGCAGCTCAAGGCTACTGTCCTACCCTTGAGCCAAGCCCCACTTCCCGTTTTCTAGTGGTTAATTGGAGATGTTTCTTTTGGACTTTAGTGTCCAGGTTGGCTTTGAACCTCTATCTTCAGATCTCAGCTTCCTAAATAGCTAGAATTACAGGCGTGAGCCACTCCTCCCAGCTCATTTCTTCATATTATATACAAATTTTAGAAAATGGTGTGCAAAGATATATATCTAGTGTTTAGTAGTGAAGAAATCAGGAATACTGTGAAGATAATGTTCACTTTTTACTTGTTACAGTGTTTTGACAATATTTTGGTATTTCTATGTTTTATAATAAACTAAAAGGAACTTACTTGCCACATATTTCTTTTCAATAAATATGTGTGTGTGTGTGTGTGTGTGTGTGTGTGTGTGTGTGTGTGTGTGTATATATATATATATATATATACACACACATACTTGAACTCAGGGCCTGGGTACTGTTCCTAAACATTTTTGCTTAAAGCAAAAAGTACTCTACCAATTGAGCCACAACTCCACTTGAGATTTTACATGGTTAATTAGGAGTCTCATGGACTGCCCTGGCTGGGTTAGTTCTCAGATCCCAGCTTCTGGAATAGCTAGGATAACAGACATGAACCATCAGTAGCCAGCTGATCACTCCTTTTTTTTTTGAGTATAATAAAATAATTTCTAAAAGACAATTTGAATTTCAAAAACTTGAAAGTAAATGCTTTTGAGTTGAGGTGAGATGAAGTTGAATTGTTTGTTTTTACATAGGGTCATGAAGTTTTTGTTTTCAGTGTTAATTTTGAGTAAAACCATTTTTACCATAAATGCATGTGAGTAATATAGCATTTGATTAATTTTCATTAAGTTGATATACTTGGGTAGCCATTATTCTGGCTGAGGATTGAAACAACCATACTAGAAAGTACCCAAAAAGAAACCATTTTATGTTATCAGGACCCTTCCTCTCCCAAAGTACCTACTCTCTTGAGGTCAGACACCATATATTGTGATCTTACTTGATTTTGTGATATATATTATGATACACACACACACACACACACACACACACACGCACCCCACACATATTATTTAAGAAACTTTTATGCATAAGGTCCTGCCTTATTTTAGTGTTGTATCTTTTTCAGGATTAGATATTAGGTGGTGTTTCTTAATTCATGTCCCTCTTCTTCTTCTTTTTTTTTTTTATAAACTGCATCTCCCCCAGAGTGCTTGTTAAGGATGTTGCTGCTATCCATTTGCCACCAAATGTGAAATTTCAGAGTCCAGCTTATTCTTCTCTTGATACTGAAGACACAGTTGAGCCTTATACAACTGAGAAGATGAGTCGAATTTCTGGAGGATATTTGGCTTTGACAGAATGCTTTGAAATTATGAAAGTTGATTTTAATAATCTTCAGGTAAAAAAAATTTTTTTTGAGAGCCAGGAGTTTGGCCTAGTGGTAGCATGCTTAGCATGCATATATGAAGCCCTGGGTTTGATTCCTCAGTATCTCATACATAGACAAAGCTGGAAGTGGTGATGTGGCTTAAGTGCTAGAGCACTAGCCTTGAAGAAAGCCCAAGGACAGTGGTCAGGTCCTGAGTTCAAACACCCGGAATGGAAAATAAAAAACCTTATTAAAGCATTACATTTTATGCATGTTTAAAATGACATATAGGATATAAGCTAGGCACTGGTAGTTCATGCATGTAATCCTAGCTACTCAGGAGCAGAGATCTGAGGATCGTGGTTTGAAATCAGTCTAGGTAAGAAAGTCCATGAGACTCTTATCTCCAATTAAACACCAGAAAATTGGAAGTGGCACTGTGGCTCAAAGTGCTAGCCTTGAACATAAAAGCTCAGGGACAGTGCCCTGGCCCTGCATTCAAGCTCCATGGCAGACCCTCCAAAAAAAGAAAAAAAAATGCATACGACAGACTTTTTATTAGTTTGCATTCCACTTATAGGTTAGTAACCTTCAAGGGCTATCTCCAAACTAAAATTCTCAGATCCAGCCTCCTGATTAACTGGGATTATAGGTGTGAGCTACCAGTACCAGCTATTTTTTGATATTTGGAATACATTAAATTTTTTTTTTTACACACATGAAGATTTTAACTTGGCAACTAATGGCTCCCTCTATAAGCACTTTCCAGGAATACAAAAAAGTAGAAATGAAAAGAAAAACACAGTATTTTTTTTCCCCTTGTGAGTTTCTATGCTTCATTACCCACACTAGTTTTGAACTGCTTTTCTATACTTGTTTTATGAGTACCTACACACACACAGTAATCCATATTGGTTTGCTTTTTCATCTAACAGTACATCATGGTATTTTCTCATGTGTATTCGCTTTATTCCTTTTAGTAACTGAATAGAACTCCAATGTAGTAGATCACACCTTCTCATATGTGCTATAGATAGTTTTAAGCACAAAGATGTTCCTTTCCTGAAGGCAGGCCTGAGAAGCTGAGGGATGGAGCAGTGTGATGCTAAGACAGTACACATTCCAGTGTACTAAAATATTCCCATTGCTTTTTCCAGGAATTGAAAAGTCTTGCAACTAAAACACCTGGCAAGATTAGCATTCCTGCTGTTAAAGAAGGCACACTAGATGCCATCGTGGTTTGGTTTGTGCTCCAGCTTGATGAGGTGCACAGTCTGTCCACAGGTCCTGGTGAGGACACTTGTTGGGAGCAGGCTGTGTACCCTGTGCAGGACCTGGCAGGTAGGCTTGTCTCATTTTTATTTTTATTTTTAGTTGTTGCTTTCATGCATTAAAAGGGGAAAAGAATGACTTTGGATATGAAGTTCTCCATCAAGAGAGATTAGGTAATCTTTCAGATTTTACTTTTCTTTTTAAAAAGTAAATTTAACACAGGGTGCGATGGCTCATGCCTATAATCCTAGCTACTCAGGAGGCTGTGATCTGAGGATCGCGGTTCAAAGCCAGCCTGGGCACTAAAAAGTCCGTGGGACTCTTATCTCCAATAAAGTACCAGAAAACCAGAGATGGTGAGTTGTGGTTCAAGTGGTTGAGCTGAAGAGCTTGGGGACAACACCTAGGCCCAGAGTTCAAGCCCTACAACTGACAAAAAAAAAAAAAGAATAGGGGATAGATGGAAGATAGAGGTTTTTGTGTGTGCGCGCGTGTGTGTGTGTGATCCTCTGCCTCTGCCTTAAAGTTCTCTATATTAATTGCTTTTTAAAAACTTTTCTTTTTTACTAATGAAGATTATTGGGTAAAGCCTGGTGACCACATTACAATGGAGGCATCTTGTCAGGACTGTTACTTGAGAATCCAGAATATCAATATCTTGGATTTGGACCATGAGATGGAAGTTGTAAAAAGTTTTGCCAGGAATAAAGACTTGCTATCTTTAGGAAATGAGGCTGAACTCTGTAGTGCCCTGGCTAACCTTCAGACTAGTAAACCAGATACTGTAGAGCAGATGTGTATATTGGAATCCACTGAAATTGCTTTGCTCAACAACACTTCATATCATGAAGGCTTTAAGATGGCAATGAAGAAAGTGTTATCTTCACTGGCCCCGGAGAAGCTGTGTCATGCTATGGATACTCAGTGCCAAGATAATGAGATGTGCTGTGGAACCAGACCGAGTTACACTGCACAGAACATTCCTGAACCTTTCTATGTGTTAGATGTGTCTGAAGGCTTCTCTATCTTGCCTATAATTGCCGGCACACTTGGGCAGGTTAAGCCTTACAGTTCTGTGGAAAAAGACCAGCATCGTATTGCTCTGGACCTCATATCTGAAGCCAATCACTTTCCTAAGGAAACACTGGAGTTTTGGCTCACACATGTGGAGGATGAATCTGCTGTGTTGCAGAGGCCAGAATCAGACAAGTTGTGGAGCATCATCATTCTGGATGTCATTGAGCCATCTGGGCTGATTCAACAGGAAATAATGGAAAAAGCTGCAATATCCAGGTGAAACAGGAAATAAATATGTTTGAAGGCTTTTTTCAGCTCGTTCTTAGGTCAATTCTTTTCTCAAATGGCATGACTGGGAAAATGGGTCAGGATTGTTGTTCCTCAAATACTGCTTTTTGGGACTTGTGACTTCATGCCTTTCTCTTTGTGTACCCATTATTAGTGCCTTTTCTTCCAACAGAATCTTTGCACTGTAGGTGTGAAGAAAAAGACCTATTTTGGGTTTAGGCAGCCTATGTTTCGTAGAAGGAACTTAGTAAGATCTTGAAAATAGTAAGACATTCAGGGTAAATACAGAGAAATCACATATATTATAAATACATAACACTCATTTGATTGCATTTTGGGAATATGTCCCAGTCCTCTTGAGTCTTAAAAAACATTTTTTTTGGCCGGTCCTGGGACTTGAACTCAGGGCCTGGTCTCTGCCCTTGGACATTTGAGCCATAGTGCGTGCCTCTTTCAGCTTTTTCTGTGTATGTGATACGGGGGAATCAAACACAGGGCTTTGTGCATGCTAGGTAAGTACCCTACCACTAGGTCATGCTCCCAGCCCTCAAATCTATATTATAACACATTTTGTAATATATTTTATATTATTTCTCTTCTTAAAGGCATTTCTTCTTCAGTGTTGAGCGTTTAATTCTGAGGGAAAATTTAGCTAAGATTCAAAGTTCCTTTAACTGTACCACTCAGATCTGCAAAAAAGGCAGTAGTTAACATTTGCAGTTCAAATTTAGGAAAAATAGATATGTACATATTTTCAGCTTTCAACTATAGGAACAGTTTTGTCTTCTAAAGAGAAGTGGTGTCATGAATTAAGATTATAATAGCATAAAGAAAACTATTCACTGATTCTCAGAAAGCTGAGATCTGAGGATCGCATTTCAAAGCCAGCCCGCTCACTAAAGTCCATGAGGCTTTTATCACCAATTAACCACCAGAAAACTGGAAGTGGTGCTATGGCTCAAGGGTTAGGGCAGTAGCCTTGAACTGAAGAGCTCCGGGACAAATCCCAGAGTTCAGAGTCTAAGAACTGACCAAAAAAACAAACAAAAAACCACAGCAATGCAAGGGAAAGTGGAAAGTGCTTTTGTTTTTTTTTTTTTTTGTTTTGTTTTTTTTTTGTTTTTTTTTAATGAACAGCCAAAAGTTTAGTGGAGGCCTTTTAATATTGTCATTCAGATTTAATAATTGCAGGACCTGTGTCATAGTAGAAATTTTAGATTTCTGAGTAGAGATGCTTAATCTGTAGTTTTCACATCATTGATGATTCTTTCCTGCCAGTTAGGGTTTATACCTCCAGCAGTCTGGTTAGTTCTCTCTCTGTCTCTCTCTCTTTCTCCCTCTGTCTCTCTCTCTCTCTGTTATATAATTATTTTTCTCTCTCTAGGTCTCTTATCTCTTTAAGTTTGATTTATTGGGGAAATTATTTTCAGTAGTTTACCATTCTGAACTTACAGCCAGTAATACCACTGACTGTACTGTAGCTCTTCATGACTCTTAGTTTTTGAAATATGCAAAATATAGAGGATCAGAAGCCATTTTAACACATTTTCCCTTCCTTAGGTGTTTACTGCAGTCTGGAGGCAAAATCTTTCCTCAGTTTGTGCTGATGTTTGGGATGCTCGTGGAGTCACAAACATTGCTAGAAGAGAGCGCTGTTCAAGGAACAGATTGTACACTTGGATTAAATATAGCACCTTTTATCAACCAATTTCAGGTGACTGTCTAGAAAAGAAGTGGTGTAGATTGCTGTGAGTGATGGAAAGGAATGTTGGGTGCTGTAGGAATGTGTAGGAGGAAATTGGTATGTGGAAAGCAGCTTTTATTGTTGGTTTTCTGTTTGTTGTTGTTTTGTTTTCGTTTTGTTCCAGGCTTAAACTCTGGGTATGGGCGCTGTCCTTGTGCTTTTTGCTTGAGCTAGTGCTCTACTATTTGAGCTACATCTCTGCTTTTTGGGGGATTTGTTTTTTAATTTTGGGGGAGTATTTTTGGATTTTAATTGAGGATAAGAGTTTCATGGACTCTCCGCCCATGCCAGTTTCAAATCATGATCCTCAGCTCCTAGCCTCTTTAGCAGCTAGGATTATAGGTGTGAATCACCAGTGCTAGCAGAAACCAGGGTTTTTGGGTTTTTCTGTCGGTTGTGGGACTTGAACTCTGGACCTGGGCGTTGTCCCTGAGCTCTTTAGCTCAAGGCTACCACTCTACCCCTGGAGCCACAGCACCACTTTCAGTTTTCTGGTGATTAATTGGAAGTAAGAGTCTCAAGGACTTTTTAGTGCTCAGGCTGGCTTTGAATGGAGATCTTCAGATCTCAGCCTCCTGAGCAGCTAGGATTACATGCCAGAGCACCGTGCCCAGCTAGAAAGCAGTTTTTAAGCAACATTTTCCTTTACATTTTAAAGGAAGAAAGTGGAAAGTATTAATAGCAAGATTCCTTTAAAACTAAAATCTCAAGAACACGTAATGGCAGTGGGGTTTCCTCTTGTATTCTGGAGAGATCTGAGGACTTTGAGAACTACAGATACCTAGAGCAAGACTCCAGATTGATATAGATGATGGCTGAAGAGAAGAGGATTTTTGAAGCTCCTGAGTGATTTTAATTTGCAACCAGGATTGAGAACCATTGCCTTTTAGAAATTATTTTCCAAATTAAAATCCATTTGGCGGGGGGAGGGAAATGGGTACCAAGACATGTGAAAGGGTATCAATGTTTGTGAATTAATGCACATTCTATCTGGCAAATATCATGTAACCCTTTTACTAATTACAATAAAAAAAATCCATTTGGTTGAATTTTATTTTTTTCAAGAAACTTAACACCTAATCTTATGCTAGTTATTAACTCATAACTCCTAAGCTTTTAGAGCTGTTTGTTAAGCAAAATTTTAATTTGCTTTCATAGAAGTAAAACCAAGCAAATTATTTAACCTAACTAAACTTTGAATTATTTCTCTTGTAAAACTGGAATAATAGCCAGGCATGGTGGCTCATGCCTATAAACCTTGCTACTCAGAAGGCTGAGATCTGAGGATCATGGTTCAAAGCCAGCCAGGCCACTAAAGTCCATGAGACTCTTACCTCCAATTAACCACCAGAAAACGGGAAGTGGCACTTTGGTTCAAGTGGTAGGGCAGTAGCTTTGAGCTGAAGAGCTCAGGGATAGTGCCTATGCCCAGAGTTCAAGCCACACAACTGACAAAAAAAAAAAACAAACACAAAACTGGAATAATGGAAGTTTTTATGCCTTAAGCTGATATGGTAATATAAATGAGTAGTATTTATAAAAAGCATAAGCATTTGGTCATAGAGTCAAGTACATATCACTTAATGAACATTAGCCACAGAAAGGATGAATAAAAATTAAAAAAATTCGCTTCCCGTAGGTACCTATACGTGTGTTTTTGGACCTATCATCATTGCCCTATGTACCTTTAAGCAAGCCAATGGAACTCTTAAGACTCGATTTGATGACTCCGTATTTGAACACCTCCAGCAGAGAAGTGAAGGTAAGTCAGTGTGTACAATTATCACTCTTCTCTGATTCAGGGTGATACCTAATTAAATATTTATATGTTCTATGTTCTACTTGTTGCTTTTATATTTATATATATATTTTTTTTGGGGGGGGGTAGTTGTGGGGCTTGAACTCTGGGCTTGGGTGCTGTCACTGAGCTCTTTAGCTCAAGGCTACCCATTCTACCACTTGACCACAGGGCCCACTTCCAAGTTGCTGCTTTTGAGGATTAAAAATTCATTTGAGCAAATATTGGTGAAAAATAGGCTAATATTTTAAAATTGAGTGATTCAATATGTTATTAAACTTCATTATTTAAAATTAACTAAATAGAGAAAGAAGACTTAATCAGTTTTCACTGGTGAGATTTTCGTGATTTCTTGCTTTCTGTAGGTACACATCTGTAGATCAGGACGAGTGACTGCTATTCCGTTTTGGTTTCATATGTACCTTGATGAAGAGGTTAAACTGGACACTTCAAGTGATGCCTCACACTGGAAACAAGCTGCGGTTGTTCTAGAGGATCCCGTCCAGGTGGAGATGGGAGAGGAACTCCTTCTCAGCGTTCAGCACCACAAAAGCAATGTCAGCATCACAGTAAAGAAATGAAAGCTATTTAGAGTACCTAGTACAAAATTCTTATTTGAATTAGGGGGAATGTACTCATAAAATGAGTACTGGTGGTTCACCACTATGATTCTAGCCACTCTGAGATCTGAGCATCCAGATTTGAGCACCAAACATCAAGCACCAATGCAACTGTGTTGGAACAGTGTCTCAAGTGGTATTAGCCTTGAGCAACTCAGGCTCTGAGTTCAAGGTCCAGGACCACACATACAGGCGTGCATGTGTGCAAACATGCACACGCACCTGGTCAGAACCATACTGTAATGTATAATAGGGAAACTTTGAAGTATTTATGCCTCTTGACATTATTGAGAACCGTCCTCCATTGAAGACCCAAGGTCAAGGTTTTAAATCCTGAGCTCATTTCTTCTAGACACTTACTGTATCAGAGTAAAGGGGTGAGGGAAGTCAGCCTTCAGGAGGCATTGTTTCCCGACTGTACTAGGAAAAGAACAATTAAAAGCTGATATAAATAAAATGGGTTAATTCTAAGCCAGTTTTTTCCAAAGTTTTAATTTGGGTGCATAGTAAGAAATAAAGTATCTGTGTTTTACAGACTTGTAGAGTGTAGAGATTAGTAGGGAGATGCTGCTGCTGCCTTGTGTGGTTTTATTTGTATTGGTACTGGGGCATGCATGATCACCAGTGTCCAGCAGCCCTCATGTTTTGTTTTGTTTGCCAGTCCTAGGGCTTGAACTCAGGGCCTGGGCACTGTCCTTGAGCTTGTCTGGCTCAAGGCTAGCACTCAGCCACTTGAGTCACAGAGCCACTTCTTTTTCTTGGGGGGGGCGGTCAGTTGTGGGGCTTGAACTATGGGCCTGGGCACTGTCCCTGAGCTCTTCAGCTCAAGGCTACCTACCTCTTCAGCCACAGCGCCATTTCTGGTTTTCTGGTGGTTAATTGGTGATAAGAGTCTCATGGACTTTAGTGCCCAGGCTGGCTTTGAACATCGATCTTAATATCTCAGCCTCCTGAGTAGCTAGGATTACAGGTGTGAGCCACCACGCCCGGCTGGCTTTTTCTATGTGGTACTGAGGAATGGAACCCAGGGTTTCATGCATGCCAGGCAAGCACTCTACCACTAAGCCACATTCCCAAACCTCCTTGAGTCATTTGAAGTATTCTAAAAAGATAAGCCCTGAATTACCTAGTTTCATTACTTATTACACAAACCAGCAATAAATTTTTTTTTTGTTGCAGTAAAGATCTATGTAACATTATGGTGTAGTAAAAGGGTTGTTATACTGAACTACAGGGTAACATTTTGTGGCAAGAGCAGCTCCAATCTCAATATGACTGAACATTTTCCTCATACAGAACATTTGATTCCTGTAAGGCCTCAAGTTGGCGTTGTGTCTTTTGAGTACATCTCCCCACTTTCTCACTGATCAATGTTCTTTCAGCTATCTTGTTCTTGAACTTCACATGTTGAGTTGCCAGGTGGCAAGATCATTCTAAAGGCTGAAAATACTTGTCTAGATAAACCAGTTTCTTTACTCATTTGTCAGTAGACAAGTATAGGTAAATTGTTGGATATGGTAAATATTTCAATTAATGAGCATGGGAGGGCAGATGCCATAAAAGTATAAGCTGAGTCATTTTATTTCACTTTTAATTTCCTTAGAAACCCTCTTGTCCTTTTTACCTTGAACCTGTCCAACCTAGTATTTTCCATGATGGCCATCCAGTCTACATTCTCATCTGCAGTTCAAGTTCCATTTCTCTACACCCTTGCCAACATCCAACATTTGTTGTGTTTCGGGTGTTATGTGTGTGCACACTACTACTGTTCTTGATCAAGGCCTTGTGTGTGCTTTTGCTCCTTTTTTGACTTATGGCTCCCTAGTATTCTACCATATGAACCATGCTTCCGGCTCTGGCTTTTTGCTGGCTAATTGAAGATAAGAATTTTGAGGATTATGTCTGCCTGGGCTGGCTTCAAATTTTTCTCAGATCTCAGCCTCTTGAGTAGGTAGGATTATTGGTGTGAACCTCCAGCACCTTTAAAAGCAAATTAGCAGTAGTACTGGGATTTGAACTGAAGACTTTGAGCTTAATAACCAGTGAGCCACACATCTATCCCTGGTTCTTACTTTTATTTTGTCAGTCATGGGGTTTGAACTCGGGGCTTATCCCTGAACTTTTTTTTTTTTTGGCCAGTCCTGGGCTTGAGTTCAGGGCCTGCGCCCTGTCCTTGGACTTTCTCAAGGTTAGAGCTCTACCACTTGAGTCTCAGCACTTCTGGCTTTTTCTAGGTATGTATTACCAAGGAATTGAACCCAGGCATTTGTGCATGCTAGGCAAGCACTCTACCACTAGGCCAAACTCCCAGACCCTGAACTTTTTTTTTTTTTTTTTTTTTTTTTTGTGGGTTATGGAACTTGAACTCTAGGCTTGGGTACTGTCCCTGAGCTTTTCAGCTCAAGGCTACAGCCCTACCCCTTGAGCATGCAGCCTCACTTTCCCTTTTCTAGTGATTAATTGAAGAGTCTCACAGTCTTTAGTACCTGGACTGGCTTTGAACTGTGATCCTCAGCCTCCTGAGTAGCCAGGATTACAGCCTGAGCCACCAAGCCCAGCTATCCCTGAACTTTTTCACTCAAGGTTATTGCTCTACCACCAAGCTAAAGCTCCAATTCGTCTTTAGGGACTTTAGCTTTTCAAATGCTTGGACTTACTTGATTATAATAAATATGTAAGTAAGTAAAGCTCCATTTTCTTTTCCCATTCTTGAAATATTGAGTCTAACATATGGCACACTCTGTAGCCCACCCAAGCTGACTTAAAATTGCAGTCATTGGTATCTTCTTCCAAGTGCTAGGATTACATGCTAAGATTACACCTTCATTTGCCTTCATTGTACTTAGTTTTCTAAAATAAGTTACACAAGCCTTTCGTGCCCAGCTTTGAAATGCAACCCTCAGATCTCAGCCTCCTGACTATCTAGAATTACAGGCATCAGCTCAGATTATTTATGAGATATGATCTTAATTCCTGCTTGAGTATTTGTCTCGACCATGATCCAATAATTTTCAGGTTCCCATTGTTGCGGGGGTGATAGGTTCATCATAACTCCTTTCATCTAGCTTTGATTTGTGTGCCTGTGCTGGCCTGGAACTTCATTCTCTGCTTCAAACATAACTTGCAATGATAGGTATGTTTTGCTTTGTCTGGTATGGGTTGAAAGGGGTCTTGTGAACTTTTCTTCCGAAGCTGACCTTGAACTGAGATCTTCCCATTCTGTCTACTGTGCAGTTATAATTACAGGCATGAGCCACTTGGGACCCATTCAGTTTTTCATAAACAACTGATCCTTACTATTTGCTACATACTGTATGTATGTAGCACTTCCCTTTTAGAATAAATTATTAAATATAGCTTCATAAATACTCTATAATTAACAGATTTCTCCCAAATAATACTTATGTCTTTATTACAATGAATGTGCCATTTAGCTACAATTTGTATTTTTTATTTTTATTGGCAGTTCTGGGCTTGAGCTCAGGGCCTGAGCACTATTCTTGGGTTTTCTCAAGGCTAGAGCTCTACCACTTGAGCCACAATACCACTTCCGGCTTTTTCTATGTATGTGGTTCCAAGGAATCGAACCCAGGTCTTTGTGCAAGCACTAGGCCTACTTCCCGGCCCTACAATTTACATTTTTTGATGTACTAGGGAATATGAAATGGAGACCTCAGTTTCTAGGCAGTGTTCCACCAACTTAAGGTACACCCCTAGTCCTTTTGGCTTTAGGTATCATTCAGATAGGTCTCATTTTTGCCTTGGACTAGCTTCAAAGCCTATTCTACCTACACCTTCCTTAGTAGCTGGAAATCACGTGTTACTATGACCAATTTATGTTAGTTGAGATGGGGTCTTACTAACTTCAAAACCCAGGCTGGCCTTGAATCATGATCTTCAAACTGCCTCCTGAATAATTGGGCATACAGGTGTGGGGTACCATACCCAGTTTTGCTGCCACTTTTAATAGCACTATGGGAAAATGTGTTGTTTTGATATGTTTTGTTTTGTCCCTAATCAAATTTTTGTAAGCAGGGCCACTGGTGACTCATGTCTGTAATCCTAACTACTCAGGAGGCTGAGATCTGAAGGTTGTGGTTCAAAGCCAGCTTGGTAGGAAAGTTGGGTGATGAAACTCTTATCCGCATTTAACTACCAGAAAACCAGAAGTGGTGCTGGCTCAAAGTAGTATAGAACCATCCTTGAGCAAGAAAGCTCAAGGACAGTGCCCAGGCCCTGAGTTCATGCCCCACCACTGATGAAAAAAAAAGTAAAATATCAAGCTTACGTTTATAGAACGAGACATAGAAGTTGCAGAAAATGATAAATTATTTATTGAAAGGCATTCAATTGAGAAGTAGAGAAATAATTGTTAGGTAAGCTTAAATGGCACATGATTATTGTTAAGTTCCACTAATTTCGTATTTCTGAATTTGCTTTCTGTCCAGAGCATTATATTCATGCAGCAGTAGTAGGAAGAATTGCATTTTTTTTGTCCATCTTCTTGATAAGTAATGTAATGCCAGGAACATTCAGCTGTAGTCATTTTCTATGGTTTGAGTATGTGATACTCTAAGGTTAAGAAATCAAGTCTAAGTCTAAATTTAGACTGATTATTCGTCATATACAAAACACATACATACAGAAATCCAATAGGTATACCTGGCTTTCACTATCTTTGTGTTGACATTTCCCCATCATTTATGACCTGTCTCAAGCACAAAATCTTGAGCTGTGGGATACCAGGCAGTGAAATCACAGGGTAGTAGCAGTTTGCGTCTTCATTGTTCAAGAGTCCATGGATTTATTTGAAGGCTCTATATTCCCTTCTGTAGTGTCACTAAGTATTTCATCAGCTATGTTAGCTGTAGTAGGTGTCGTCTGGGGAGTCACAGTGTGTCCAAACCCTTGGTAGTGACCCATGGGTGAAGGTGGCACAGAAGAGGCGACAGAAATTGCATCTTGTGATGATGATGATAACAAGCTTGTATGTTCATTTTGATCTTGGTCTTCAGGAAAGAATTTTTTCCTAGGATGTCCCCTAACTGTCCGTCCTTTAAAATAATATAAAAATGTCTAAATTAACCAGAAGTCATTTCACCATTATAAATTTACCATGCTCAACCTTCTCCCCCATTCTTCCCAAACTTGAGTCCTAAGTATCTTAATGAGTGAACTGCTCTAGTAGGAGACCTATAATAACCTGTGCATTTTGGAAGAATTAAGTGGTACTTACCAACATGCCTTACTTGTTCAGAAATATCATCTCTGATGTCTGAGACATCCCACATGGCAAGAAAGGAATCAAAGCATGAGCCCTCTTCTGCTTCCTGGACATATGGTTTATAGGAGAATGTGTAGTGATGAGCGATAGCAGCGAGGAACATCTCAATACAGATAATGAAGTCCTACAACAACAGCAACAGACCTTAAATCCACTTTCACAAACTGCCATTCTTCCTCACGTACTTTCCATAGGCACTTAAAGTATTAATAGCCTTTCTCTCAGATTGTATTCATTTTCCTATTTTCAACATACAGTTTTACTTCAAAATCTACATACTGAAACCAAGAATTTCTTAGCAAGGCACATTGTGTTCCAATCTATAATCTAAGGACTGAAAGGAAAAATGCAGAACGAAACATGGACTAAGAAAAATAAGAACCCAGATTCTATTCCTGATTCTGTTACAATTCTGTAATTATGGCCAGTTTCTCTAGGGCTCTACTGTCATCCTTATTTTGTAGAGAGAAAATGACCTCTAATATTAGTGGGGTCAACACATGAAGATCCTTATGATGAGACAATAGAATTCTGCAGAATTTGGAGACAGCAGTACTTACCTGGAGTCCTGTGGCCACAGCTTCTACAGTTTGCCATTCCCATGTATGCTTTTCAGAAATAACGCCAACTTTTACCAACAAAGCAATAACTACTGCTTGCCTATATATTAGGAAAAGGTAAACGCCAAATCTATATCAAGCATAAAATGAGCAATTGTTTTAAAAATATGTCATTAAAAAAACTTAATCACTACCACCCTGACTTCATAGCATCTTCCTGAATAAACTGCATCTATACAGAAAATCTTTATTGCTTTACAAGTTTATTCTATTGCAATCTTACAGATGAATTATGCATTATGATTATGCATTCTCACAAGTTCAGTACTTAGGGATGAATATAAAGTCTATATGTTTGTTTTAAGTATACACAAGCAATTGAATTATTTTGAAATCAGTCTTGTAAGTCCTGTATGAAGTGTAGCTAGAGACAAGGGTCTGACTTAGAATGGAATCATAACAGAACACTTCAAATATAACTAAGAACATCTCCCATGTTAATTGCAACAGCAAATAATGAAGTAGATGAACGTTTTGAAAGTTCTTAAGAAAATTCACTTTAGTGTTGTAATGGTGAAAAAATTTAAGAAGACTGATGAACAAATTAATACTAAATAAAAGTCAAAAACTAAATTGTCATCTGGTTTTATTGACAAAGAATTATGACTTATTGTACAAAAAGATTCAATTTTTTCTGGTAGAGTATTATGGATTTTCTTTTCTTTTTATATTTATATCTTGCTTGATTTCTGTACTTGTTTCTAGGATGTGCTACTATTTGATCCTTTACTAAACTTTTCCTTCTCTCTTTTCCTGCCTTCTCTCCTCTCCCCTTACTGAGTTAAACCCAGTGTCTTTCATAATATTAAGTGCCCTACCTCTGAACTACATCTCCTGCCCCACTCTTTTTTGTGGTTATTGTTGGCCTAGTGTCCCTGAGCTCTTCAGCTCAAGGCTACCACCCTATCCTAGAGCCAAGCCCCACTTCCTGTTTTCTATAGGTTAACTGGAGATAAATAGCCTCAGGTCCTTTTGTGCCTGGGCTGGCTTTGAACCTTGATCCTCAGATCTCAGCCACCTGAGCAGCTAGGATTATAGGCATGAGCCACCACGCCTGGCATTGCCCCAGTCTTGTATTTTAAAATTTTTCTGATGAACACTTCCTCACATCATTAAATATTGCCATTTAGAATAATGAGACTTGAACAGAAAGCAATACTTACCAAAAAGAAACAAAAACCACCAGCTTTACACAAAGAAATTTGCCAACAGGTTGGATAGGACTGAGCTCTTCTTTTAGTACTTTATAAAACAACAGGAGACAGTACATGGCAAACTAGAGACAAAATTAATATTTAAGCTTATTCATAGAATATAGCAATAAGAGTAAAGGTTATAAATCAGAGTAATATGTCAAATACTACATGAAATTATTATAACTGAGTTGTAAAATAAAGCACAAATGTTTATTTTAAAGACTAAATTAATCTGGACTAGCATATAACCCTGAAGGACAAGTTTTTCTGATATTTCCCTATATGGGAGACTAGGTCATATGCTAAACCACTACAGAGTCAGTGGTTATGTCTGAAAGTCATATATTTTTTCATTCTGGCTGATCCAATGTCTTCATTTCTACTTTTGTCAGTCACTGAGCTCCAGGGCCTGATGCATACTAGGCAGGCACTCAGCCCCTAATCTGTACTGCCAGCTATATACTAGCTCTTAAACACTTGCTATGAACCAAATTAAACATTTCTCAGCCACTTTCAAGTTCAGTTACCTATCTTTTCTATACATTACATAGGATTACTAATATTATTTATGTCCTCACGGGGCAACACAGTATCCCTCTTGCTTAGATTTCTTGCTCACAGCTAGTGTCCTACCACTTGAGCCATGTATCTAGTCCTACATTCTGCTGGTTAATGGGAGATGGAGTTTTATATACTTGTCTACATAGGCTGGCCTTGAACCTTGATCTTTGAGGCGTCTTCTCCCTCAGTAGCTAGGATTATAGGCATGAGCCACTGGTGCTTTACTCAAGTATTTTAATGACTCCCTAGTATATCAGTCAAAAGACTTACAGTCAACCAGTCACAATCAGCCTTGGATTGTTCTCAGCCCCTTTTCTAATAGGCTTCATATTCATGACAAAAATTCTTCTGACAATTCCTTAGAAGACATTCAAATAACAAGAATCACACTGCTCACCAAGAAGATGAACATTTGGATATATAGCCATTTAATATTATAAAGCTTTAATATTGCACATGTGGGCCACTGCATTTGAATCATTCTACTGAAAGCATTAACCAAAGATTTTAAATAACATATTTTAGGCTCTCCCAACCAAATTGTGAATCTAGATCATTTCAGTTTTCAGAACATTAGCATTTAAAACCCAAATTTTAATTTTCCTTTAGAATTAGAAAAGAGAAGCCAGGAGCGTGGCCTAGTGGTAGAGTGCTTGTGTAGCCTGCATGAAGCCCTGGATTCAATTCCCCAGTACCACATACACAGAAAAAGCCAAAAGTGGCACAGTGGCTCAAGTGGAAGAGTGCTAGCCTTGAGAAAGCACAACGACAGTGCCCAGGCCCTGAGTTCAAGCCCCAGAACTGCCTGCCCTCCCCCCCCCAAAAAAAATTTCTCATTCTTAAACTGCAAACTCCAATTAGCCCTTATTTCTTTTACTAACTATTCCTAGTGTGCGTATATTTTCCTTACTAGGGTATTGGGTATTGTGCTTACATTCAAGACACCACACTGCTATTCCACAAATGAATGACCACAAATGACCAGTAGGTCAGCGTGTAAGTCACCAAGTAATCAACAAAAGGCACTATATATCTTTATAGTTTATAAGGCTGCTAGTTTATCAATTGCTTTGTATAACTTATTTTAGAAAACTAAGCACAATGAAGACAAATGAAGGTGCTAGGATTCTAGCACTTGAAAGAAGATACAGATGATTGCAATTTTAGGTCAGCTTGGGTGGGCTACAGAGTGTGCCATATGCTAGACTCAATATTTCAAGAATGGGAAAAGAAAATGAAGCTTTACTTACCAGTTGTGACATATTATTTATTATAACCAAGTAAGTCCAAGCATTTGAAAAGCTAAAGTTCCCTTCATCATATATACCGACCAGTTCACATATTCTAAAAAAATGGCAAAAATAAGGCAATTTTATTATTATTAGCTAAACAGATTTTAAAATAAAATGACAATACTACTTAAATTCGTAAGTTGGACTAGATATGGTGGGATTTACCTGGATAGATATGTCTACTTAGAGGGTGGAGTTAAGATGATTCTGGTCAAGGCCATCCCAGGGCAAAAAGCATTAGAATCTATCTGAAAGCCTATAGCAAAAAAGGCTGAGGGGTATGGATCATGTGGCAGAGTATCTGCCTGTTGAGTTCAAGCCCTAGAACCAACATAGCCAAAGTAGATAAGCAAGGAAGGAAGGAGGTAAGTAGGTAGGTAGGAAGGCAGGCAAACAGGCAGGTAGGTACAAACAGATAGGAGAAAGATGTCAAAATATTACATGCTCCCATATGAAGACTCTAGAGAGAGCTCAAGAAGGACTGTGGGTAGGAGAGTTGGTAGGAAGGGGGAAGGGGCTGGGGAGAACATGATCAAAGTACAGTGGATGAACATATGTAAAGGTCCTGAGAAACTCACTTTTAAGCAGTCACTAGAAAGATTACAAGGAGGGCTAAGGTGGGAGTGGGGACAACAGAGTAATGGAGCAAGGATGGTCAAAACATACTGAACAAATTATGTAAATAACACAATGAAATCCTCATTAAAATTTAGAACTCAGTTTATTTGATTGATCCTATAGTTCACATGAATTTGGTTAGAGTTAGTTCAAAAATTAAGAGAAAGGGGCCGGGAGTTTGGCCTAGGAGTGGAGTGTTTGCCTAGCATGCACGAAGACCCGGGTTTGATTCCTCAGTGCCACATACATAGATTAAAAAAAAAGCCGGAAGTGGTGCTGAGGCTCAAGTGGTAGAGCTCTAGCCTTGAGAAAGTCCAAGGACAGTGCTCAGGCCCTGAGCTCAAGCCCAGGACTGGAAAAAAAAAAAAAAGAAAAAAAAATTAAGAGAAAAAGTTTTTTGAAATGTTCTTACATTTCACTAATTTGAAGGCAACACCAAATATTGAACTAAGAAAAAAATTATTTTAAAACCTATGTTGCTTAATTTGAAATTTCACTATCAAACACAGGATGCACTTCCCCAAAAATGGTTTTGGAGAAAACATGAACATCCGAATCCATTTGGATAAAATGTACTACCATCAGGTGAAACAATTCTTGAATTTTTAGAGATAGTTCTGCCAGGTAGCAGACATCCATTTTTACCTGAATTTCTTATCTTAGCCTCCTGAGTAGCAAGGATATGGATGTGGGCCAAGGGTGCCCACCTTAAACTTTATTTTCATGCAATAGTTTTTGTAAAGCTGGATAAACTAACATTCTAAAATTTTTTCCCCCTCCATAGTGCTTTATCATATGTTCTTTCTTAGCAGAAAAGTCTTTGTATATACTGTGGCTTTTAATGGCAGACTAGACTTGTACTATTAAGTAAACTAACACTTTTTTTACTCAGCTATTCCCTATTTAAGTATCTCTTTAAATAGTCACGTTAAGATGTACACTCACAAAGCAACAATGGTGGTGAAAGGTCTGACAACCGTGTACTGCAGCACACCCAGTTTGCACCTGAACAGCAATACTCTGGAAAGGAAAAAACGACTTAGCATTCCAGTTACTCACCTTCAAGGCTACCAAGTTAACATTATGTAGACGAATGACACGAAGTTATAGTCAATTCCTTAATTTTAGTCATCCATTAGATGGCAGAAGAGACGGCAAAGAAATGATCGTACAGTACCATTTCTGAAACTATTTGACAACTCTATCTTCTGAAAGATCACCCTCAAATTCCAGAATAGTGCAACACAGAATAAAAGAAACAAAGGTGAGTTCCTGCCTGAGTTTAGACTTGCAATGTCTTCTAAAAGCCTCAGACCTGGCGTAACATTTGGGAAGTGACACCTGGTGGAAGGTGCAGTTTGATCACAGAGTGGGCCTTTGAAGGGACAAATTGAGGTTCTGTGTTTCTAGGGTACCAGGAGGCAAAAAGGTCTCCTCCTAACCATGGTAATTGAGCCACTGAAGGCTAAAAGCAGTGGCCAAGCAATCACAAACTAAAGTCTCCGAATCTAGCTAACTGAATCTTTTAACAAGCTACTTATCTCAGGAATTCTGTCCCTGACAGAATGCTGCTAACACAGTCCCTGAGAGTAAACAGAAACCCATGTACATAAAATGTTGTCTAGTAGTAGGGCTCTGATAGCATATGCCTGTAATTCTAGCTACTCAGGAGGCTTAGATCTGAGGATTGTGGTTCCAAGCTAGCCTCAGTAGTCAAGTCTGTGAGATTCTTATCTCTAATTAAGCATCAGAAAACTACAAGTGGCACTGTGGCTAAAAGTGGTAGAGTGCTAGCCTGAAGTGGAAGGGCTCAGCAACACTGCCTACCCAGGCCCTGGGTTCAAGTCCCATGACCAACCAAAAAAAAAGTCTACTTCCTAAAAGCTGCCAGTTTTTTGCACATTATAAAACTGCCTGTCATTTGACAAACTTACTGACTACATTTAGACAAGTTCCTTTAAACCCTCATTTTGTAAATTTTTAGTCAGATGCTTGAACTCAGGGCCTAGGCACTGTCTCTGAGCTGCTTCTGCTCAAGGCTAGCACTTTACCACTTGAGCCACAGCTCTACTTCTGGTTTTCAACTGGAGATAAAAGTCTCACAGATTTTCTGCCCAGGCTAGCATTGAACCACAATTCTCAGATTTCCACTTTTTGAGTAGCTAGGATTACAGGAATAAGCCACCAGTCCAGTACCTGACTTTTAAAAGTTTTTTTCTTTCTTTTTTTTTTCTTCTTCCTTATCCCCCGCCCCCTTATTTATTTTTTTGTCAGTTGTGGGGCTTGAACTCTGGGCCTGAGCGCTGTACCTGAGCTTTTCAGATCAATGCTAGTGTTCTATCACTTGAGCCACAGTGCCACTTCACAGGCTTTTGTGCCTGGGCTGGCTTTGAACTGAAATCCTTAGATCTCACCTCCTGAATAGTTAGTATTATAGGCATGAGCCACCAGCCACTTTGGCTTCCTTAAGTCTTTTAAAACTTGCTATTTGATCTTGCATGGAGACTTTGGTCCCTAATTGGAAAAGGATGTTGATTTAAATATTTCTAAGGTTATCTCTTATAACATACTATTGAACTTTTTTGTTTAGATGAATACAAAAAATCCAATCCAAAACAAAAAAAACCTTGATATATACATTAAAAGTGTTAGCTTCCAAATTTGATGACACACTAAACTGGTTAGGGCCTCTTGTTTATGTTCCAGAGAGCCGACTGCAAAAACTGAAGGAATATAAATCAAACATACTTACTCTCCCATAGGCCATGGTGGACAGCAACATAAAGGAGGGAAATGTTTCTGCTGATCTTTGGCTTCAAGGATTAATACCAGATTAGGATATCGGTTAGTTAAATAGTTGGTAAGGAATCCCATGAAGTTATAAATGACATAGGCTTCATAGCATTCTCTGCAGGTATCCACATATATTGCAATGCTGGGGTATTTCAAAGCTATCCACTGTGGGGGGAAAAAATGCGTGTTAAAAGAGTTACAGCTTAGATACCACACAATTCATTACCTTAAGCTAATATTTAAACCAAGATCTTGACACATACATTATGGTAGCTACTGGATAATTTGGAGGGGGGCGGGAAGAGAGATAGAAGTGCATGTCTGATTTCCTAGGAATTGAATGTAGTGTGAAAGGAACTTTAAAAAGCAATAAACATCTTAGATAAAAAAAATGGGAGGGGGGAGAGTTTGGAATAAATAATGAACAGGAAGAGAAAGCTGAATTACTTTTTTTTTTGGGGGGGGGGCTTGGGGCTTGAAGTTGGACTGGGCACTGTCCCTGAGCTTTTTCACTCAAGGCTACTACCCTATCCCTGGGCCTGGGTGGTGTTCCTGAGCTATTCAGCTCAAGGCTACTGCCCTACCCTTGAGCTAAGCCCCACTTCCCCTTTTCTAGAAGTTAATTGGAGATAAGAGTCTCAGGGGGGCCAGGAGTTTGGCCTAGTGGTTAAAGTGCTTGCCTAGCATGCATGAAGACCGGGGTTTGATTCCTCAGTACTACATACATAGAAAAAAGCCGGAAGTGGTGCTGAGGCTCAAGTGGTAGAGCTCTAGCCTTGAGAAAGTGCAAGGACAGAGCTCAGGCCCTGAACTCAAGCTCCAGGACTGGCAAAAAAAAAAAAAAAAAAAAAGAGTCTCAGGTCCTTTTGTGCGTGGGCTAGCTTTAAACCTTGATCCTCAGATCTCAGCCTCCAGTGTAGCTAGGATTTCAGGCATAAGCCACCTGCACCTGTACATGCAGTACAGTCCTTACTGTCGAACAAGTTTTTAAGTGAAATGAAAAGGAAACATACTTACACTATCTAAACTGTATATAGGTACCATCCAAAGAATCCTATTTGGAAAACAAAACAAAAACATTTCTGTCATATTTACGAAATAGGTCAAGACAGCATTAGTAGAATGAAGACCTTAAGATTGACCTTATTATTGGTTTTTGTAGCTCAGGTTGTGTGTAATGCACTAAATGTTGCAGAATCACCCAAAGGGATATGGGTATAGTCAACAGCAGAAAGATGCCAGCAATAAACCATGCCTTGGTGTGTATTCCAACCTGAAGAAACAGAAGAACACATTAGTAAACACTCTAATATCGAAACTAAACTGCTCAAAACATTTTCATTTCTTAAATTTTGGTTTACTAGTAAGGCTTAGTATTATTCAATATTTAATCTTCAAAACAAAACAGCTTCTTTGTGTTTTTTGGAGGGAGGGGGACCATCTTTACTCATGAGATTAAGCATTTTTACCTCACTGAACTTTCTGTAATTCCTCCTTCCCACAGTACTGGGGCCAGTTGGCCCCTCAAACTTTCTCAGGGCTGGGACTCTTACCACCTGGCCTTTTTTCCCCTGATTATTTTGGAAATAGTCTTGACTTTTCTGCCCAAGCTGGTTTTAAACTGGGATCTAGGTCTCCAATTGTTGAGTAGTCAGGATTACAGGCATGAACCACTCACTGGTGCCTCGCTTATATTAGCTTTTTGTTTTGTGCTGGTCCTGGGACTTGAACTCAGGACCTGGGCATTGTCCTTGACCTCTCCCCCCTGCCCCCTGCCCCCTAAAGCTAGCTTAACTTAACTTCTTGAGCCACAGCTCCACCTCCAGCTTTCTAGTAGTTAATTGAAGATAAGAGTCTAATGAACATTCCTGCCCAGGCTGGCTTTGAATTGAGATCCTTGGATCTCAACCCTGAGTAGCTCATACTTCAAGCATGAGCTCTACTAGAGTCCAGCACTATATCAGCTTTTTAAGCATTAAGAATATAAGAACAAGCCAGTGGCAGTGGGGCTGGTAGCTCAAGCCTGTAATCTTATCTACCTAGGAAGCTGAGATCTGAGTATCAGCTTCAAAGCCACCCAGGCATGAAAGTCAGTGAGACTCTTACCTCCAATGAACCAGCAGAAAACTAGAAGTAGCTTTGTGGCTAAAGTGGTAGAGCGCTAATGTTGAGCTGAAGAGCCCAGGGACAGTACTCAGGACCAGAGTTCAAGGAAAAAAAAAAAAAAGAACAGTACTGCCACTCAGTTTTAATGTTTACATTTATTTTATGACTATCAGTCTAAAAAGTAGAACCTGCTAGTAGACTTAAACAATGTGGTTTTGACTAACAACAGCCAGGCATCCATACTGTGAAAGTTCTGCTGCAAACAATCATAAAACAAGTGACTGGGGAAATGAGTTATTACAGTATAGTCATGCCAAATTTTAAAAATCCTGTTCCACAGTAATTTTCCCTTGTATGATAAAGAGCTATCATCAGCATTATCTTAGACCGGTAGTTACAAAGTTAGTTTTTTTGTTTATTTGGCACACAAAATGAAGAGATAAGTAGACTTTATTTTCCTAAGGTAACTTGAGGAAAGAGAAGAAAGAAAAAAGCCATTTAACTCACCCTGGGCCAAACTCTTTGAAACAGAATAAAGACAAATGAAGAGCGCTTCTGGGCCTAACTTTCCCAAAAGAAAGACAATTAACCTAAAAACTCTGTGGGTAGTAAGAACGAGGCATGGTGAGCTTTCTACAGAGCAGTGTCATGATGAGAGCATCTAGCATTTGTGATTTCAAGGACAAGCACTCCAAGAAAAAGCACGAGGGAAACTGTTTCAGTAGTAAAGATGAAGTGGCCACTGCCACTCCAATGTATGAGAATTTGTCCCACTATGGACAATGGGATATGAGCTATAGGATCCTTCTGTCTTCTACTACCTCAGCCCCCTACTTCTCAGTGTGAGCTATGGTTGAAAGGACAAATATTTTTCATCCAAAATATCCATGAACATTAAGTACACCTTACGTTCAAGCATATACATACAAGGTGTTGAAGAGTCCAATTCTCAGCTGTTACTATAAAAGAAAAAAAATATGCCACTGGTATTTAAAAAACAAATAGTAATAAGTAGTTAAGGCTCCCTTAAACCTTGCTGGATATATTATAATTTTGAGCAAACTTATTTAGTAGATAATGATGGAATGATTTTGCCTAGAAAGTACAGTGCCACTTTAGCCATTTATTCTTCTCCTTCAGTTTTCATATATATAAAACAAAAAAGCTTGAATTGATGGGAGTTCAACCCCCAGTACCACAAAAAAAAAATGAGTGAATAAATAATCTAATCATTTAGGCTACAGAACAAAACTGTTTCTGGGGAAGAAAAAAAATAACTAAGTTTTTATAACATACTTTGAAGGGATAGTTTAAAAGTAAGAAAACCCAGTTGTGTTAAAATACATCTGTGTATGATTGTCAGTTAATTTTTAAAAAGATATTACACTAAGTTTTTGCAGACAAATACAAATACATAAATAGTAAACAAACAAGATATTTTTAATATAAAGGGTTAACATGCAACATTTAGGAGGACTATGGACTATGTCAGCAAGGAATGTCAAAAAAATGATTTAGTGTACATACAAAACCTAAATGTCCAGATACATTAACTGTGTAACAAGTTCATTTCCATCATGAGACAAAGTGAGGTATTGTAGTAGCTCTTCCAAAATAAGCGTGTCCCCATAAAAGTTTTGATTATTAACTTTCTGATTATAATTTAAAGTTCACTCTACATTTTTCCAGAGTAAGCATATCTTAGCTATTTACCTGGGGGTTTCCAGCTTGAAGTACTTTATTGATGTCACAATAAGAATATGACACATAGAAAATACAGTGGGTACTTTCTGCAAAACCTGGATTTGGGCATATAAAAAACACAGGGTACTTTCTGCAATACTTGGATTTGAGTAAAAGTAAGACATTAAGTTCAAAAGCAGACATAAAGTCAATTAGTATCCTTTTGCGCTGGAAAGTGGTTAAAACCTAATGAAATTCAATACAAGGTTTTCAAGGTAGTTTATTTGATCTAGTTGTCCAGTATCTGAACATCAGATGTCAGGAATACAGTTACTTGATCCCTTCAGGGAATTGACAGATGGGTATATTTCACAGTTTTGTTTGTGTGTGTGTGTGTGTGTGTGTGTGTGTGTGTGTGTACGCGTGCGTGGGTGAGCACACATGCCAGCCCTGAGACTTGAACTCAGCCTGGCTGTGTGTGTGTGTGCGCGCACGCGCGCGCCCGTGCGTGCACATGCCAGCCCTGGGACTTGAACTCAGCCTGGCTGCTGTCCCTGAGCTTTTGTGCTCAAGGCTAGCTCAAGCGACAGCTCGACTTCCATCCAGCTTTTTGGTGATCAATTTGGAGATGAGTCTCATGCCCGGGGTGGCATGCAACTGTGATCCTCAGATCCTGGCTTCTGAGACACCAGGCAGCTAGCTATACGAGTAATGCTCAGTATTTCCTTCACCCGTAGCCTGACATGGAAGGCCGGGCAAACACCGGGCAGGATCCCTCTTACCTCCAGCTTCTGTAATTCCCACACACACAGGGGAACCGCCACGACTATGGACACCAGGTAGATGACCACAGCTAGGGGTCGAATCCACTGTCTCCAGTTCCTCCAGGTGCACGTGCAAGGCATGTTTTCGCATAGATCAGCTCCAAGCAGCGCGGACAAAGGGGCTTGTTCTCCAGCGGGGTCGTCCACTCGCGTACTTCGGAGAGAGAGCGGCGGGGCCGGTGACTTCACCAACCGCCGGAGCCGCCTCCTGGGCCGGCGCGGGGCCCTGTGTCGTCGCCGCAACTGCGGACGCCCGGGGTCTTACTGCCAGGGAGCAGGGCGGGCCGCATCCTCTCTCCTCCGACCCGCCGCTGCCCGGCTTGACCTTGCTGGAGGCGCCGGGCGGGGCCGCGGCCCTCACCTGGGGATCGCACTCAGCTCGGCCGGCGCCATGGCCTCCAGGACGGCGGCGCCTTCGGGGGATCGGCCTTCTAGAGACCCTGCCCCCGGCGGCTCTGCCCCGCGGCTACCGGCCTGTTCTCTTCTCCCTCGGGGGCCTGAACACCTTCCCTCCTTGGCTGGCAGGCGTCCGGCCGCCCGGCTCTGCCGGTAAGACGGGGCCCCAGGGTTCCCTCAGTCAATCGCACGGGACATGCCCCCACGGCGGAACTCCAGGCCAAACCCGGGCTGCGGAAACCGCTTCCGCTTCCGCCCCTGCTGCCCGAGGCTGGTGATTGGTTGTCAACGTCAAACTGAGGCCGCCCCATCCGGCTTGCTTCTGTCTCTGATTGGTCGCGTCCGGGGGGGCGTGGCCGTAGAGTTGCGTACCCGGGTGAGCGGGAACAGAAGCCGAGGAGAGCCGAGTGGGGCCGCGTAGTCGCGTGTTGTGAAGCTGTAGGAACTGAGGATGTTTGAAGAACACCCACCCCGACGTCTTTCTCACCTTATTCCAGCTCAGAGAGAGTCTTGGTGAGGGGCCCTTACCGCAGAGCTGAAGAGAGGAAGGCCAGTGTCCTCCGAGCGGAGGTTCTGGAGCGAAGACTGGAGGGAGGGAAGGCGCTGCCCACGTCAGTCCTCCGGAGGCCCGAGGAGGGAGCTGTGTCGTCACTTCTGGGCTTTGCAGAAGGTTCAGTCTAAAAAAGTAGCTCAATTTTTGAAGCAACCACAAATACGGGATGTCTACATTGGGAACTTGTGCTAAAAAAAAGTCTCCTTCATGTAAGATTCAGAAGGCTGGCATTATGTTTTAGACACTCAGAGCTTTTAGCGTTATAGGCTTCTGTACAAGTGGCAATTAGAATCTTAAAACCCCCATGAATCAATAGCACAGAGTCCTATTGCTGCTGGCCATGTGGAGGTGCCCTATATAATTATTGTCGTTTTTGGGGGGAACAGGCACTGGTACCATTCATTGGCTGTAATATCAGTTGGTCTGCGTAAAAAAAAAAATTTTTTTTTAAGGGAGAAGTAGCTTTTTAAAGAATTGAAAATGTTTAAGTGGTTGAGTCATTTGCTCAAGGTCGTGGAGCCAGTAAGCTGTAGAGCTGGTCTCTTCTTTGACTCTCTGGCACTTATGTATTTGATCTATCAGCACTTTCCATCCTGTGAATTTCTGCTTAATGTACATATTACTTGGAAGTCCTTCACCATTTGTGTACACTTAGGAAGGGAGCCTCAGGGGGCACTGCTGTTAAATGCCTGTCTTTGTGTATGTGCTGTGGCCAAAGTCTGGGTTTTTCTACAGCCTTATTTACCCTTGAGCCTTTACTTATTGGCTCAAGGGTAGGGTGGAAGCCTTGAACTGAAAGAACTCAGGGACAGCACCCAGGCCCAGTTCAAGCCTCATAACCCACAAAAAAAAAAAAGAAAAAAAAGAAAAGTAGTCCCCACTCTACATGTATAACCATTTACTTCTTAGTACACAATATAGACTTCCTTCTATGAACTGAATTCATACTACCTCTAAAGATATACCCACTTTTTAATTCCACATGAGCATACTGTTTCCACCTGCTTGTGAACCTTGACTCCCTTCTCATAACATTCTCATTGTGTCATAACTCATTGTTTACATATGGGTTAGAATGAGAATTCCTTAGAGGAAGCTAAAGTTCTAGAACCATTAGAAAAGAGGTAGGGAAGGAGGAAACCATAAAGTGAGATGCATACGTGACTTTTCACACCAGTTTGTCAGCTGGGATTTCTGCAAAACAACAGAGAAGTGAGTTTTTCCTATGAATTTGTTCACTCTTAAGTATTGTGCTTTACCTGGAAGTTGTCCTCCATGATTTAAAAAAATGACAATAATAATAATGTTTTTTCCATTTTTTTCCCTTTGGAGAAGAAAAAATTAGCATTCTGAAATTTTTCTTGGCCCATGGAATTTTGAAATCTCACTAGTTAAGAAGTAGTCACTGGTGTCAGTACTTGTAATGCTGGTGTGATCCTACCAGTTTGATTTACTTTCTGTTGATATTCTTTCTTGGTAAGACTTTGCTGAAGCCTGAGAATAGATCTTAACTAGATGGTGTTTAGAAAATAGTAGTTATTAGTAACATACTCTGGTTGTAAGCTAGTTTTTAGCTGAGTGCCAGTGACTCATGCCTATAATCTAGTTACTCAGGAGGCTGAGATCTGAGGGTCACAGTTCGTAGCCAGCCTAAGCAGAAAAGCTGGAGAGACTTGATCTAATTAATCACAGAAAAAAAAAAAAAAAAAAAAAAGAAGAAGAACCTGAAGTAGCAATGTGGCTCACGTGGTATAACACTAGCCTTGAGCAAATGGGAGCCCAGAACAGTGCTCAGACCCAGAGTTTGAGTACAAATGATGAAATTATACAGATAAAGAAAATCCTGCTTATCAGTAACTGCATCTCATTAAAATGCCACTCTGGGGGATATATTTCGATTCGTCTGGCTTAAATTTACAGGCTAATGAAATGTATTTGGAGAGACTGTAGTGATAGTAACCTTTTGCCACCCCATCTCGATGTGAACTCATGGTGGTTTAAAACCCCACCTGCAAGTTCTTAGGTACTTTGCCCAAAGAAAGTCTGAATTTCCTTAAGTCTGTGTGGGCTTGTGTGATTCATGTGTTCAGTTGAATATGGTTAAAGAAGCCATAGTTTGGGCCGGGAGTTTGGCCTAGTGGTTAAAGTGCTTGCCTAGCATGCATGAAGACCCGGGTTCGATTCCTCGGTACCACATGTAGAAAAAAGCCGGAAGTGGTGCTGAGGCTCAAGTGGTAGAGCTCTAGCTTTGAAAAAGTCCAAGGACAGTGCTCAGGCCCTGAGCTCAAGCCCAGGACTGGGAAAAAAAAAAAAGAAGCCATAGTTAACCATATATGATGTCTAACATGAGTGATGAAAGGCCATGCTGCCACCCCTTGTTTACTGGAACACAGCTTTGGAACTGAGTCCCACTGTCAGAGGCTAGAGTACTGTGAGAAGGCCCAGGGCACAGAGAGGCCTCTTGAAGGTCCTCTGGTGGACATAGCTGATCAGAGCCCAGTACTGGTCATGTAATAAGCAAGCTGATTCCCACCCCCAGGCTTTCCAGTCACTCCCCAGCCATTTTGAGTTTTACAGTCAAGGTCATAGTCAAGTTCTCCAGAGGAAAGCCAATATCTAATTTGAAAGGATCTTCTCTATATAGGAATGGCATGTTTTTTGTTTGTTTTTTTGCTGAGAGCTCATTTTAAGGGAGAATCTTTTATCTTCACCCTCTAAATACCTGAGAATATAGGCTGGATCACCCTGTTTGGGTTGTTTTTTGAGAGAAGATCTTAGTTTTTTTGTTGTTGTTGCTCAGGCTGGCCTTGAATCATAATCCTCCTGTTTCTACCTCAGTAATGCTGCTTTTTATTTGCTTGTTTTGAGGTGTTGTACTAGGGTTTGACCTGAGAGTCCTGTGCTTAGTGGACCTGGCTAATTTTTTATTTTTTGCCTGTCCTGGGGCTTGAACTCAGGGCCTGAGCACTGTCCTTGGGCTTTTTTCAAGGCTAGTACTGTTCTACCACTTGAGCCACTGTACCACTTCTGGCTTTTTCTATGTATGTGGTACCAAGGAATCGAACCCAGGTCTTCATGCATGCTAGGCAAACATTAAGTCAAACTCCTGGCCCCCCAATTTTTGTTTTCAAGGCTGGGGTCTTGTTATGTAGTCCAGGCTGGTTTCCTGCCTTCTGAGCAGCTGGGACTACAAATGTAGGCCATGATGTCTGGCTTCTGTGTGTATGTGTGTTTTTTTTTTTCCTTCTCCCCCCTTTTCTCATAATGTCCTAGAGCCAAAGAAATATCCAATAGCTTCATTTATTAACTACTTATGTCCAAATAACCTAATCAAATGTCGCATGACTGGTACTTAAATTAAGGCTGGGAATGTGGCTTAGTGGTAGAGAGTGCTTACCTTGCATGCTTCAAGCCCTGAGTTGGATTCCTCAGTACCACATAAACAGAAAAGGCCAGAAGTGGCACTGTGACTCAAGTGGTAAAATTCTAGCCTTGTGCACAGAGAGGTTCAAGGATAGAGCCCAGCCCTGATTTCAAGTCCCAGGACTCCCCCCCCCCCAAAAAGAAAGGAAGAAAAGAAAGAAAAAGAAAACATTTCTAGCTACTTTTGTGAGCTCTAGTGGCTTGTGGCTCTATATAGTACACACTTTGTATTTGATGTGGACTTGGGTTTGGCCTTAGCCTTGCTAGCTTTATTGCAGATATGTTCTTCACAGTTCCAGGACTTAACAATTCATTATTTCTTTGCTGTTGGTTCAGTTTCTCTCCCCCCAGTATATTTATATTTATGTTGGGTTTTCTTTATCTAGAGTCTTTGTTTAAAATAAGTAAAGATTTAAAGTAAATAAACAAGGTTCTTTGTTTAAAGATAAATATTTAAATGAATGGAACTTTTCCCCTTATTCTCAAAAGTGTGTTACTAGAATTACTGGGTTCATGACTACCAGGCTCTCTTGTTTCCACCAGAGAAAGGTGATAAAGTGATGAGAAAGTATCCAGTGCCTCCCTCTAGATTTTTTAGTAATGTGAAGTATCACTAAACTGTGCTGAAACTGAGCATGGTAGCTTACACCTGTGATCTTAGCTACTCAGGAGGCTGAGATCTGAAGGCTAAGGTTCAAAGCCTGCCCCAGCCTCAAAGTCCATGAGACTCTTATCTCCAGTTAACCATCAGAAAACCAGAGGTGGCGCTGTGGCTCAAAGTGGTAGAGTGTTAGCCTTGAGCTGAAGAGCTTACAGACTCTTGAGTTCAAGTCCCAAGTCCTGACTAGAAAAAAAAACAAAAAACAACAACCAAAAGAAAAAACTGTGCTGTAAACAACTTATATAGTACAATACTTACCTTTTCTATAAGTTACTACTTATTGTTACATAAAGCTTTTACCGAGGTTCTAGGCATGACCAAAGCAGTAGAGCACCTCACTGACAAGTGTTTAAGTTTAATTTCTAGTATCACCAAAAAAGGAAAAATTTATAACAGGAAGCAAAAGCATCAAGTCTCTCCCCATCTACAGAGTAAAGATACTGCACAGAGGGCTGAGAGTGTGCCTTAGTGGTAGAGTACTCATTTAGCATGCACAAAGCCCTGGGTTTGATTCCCCAATACCATATACACAGAAAAAGCTGGAAGTGGTGCTGTGGCTCAAGTGGCAGAGCTCTATACTGCACAGATAGAAGTTTTCTTTCCAGGGCCTAGGAGCATGGCCTACCAAAAAAAAAAAAAATGTCCAACGACAGTGCCCAAGCCCCAAGTTCAAGAAGTTCTCATTGCAGAAGTCCAAGGAAGCCGAGACAATGAACCAAAATAAATTTATTGTTTATATGTGATATTTTGTCACAGTGACAAAAAGCTAACCAACACATGTGCATAGTACACGTTTTATCATGTATGCTTCCCAACTTTCTCATCTGGGAAAAGAGGAAAGCAGGAGAGCCCTGGCTTCTCTTTTTTTCTTCTTACTTGAATCTCTAGAATCATTCTGGGTAAGAAAATAAAGAACGTGACAACTGTTTTGGAACTAAGTTTTTTGTTGTTGTTGTTGTTGTTGTTTTTTGTCTTTGTTTTTTGCTGAGGACTCCTTGCTTTGTAATCAGTGTCTCTAGTGACAAAGATTTAAAGTATCTTGCCTGATATGGTAGCACATAGAAAGAGAGCTGTTTGTTGAGTAGTTTGGATTTTGATGAGAACATAAATCACATGTGGGCATGTGGCACTAATCTGTTTGTGAGATCACACATAACCCTCCTGTTTTCACTGAGTCCAGATCCAGGCTGCCATGCCATTGGGTCTTATGACCTGGACACTCAGTAGCACTGGGGTTGTAGATGACAGCAGAGGTGCTTGTTGGAGACTTCCTGGCTACCAGAGCAAATTTTTGTTCTTGGAAGAGACCAGACTGTAAAACAATTCCTCCTTAGGAAAGTTGTTCTTAGCCCTCTCCTGAGTCCTGGTATAAACAAAACACTTGCTTTTTAGAATGCCACATGACTAGACACCCTAAACCACTCATCAGAGTGGTTTATTACAGATCACTGCACCATAAAATGGAGCACACCCAGTTGCATTCCACTGTAAAACAGAAGCATCAATTATAAGACTCGGCCCTAATAAATCCAGAGGCTCCATAAACTGTACAAGCCAATGTCTGAGACTCATATTCTGTGAGTTCATATTGGCTGAGAACATATTCTGGAAGCATTACTCATTACTGATGCTTTACACATATGGTGTGGGAAGTTGGGAGAGAGAAAAGACAACTGAAGAAGACAAAGAATAGCCAGTGTATAAGGTATTTGAAAGTGTTCTGATAGTTGTTCAAGAGAAACAAAAATGATAATTGAGAAACAAAAATGATAATTGTAACCTTTAATCACTGTGTTGTACGTTTTCTAGGTTGGCTGCTTGCCCATTTTGATTTCTCCCTTGCAGAAGAGGCCATTTGGTTCTGGTTGTGGGATCTGAGGGAGTCATAGATGTCATTTCCAAGTTGAAATGTTTGATTGCTGGTATAAAACTGAGCATTCTGTTCTCTTACTTCACCAATCTAGGCTGACTGGCGTAGGCGGATTGATTGTAATTTGAAACCTGGACTCACTGGGTCCACCCTAAAGGAAGCTAGGTTTCCTTGACCATATAGAGAAGAATTTAAAGATATTGGAGACAGGATGGGCTTTTCATATTTAGCCTGTCCAGGTATCTAACCTGGATTAACGCCCCCAAGAAGGAGAAATAGAAAAACACTAGTGAAAAAAAAAAGGAGCCACCATCCTCGAAGTGCTATTTTCTGTAATTGTTGCTGTTACTGTGGAACAGCAGTTATAGCCATGCTAATCAATGAAGGTGGGAGGTTCTAGACATGCTAGAAGCCAAATTGCACTGCTTCATAGCCAGAGAAAAGTGATTGCAGTTATTAAAAGGCAGCAGGCCTCTTAACAAATGACTTCAGGAGGTGGGGTGTATTAATTGGTGGGTGTTGTTTACTGTGGCTCACACTTTTTCCTGTTGGCAAGATGCTATAATTCAGCAGTTGAATGTCTCTTAAAGGTCCAGATGTTGAAAGGCTTGGTTGGGCCCCAAAGTGGTGCTGTAGGAAGATGATGGAATCTTTTGGAGGTGGGGCCTAGAGAATTTTCTTTATGATGTTGGAGGTATGCCATTGAAAGCTCTGTGGGACTCTGTTCTTCTCTTTTGCTTCCTAGCCATATGTTCATCTGTTTGCTCTGCCCTACACTTCTCTGGTGCTGTTTGGCATAGAGGCCTAAAAACAGTAGGCCAACCTAATCATGGACTGGAGAAATGTAAACTATGAGTCAAAAATAAATCTCCCTTAATAAGTTAATTGTCTTGAGTATTTTGTTAAAGTGACAGAAAACTGATGAATACATAAGCTAGCAATGTGCTAGCTTACCGTGGTTCAAAGGTGCTGGCAGAAGACATGAAACATCTGTATCAGAGACAGGACACTTTTCCTTACAGCAGGCACTATGAGCAAGGGTGTGCTTGCATTCGCTCTCCTGGCCTTCCAAGTCCAGGGGTTAAGTGGAGAGACCATGCTATGTGTGGTTTGCATTTCAGCTGAGGAACTCCAGGCATAGAATTTCCAGTCTTTAATAATGATCTGCAACCTTTGCCTAACTCTTGTTGTGGAGGGAGACATTATCTTTATGATCTTAGGGAAAACAATGTGCTGTTTGCCTGAATGGGAGTTTGCTGGATGGGTAGTCCAGAAGAAAAGCTGATAGAAAAGTTGCTCTCAATAAGAAATTAAGCTGGGCACCAGTACAGTAGCTCACACCAGTAATCTTTGCCTACTTAGTGTTAGGTCTGCCTAGAAGAAATGACTTCTTCCCTTGGCTGTCTCCCCCTGCACCCTGGAAATCCCAGCCCAGTACCGGTAACTTTGGCAACTGGCTTTACATTTTGGAGGCTGAGATCTGAAGATCATGGTTTGAAGCCAGCTCAGGCAAGAATGTCAATAAGATTCTTATCTCCAATTAACCACCAGAAAATTGGAAATGGTCCTGTAGCATTGAGCAAAAAGGCTCAAGGACAATGCTAGGCCTGGAGTTCAAGTTCCATGAGTGACCTGTCCCTTAAAAAAAAGAAATAACCAGACTTAGAAGGTTGACTAGGCTGATATTTGCTCCCTCTGCCATCTTTCTGATGCAGCACATTGACCCTCAATGCCAGATGCCCTTGAAAAACTCAAAGGTAATAATATTGAAGGTACATTCCCCTTAGGCTTATAAAAACAATGCACAAGGTAATGGAAATTAGCTATATTTTGCTCAAACCATTCGTATCATTAATTACCAAATAATTCCAAAGGAGTGATGAACTGAATTGACTATATGGTTTAGCCGAAATTTTTTTTGTTTGAATGCAAGTGTCTCTGTACTTTCTTTTATTATCACCATAGTCTTTGCATCAAGATACATAGTAATGGTAGCAGGTTCCTTTTAAAGCTTTAGTATTACATATTAAATATCTTTCCCCATTTTAAGTTTACATTACTCTGCCAAGAAAAACAAAACAAAACTAAGACTCAAGTTATCTGAAGCCTGGACACACTCTCATGATTAGCCTGGCTACGTAAAAGTTGGTGGCTTCATTTTTCCTGCTGTAGGCAGCTCTAAGTCCTAGAAAGGTGGGACCAAGTTAGAATTGTTTTGAAAAGTGTGCTACAAAAATGGATGGCCTGGTATAAGCCAAGGTTACAAAGTAAGGATGGGGGTAAGAGAGGGACATTTTCTTCCAGAAAAATACCCAGAATTTCTGAAGAGTCCTAGTCCATAATTATTTTTCCCAAAATGGTCATAGAGAAAGGGGTAAGATCTCAGCATGAGCATCGAAGTCCTGTCTCTGTGAGGGACCAGTGGTTGCCTGGAGGAGGGTGACCTCCCAGCCTCCTCAGTGAGGAATGAAATGCAAAGTGGATTGCCCAGTGGCTGTGGAAGTGAGCTGAAGCTTGACTGGGACTCCATTCAATATGAGGTTTCTTCTAAAAACAGGTAACTCAGACTTCCTGTCACTGCAGTAAAGAAGTTATTTTTAAAAGCACTGGGAAGTCTCTCCTTCACTGCTCAAGTGGGAAGGCTCAGAGAAGGGAGTCGTCAGTACAGCCACCTTCTAGGCCATAACGGAATTCTTGAAGACTGGAGACCCCGTAGAAGTGGACAAAAGCTGCTGCCTCCACCAGGACGTGGGGAATCTGATGGATTGAAACCATATGTCAAATTTTCCAGGAAAGAAACACTCAGGAATTGGAGCAGCATAAAGGCCAGCTCCTGTGATGTACATCACAGCCATGAGGAAGAACCAGCCCATCAGGCCCACTGTGGTGGCCTTGACAAAGCCCTCTGCAATGGTAAAGTGCATGGTGGGCACGACGCTCAAGCCAAGTCCCAGGAACACTCCTGCTCTTGTCTGCCGGTGCTTAGGAGTGGCAAATCGGTCCCACTGTGCCACAATGACGGCAGAAATGCCCAGGACACAGACGATGGAGAGGTAGATGAGCCGAGGCTGTGGGCAGCAGTAGAAGGAGTAATAGAGCCAGGGGACAAAGCTCCCCATAATCAGTAGAGCAATCCCTGAATAGTCCAACTTGGAAAAGGTCCGGGAGACTTCCTCTGCATGACAATAGACGGTGTGGAGGAGCCAGGAGGAGCCGAGGCCCAGCACTGCACCCGAAAAGAGCATCCCAAACACCACCTTCTCCTCAGAGGGGCCATCAAGTACATATTTGGTCTGAGCACGGTCAAGATTCCCAGAAAGAAACAGCACAAAACCAAGTGGATGAGTCCAGATGTTGCCCGTTTCTGTGTGGATGCGGAAGATGCTCTTGAAGATGCCCGAAAGGAGGGCAGGGGCGCGCTCTGGCCGTGGAGCAGGTGGTCATTATCCTTCAGCCAGTCGGGAAGCACGTCATGTGGGATGGCCCGCCAGCGTCCCTCCCAGACCTATACACCATTCCTCCACCCTCTCCATGGCATGGTGCGCCTGAAGGGGACGCGCCAGCGCCCTCCCCTCCTCCTCCTCTTCCTGGGGCACCGGGCATGTTTGTTCTTCTTCAGCTTTGGTTGGGGTGACGGCGTGCCCTTCTCTTCCAGCCAGCTCCAGCGTGTCAGTCTCCCTGTTCCTGGCAGGAGCCCCGTTGCCCTGTGCCCCTTTGTGGGGAGACATCAGGCCGGCATTTCAACAAAACCCTGCAGCTTCCGCTTGGGAGAAAGTTGGGGGTCCCTCGCCCCGAGAAATATGGAAGTAATTTGGGAGAGTGCAGGACGAGGGCAAAGAGGAGGCGCTGGCCATGAAAACATGAAGGTCAGTGGGCTGACCATCTGCATTGAGTTAGGAGAACATAGGGATGAACCCTTCCTCTGACCCTCCATTTATCCCTCACTAGTGGCTATGTCCAGTAGAAGTCAGGGGACAAGGGAGCCTGTTACTGTAGCTCAAGCACTGACCTTGGGGGACGGATTCAACGTGACAAATGAAAGAAATCCAACCCAAAGTAACGAATCACAAAGTATTACAGGGTAGACTATTTCTACTCCTTGGTGCTTCCCTTACTGAGGATAGCTTCTTTAAAAGATGATTATAAATGGAATGGGCTGGAAACCAGATAATTGAAACATAAATCTATCGAATACAGTATTATTTATTTTTATTCTATGCCTGTGCAAATATTAATAATTTCACATTTTACCTGTGACATCGGCTGATACCATACTATCATCACTCCTATTTTACCCATGCAGAATACGATCCATTATGCTTTTTGAATAAGCCCTCATTTATGTGTAACCACTGAACTGGCCTACTGCAGATTTGACCCAATTATTTCAGCCATCTTCATGATTGATTCTCATCACCATAGGTTGAGGGAACCATGTGGCCATAGACACTGATTACAAAGGGAATTGCAGTAATGTACCCTGATGATAGTTGTGCATTGCCTGGTCACCCTGCACAAAAGTATTCTTCTCAAGAATCAGTCTTATAAAAAACAAACAATGAAACAGAAGATGCTGATCCATTCAAATTTGTTCTATTTGAATTTTTAGCTATTCTGTCACCAGCATTTTCAAAAATTGCAATACATTGTGACAGGTGTCCTGAAATAAGTGCCTTATGTCTCTGCAAAGAGCAAACGTGTGAGAAAATCTAGATATGAAGTTTACAGCTACACTGAGCTGACCAAACCATTTAGGAGCAAGGAACCCAGAAGTGCGCCATAGGTATTTTTTGTGGAAAAGGCAAAGCAAGGAAGAGTGAACAAAGTTTGCAGACTAAACTTTGGCACAAGCATACATCACAGCACAATAATGTTTAGAGACCCAGTTCTCTCTGGCAATAGTAAATCCTTAACCTTTCTAGTAGTAAGCTGCTATTATTTATGTCTGTGTATTGCATTATCCATCATGTAATTGTTTTTACTAGTATTAAAGAATTCCAACCTAGTAGGTGTTTTTGTTTGCCCTTTAAAATATATTTTTTTGGTTGGTCATGGGACTTGAACTCAGGGCCTAGACTCTTGTTCAAGGCGAGCTCTCTACTGCTTTGAGCCATAGCAGTACTTCTGGTTTTGAGTTTCATGGGGACTATTTTGCCCACTCTGACATTGAACCTCAATCCTCAAATCTCAGCATTCTGAATAACTAGGATCATAGTTGTGAGCCACTGGTGCCTGGCTCCTCAGAAATTGTTTATGGTGCTTTCTTGTTATAGGAGCCTGTTTATTAACTCATTTTATTTTATATTATAAATTTAATAGATAATATTAATCTCTATATAAATGATATTTATTGGAAGGACCTCAAGGCCATATAATCCACTTTATTATTGAATTAAATAGTTGTTGTTTTTTGTCATTCTGAGGATTGAAATCAGGACCTCACAGCTGCCAGGCAGGCCCTCTTTCACTTGAGTCATATAGTCCTTTGCATTTCTAGTTTGTTTTTCAGATAGGACCCTGAGCTTTTCCTTAGGCTGACCTGGGACTATGATTCTCCTATTTTTGCTTTACAAGTAGCTGAAATTACAAAATGTATGTTATCTCATCCAGTATGTGTGGGTTAGTATCTCTCTTATTTTTGCCTAGACTGACCCTGAGTCCTTCCAGACTCAAGAATTTGTAATGACATAGAAGCATGCATTCCTACATACACATGCCTTCCTCCTACCTCTGCCTTCTCAATAGCTGAGATTATAGGGATGTGCAACCATGCCTGCCCAAAGGGAAGATTATACTTAAGTTTAAACTGGCCGTTTTTTCTTCAAGAAACTCTAGGAATTTTATATTTTAAGTTTTAGGTGCTATTTTAGCCAACTTTTTCATTTACTTTTTCTCAGCAGCAAACCACCACTCATGCTTTTCAAGCTTTCCCACTGTAAAATTTCTAAGATGGAGAAGGGCAAATCTGTCTTCCCCTCTCAGAGGTCTAAGTATTTGTTGACAATACTGAAAGGGTATTTTCAATCAACTCTTACTCTTCTTTCTCTTTCCCCTTCCTCGTCCTCCCCCTCCTTCCATTTCCCTTTTCCGCTCCTTCCTTTTGTTTCTCCTTCCCTCTCTTCTTTTCTTCTTACCACATCTCTCCTTTCCTTCCTTTTCTTTGCCTTTCTTTCTCTTTTTGTGTCTGTCTCTCCCTCTCCTTCTCCCTTCTCCCTCACCTTCTCCCTCTCTGTGAATGAGATCGATGAGCTAAGGCTCATCTTGAACACACTATGTAGTTGAAGCTAGCTTGTCTCCCATGTGTTGAGGTTTACAGGTATGGACCTACCACACCAGATTCTATTTTTTTTTAATTGGTCATGGGACTTGAACTCTGGGCCTGGGCATTGTACCTGAGCTGTTCAGCTCAAAGCTACCACCCCACTCCTTGAGTCATAGAACCACTTCTGGTTTTCTGGTTGTTAATTGGAGGTAAGAGTCTCATAGACTTTAGTGCCTGGACTGACTTTTGACCCTTGATCCTCAGATCTCAGCCCCCTGAGTAGCTAGGATTACTGGCGTGAGCCACCGTGCCGGGCCAGATTCTTTTTTAAAAATATTTTTTACTGTTATTGTAAAGGTTATTGAAAGGTTATTGAAAGGGTTACAGTTACATGAATCAGCTAAAGAGTGCATTTCTTTTTGGACAGTGTCACCTCTTCCCTTCTTTTCCCTCAGTTTTTCCCTCTGACTACCCTCCCTCACAAGTTGTGTAGTTCATTTTCAGCATAGTCTCCAGTGAGTGTCACTGCTGCATTTCTTCACCCTCTGTCCCACCATTCTGTGCTCCCCCTTAGCCTCTCCAAAACAGATCAACTTACAAACAAGACAAAAGGTACAGAAACTAAGAACATCTACAAAGGAGAAAACATCAAAAAGAACTAGAAAGCAAGATGGAAAAAACTGGGAGAAAAAGAGGGCAGGGGTCACACTGTTTAAGAAGAAATATTACCTGGCTTACGTAACTGTAACCCCTCTCTACATTGTCTTTACAATAAAAAATATTAATGCAAAATGAAAAAAAGACCTTTTCATTTCCTGGAGGTCATTTCAATAAACATATATTGCATGCTTTCTCTCCTTTGTGGTAACTGGAATGTGCTTATAAACCTACAAGTAAATACACTGGATGGTAAAAGACAAAAAAATTACACTTGGACATGAACTAAACAGGACTCTATAAACATTCACATAGACCAAAGGAGGTTGTTCTTGGGAGATGATCACAAGGTTTATATTCTTTTTTTTATTAAAGAATTTATTAACATTGATTTTTACATCATATTTCAAATGATGTACTTGACAAGTATTCAAGAAGAGAATCTTTATATACCATCACTGGCACTTAGATTTTAGAACATAATTAAAAAATTAGGCTGAGGGTTTGTATGTCATAGATACATATTGATCTATGTAATAAAACATGTCTATAGAGTCATAGATTTTTATGTCTATGTAGTTGTGTTTATATTTCCAATACCATGTCCATAGCATTGGGTACGCAAATATTGAGTCCTCGCTCTTGTACTGTTTGGATCTAATAGCCACGTAAAGTCTAGATTCTTAATCATTTTTATTAAAGAACTTACCAGAACTTGGCAGTTTCTATACATATGCACATGCCCCCATCTACACACAAAATAATATAAGAAGTTAAATATATGTATATTTTTGGATTTTAAATGTTTTAATATATTTACCATTAGATCTAGTTATTTTTGTTTCATACTGTAATTCACACTGTAATTCAAACCCTGTTTGTGACTCTGTCCTCCCATCTGTCCTTAATCAGAATGCCTATGTTTCTGAAAAGGCTTCAATATTTCTTTCCTGGAGCATAAGCACACTGGCCCTCCAAGGATAGCCTATCAGGGAGAGAAGTTTGTTTCAAGGCCCACTATCTAAAAGGAGTGCTGATGTGCACATTAACACTGGAGAGAAGAATGCTTTGTTTACAGCAGTGGTCCTCTAGATTTCTCAAATCCAAGGAGTGATCCTATCTCTCTCTTCCATAAATACCCAGTGGCAGGGTGTCTTGATGTGTTCTTTCTAAGAGTTGGGCGGTGAGAATTTGGAGTATTCTGTGCATGCATTGTGTCTCCCCTGTACCATGGCACCAGACCTATAATGTGTGATACAAAATCCTCATTGTTGCTCCACAAGAAACTTGTTACAAAGACTGCTTTTTGAGTCTTTATAGATAAGGCTACAGAGTGCTTCTCACTTCAGTTAGAAACACTAGAAGAAGGATGTTTGCTCTTTGATTAGCAGAATTAATACCAGGATAATGACTATACTACCAAAAGCCACTGTTGTTTTATTTATTATTATTATTTTTTGCCAGTCCTGGGCTTGAGCTCAGGGTCTGAGCACTGTCCTTGGACTTTCTCAAGGCTAGAGCTCTACCACTTGAGCCTCAGCACCACTTCTGGCTTTTTTCTATGTATGTGGTACCGAGGAATCGAACCTGGGTCTTCGTGCATGCTAGGCAAGCACTTTACCGCTAGGCCAAACTGCCGGCCCATTTATTATTATTATGATTATGATTATTATTATCCTTAAGTAGCTATACTTAACCCTCTGGGTTTCAATTCAATGTTGTTTGTGGGTACAATGAGATCTTCCTGTGTGTATACCATACTTTGTCAGTCTATTTATAATTAGGATCTAACTGCCATTTATGTTAAGTGAACAGGTCAGGCCATGGTAAAACCCTTTTGAACAATTAGCCATATACTTAAGAAATGAATTATAGCAACATGAAGCAGTTCCTGTCTGGGATGTGGATAGTAGTGAGAGGTGGGTGTGCAGTTGGGTAGGATGAAGAAAAGTGAGTTGGGTTAAGAACACTTTACAGAGATGTGTGAACATAGAACAGTGAAACTTGGTGAGATTGTTTTGTGAAGAATGGAGGGGTAAAAGGAAAGTCTGATCAAAGTATTGCAAGCATATAGAGAAAGAGCAAAATGAAGTTCCTTGTACACCTAATTGGTGCTGATAAGAATGTGAACAACAACAAAATACTTTTTGAACTCAGGGTCTGCACACTGTCTTTGAGTTTTCTCAAGGCTAAAGCTCTACCACTTCAGCCACTGCACCACTTCCAAAATACTTCCTAAGAATGGAAATAAATGTAATAATGGAGTTCTTTTAAAACTTACCCTTAAAAAGATATACAAGGGGAACTTGATGGTTAGGACAAATATATTTCTCTGGCTGCATTTCCTGCCCCTGGAGCACAAAAGCAGAATCTTGCTTCTATCACTATCAATGAAAAGAATACTGATCTCACTACTACTCACTACTACTCTCATACTAGGTAAGTTTACATTCCTGTATCACTGGCAAGATTTTTCCTTAATTGTTTTAAAAGCATAATATAGATAATTTGTAAACATTATAAAAGATAGAAAAATTTTAAAAATACAGGAAGGTTAAAAATTCTATTAGTTGATACAATGACTCATGAATACTTTTTTGAAAGGATTATTTGAAGATACATTGCATTAAAAAAATTTTAAATTTCTTACCGGGCATGGTGGCTCATATCTGTCATCCTAGCTACTCAGGAGGTTGAGATCTGAGGATCAAGGTTCAGAGCCAGCCTGGGCACTAAAGTCCATGAAACACTTACCAATTAACCACTATAAAACTGAAGTGGTGCTGTGGCTCAAGAGTAGGGCGGGTAGGGAGGTAGCTGTGAGCTGAATTGCTCAGGGACAGTGCCCAGGCCCAGAGTTCAAACCCCATGACTGACAAAAAATCAAATTTCTGTTTGTAATTTTGATGTGAGGAAAGCCATACCATGGCTTCTCTTTGCTATTACTTGGTTTTTGAAAATTTTCTCTGAATCTCTGTAACTGGCCACTCACATTCATATGCTGTGGTAATAACAGAAAGAACCACCAGGTCGCACTGTAGTTCCACAATGGAAACAACTGGGGTGTGAGAGGAAAGGAAATCAAAGGTCTTAGTGACCCTATTATTTCTGTTTTGAAGGAAAGAGCAGTGGAGACAAATATTTAAAAGGAAAAGAAAATATTTTGTTGTACATAAATAATCCCAAATTCACTATATCCTAATATTTCCAAAACAAGTAGAATGTTTCTGTGGTTTTGTTTGTTTTTAGGAAAAGTCCACTGAAAAATCAATCCTGATGGTTGGAGATTTTTTTTGTGTGTGGATTTTTTCTTTTTCTTTTTGTTGGTTCTGGGGATGAAACTCAGGACCTGAGCATTGTCTCTGAGTTTTTTTGCTCAAGGCTTGTACAGCACTGCTTGAGCCTATATCTCTCCTTCCATCTTTTTGGTGGTTAATTGGAGATAGAAGAGTCACAAGGACTTTCCTGCTCTGGCTGGCTTTGAACTGAAATCCTTAGATCTTTGCCTCATGAGTCCCTAGGATTATAGGCATGAACCACCAGTGGCTGGCAAAAGTATTTTTACTAGTGCAAAAACAGGGATTAGAAAACTCTGTTGGTAGTTTGTTTCCTATGTTCTCTAGTTCTTAGTGGCTGATACTGTTTTTAAAATCTCAAGAGAGTATGTTTTATTTAGAAAACTTTTATTTAGAAATCTTAGTAGTCTAGCTATAAATTAGGATTTGGGCTTTATCTAATAAATAACCATTTCAATTAAAAAGCAATTTCAAAAAAGTTTTTGGCAAAGAGTTATTCCCCTCCCTCCCTCCCTCCCTCCCTCCCTCCCTCCCTTCCTTCCTTCCTTCCTTCCTTCCTTCCTTCCTTCCTTTCTTCCTTTGTCTTTTTGCTCTTATTTTTCCTAAATGTCAATATTTATGAACTATGGGTTGTGGGAACTTTCCTAGAGCTATGAGGGCCAGCAATGCCCCTGTCCCTGGGGGCTTGAGTCTGTGTCAGGCAGAAGTGTGTGGCTTGAGGGACCCCAGCAGTTCTTTATTTACAGCCTGCTGGACAGTCTAAGTAAAAGAAAAGTCTGTACTCAGCTCTGAAGGCATTGTAAAAGTTATAAAAAGGCAATTGCCATGAAAATATAGGGATCTGAGACATTCTTTGACTCGTGAATAATTTTATTAAATATTATAGTCATTGCCAGGTAGACACATTTCTGTGTATTGTATAAAAACAGGAGTCAGCAAGGGAAAACAGCAATAAATGAGTAAAAGCAATTTGGGGATCTGGGAACAATCCTTCTGATAGCATTTGTAGTCCTAAATTCCTGGAAAAGAGCAGGTTTTGGTCAAGGAAAACTTTTGAGGATTTGGGTCGTAGTTAGGGTGTTTTTTGTCATTGTTTTTTTTTTTTTGTTTTCTGTCTCTGGTAAAGATAGATCAGGAGAATGAAACATAAGGTAGCATGAAATTAGTAATTTTATAGAGCTTGAATCTATTTCAAAAATGATTTTTTTCACCCATCATAAGATGATAAATTTTATCTAAGTGGGCTTTCCCCCCATTATTGGGGTCTAAATAGGAAAATAAAGCTGAAAATGATTGCAGCTTTACTAGGAGCCATTAACATATTGGGGGAGAAAAGTCAGAAAAACTTTTAGAAACAAAGTCAACAGTAAAACACATCTCCAAGATCACATGCGAGTCTCTGACATGGATTCTCAATTCTCCTTGGGTTTTACCTAAAGAACCCTCCTTCCTTTTTTTTTGCCAGTCCTAGGGCTTGAGCTCAGGGCCTGGACACTGTCCTTGAGTCCTTTGCTCAAGGCTAGCACTCTGTCACCGAGCCACAGGGCCACTTCTGACTTTTTATGTGCATGTGGTACTGAGGAATTGAACCCAGGGCTTTGTGCATGCTAGACAAGCACTCTACCATTAGGCCATGCTCCTGGTCCCCTTCCCTTTATTCTTTCCTTGATTTTAGCTTTTAACTTATCCTGTCCTTGATGGTTAAGACTCTTAAGTGTCTTTTAACTAAGTTTCAGGACTTTTTCTTCGTTCTATTCACTTCAACAGTTCTTTGTTGAACCTGCTTTGTTTTTTAACTGTGTCAACCAAACACTTGATTGGTTTTTTTTTTGCAGATTTGAAAGCAATTCTATTTTATTTTTGGGAGAATATGGCAAAAGAATTATTGAAATTAATGAAAAAGGCAATTAAGGGAGAGATTGGCAATAAGCCCCCCACTTTTTTTGAACTGGACAATTCTCTGTGGGAAGAACTTTTCCATTTTCTAAACATGTGGGTACCCAAATTTACTCATACAAAATGAGCCAGATCCCAGAGCATAGGTGGTTACAGGCCAAAAACAGTTAAACTTGTCTAGACTCTAGTGAGGAAACCCTTACTTCACTCTAATGGTTTGTTTCATTTTTTTTAAACTTTTCTTCATCAGGATATGTTTTATTTTGGGAAATAAGCCACATAATAAGGTATACAATAACTAGATAAAACTGCAACATACAGTAATACTCAGTAAACACTATGTTGAAAATGAACTTGTGGGTGAAGATAGGAGGAAAAAACTGGGAGAGAGCCAACAAAGGGGTGACACTGTCCAAAAAGAAATGTACTCATGGCCAGGCGAGGTGGCTCACACCTGTAATCCTAGCTACTGAGGAGGCTGAGAGCTAAGCATCGCAGTTCAAAAAGCCAGCCTGGGCACTAAAGAACATGAGACTCTTATCTCCAAATAACCACTGGAAAACTGGAAGTGGGACTGAGGTTCAAGGAGTAGGATGATAGCCTTGAGCTGAAGATCTCAGGGACAATGCCCAGGTCCAGAGTTCAAGCCTCATGACCAAACCCCCAAAAAAGAAATGTACTCATTACCTGACTTATGAAACAGCAATCTCTCTGTACATCACCTTTATAATAAAACAAATTTAATAATACAAAAGTGCAATGTAATGCCTACAATTTAAAATGATAAACTTTTTGCTTTGTTCGGATTTGGCTTGGCCTGTTTTTGTTGTTGCGGTTTTGTTTTAGTTTAGTTTTGTGTGTGTGGGGGAAGAACCACAGTGCCACTTCCAGTTTTCTGGTGGTTAATTGGAGAGAAGAGTCTTAAGGACTTCTGTGCCAGGGCTGACTTTGAACCTCAATCCTCAGATCTCAGCCTCCTGGCTAGCTAGGATTACAGGCGTGAGCCACTGCACCTGTCTTAAAACTGGGCTATTCTTATTTGACTTTTACACTCCAAGCTACTGTTGACTGGATAAAGGAAGCTGGTTATCATTTGGCTTGGTATAAGAATGAATTTTACCTAAAAAAATCTATTTTTGGAGTGAACAAAAGTCTAAAACCTGTGTACCTTTCTAGAACTCTGCTTTAGCGACTTCTTCCAAAACCACCTGAGTAGGAAACCCATAAATTATGAGAAACATACATTAAACACAAATATACATGCAAATATTAATAAAATATTAGAATACAAACTATCCACTAGAATTATAGCTTATGTTCTATGATACTTTCCTTAAGCAAGTCTATGACTGGCTTGTCAGTCAGCGCAGTGAGATTGGCTGAGGATGTAGCTCAGGAGTAGAAAACACTGAGGCTCCAGCATCACCAAAACAATGGCAAAGATGGGGGAGATGGCATATACTGGAAATGTTAAGAGCTATACAAATAAGTTTACCCAAGTTTTGTATCATACCTTCATTGAGTCATTTAATTGAGATAAACCTGTGTTTTGGTTTGGGGGTTCCTGTCAATCAGGAAAGGCAGAAGATTTCTGCACTTTAAGACATTTATTGTATGCCAAGGGCTCAACTGTTGTTAATTTAATACTCTCAACATCTCAGAGCTAAATATTTTTCCATATATTTTTATTGTAATTAATAGAAGGGTTTGAGCTAAATATTTTTATTCCTATTTGCAACTAGGGAAAACAAGTTTGGAAGATTTAAAGACCAGAACACTGGTATCCTAGTGACAAGTGGGAGAAATACATTTATAATCAGCTGATGAGGCAAAGGCCACACCCACAAACACTGCTCTGTAGTCAAGTCATTTGAATGTAAATATTTATGGGGTAAAATAACAATCTTTTTAAACTGGAAGACCTCATAAAAAGACATAAAAAGGAACCATTGTGAATTTTTAACCAGAATCTGCTGTATTCAGTTACATGGTCCAAAAACGTCTGAAAAGCAAAAAGAACAATACAAAGCTTTGGGTGCCCAGATCAGGCCTACAATGTTCCTTTCATCCCCACATGGATTTATTTAGCAAGTTATTGCAGTGCTGTGCATATGATTAAATCTAAGCGAGTCATCATGGAATAAAGTTTAAAGACTACGTGGTCTATATTTTGAAATAGAAGCAGGAAAACAGCATGAGCTTGTTTGAGGCTGGTTTGAGGATGAAGCCAGACTTTGATCTTGGAAAATAGGACCAGGCTAGAGATAAAGGTGGAAAATATTTCTTAGGTATTAGCAATTGGTTATTAACAACAATTAAAAAAAAACGACTGGTAAGAAAAGTTGAAAAAGAAAAAATAAACAAGAGCTTGCTTGGGTACCTTTATTAGACTGAGTAAAACTGTGGGATTCTTTATCAAAACAAAAACCCTGGGACACACTGAAACTCTGGGCTCTAGGGCTTGGGGCTGGTTGTAGGGATCTTGAGCTTTGGGGGTTGCTGAGCTGCTTTTTTTTTTTTTCCTCCATAAAACTCTAGTAAACCTGTGGTCTTGGCTAGCTTTCTAGATATTTCATCCCAGTATAATACAGCTTCTGGCATCTCAGTAAAGCTAGGGCCCTGTAAAAACTCAGAAGCTGTGTGGGCAAACCATGAAGAAAGGTATGTTTGACTTACAGTTTTGATCAGAAATTTTGCTTTGAATATGACTTGGGGAAATACTTTTTTTTTGAAAGATAAAGCAGTCTTTTAAAATAAAGCACAGGAATAATTTATATTGCTGCCAGAGATATACTTGCTTTTATTTTTATTGAGTGTCTGAGAATAAGCATGCTAGTGCCCTCAGGGCTTCCTGACCCTGTGACCACCATAGTCCTGCCAGGTCACCTTCTGGGAAGGAAGGCCTGCCTGAGGGAGAAGGGGCGCCCTGACTGTTCTGGCATTCTCTATGCTGGCCTGGTGCTAGCTGGTGACTAGACTGCCCCAGACCTGCATGGGAAGCTAAACAACACGTGAGACAGGTGCCACCCCAGGTCTTGGTAAAACAGAAAGTCCACGAGGTTTCTAAGAGAATCCCCAAATGTTGATACTACAAAAAAAGATTCTACTTAAAAAAAAATCTTTTTTTAATCTTCCCTAGCCAAGGAGACTAGGATTCTTCATCAGTAAAGTGAAGAAAGGAGCCATGACACATCCAGTTACTGTGTGCTACCATGTCTCAAAAGAATCCAGAATATGCTCATCTGAAGGGAGAGCAGGATGGTGGTCTAGGGGATGGGGGCGTGGGAAGTGAGGAGTGGTTACTACTTCATTAGCGATGACTTCTGCATACATTGTGAAGATTCTCAATCCCAGCAAACGGTGCATTTATTTTATTATTATTATTATTGTTATTTTTATTATTTTGTTAGTTGTGGGGCTTGAAATCTGGGCCTGGGCATTGTCCCAGAGCTCTTCAGCTCAAGGCTACTGCCCTACCCCTGGAGCCACAGCGCCACTTCTGGTTTTCTAGTGGTTAATTGGAGTTGCGTCTCTTGGACTTTAGTGCCTTGTCTGGCTTTGAACCCCAGTCCTCAGATCTCAGCCTCCCGAGTAGCTAGGATTACAGGGATGAGCCACCTCACCCACCTTACAGTGTATTTATTTTTATTTTGGCAGGACTAGGATTAGAATAGCCTCATTCATGATAGGCAGGTGCTCTTCTACTTGAGCTATACTCCAAGTCCTTTTTTTCATTGTTATTTTTTAATTACTTTTCAGTTTGGATCCAGACCTACATCTGGATATGGACTGGGATCCTTTCCATCTCTGCTTCTTCTGTAGCAGCTGGGTTTACAGATGTGAGTCATCATTCTTAGCCCAAAATGTACATTAAAAATGAATGTCAAGATTTATTCTAATGCATATTTTACAACATTTAATCTCTTTTGTTCCTTCGGTAAATCACAGGTAAAAGGCAACTACAGTAATGGTCAAGGCACTCATAGGTATTTTAGTATAAGTTTTAGAGCAGTTAAGGGGATCTCTTAGCAAGGCTCTGAGTGTTGGACAAACCAGAAAATTGTGGTGAACAGACAAAGCTGTCGTAGAATGTGTGAGGACAGGATGTGAAGGTGAACTTTCTGTATGAGCTTGACTGGACCTTGGGGTGCTCTGATATGTGATGAAATGTGTTGAGCATGTCTGTGGGCAGTCCTAGATGAGACGAACATGAGTCAGGAGGTGATATGAACAGACTGTCCTCATGAGGGTGTTGAAGACATCAGTAGGCCAAAAGAGATTGCATTAGAAAGAATGGTTTCTGCTTGGCTTTGAACTGGGCATTGGTCTCCTGCAGCTTTTTAAATACGTAGATCTAGTTTAGCATGTAGGTGAAAGATCTTATTATTGAAATTTGTATACAGAAGCCCAGTAATAATTTAAAAAACCCCAAACTACAGTAAGGGTTTAAATGCCCAGATTCTAGTTACTAGAGCCCCAAAATATTTTGCATTTGGTATCTTCTGAAAATATGGAAGTCAGATTAAATGATAACTTACTTTCTACCCTAGAATCTTTTGATTTGGTCATATATACTCCAGAAGTTTCTATGCTGACTGACAAAGGGACACACAGGGACGAAGACACTATGTACATTTTTGGAGTTATGTATGGCAGAACTTTTTGTCTTTGTAACTAAATGAGAATAATTGGATCTGGCCTTCTTCCCAACTGGCTGACAGTAAGCAGAGTTTATTCTGAGTAAAATGCGTCCTCTTTGTGAGCTTCCTTATGCCACAACTTGTCCAGGTTAGTTGTGTTCATATGTGATCCAACATGGCTTCCCATTTCTACCCACTGCACTTTGATTCAACTTCGTTTATCTGGCAGTATTAGTGTTCTGTGGTATTAACTTAGCCAGGCTTTGGGAAATCAGTCTTGTTATTTTTGAAGTTCAATGAAATGTCAGCAGTACTAATGAATTGAGAAGACTGTTTGGAGATCTACATTCCTCTGGAGTCACATTTTGTTTAATTTAATTATGTAGACCTGACTAAGAAGTTGACTTCTCAAAGTGAGACAATGGAAGGTTTTCCAGCTAAGATGAGGGTGGAACCTGTACCAGGTCCCTGGAGGAGGGGACACAGCACCACCTGGAGGTAGAGAAAGATGGAGGCCACAGGGTAGGGGAACATTTTTTTTTTTTGTGGGTCATGGGGCTTTAACTCTGAACCTGGACACTGTCCCTGAGCTCTTCAGCTCAAGGCTACCACCCTACGCCATCTAGTAACGTTTATTTTATGTGTTAGTAAAGAAGATATATTTATTGCAAGTTTGTTTTACAAACTGGTATAACTATTTTCACATAGCTAATGTTCATATAATTCTAAACTAATTTTAGTCAGCAATCTAGTCCAGTCTTACTATTCTAGTAGTCTAGATTAGTCCAAAGGGGGTTCATTACTCTGAAAAGATTAAGAGTCCTTATACCTGGAAACCTTTTCATGAGAATTAGTTTCAGTGATAGAATTGGTGGTATGGCACTCACTGGGTGAATTTTTTTTTGGTGGGGGGGGCAGTCCTGGGCCTGTACTCAGGGCCTGGGCACTGTCCATATGGTACTGAGGAATCGAACCCAGGGCATCCTGCATACTAGGCAAGCACTCTACCACTAGGCCATGCTCTTGGCCTCTGGGTGAATGTTCTTTATGCAAGAATTTCCTTACAGTGCTGGAATATTGCTTAGCAATACTGGTATCTGAAGAGTCTCAAACTTGTACTTTGTTCCATACCAGGCTCACTTAGTTCTAAAATATAAGAAGTACTAGGCTAAATGGCTAAATTATTTTCTCAACAAATTAAATTGCTTTCTTGGGAGCATGGCTAGAAAAGTTAGCATCCATTGACTCTCAGGCCTGGCACACACACTCACTCTCTCTCTGTCTCTGTCTCTGTCTCTGTCTCTCTCAGTGTGTTGTATGATTTTTTTTCTTTTCGTGTCATTACAGGTTATTTACTTTCCCTCACATATCAACACTTCACTATTGAGAAATTAAGAGATACAAATTATATTGAATGCTTTTATTTGGCTTTGCTGTACATACTAAGTGCTCACAGAAGGTATCAGATTAATGAGTCTAGAGACTACAGTCTTCTGTTTATCTACTTATTTGGGAAACAGAAGATCTCTGAACTATTCAGTGTAAACGTTCCTGCCCTATATAGTGATTGCCTTTGCCCCAAACTTGCCCCAGGAAACTCCAGAGCTTCGTTTTTGAATCTATAATAGGGACAAAGCCACTAGCAACCACTCACAATCCTTGTATCAGGAGATATATTTTCTTCCTTTTTTCTTCATCCTTAAACTTTCTCCTCTGGCCCTAGATTAGTATCCTGAGAAATCTTCTCTCTTTCTTAAATACTTCTCAAATACTTAATACCATAATAATCTTCTTTGTAGTTATTCCTAAATTCATATTGTTCACTCTACCACTTTCCTATGCATTTCCTATGTATTTATTTTGCTCTACATGTTTGTTGTACCTAGCAGTTGCTTCCTAAACTAAACAGAAAGTTAGGTACAGAGATTTCTGAGAAGCTTCTCCTGTAGTAATCAGATGTAGGAATTGGTCTTGGTCCTGGCTGCCCCATTTCTACAGACCATCTTTTATGTACTGTCTGTCTGAATGCCATGGAACAAAGATTCTATGAGGAAAGGACTTGGAAAGCACTGAAGTTGAGAATGTTCCTGGCTAGGTTGAGCACTGTATTTTCACCCTGGCAGATGTCAGGGGGAGACTTTGAACATTCAGTTATTTAGTTATGTAAGCCATGATAACTGTGTGGTAAGTCTGTTGACCCCTGAAGCCATATCTGTATGTAGACAAAAGGACAAAGCTTTGTGCTTAGTTATTGCCTTTGGAGCCTAAAACTGAGTCCCCTTCCTCCCACTGGTGGCACCCCTCCCCCTTCCAGGCCACATTTATCAGGACTCTCATTTCTTGAATGGATGCTCAGTTGCTTATGCTTTGGGATGAACCTATCTTTCCCTTTTGGGGGGTCTTGGGGTTGAAGCTTTACTTGCATTAAATGAAAGGAATTTTCAACATCTTAAACTTTGGGAAAGGGCTATTAAAAATAAACACATATTGCCGGGAGTTTGGCCTCGTGGTAGAGTGCTTGCCTAGCATGCACTAAGACCCGGGTTCGATTCCTCGGTACCACATACATAGAAAAAAAAATAAACACACATTATTTATTATACATTATACATACAATAAAATGAATTAAAATACATGGCAGGAAAAAAATTACAGCCACTGTTTACAGCCATTATTTTATTCTCTTATTAGGCATATGTAAATATTTACTTTTTTTTTTTTTTTTGCCAGTCCTGGGCTTGAACTCTGGGCCTGAGGACTGTCCTTGGACTTTTTCAAGGCTACAGCTCTACCACTTGATCCGCAGCACCATTTGGGGCTTTTCCTATGTATGTGGTACCAAGGAATTGAACCCTGGTCTTCATGCATGGTAGGCAAACACTCTACCACTAGGCCAAACTCCCAGCCCCTACTTTTTGTTGTTGTTGGTGGTGGTGGTCGTGTGGGCTGAGCTCTTCAGCTCAAGACTAGTGCTCTACCACTTGTGCCACAGCACCACCTCTGGTTTTCTGGCAGTTAATTGGAGTTAATGGACTTTAGTGCGTGGGCTGACTTTGAACCTTGATCCTCAGATCTCAGCCTCCTGAGTAACTAGGATTATAGGCATGAGCCACCGAGCCCAGCTAAGAAATTATTTTTTAAGGTTTATTGTTAAGAGGTAAATTAATTGATTTCACCTTTAGTTTGTAAGCATTTATGTGTTGAGATACAACACAAATATTCAAGTAATTTAAAATCTAATTAATTATTATTGTCATGACAATTAGAGTATGAAGAAAGAGAAAGAATCTAAAAGAAAAGAAATCTCTAAAACTAAAATATTTTTGGTTCTAGACCTTCCAGTTAAAGGGCGCTCAAGCTGAATTAAAGCCCCTGAAACTTCAATGTGGTCTCTTAGCCATTTTCTAAATTGTATCATGTTACTCATGGGCAGCTTGCTGTGTGCCGTGTAGAACTGTTCTAGACACTAGTGCATCACCAGAAAGCAGACAAGGTCTTTGACTTGGTGGGAGTAGGTAAACAACAGACAAACCAACTATTAAGTGATTAAGAAAAACATCGTTTAGCACTATGTAATATGCAAGGGAATTGAAGGAATCACAGTAGTAACTTGGTGACTGATGTAGATTGTATGGTCAGACAAGGTCCCTCCAAGGAAGTGACATTTACACCGAAATCAGGACATTCTTTCTTTTGCATACTGCGTAATCTGCAGAGGCAAGAGCTTGTAAACTCCATATGTCATGTTGCATAATTTGTGGGTGAGTGGACATAAGCAGAACTCCCAAGTGATCCATGCAGTATTGAGACCTGGAAGAATGGGGTTGGGGGTGTCCCAGGCTTGCTGGGAAGCTGCACCATCATTTGGCCTCAACCAATTCTACTGAGTTTCCATAGAGCTATTAAAGTTTCCATGTCCCTTATAGTTTGATTGAAAAAAGATTCCAGGAGGCCATGCGGATTACAAAAGTGAGATGGCCATGCCATCTGGCTAAGACCAAGGAATTCTGTACTTTTGTACTGTAAATTATTGGATGCCTGAATTTTTCATACAAAAGTCTGTGTGTAGGGTGACAAGAGTGACAAATGTCATATTTGAAATTTTGCCTAACAAGCATTCAGCAATGTAGTCTTTGAAGGGAGGAGAGGGTAGTTAGTAAACAACCTGCTAATTTACAGATTCTTAAGGACATATGCAGGGAGGGAAGAAGAGCCTATGAGGTGACCCCAGAGTTTCCTTTCCTACAGCTGCCCTTGCTGATGGATTCAGGACAGGGAAGGAATGTTTCCTGTGGACTTTTGTAAGACCGGGAGACAAATGTGAAATAATATCTTTAAAACCTAGCTATGCAGACATTATGCATCTTCAGCTTATTGAAAATTTATTTCCCCGAACTGGTTCTGTATAAATTATGCACATCAGATGAAATGATTTCTATGTAGTTCGTATTTTTATTTTTCATGGTGGTGGCATTATGTTGAAACTTAGGGTTTTGTGCTTGCTAAGCAAGAGCTCTACCACTTGAACCATTGAGCATTTTAGCCTTTGCCTTGGGTATTTTGTATAATTGGCTGTTAATTTGTGGAGGATTGAGCTGGGAATTCAGTTCAGTGTTAAAACACTTGCCTAGCATGTGGAAGGAAGCCCCCCTTCCTGCCTCCCTGCAGCTCCAGAGGCTGGCTGTGCTGTGTCTGAGCTGGTCAGCCAATTCTGTCCTTCCCACAGGGCCTTTATTGAGAGAGAGGGGCAGGGTCCCTTAGGTTTCACAGACCAGAAGAAAAATGTAGACAAGAGACTTGGTTTTTGTTGTAAAGAGTCCTTAAAGACTAAAACAACACACACACATGTTCTTCACTTGCTCACATATAACAGATCTTATTTTAGGCTATGTTAAACAGGGCGAGGTTTTAATTGAGGCTATTTTTTTTTTTTTGCCAGTCCTGTGGCTTGACAGGACCTGGGCACTGACCTTGGGCTTTCTCAAGTCCAGCGCTCTACCACTTGAGCCACAGCACCATTTCTGGCCTTTTCTGTATATGTGGTACAGAGGAATCAAACGCAGGGCTTTGTACATGCTAGGCGAGTATTCAACCACTAGGCCACTCTCCCTGTCTCTGAAGCTAATCTTAATAGTCATATTCAGAAACAAAGAGCTATAGTTCACGGAGAGATGCCTGTGCTGTGGGGAAAATATGTCTAATGGAGTGAATCAGAGCTGTGCCCAGGATCTGGCCAGTACTATGAATTGCCTGACAGTACAATCCTCTGTAGACTAGGCGAAGTCATGATTCCCATTTGGGACAAATCCATCACATGACACCAGATACACGGATATATCTACCTTGACAAGATCAGATTTTAATAAACAATGATTAATCCCATGTAGATCTACTAGGCAAAATGTGGGTAGGCCTAGAAAGGAAAAATGTGTGGAATTCTCATACTCCCCTAGGAAGAGTCTATGACTCTTCTGGTTATGTTTAGAGTTAGCGTTGCTGTCCCTAGTTTATTACCTCCCAGAAAGAAGCACAGTTACAGACGCTAGTGGATCCTCTTGATGTTAAAAGCTTAGCAAACTTGGAGATGGTTCGAGTTCTGGCTCCATAAACTTAAACACGAGCACCCTAGCATTCTTCCCTGGGAAGGCCCAGTTTCACAGTGGCAAATGTTATTTTCGGTCTCCTGATTCTAGGAACTGAGGCCCCATTCCCTTTCAGTTTTAGAAACAAAAAGTCAAAGAGCAACAGCCCTGACCAAATATAGACACTGGGCTGTCTTTGTTACTGCTTAGAGGAAAGTATGACAGCAGCTTTTCCACATGTAGGATTCTTTTAGAAACCACTGGGAGTTTCAGTGTGAAGACCCCACATGAACAGCACAAACACTGGAGTGCATATGGCAGACTTGTGTATTGTGATATAACTTCGCAGGCTTGAAGTGCAGTGTAAAATCAGTAAAGACAGCACTATACTGGATTATGTCACAAAGAAAACAGTGAAGACAGCGCCACAGTCCAAGGGGCAGGGAAGACTGCCAGTGTAGCCCCTGGCTCCGTGCATTGTCCTCAGCGCTATATCAGGGATTAGCATTATTATTAAAAATCAGAGAGGTAGCAGATTAATCAAAGATTCATATTAAAATATAAATACAAATTAATATAAACATAAAATATAAATATAAGTTGGGTGAGGTAGCCTTTGAATGTGTTCTTCATAAACAACAGAAAACTGAATTTAGCTATCACAGGTAAATGTTTTGGTTTGTTTATGCAAACTACAGAGGCGTCAGAAAACCTGGAAACCGGGGGCCTCAGTGTGCTTTTTAATTTCCATCCCAGGAAGAATAGCGTTCTTTTTCTTTTTTTGCCAGTCCTGGTGCTTGAATTCAGGTCCTGAGCATTGCCCTTGGACTTTCTCAAGGCTAGAGCTCTATCACTTAATCCACAGCACCACTTTGGTCTTTTTTTCTATGTATATGGTATGGAGGAATGGAACCCAGGTCTTTGTGCATGCTAGGCAAGCACTCTACCACTAGGCCAAACTCCCAGGCCAAGAATAGCTTTCTTTATAATGTTCAAACCTAGGTGGCTAGTGGCTTCCGTCTCTGCCATGGTGGAGAAAGGTTCTTTGTTGCTTTACTGGAAAAGTCCCCAGGGGGAACTGTGGGCTGAGCTTAACCTAACTAGTATGGATGATAAGAGCAGGCTGTACAAGATCCTAAGCTAGTGTGCAGATGAAGGAGGCAGACATAGAGACAGAGCAGTATAGTCCTGGGAATATTCCTAAAACAGGATCGCAGAGTTTATTGAGATGTTGTACATAAAGAAAATGAGAATGACTTCAAAGCTTTTGTTGTAAGAAACTCAAAGATGGAACTGCATTTAGCCACATGGAAGATTGATTACATTGATATGTGTGAGTTTTCAAGAGCTTCGTTTTGGATATGATGCTAATGGCGTATTGGCCATCAAATGGGAGATGTCAAAGAAGCAGTAAGATATACATGCCACCCTCCTGGCATTCACCTAACACACTGATTATAATTACTTCCCAACTCTGCCATCTGAGACCTCTATGAGACCTTGCCTGCTTGACTAACTGCTTTCTCTCTAGAGGAATGTTTGGTACATACAGATGCCCAATAAAATGTACTGGAAGGGTTCATGAAGGAGCGAACGGGAGAGCTAATTATTCAGTGTAACAAAAATAGGTGAAGGATAGAGTACAGTTAGGAAGTATCTGGGTAAGCAGGCAAATAACATCTCTGAGATTTGCAATCTGAATCACGTAATGAACGTTTTCTATAAAGAACTTTGTGAAAATGAAGAGACTTTTGCAAAACTTCTGTAAACTTTTGTTTTATTCTTATGGGCCACTGCTGTCTCAGGGCCTTAGCTTCTGGCTCATTTCTACAGAATTACTTGGTAGAAAGATGTCGTAAAAATAGAAATGGAAAATATCCCTACCAGTAAACCACAGTTACTTACCAGTCCATAACCAAAATGAATGTTGAAGCTTGTGTAGTTATTCAGAAATCTATGACTCTGAATTTATAAAATGAAGTATATGTAAGAAACAAAATTACTTAAAATATAATTGTCTATACAAAATAATGGGATCCACGGCTTATGTGACAGGAATGTCTCATTGTGCATCATGACCTGATATCTGACTAACACAAAGAGAAATTTAAACCACTGGGAACCGGACACATTCTACTGTGACTATACTTAAACACAACCCAACAAATTAGTTTACCTAATTTATCACCAGTAACGTAGCTGGTGAAGTTTGATAGAAAAATCAGGCAAAGTACCAGGATTAGAACAATAGTACCTCACAAAGTGTAATGCCTTTGGCTTTCACACAGAAGACACAAGGACCCCAAATACTGCTTTGTTAAACAACCAACCTGGCAAAACTCTGCATTGCGAACCCACGGTTCCTCTGTTTACATGGAGCTCTACCCACCCATACTCCATTTGCAATGGGAGCACAGTCCACAAGATTGAAAAGCACAGGAGATTCTTGTGTGTGAAGACTGACTGAGGTGGGTTGTTGTGATGAACAGTCACCCAGAATCTACTTAGACCATGTGCCTTGGTATAACCACAGGACAGATTACTGAATTCACACAGTCCATTCTTCTCAGGTATATCACACAAAAATGTACAATTGTTTCTACACACACACTCACAAATAATGAAGGATTTTTTTTCTCCTTACAGTCTGTAAACATCTGGGAAAATGCCCAACAGAGTCCCTGTGGGCCTTCTGAAATGGTGACCACTGGGAGTGGGATGGGGTGGGGTAGGACTTAGTTCATGTTGTCATTCCAGAGAAGTGACAAATCAAAGGTTCACAGTGGGAGTAAGTGTACTCACTGGTAGGATAAACTCTGCTGACTACATTACAATTATCTTTCCTACTTTAAAAAAGCAACTACCGTAAAAGCTTTACAGCTAGTTAACATTTCAGGAGAAATTAAGAAAATAAAATGGGATAATATATATTATAAAAGCCAACAAAAGTTTCCACATTTTCTTAAAAATATTCTTTTTCTCCTAGGTATACTTTAGACTTCTATACATTGCACTGAAAGACTTCATAATTAAATGACGTGTACAAATCTGGAACATGATCTTTACATAATTGTGAAAAATAGAAGTATTTTATCCAGATATTAGTATTTTAAGACAAGGTCTTGCTGTGTAGTCCAGGCTCATTTTAAGCCTGTGATTCTTCTTCCCCCACCTCTCAAGAGCTGCGATTATAGGAGTGCATTACCATGTCTAGCCTGGAAATATTATTTTTAAATTTAACATAAAAATATGTCCAAGATTTTCTGAAAAAAAAAGACTTCGAAAAAGAAAATAGGGTTTTAAAAACTTTTTTTTAAAAAATAGCAGCAGTTGAACGGCTATTTGTGAGGATTGATTTGTGTTTTATGGGCCTGTTTTTCTGTTGCAATTTTAGAGTTCATGTTTTCAAAACTAAACAGTGGTATCAGGAACATTTTACCTCATTGCTTATCTCAACCTCAATAATATTTTTTGGGCTTTTTTTTTTTTTTTTTACAAAATAAATGTAAATTAGCTCAAACATTGCTAGGCTATTATACAGTTTAAAAAATACTGGCACTGAATAACATTTCAAAGAAAAGTGTACAAAACTCATGCTATGTTTAGCCATAAAAGAAGAAAAATACTTAGAAAATTTAGTCTTCATTTCTCAATTCTTGTGATGACCAGTTCTTGTAGACAATCGCAGAGAACGCTGGTCACGTACTCAAAACTAATTTCACGCAACGGTAGCAAAAATCCTTCCGGTTTCACTTAATAGGCTCCATTCTGTCCCATTTGCTGCCATTTTTGAGTGTTTGAACATGAAGAATTTATAAGATAGGTAAAGATTCATGGACTTTGTGGCTATAAGCCAGACCACTCTGTGCTGTTTGGTGAAGTATTTGTAGAATATTGGGGGGTGGAGGAGTGGGACTGAGTTAAGGAAGAGAAGCTCAGAAGAGATTTCTGGAGACATAGTTGCCAGGACTTGGAGAAAGATAGAGCCACCTATCTTCAGTGGTTAGTTAATGCTGTCCTTGTGGCTGCTCCTCTCTGTGTTGTGATTGTTTTGGTCGTGGTTCTTCCACTGGACACTTGTTCCATTCATGGGAACCGAGGTCATCAGGCTTTTAGATTGGTGGCAGCAGCAACAGAGACATGACTGGGAGAAAGAAACAGACTGTAAATAGCTTAAGCCAGCCTTCCAACCTGTTCCCAGCCAAACACAGAGGGCGGATATCCACATGCATAGTAGTGAGTAGTAATCTAGAGGATTACTAGACAGTAGATTCACCAGGACAGAGTAAGAGGTTTCTTGCTCCTCAGTTCTAGTTCTACTTGCCACGTGTAGGAGGGAGGGAAGGCATCATTTCCAGAAGGAAGGTTTTCCTCAGCTTAGGTGGATGTGGGTAGGTAAGGGCCTCTGGGCCTTCATGGTGCTTTTTGCACCAGGGAGCTTACCTGATCCTCACTCTAGCCCCGAATTAAAGGTGCTAGTTATCTCCCTTTATGAAGGAGGGTGATGAGCCAGTGAGAAGATAATAAGAGGAACAACTTGAACTTGAACCAAAGGCACTCTAGATTGGGTTCTTTCCCATTTTTTAGGAAGGCCTGTCAAAGATGTGTTTAATTCTAAGAATTCATATCTCATTTTCCCCTTTCCCTCTAATAGGTCAATAGTGAGCACACAATGTCACCCTCTTTATATAAAATATATTAGTGTGTTTTAGTGTTAGTCAATCCATTTAAGAAACAGCATGTTGTGACATAGCATTTTCAAGGTGATTTAAAAAAAATTATGGAAGCTGAAACTTCCATACTGTTCTCTCCATTTGTATGATTATTTGGTTGGTAAGTCTGTCTCCCTTTAAATGATAAATTCTGGAGGGAAGTTTCCAGGCTTACCTTCGCTACTCTATCCCTAATAGTGATCAACTCATCCTCAGCATTTACTGTCTCAAAAGCATCCTATTTAACCCATTGAACACCACTCCTCTGAAATGCTTATATCTGATCTTACATTCAAGCAGTCCTGATTCACACAATTAGCCAGAGAAGAAGTGAGACACCAGTCAATGTTGCTTGCTTCCAGAGTCTGTGCCTTTGACCTTGACCTCTATGCTACTCCATCCATTAAGTATCCTGAACCTCACGCATTCTCTCCACGCTAAAGTCATTGCAAGGACTGGAAAAGTAACATAGCAAAGACATTCTGGGGTCCTTTGCAGGGTGTGGCTGGATGAAGCTTTGAAAACTGATTGCAAAGGAACTTATGGTAGTGATGCCATAAGCAGTTACTCTCTGTGAAGAGGTTGCTACTTACTAAATGTGTGATTTGACCCCATTTAGTGAGTTTTGCTAAGTCTAAGACAGAAGACAAAAATCAGTTTTATGCACTTAATCTTCCTGGAGCTCACTTTGGAGAAATTATTTTTTAAAATAAAGTACTGAACTTCATACAATTAAGATAGTCCTTTTAGTTTTAACCTCCAAATATGCTGTTGTCAGAATAGATATTGCTTTTCTGCTCTGCTGACAACCTGATACTTTTAAAGTAACAGGCTGTGATTTTTCACCTCTTGGATGAAAAAGAATATGGCTGATCAAAGTAGTATTAAGATTGGAATTGGTTGTGCCTATTGATTAAGTAATGTACTCATTTGGCTGTCCTTAAAAAACATAGCTTGCAAAGTAGTCTTACCTGGAAACAATTTTTAAACTTCTTGCTCACAAAATACAGAGCGATTGGATTTATACAGGAATTCATGGTTGCCAAATTAATACCGATGTAATCCATGAGCAGCAGGAAACTAGAACAAATGAAATGGTGTAGGAGAATCAGATCATATTGTTTTAAAATATGCTCAGCAGCGCTGATCTCTGGGATAAGCATTTTTCTTGCCCAGAAGTCATGTCTTATAAGGTGGCAGTTGGAATTTTGTAAAAAAGCATATGTTCAAGTGGCAGTTTGCTGTGGGATGGGTTCAGAGATTAGTCAGTGCCTCGCTTAGCTGAAGCCCTCGTGCACAGCCTCGGGAGGGGAATGACAGGATTACAAACACGGCTTGCACAAGCTTGGGGACTCCGTTATGGGTTATGTCAGCTAAAAAGTTGCCTTTGCAAATTTAATTTTCATGGCTAATCAAAATGTAAACTAGATGGGAAGACTTTGTATATGGGAAAAGTAGAGAAGCCTCAATTCCTAGTGGGAATATGGAATCGTACCTTAGCAATTCACAGCGGTTTGTATCCTTCTCATCATACACAGTTTTCTTCAGAATACGGCTCAAGTGCAGAGGGAACCAGCAGAGGGCAAAAATTACAACCAAGCAGAACACCGTTTTTGCCACTTCTCGACGCTGAAGCAAAGAAAGGAAACATAGCACAGGGAGTTTATACCCTAGTGGAAACAACTGTTCACTAGAGTGATGGCTGTCTGAGGGGAGGACTAACTGAGATGAACAGAATGGCCCCCTCTCAAAACCTCTCCTCCTCAAAGTTTGGAGTGCCAGTTTCTCATGAAGGGGTTGTGAAGCGTGCTTGAAGACAGAGGCCAGGAGGGATGCTGTTTGAGGCCAGTACAGAGGTGGGAATCGGCTGGACAGGGTCAACACAGTGACTGAACTGACATGTATGTGTGGGTATGGGTGGCAGTAGAGCCATCAGGGAAAAGGGTTCATTAAGCCAGGCCCAGTGGCTCATCCCTACAATCCTACCTGCTCAGGAGCCTGAGATCTGAGGATTAAGGTTCAAAGCCAGCCTGGGCACATGGACTTTACTCCATGAGACTCTTATCTCCAAGTAACCGCTAGAAAACAGGAAGCGGGGCTGTGGCTCCACGGGTAGGATAGTAGCCTTGAGCTGAAGAGCTCAGGGACAACACCCAGGCCCAGAGTTCAAGTCCCACAGCCAACAACAACAAAAGTCTTTAGCAGGTAATTAGCGTGCAGTGAATGCACACAATTGAATGGAAAAATCTACAAAGATATTGGGAAAACAAAGCAGGTTTATGGAAATGAGACAAAGCAATGATTATTTTCTCTTGATCTTGAAAAATACAACATATGAAAATGTCCTCTTATTAGTATTTATTTTGAAATGGCATTTTTCTTTGTTGCCTAAGCTGGACTCCAACTCCTGGAACCTAGTGATGCTCTTGCCTCAACTTCCCAAGTCCTGGGATTACAGTGTATGCCACCATATATGGCTTTTTTCTTTTCTTCTTTTTTTTTTTTATGTCAGTTGTGGGGCTTGAACTCTGGGCTTGGGTGCTGTCCCTGAGTTCTTCAGCTCAAGGCTAGTGCTCTACTACGTTGAGCCACAGTATCACTTCTGGTTTTCTGGTGGCTAATTGGAGAAAAGAATCTCATGGTCTTTCATGCCCGGGGTTGGCTTTGAATCACAATCCCCAGTACTCAGCCTCCTGAGTAGCTAGGATTACAGGTATGAACCACCGGCACCTGGCTAGCATCTTTCCTTTTTGCAGTGGAGAAAGATAAACCCCTAGTTGGTCAGCTCACTCTTACCTTTGGGTTTTCTTTTACCAGCCTCTAAACACAATGTCTAATAGATAAAATTATTGTTACTATTATGAGGATAAATTAGAAATCACTAAACCAGAAGCAAGAACAAGAGCCTTGTAGAATCATAGAGTAGCAATGTTTCCTTCTCAAAGGTCAGTAAAGACCATGAGACTCTTATCTCCACTTAACCACCAGAGAACTAGAAGTAGAGCTGTGTCTCAAAGCGGTAGAGCTCTAGCTTTGAGCACAAAAGGTAGGGATAAGACCCTGAGTTCAAGCTCCACAACTGATTAAAAAAAAACAAACTAAAGAAGCATGTAAATGTGAAGTAGCTTATTACTATTGTTCTTAATCCCTAATTATTTTCAGAACAGATATAAATCAGAGTTCAAACAGACTTAACACTAATGCAAAAATCAACATTTAGCAAATTCATTCTAATGAATTTCATTTGTTGCAGTGATGAGTTAACAATTTAACATCTTCCCATCTGAAGTATTTGAAACGTGCATGCCTGAACGAAGTCACACTAAAGTTTCTTAGTGAATTGTCTTGCTAAATGTTAATAAAAGATAATAGCTACCATTTGTATGGCACACTGAATTCTACAAAGTACACATCTGCACATCAATTCCTTTGATTCTCATAATTGATTCATATGTTATTAAGCCCAATCTACAGATGAGGAGTTGAAGTTCAGAAAAACTGGTATACTAATTGAAAAGAGTTGGTGAGGAATGATGCTTGGGTAGGGTAATTATAGTCATAGAGAGCACATTAAACTTCTAGTGTGGTTAGATGTTTGTATATACTTCTCTGCTATGACCTAATACTGTGACCTAGAACCTAGAACTATTAACAGATAGAATAGGATGTAGCAACACTAGCTTCCTTCTGTGTGTTCAAATACCTTCTAGATCATTGGGTCCTCTAAAAGTGAATCTCTCTGCATGCTTAATCTTATTTTCTAGCATGACTCTTTGCTTTTTTAAATTCATTTTGCATTTCCCATTTGCCAAAGACATGGTGCCTCTTCCTTGCCCCTTATTGGAAGAGTCTTGATTTCCCAGACACATGTCCCTTGTCCTCTTCTTCATCAAGTACAATTTACCCTCTAAGGCATGATTCAATTTCCCTTATTCATGGACAATTTGTCCATGACTTTATCTCAGGTACTCACTGGCTTTCTATAGTACCGGTTACTTGGACTGTACTTTAATACTGCTCTAATTGTTTTGTGCTTGTATTTCTACACATAAGTGGCAATGCCTGAAAGGAAGAAAGTCATAAGCCTCACTCTGCCCTGCCTAGTTCCAACCCAGAAACAGAGATACCTATCCATGCATGCTTAGTATGCATTTGGCAAAATCACCAAATAGCTGCTCTCTCTTTGTGCCCATCCCTCTTGATTATTTCACAAAAGAAATCCCTAATACTATAATATAACTATAAAGAAAACAGTTAAAAGATAATATTTTTTAAAGGAAACTAGGTTAAATGTGCTATACACAGTATGGTACGTATCACTTAAGGACAGGAATGTATTTTTAGAACTGCATTGTTAGGCAGTTTTATCATTGTGCCAACCTCAACAGTATAGTTATACAAGCCTAGTTGTTATAGCTTACTACAGACTACATATAGTATCTAGCATTCTATATATGTATTATACTATATATAGTAGGAAGTGTTCTATATATGCTAGAGCCTGGTGGTTCCAAGCTTCAAACCTGTACGGATGTTTCTGTACCTAATACTTCAGGCAATTGTAACACAGTGGTATTTGCACCATGTAAATAAATCTAAGCATAGGAAAAGTTCAGCAAAATAGATCCTAGGCAATGAAACATTTACAGTTCTATTATTATTTGATGGAACAATTATATGTGCAGGTGGACGAAAGATGCTAGGAAACACACGAATGCCAATGTCAGCCCTGGCCAGGTTTCCTGATTGCAATCCACACACCTGTTTGAGATGTTCGCTGAGGGCGATCCTCAAGCTGCCATCCCTTCTGTGCAGCATCTCACATGTCATGAGCGTGTAGAAGATCGCTGTGCACACCAAAGGCATGCAGAAGTAAAACCCAAAAAGCCACCAGTCCTTCACATCTTGGTAGAACTGTCCAGAAAAAGAGGGACAAAAGAATAAAAATTAATTGTGGAACACGCTGGGCAAAAGCTTTGTGTTTGTAGAAGTTTTTTTTTTTTTGTGTGTGTGTGTATTCATGTTCTGTGGTTGTGGTAAAGACCGTGGGTTGTGCTCAAAATGTGATTTTTTTTTTCTAGTTCTAGAGCTTGAACTCAGGGCCAGAGTGCTGTCCATGCAGTTTTTTGTTTGTTTCTTGTTCAAGGCTAGTGCTCTACCAGGTAAGACACGACTCTACTTCTGGCTTTTTGTTATTTAATTGGAGATAAGCATCTTACAGACTTTCCTGTTTGGACTGGTTTTTGTTTGTTTGTTTGTTTTTGTTTTTGTCTGTTGTGGGGCCTGGCCATTGTCCCAGAGCTCTTCAGCTCAAGGCTACTACCCTACATCCTGAGCCACAGTGCCACTTCTCGTTTCTGGTGGTTAATTGGAGATAAGAGTCTTGACTGGGGGGCCGGGAGTTTGGCCTAGTGGTAGAGTGCTTGCCTAGCATGCATGAAGACCCGGGTTCAATTCCTCGGTACTACATACATAGCAAAAAGCCAGAAGTGGTGCTGTGGCTCAAGTGGTCAAGTGGTAGAGCCCTAACCTTGAGAAAAATTCAGGGACAGTGCTCAGGCCCTGAGCCCAAAGAGTATTGACTGGGATACTCAGATCTCAGTCTCCTGAATAGCTAGGATTACAGGCATGAGCCACTGTGCTCTGCTGATTTTTTTTTAAAATTGTAGTTTATTGTCAGGATAATGTATAGAGGGGTTACAGTTACATTCGTCAGGTAATGGGTACATTACTTCTCGAACCTTGATACCCCTTCTCATGTTTTTGTCCCCCTTTTTCTCCTCCCCAGCAATCATCTTGTTTTCACCTTCCCTTTCCTATTTGAAATAAATAAGTATATACAGTATACGAGGTAACAAAGTCAGATACAGTAACCACATGAGGTTAACCATAAGTGGAAAAAAAGAGAAATAACTTCACATAGTACATTAAGAACAACAATCACAAAGATAAACCTCTTGTTTCCATAACTTAGAGTTCATTTTGTTTAGTCCCATCCTGTATGACCATATATACATAGCTTTTGGCTACTGTGATCCTCTGCTAGGAGAATCCTAAATGTGTATTCATTATTAAATTGATTATTAAGTATTAATTATTATTTTTATAGTTTGTATTATTTGTATTTTATTATAATAATTATTAAACTAATTATTTAAACAGATTTTTTAGAAATTATTCTGGCTTGATAATAGTAATAGAAACTCCATATGAAAAACACCCTGACAAAGATACTTTTTGAAGCTGAAGTTGACTTTAGTTACATAATGGAATAATCCTAATCAATAAGAAACATTCATTTCTAAGGCTCATAAAACTTAATAGTTTATCTGTTGATGGATGTCAACATTTTGCTAGAGCGTTGTTGACTTTTGATGATTGTGGCTGATGTGAATTATGTGGTAGTCTTGAAGGCTCTGAGGGGCTAATTTGGGTAGCTGTGGCTTTAACAAGAGTTAACCCTCTGCAGAGTGTAGGCCCTCTGTAGGCCTGCAGAGTGACCTAAAGCAAGCCAGGGGAAGTCATCAGCAACTCTCCTCACTCCTTCGTTTAGTCCCCACGAGGAAACTGAGGCAGCTCTGCTTTATCTGAAGACAGACTTAGCATCATCTCTCTTGGGTGAGGACTTTGTAAATACCAAGATTGTTCAGATTTATGTCTTTTTTTAAAGGAGAAAACTTAATACCTTAGATAAATAAAAGCTGGAAAATGATACCTTCATTCTTATTTCCACTAAATTAATTACCAACACTTCTCATATTATTTGCTAAAAAATAATATAGGCCTCCTATGAAATCTGAGTCCCCACCCCCCACCAAAAAGCCTGCTGCTCTGTGAAAAACTGGATGGTTTCTGAATGTAGAAAGGAGCTCAGTGGGGTACACTTATGTCTATTAAGGTAATGGTTCCTAAGCCAGGGGGCTGGTAGCCCATGCCTGTAATCATAGCACTGAGGAGCCAGAGATCTGAGGATCACAGCTCAAAGCCAGCCCTTGCAGAGAAATTTATGACATTCGTATCTCCAATTAACCATCAAAAAAGCTGGAAATAGATTTGTAGCTCAAGTGGTAGAGAGCCAACTCTGAGCAAAAACACCAAGATGGCGAGGCCTTGAGTAGAAGCCTTAATACCAGCATACACAGAAAAACAATGGCTTCTGAAGAGCAGAAGTTCAGTGAGAGGATCGTGAGTGTGTGTGTGTGTGTGTGTGTGTGTGTGTGTGAACCCTTTGGAAATCTGATACCATAGTCCATTCTAAGAAAACTACTGTTATAGGATAAAACCAAATATTATATAATTATAATGGAAGCCAAGTACATTGAAATGTGGCTATAAAAATTAAAATTCTGATATATACAGTAGTATATATGTTTACCAATAAACTAAACCACCAACACATTGAAGTAGTGATGAACATGCAGGTTTTTTTTTTTTTTTTTTTTTTGGCCAGTCCTGGGCTTGGGCTCAGGGCCTGAGCACTGTCCTTGGACTTTCTCAAGGCTAGAGCTCTACACTTGAGCCTCAGCACCACTTCTGGCTTTTTTCTATGTATGTGGTACCGAGGAATCGAACCCAGGTCTTCATGCATGCTAGGCAAGCACTTTAACCACTAGGCCAAACTCCTGGCCCGAACATGCAGGTTTTATAACTACATAGTCTATATCTACTAGGAAAGTCATGATACTACTCCTAAATACTATTGTGATTTGTTGCCTACATTCATAACATAAGGAAATGATAGATTTCACTTAGAAGCTAGGGAAAATCTGCATAGTTTCTCTCCTGTTCCCTAATCCCTCAGGTTATATGCAAACTCCCAGAGGACTTACATTATTGAAATCTGCTTATTCAGATATTTTTCTACTCTCACCATCCTGCAGAAGGATTTCTGTCTTTAGCTTAGAAAAGCATCAAAGAACTCCTCCTTTGTTTTGGATTGCAAGGCAAACCCCTTCTTTCCTTTAAGTAACCCCCCTCACACACCCCCTTCCCCCCACCCACAATTCCTGATTTGCTATCCCTCTTCCCTTTGCATTCTGGTTGAGTACAAATGACCCAGAAGCAGCTGCAAAGGTCTGGAAGCTGACCCCTGAGGGCTGGATGGAGTCCTTTCCCCCATGACAGAGGCCTGTTGAGAAAAGGGTCACAAGTTCCTTTTGAACTGATACCATCAACATGAGAGTAGAAGGGCCTCAGGTCAGTTTAGGGCACAGGACAGAGTCTAGGATAGAGTTGAGAAGGGAAGAATTGGTGAAAGAGGGGAAATGAGAAGAGAGAACAGAGCTTTAGACTTAGAATGAACTCGGAGGCACCCACCACTGGTTCAACTTGGACCCTTTGCTGTAAGCCTGTGCTTGCATGGTTGCTGTTCTTTGCTTGAAAATTTATATGGAAGATCCAGGCTGAATGAAATAACCCACTTTATTTTGTCCAGCTCCCGTGATTAGTATGCACTAATCTTGTATTGATTAGCATGCTTTTCTCTGGAATACCTTGACTACTGTTCACACTGCCTAGATTCCCAGAAACTGCTGCTATCTTGTGTTTCATTATGAAGAAATGGATAAATAGAAGAGTTCGACATCAAGGCTACCAGCTGGGCAGTTATCATGAGCACTTTTAATTTAAAACAAGAATTTCTGAGCTAGATAACCAATTAATGCCAAGACCACTCATTTTGTGACTTCTCTACTTTAGGAAAGGTTATCCAGAGATGTCTGTAAATGATTAGAAGTGGAATCTGAGCTGCATGATGCTTACAGTATCAAAGCACTAAAGCAAGCTGCTTTAAGAGCCACAGTTACCCTAGTGGTTTTCTCTGAGTCCCCATGTAAGTAGAGGAAACATGCAATCTAAACATGTTTCCCAAACATTAGACATGGGCTTACATGAAGAGAAACATTGATATGGTGTATGGTCAGGTGAATATGAATATGTTAAACAAAAACGCCATTTGAAATGTTTTGCATTTTATATTATTTGCATATCATACCTACACTCTACATGTTGAATCAATAAATCCATCTTTAAAAAATAACAGGGAATCAGGAGCTGGTGGCACATGCCTGCAACCCTAGCTACTCAGGAGGCTGTGATCTGAGGATCCAGATTGGCAGTCATCCAGGACAGAAAGTCTGTGAAATACTTATCTCCAGCTAACCACCAAAAACACTGGAGCTGTCTTAAATGGTAGGACTATCCTTGAGCACAAAAGCCTCAGAGATCATAACCTAGTTCAAGCCCTAGTATATACATACACTCACACAAACACACAGGCATGTACATTTCCCTAAGAAATATGGAATAAACATTTGCATATTTGTAGATGGAGTTTTTTGTTGGTTTCTTGGTCATAGGGCTTGAACTCTGGGCCTGGGCGCTGTCCCTGAGCGAAGAGATCAAGGTTACCCCCATACCTTTTGAGCCATAGCACCACTTCCAGTTTTCTAATGGTTAATTGGAGATAAGAGTCTCAGGGTCTTTAGTGCCTGGGCTGGCTTTAATCCTCGATCCTCAGATTTCAGCCTCCTGAGTAGCTAGGATTTCAGGTATGAGCCACCATGCCTGGCTCAGTAGATGGAGTTTCTTATGCTGTGTTCCTTATTATTGAAACAAATAGGATTCTGTATATATACACTTGGTGCCTTTCTTTGGTAAATGAACTTTATAATTATTTTTTTCCTTGTCAGTTGTGGACTTGAACTCAGGGCCTGGGTGCTGTCCCTGAGCTTTTCTGCTCAAAGCTAGTGCTCTACCTTTGAGCCACAACACCACTTCTGGTTTTCTGGTGATCAGTTGGAGATAAGAGCCTCATGCCTGAGGTAGCTTTGAACAACAATCTTCAGATCTCAGCCTCCTCTGAGTAGCTAGGATTATAGGCTTAGAGCCCTGTTCAACTTTAGAATTCTAAATTGTGTTACGAGACAAGATTAAGGGGAAAAATCGTTCTATTCAAGAACTAAATACTGGCTTAACATTTCTTTTTCGTGCAAATGTAGAATGTCTGAACGACAAAGTACTGCACCCTCCCTCCTCTGGGGAGATGTCAGTAAGTTTAAGATGATAGAACCAACACCTCCTTCCTCTTCTCCTCTCCAATCCCCAGTTAATTCCTTTTAAGCTTTGGCAAAGTTTTACATTTAAGTATCTTCAATTTAATAAGTCCCGTAAACTTAGTGAATTACAAGATTCTCAGTACCTCCATGAACTTGGATGTGGCATTGAGCATACAGGTTTTGTGCTGTTCTCCCCTGTACTCAAAGGGGACCATGACAAAGCCGATAGCTTCAGGTATGGCCAGGATAAAGGAAAGGATCCAGATAGAGACAATTTCGATGGCTGTAATCAAGGGAATTCCAATCCCTTGAACTCGACTCCAGGAGGCAACTGCTCTGTACCTATAAAGAGAAGAAAGAAGAGATGAGGTGATAAAATCAAGTTGTTAGGATATTTTAAGCTTATTTTTAATAAGCATGAATTATAGATCCAGAATGTTCCTCCCCAGGGCCACTGACTAACCATGGGCTTTTAGGCAACTTTTGGTGAGACCTGAAGCCAAAGTGTGATGGTCATAATGGGTTTCCATTAATTCAGAATCCAATTTCCAGGCAGGTCTGAGTCCAAGATTGGTATTTGAGATTTAGTGAAACCTTGTAGGAGTTCAGACTGTGGCAACAGCAGAGAGAGATGCCTGGGCGTTTTAATTGGATGGTGAAAAGAGTAGTAAGAATTGTTCATAATTTTATACTAACAAAATAGCTATATCTATCCCTCTTTACATATAAAAAAGAAAACATAAACATTATCTATGAAGTGCCTGAGCTATCCTTCAGTGAACAGTTACCTTAGATTATCCCATCATTCTGTCACCATCTTCCACCATCAAAATATCATCACCATGTATTTGTAGTGGATGACATTGTAGTAAATATTATTTCTGGTAAACGTCAAAGGATGGCTGACTCATTCATTATAGTTCTGTTCTAGAGTGTGTAAAACTGGCTTAAAAATACCTTGGTTACTTATCTTTAGGGTTTATAATCTAACAAAAAAGGTTCATATAGGGTATAGGATTTAAATTCCAATTAAAAAACTTTGGCATTAAAAATTATGCCTTACTTTTTATCAGTTATAACATTAGCTTTAATGTCGTAAGTATTCTACAGCTTCCATTTAAATAGAAAGAATAAACGTACACACAGTACCCACATACAAGACAATAAGGCAAGGATTTTCCCCATCTTTAAACTAGTATTCTTTTCAATGATTATTATGTTATAATAAGACTCTGAAGGCAATGACAACTAAACTAAAAATTAACTCTAAAATTGTTATATTTTTTCAGTTCAGTATATTTATGGTAATCACCATTAAATGTCACATTGAAAAGACATCTGGCTTAGAAACTTGGTGCTCTTTGACCTGATGTGATGGTCTGATGCTAAATGCTTTCAGATTTACTATTAAGAAAAGGTTTGGGACATGGCATGGTTTTGTGGCTTCATTCTTGAAATTTTTCTTGCTGTTGTAATGGAAAGGAAACCTTTTCTTTTTATAGCTTTTAGTAGATAGTTCCAGGAGACTATAAAACAGACCAAAGCATTAGAGACAGGTGCTCTTACATTTTCAAGAATTACAACTTACTGTAGAAGATTACTCAAGAAAACCAAGGAAATGTACAAGCTTCCTAGGCCATCAAGATGAGCCCCTATCATTTATATTTAACTGTCAAAAGATGTCTTCATAGTATAGCTGGGAAAACACAACTCTTTGGAATTGTGATATCTAATTTTTTTTACCAGAATTACTTCATAGATTAATAGTCTTGGGTACTTATGATGATGCTATATGGTATATATAGCCCAATTTTCTGGAGAAATGTTTTGCAAAAGCTTTTTGGGATAAACAAGATTTGTGTACAATAAACGTCTGTAGAGAAAGTCCAGGTTTGTTTAGAATGGAACAAAACAAAAATCACATATTCAGACCACGCAAAGAGAGCCAGAAAATGCTTTTTTTGTGATAGTCTAGATTGCAGTGAAGAATTAATGGTTAGTTCCAGTAAGATAAAGATTCTTGTTTATTTTGCCTTCCTTCTCTACTTGCTTTGATTTGTTGCCTTATTGAACGGGTAGACTTGCTGTCCGGGGAAAGCTCACGGGAATGGACTTGGGTCATCTGTATCTGTCAGCTAAGTTGTAACTCTTACTTCCTCCCTACTCTTCCTTGTCCTATGACATGCCAGAGCAAAAGGGCAAATGGTGTCTTAATTTATGTGAAGTATGGACTGAGACAGTCATATATTCAAAACATTTTAATTAGACACACTTAAAAACATTGTAAAATAGAACTTGCATCAAAAAGACATCACATCAACTAAGTCTATTTTTATTTTTCTCATTCTTTGCTATTGCTGTTCCCAGAGGCAGAGTTTGAAAACATACTATAATTATATCAGTTCAAACTTTGTTTTGCACTGTTTATATGAGAAAATGATTAACCATGTGCCTACATAGACATGGCATTTATCAATTTAATGACACAGGGTTGTTCACTATTGACACCATTTGCTGAAATCTTTCCTTTATGTTGGCACCACTTCTAGTTTTTCATGTTCACGAATGACAAAATGCTTGAATATACAGATTTGTTTCCTCTTTATGAGTGGTTTTCTGGATGAATCATAAGTGGAACGGGGATCATTGGATTAGGGGAATGAAAAAGTGGCTCAAGTAGCTTTTTTTGTTTAATCTTTTGAGGTCTACTTATATTGCCCAGGCTGGCCTGGAACTCACTGTGTCAACCAGGACCAACCTCAAACTTGAGATCCTCTTTCCTTAGCCTCACAGTTTCTGGAATTACAGGAATGAGCCATCACACCTTGCTTGAGGACCTTCAAAAATGTTTCCAACAAGTGTCCTTTGGTCCATGGAATTTGTTCCTTTTCCCTAGTTGTGCCCTTCTATAAGGTAATGGGACACTGCTTCCCTTCTTGAGAGTGACCATCTTCCATGTTATGATTTGTATCTCTTATATTACAGACAAACTGATTGCCACATGAGGATCACAAACTATGAGCACAAAGAGAATTGCAGAGGAGCTAGGAGTTTGGCCTAGTGGTTAAAGTGCTTGCCTAGCATGCACGAAGACCCGGGTTCGATTCCTTGGTACCACATATATAGAAAAAAGCCGGAAGTGGTGCTGAGGCTCAAGTGGTAGAGCTCTAGCCTTGAGAAAGTCCAAGGACAGTGCTCAGGCCCTGAGCTCAAACCCAGGACTGGCAAAAAAAAAAAAAAAAGAGAATTGCAGAGAAACCAGGTAAACACCTACAAATGCATCTATACATCTTCTTCTTTTTAAAGCTTGCCATGGCTCATCTGTTAATGGAGCCAGATGGATGCCTTGCTACCTGTTGCCAGCAATGGCAGCTCCCATGCTGCAGCTCCAGACATCTGGAGCAGAATATCCAGGGCCTGGCAGCTCCCCAAGAGGAAGATGAACTCTTCTGCCCCTGCCAAGGTGCCAGACAAGTGCTCTGTGGACCCAGGAGACAAGCTCAGCGCCAACTGAAATCCACCACCCACCCCTAGGTGGAATGACCAGAAGAACAACTGCTTGACTTCCTGACTCACAGCATGATGAGACATGATGAAAAAATAATTTTTAAATGGCTGTTTGGGGTAGTTTGTAACTGAACAGAAATGGGGTAGTAAAATTAACCAGTGGCCCAGTCTTGACAGGCAAATAAGATAAGAGATGAGTAACTAAGTGTGACAGGGAACAAATTCCAAATGAGCTGCCCTAGTGGTCGCCTCTCTCCAATCCTGGGGTTCAGCTCTTCTTGTGTCTGTATGCCGGTATACAGCAGTTAACAACCACATCACCAGGAGAATAAGAAAAAACCAAATCTAAGAAAAACCAGGTTTTTCAGAAAATCATGCTACTTGAGCGACGATAATGTTTGAGAACATCGCCGAGACCCCTAAGCCATGATCTGAGATGATGGATTGGGAGAACCGACACCAGCTTTTGAGTATGAGCATCACACAAAGCTGCCTTACGAATGGGTCTTTGCAACTTCTCCAGGTACCTCATTAAACATCACTCTGGAGGAGTTGTTTGAGGAGTTTTATCTTTTTATAGCCTCTCTCACTAGTCACCTTTTAACCGTAAGTGGGATCTGCACCCAGAGTTGTTCATGACCTGACCATACCACTTCGTAAACTTTACAACGAGCAGCCAGCCTGCCTCATGCTCTTCCTCTTCCAAACCTCAAACTCAAAATAACGCATATGGCATGCAAAAGACCCCCTATCTTAATAGCTGATCGTTCATATCTTCTCGGGAAAAGTTCATTCATTTTAATGCCTTAGCATTAAACTTACTTTGATCCCCTGGGCGGGGGTCAAAATTTGTGTGTCTTTCTAAAATACCTTCTCTTGTTCAGAAGAGACTAAGAATGGAAGATTAAAGATAAATAAAAGTTAAATTCAAGGAGAAATAAGTAAAAAGGTTAAACTCAGACAAGTCACAGTTGAGCAATGAAAGGTCAATCTTTCTGGTAAAAATCCTATGCCTTCACTTACTGTTTTGTTTATCTCAGGCTGATCAAAGACTGCTAGTGAGAAAGCTGGAACTTTTCTTTGATCTGTCAGTGTTCTGTAATCACTGAGTGATTGATGAAGTAATAAAGAAATTCAGCAAAGCTTAGATGAATATTTTTTCTCATTTGCCCTAGAAAAATATGGTCTCTCATTTCCCAAATGAGAGATAATTATCCTACTTAAAATATTAAAAATCATGGCAACTCTTCTGAGTTCATAATTTGATTCAGCTCACTAAAGTTGAGTTCCATATTCTGCAAATTGTTTTGTGACAACCTCCAACTTCCTTCTTCATTCTTTTACTGCTTCTTTTATTCAAAAAATGATATTTTAGTAGAATATAAGACAATCAAATGAAAACTCAAAGCAGATGATATCATATCATCCAGAAAGATGTGTGAGTAGTTCATTCTTTAGTTCATGATAGCTTTTCGAATAGAAATAGTGACACAGGTCTTGATGCTCAGAGCCCGTACCTCAAATAAAATTTAACAAGAATAAAGAACAAAAACTGATAAGTTGATTATGAAGGAAACATCTCATAGATTAGGACTATTTTTTTTTAGAAGTGTAGGTTTTCTTGTTGTTTTTTTTAACGTGATCATCTCCTTGGTCTAAAAGTCAGACTACGTCTTAGTGATAATTCTTGGAATTTTTTCCATTTTCTGAATGAAGAATGGCTCACATTGAATTTGTATACAGCTAATTGAAGTGGTAGAACATGCAGTTAGTTCATTTTTCTTCACACATGAGATCTGGGAGCAGACCCTGTATCGGAGATCAGAGTCTACAGCCTAAGTCTGACCAAGTCTCAGCAGAAAGGTCCTCGGAGATTCTCCAAAGGAGAATGAGGGGCAGCATGCCTGGGCCTCTGATGGGCATGACAGATTTTTTTTCTTTAACTCATTATTTTATCAACTTGTTTCTAAAATTTTAGGAATGTCCAGCATGAATTTCAGAAAATTTATCCTTTGAAATATAACTGTGCTCCAAATGCCTACTATTCTTTTTTACTGCAGAAGGTTTTTCTACTTAAGAGAACAAATAGATACTAGTTTATTTCCTCCTCCTGCTTTGTGACTTTAGTTTTTTCCCATGCATAAGTGCAGTAGTTAAGAACAGAGACTACCTACATTTGATGAGTGCTTCCAGTGCTTGATTAGCCTTTTCTAACCCAACATCCCCGACTAGAAAGTGGGGACTAATATAGCACATATCACAAATAATTTCTGGAAAATATTTATAACATGTCTCAGCCTCCTGAGTAGCTAGGATATCAGGTGTGAGCCTCCGACCCCCTGGTTAGACCTTTTAGTTGCATAGTCATGAGACTCAGGTTCTCTGATAAAGTAATCATCTGTGGTATGAATTAGGAAAAAAATAAAAGCTTTTCTAAACTGTATGTATGATCATTAAGTAGGAAATTATATACCAATTGTGTAACATTGTATTAAACATAAATGAACACTATAAATGGGTCATAAAGTTGCTACTTTCATCCTTTATAATAATTATTGCTGTGAAAATTAGCAGGTGAAGGATGCTGTCTGGAGGTTCACAGAACTCAAAAGGGCTCTTTAGAGAGGTCTCAACAGACAGCTGTGAGGATACTGGAGAGCTTTAGCCATAGTTGCTGGATTTCTCAGAACTGGATAAAAGTTATTCCTGTTGTTGCCTTCTATATAAATTATATGCATTGGAAAAATATGGAAAAGAATATGACATTGTATAACTATCACTTAGTTCAAGCATGACAAATATAACTGATAAATGATCAGTTTAAAATATAGGTCTTGCATGTCCTTGGATTTTTTTTCAGAAGATTGTGTGTGTGTGTGTGTGTGTGTGTAAAATTGTATGTGTATGTATATATGTATTCCTTAGTCTTTTGGCTCAAGATTTGGTACCCTATCACTTGAGTCACAACTCACTTCCAGCTTTTTAGTGGTTTTAAACTGAAGATAAAAATCCCATGGACTTGCTGGGCGTAGAGGCTCATGCCAGTAATCCTAGCTACTCAGGAGTCTGAGATCTGAGGATCTAGGTTCAAAGCCAACCCAGGCACAAAAGGACCTGAGACTTATCTCCAACTAGGGCTTGGCTGGATGGTAGGTCAGTAGCCTTGAGCTGAAGAGCTTAGGGACAACGCCCAGGCCCAGAGGTGGTAGCTTTGAGCCGAAGAGCTCAGGGACATCACCCAGGCCAAGTTCAAGCCCCATGACTCCTCCCCCCCCCCAAAAAAAATCCCATGGACTTTCCTGGCTTTGAATCACAGGCATGATCCATAGGCTCATTAGATTTTTTTTCTTTTGTCTTAAAGAAACTAATTACCCATTATTGTCCAAATGCCCTATGTTATATTGCCTATACCCAAGGCAACTGATGATGGGCAAATGTGTGGAAGAATGTTACACAGTGGAGGCAAGATGGAAAGTGTTTTAATTCACTAGAAACCGGTTCACTGTATTGTAGGCATGAACTCTCTTGGGCTTGCCCTTTTGTGAAAGATGCTTTTCTGAATGCACAAATGAACAAAAGGCAAAACGCTTACCTGTCAACACTAAGTGCGCAGAGATTGAGGACTGTGATCCCCACCGATGACTTCTGCAGGAAGGGGAAGAGCTTGCAGAGGAATACGCCAAAGTCATTGTGGTCAAAAGGCCAGCGCCCAGCCAGCAGCTGAAGGAGGGAGACGGAGGAGGAAATGGCAGAGCTGATGTAGAGCACAAGATTACACATTTCTACTTACACAGTACAACTTCTACATTTCATTTTCCTCCATGCTTTCCAGACAGCATGGTACCACTAGAGTACTATTGGCATGATTTATTTTTCTTTCCTGCTTTAAAGATTCAGCAATTTTTGATCTGGAAAGATATGGAGAATATGGTACAAATGATAACAATTTATGCATAATATTAGTAAGTGTAAATATAGGTGAAATGCTCTGTACTATATATATTCTCATAAAACATACTTTATATATTCTATAATATCAGGTTTATATTATAATATAAAATATATTTCATACAAAGATACACCACACATAAACATACTGTGTATCAAATGTGTACTATATATCTTACGCAGTACATGTACTGCATAAGTACAAGTCTTACCTGTTACTGTGGGTGAGCTGCTTACTACCTACTTTAAGTCTCTATATCACTGTTAAGTGACCTGCCACCAAGGTGTGCCACGTGACTTTAGAGGTTCATTTGGGAGATGTAAGCAGGTCAGTGAAAATGCAAGAATTCACAGCAAACTGAACACAGTCTATACAAATGCTACCTTGTAGTCATGAGCTAAATAAAATGTACCATATATGCACAAAGATAATAGAAGGCAATATCCCCCCTACTTCTTTATCTACCTCAAATATTAATATCCTGTTCTACATAATCCTATGATTTGGGCATTAGTTTTTGTTATCATGATATTTAAAATGGCAAAGATAAAACTAGTGGCACTTTTTCCTTTGAGCTATTTTTCCTTCCACCTCCTCTAGTCAGGCTGTGAAATTCTCTTAATTTCACTCATCCTAGACAGGAATGGGGACGATTATGAGTATCATCTGTGTAATAGATGAAAACCTCAAAGTTCCTACAATCTTCCTTTACATCAATAGGAGTCATTGCAGGGTCACTCGGATTGGACATGACCGACCAGGTACCAGTCCTCAAAAAGGGAGTTTCTGATGTTTTCTTTCTTTCTGGCTGGTAGATAGAAGTTGGTACACAGATCAATGGTGAAGGAAAACATCTTCCATTGGAAACATACTGAGATGATTATAAAGCCTGTGATGTTCAGGGCAGGCCTTTTAATGAGCACATGCTCTCTGGCTTTTGCAAATCAAACCAGATATTATAAAAGAAATCACTCTGTATGACTGAGAATATTCCTTGCTATTCCATTAGTCTTTAATTGCTTCAGGATTGAGTCAGAGCTTTCATGCAAATGTAATTAAAAAAACCCCTAACTTCTATACCATCAATATGCTTTTCCTTTGTCAAGGCTCTTCCTGCCTCCCGAGCAGCCCAAGAATTCGAAATCCGTGATACACAGAGCACAGCAATGGTCCCCAAAGTACTCTGGACTAGCCCTGCATGCCCTCAGCGATCTTGTTGGAGGGGGGTAGAAAAGCCCTGCTTTTAATTAAAACCAGTGACCTGGCATGGTGTGGCCCTGAAGTTTGACTCCTTCGATTGAACTGCATCTGGGCCCACCATCTTCCTGACCTTATGACCTCAGCATTCTGGTTAACCTCTCTGCTTCTCAGTGTCTCCCCCCCCCCCAATAAAACAGCTACAACTTTGGTGGCTGCTTCAAAGGCTTATCATGAACCACAGAGGAGACAACCCATGCAAGAGGCTTGGCTTGGCAGAAGGAAGGATCGGGAGAGGTGAGCCATAACCACTGAGGGGCACACAGATGAGCTTCTACTCTTTTTTGGGGGGTCCCATGTCTCTAATAGAGTGTCACTCTTCTGTTACTGTGACAAAATAGTTGATGAGATAAAATTAAAGGATGAAAGGCGCACTTGGCCTCAGAGGCTTCTGTTTGTGGTTTGCTGCTCACCTCATGGTGGGTTGGGAGAGAGAGGAAGAGGACATGCTGGGGTTACCTAGCTTCCATGTCTCCAGTGATCTACCTTACTCCCCCTGGGCTGCTCCTCTTCATGGAAGGTGACTTTGTGAGAGCGGCACAGGGTGGGGACCACGCCTCTAATGTACAGGCTTCTGGGACTTGTAAGCTCCAGATAATGGCATATGATACAGAAGGATCATCCAGGCCAGTGGGAACAGGTGTCATAAATACAAAGGACTCCGTTCTCAAGGACTTCATGGACTGCAGTGGATCCGACTAGAAGCTCAGAGCTGTGTTCTATGGGTGCTCATCAAGGAGCCGCGGGTGCTTGGTCCCCTAATGTGACTGAGCCAAGTGAACAGTTCCTCAGTGAAAGCAGCAGTTAAAGAATGGATGCATGCGCAGTGGTGAGTGGGAATAGTGATAGACACGGGGCAGGGAAGCCGGCCTAGCCCACGAGCACCATTCCGGAGGAGCAGAGGTGGAGCGCTTCCTCTTCCTATACTCCTGGGACTGGGGCTGTGACTTGCTCCCCACATCTTTCACTACTGAATAGTCAGTGTTTTTTTTTTTGTTGTTTTTATTTTTTGCTGAGGTCTTAATTTTCTGGAATTTGAAATTCATAAATGTTAATAACAATCAGGTGGAGGATAGGAAAAAGAGAGAGAAAATATTTTAAGGCCAGAGCTCCAGAACCATAAAATGTTCTTCCTTAGAGGAAAAGAGTATCACAGGACTTCAGGCTAGCAAGCAGCCTAAAAGTAAAAGACTAGAACCTTCTACCTATGTTGCAAGCACAAAGTCAAAGGATCACTGAATAGAAGAAATCCAATTTTAAAGCAGGAGAAATAGATATCCTCAATATCAAAAGTACACAATTTACTGTCCCATGTATGTGCCAGTACCTTTAGGCTCAGTTCATAACTAAAAGCATATTTATGTTGGAAAGAAAGAAGCTTGGCTTTGTCCTGAAAGAAAAGATTTCACATGCATGTTGAAAGAAACACCACATTTTCTGGAACAAAGGGGAAGGAGAAATAATTATAGAAAATGAGTGCTCTAACACATAATGGAAAAAAAATATAGTTTACTTAATCATCAGTGTCTGTGATGGGATGTCCTAGCACTTCTTTAAAACAAACAAGCAGGCAAAGCCAATGCAGACTGAAACAAAACAAATGGGTACCTATCCCCACATGTAGACTTGAGAAGTAATCACCTAAAACGCATCCAAGATCATGACAGTGGCAGATAGGGAAAAGGGGAAATTGAAGGGCATATGTGAAAATGTACAGCTTATGCACTGACTTAAAAGTATGAATTCTTAACAATTGAGCTCTTTGTTGTCAAGTGTGTTATGTGTTTACAATGACTCTGTGTGTGATGGAAACAATAAACCCATAACGATATGGTATGCAGCATTAGGAAAATGATATGTTGTGTGTTGTTGGAGGAAAAAGAGCATGAGAGATTGTGCTGATACTTTTAATACTCAATAACAGAACTTCACTTCAAACAAAAGATCTAACAGCAGAGGCATGCACTGAACAGCTCTTTCCTGTCAAAATTCCTTAAGCCTGTCAATTGCAGGCCTGGGCACTGATGGAAAAAGGGAAGGCTGATGAAGAGGGGGGAATGAGGATCAACATGTTTTGTTGTTGTTGTTGTTTTAATATACTTTTATTGTAATTAATAGAAGGGTTACATTATGTTTGTCAAATAGAAGGTGCATTACTTCATAAACATTGCTACCCCTTCTCATGTTTTTGTGCCCATTTCCCTCCCCATCCCTCCCCTCATGTTGTTTTGTTTTTGTTTTTTGTCAGTCGTGGGACTTGAACTCGTGTCTAAGCTCTTCAGCTCAAGGCTATTGCCATACCCCTTGAGACATAGTGCCACTTCTGGTTTTCTCGTGGTTAATTGGAGATAAGAGTCTCATGGACTTTCCATGATCCTCAGATCTCAGCCTTCTGAGTAGCTAAGATTACAGGCGTGAGCCATCGTGCCCAGCTAACATTTTTTTATATGTATAAAAATAGAATATGAAACATATTGGAACTTTTTCTTTTGGCTATCCTGGGACTTGAACTCAGGTCCAGAGCACTGTCCTTGGGCTTTCTCAAGGCTAGCGCTCTACCATTTGAGCCACAGCACCACTTCCTGCTTTTTGTGTGTCTGTGGTACAGAGGAATTGAACCCAGGGATTCATGCATGCTAGGCAAGCACTCTACCACTAGGCCAAACTCCTGGCCCTGGAACTTTTTTAAGAGAAGGGAATGGAAGTGGCAGAGAGAAAGAGACTGATAGGGTTGCCTTGTTTACATGCATGCACAATGAATGTATACCAATAGAAAATTAAAAAAATAAATGCCTAGGTAATTCTTGGTACACATTAAAAAACATGTTCAAGATTGGAGTTCCCTTTTCTGTCAGTTAAGAAATACTAGGCTAGCGCCGGGAGTTTGGCCTAGTGGTTAAAGTGCTTGCCTAGCATGCATGAAGACCCGGGTTCGATTCCTTGGTACCACATACATAGAAAAAAGCCAGAAGTGGTGCTGAGGCTCAAGTGGTAGAGCTCTAGCCTTGAGAAAGTCCAAGGACAGCGCTCAGGCCATGAGCTCAAGCCCAGGACTGGCAAAAAAAAAAAAAAAAAAAAGAAATACTAGGCTAGAGTCAGTGCATGGCTCACGCCTATAATCCTAGCTACTCAGGAGGCTGAGATTTGAGGATCAAGGTTCAGAGCCAGCCCAGGCACTAAAGTCCATGAGACTCTTATCTCCAATTAACCTCTAGGAAAAGGGAAGTGGGGCTTGACTCAAAGGTAGGGTGCTAGCCTTGAGCTGAAGAGCTCAAGGACAACACTCAGGCCCAGGTAGGGCAATAGCCTTGAGCTGAAGAGCTCAGAGTCAGCACCCAGGCCAAGTTCAAACCCATGACCCACAACAAAGAAAAGAAAAGAAAAGAGTAGCAATACTAGACTAGAACTAGATTATCTCTAGTTTAAATAATAAACTAGATTATCTTTTTACTGGTTCTTGAATTGTATAGTCATTTTCAGATCAAATTTCCATCACCTCCACGCCTTTCTCTGATTCTACGTGATTACTTGTGCTTTCTCAGTAGCTCTTTGATTCATTTCATCGAGTCCTTTAGTCCCTTTTTCCTTTTTTGTACCCCAAATGTTTAAGGACTGGCTGCAAGTATGGCTCCAGAGGTCGTAGATCAGCTATAAGCAGGAAAGTTATGGGACTGATTTATTTGCTTTTTATGTATGAAAATGTTTGTTAATCTCAAAGAAAAAATCTAAACTATATAGTAAATTTGCCTCATGATCTGTAAGCATCACAGTGTAAATACAACAGAACTATGTATAAAATACAGGAAAATGTCTATTAATTGAGTGTATTATAAAATCATAAAGCTTTGTTAAGATTTTGAAAATTAGTTTAACATTAGATAATATCTTAATATGATCCCATATGCCAGAGAGCAGACCAGAGGCTGGGGGAGACGGGGATGAAGAGGAACAGGATACCACTGTCATGTTCTTTGGTACAGCCCAGAAATCATGCTTAATAATACAAAGCCAGTGGAAAGGATCCGGGCTCTTCCCCACGCACAGACATGATGATGGAGATAGATAATTGGATTTGATTATTACACATCACACCCATGGCTTGAAATGTCACCTCCTACGCGGTAAGCATGTACAAGTATGTGGTGATTTAAAATAATGCATGTATAGTGAGGACTTCTGGCTTCTTTCATGGTCAGCGTAGGTGCCCTCTCCCACCACACATCATCTGTTATTGTTTCTTCATTCTACTTTTCAGTCCTGTGCATCTGGAAAAATCATATGGAGGAAGGTCTAGAAAGGCAATGCTTAGCTTTCTCAGTAAGCCTGATGTTTCTACTCCAACTGGAACTATGCAAATCATAGCTATTCATTTTCTGCATTATGTCCATGGACAAATTGCCCAGCCTCTCAAATGATAAACGAATGAGACATTAGTTTGGCAAAAAAAGTATTCCTCCTAGCAGATGTTTGTGGGCAACCACTCCATCAAGGAACTCAACCTTTCTTCTCAGTTTATTTATTTATATCTTATTTTCCGGTTCTTGCTCTGTCATTTGATCTCACTAACAGGATACAAAAGCCCTGTGTACCAGATGTTCTAAGTCCACACAGATGCAGTGGAGAAGAGCAACCTCCACATCCCAGGGGCGCTTCCCGGAGGGGGTTATTCTTGTCCTCAATCAGGAGCTAAAGACGCTGCGTGGGATGGGGCTCGGGGTGGAGTGCTTGTCTACCATGTATGACACCCCGGGTGTCCCCCCCCTGCACTGCAGGTATCTCTTCTGTGGGAGAAGGTGGAATGATTTTTAAAAAAAGCATGAGCATAAAAGTGTTCATGATTATCTTTGGCAGGGATGAAGTTTGTCTCCTGAGTTATATGGAAGAGAAGGTTGGACACTTGGTGAATAGAGTAGCTTCTCAGACAGGAACTAAGTCCTGGCTCTGGCACTTGGTGGCTGTGAGACCTTGAGGAAATGACTTAACTTTCTGGACCCTTGTTTCTTCATTTAAAATTTCAAGAGTAGCACAGTGTAGTTACGTTGGGAGAAACACACAAGTGAACTGGTGAGAGACACCCGTAATTAGAATTGTAGGCAATGTTCTTTTCATGTTAAATACTGGAATATATAACATCTTTTGTGGCTGTATATTTTTCTTGCATTAATTAAACTCAATACAATTGCTGGAGTGATGTAGTCTCAACTAGATCCAGTCTGCCCCCAACATCTGCACACAGCCTCTCCCCAAAGTCCTAGCTCCTTCAGAGAACAGCACTTTACAAAAATATTTAGGTAGGATGTCTGTTTTTCCTACTTTACCCACAACAGTCCAGCTTTATGGCTTCATTGTCCAGATGCAATTGGTAGTGTTTCCTTTAACTCTCAAAAGCATCCTGGATTAGATAATAAGTTTTACAGGCACTCTACCATCAGGCTGTACATGATCTGACTACCCCCAGGCTTTCCCTGTTTCATACTCCTGTCACTCCCTCTGCTGTTCCCTTCTCCCCTCTACTGACCTTCCACGACCTCCTGCCATTCCTGTAACTTTAGGCACTTCCTGCCTCAGGGCCTTTCCATTACTCTTTCTTTCATTACCTTAGATGGTAGGCATGGCTTGCTCCTTCATCTTTTGAAAATTTCCACTGTTCCACTCACTCCAAAAAACTCAATCTCACTCCTTTGTAATTCCTTTTTCATTCTCTGTTTTCAGCACTTACAACACACACTACACATTTACTAATGTACCTTGCATTTCATCTGGCACTTCTGGTAGAATGCCAACTCCATAAGGGTAAGGGTACTAGTGTGTGGTTGGCGTCTGTGTCTCTAGTGTCTTTATTGTTTGAACTAATGAAGGAAATTTAGAGAAGCACAAATGAACCCGAGTAAAGAAGTGACTAAAGAGTTGGTTTCTCTATGGCCTGGAGTAGTAACTGGGGCTAAGATAATTGGAGTCCTGTGCATGTGGCAAGGATTCTGAAGAATGCGACTTGACTCACTCACATTATTGGCCTTAGGTCCAAGTACGTTGTTTTGTAAGTTTGAGCATCACTGAAACTCTTAAGAGTTGTTTACATTCTGAGAAGTGACAGGGGTATAAATTTTTTTTAGTTAAAAAATATTAAAGTGACCTTCAAATTTCCACAAATATTTGTGCGTATAACATTAAGGCTTTCTCAGAGCACTTTTGATTTTGCATTCAAATCTAAGAACACTGGGGGCTTTGATCCTTCCAAACTTAAATATGTAAGTCAGAGCACATATCAAAAATATGTAAGTCAGAGCATATATCGAAAATGATCACTAAATGGCACATTTTAGCTTTACTATTGTCCTTAACTTTTTAGCTTGAGATAGTTTTCCTAGCAAAAAAGAGACTTAGTTAAAAATATAGTTGTAGCTATAGAAAAGAATTCCAAGAGAAAGTTGTAAATCCAGAAGGCAGTTGTAGAATTTCTGGCACTATGTCAGATTTGTTTCAATGAGATTTCTTAAAACATTCCTTATGTAACCACTCGAATCTTTTATATCAGCTTCAGAGACTATGTACTCTGTTTTCCTGGTCATCTTAGTTTTCACACTCTATTCTAGCTATATATATTTTGTACAAAAATTATGCAATGCAATGATAAGATCACCATATACAAATAATAGTCTAAAACAAAATAGAAACATCTGCTTTTAATGAACAGAAGAGCGGAAATGAGGCAGTAGTTACCCACACCTACACATTCACACAACCACACCACACACACACACACCCATTTACACAAAATATAGCATGTGAAGATTCTTTTCTCAAGCCTGAACCGTGTCTGCATCTTTCTTTTATGCTGCCACTAGGAATCTGGCGAACTCTTCTCTAAGGGAGGAGTCTCCTCATCACCCATGAATCTGCTCACCGCTCACCACCTGGCTAACAAGAGTGGGGCTGGAACCACTTCTCTCTCCCCTCAGCCCTGGGAACAATCTCGCAGTCCTGATGCTTTCCATCCCCCAGTTCTGCCACAGGACTCGCCGTCCTGGGAGCCAAATGCTGAGGGTTAGCAGAGTAACCCCACATGAGAATAATTACTGAACATGACCATGAGAGAAAAGCAAGGAGGCTCCCAGACACAGGAAACGGCAAGTCAGAGGGGAGGAAGAGCTGGACAGGGTTCTGAAGGCTTCCCAGACAGCAACTTCCTTATAACACACAGAAAACGGGCTAATAAATTTATCACTCTGTCATTTCATATGTACATTTATTCTTAAATCAGCTAGTTAGCATAATGAATTTTTGCAAGGCACGCATCTCTTAGCGATGCCAGAAAATCAGCCTGTTTGCTGGTCTCGGAAGAGCAAATAAAATCCTTTGTGAAGCCAGTGCTCATTGTGACATACTAAATCACTTGTACGTTTACTGTTTCCATCAAAATCACAATTACAGCCCATGCTGAGTGAATGGACACTGCACAGGAATCTTGAGAAGATCATCACTGACTATCCCTCAAGACAAGGGAAATTGCTTAAATGGCACAATGACTCCACTTTAAGAAACAAACTCAAGACTTTCAGAGACAAAGGGAAGAGGAACCGTTCTGCTGCTTGGAGCTGCTGTGTTTCTCATAAGTTCTCCCACATTGCAAACCCTGAGGCATTCTGGTTTGCAGGGAAAAATGTTCAACAAACAAGTCTGTTTTCACGTCTGGAATTGCTTGGGAGGAAACGATCTAAGAGAATTAGCTATAGAACATTTTCTTTTTTCACTCATTTGTTGAATGTTCAGTGTGTGTGTGTGTGTGTGTGTGTGTGTGTGTGTGTGTGTGTATGCAAAGTGTGCCTGGACTGACCTTCTTGCTTCCAGGGTTTTGCTGGTCAAATGGAGCTAAGTGTCTCATGGATTTTACTGCCCAGGCTGGCTTTGAACCTTAGTTGACACTTTTTAAACTCAGGGTCTCAAGAATCTGATTAGAAGGCCCCAATCAAATTAAATCGTGACCCCAAGCATTACTGAGCACCAACTATGTTTAAAGCATTTAAGGTATAAGCCTTAGCAATCTAATTCTGAGACACAACTTGCCTGGTATGTGGCTGTGTCAGGACAGGACTTTTGTAAGGGTACCCCTTGTAGATAGTTTCTCATGGCTCAAGATGCTGAGGGCTGTGTGAACAGAGACATAGTTTGCCCTGGGTGAGAGCCTCTGGTTTCTCCAGTGCTCAGATCCTATGCCAGGACAACACATTGGAAGTGTTGACTTATTATTGCAAAATATTCCTGGCAATGTCACACAGAAGCTGTGGATTGTTACAGAAAAGAAGCGCTGTCCTCCACGTGAGGTGTAAGGTCCTCTATGTGGACGTAAGGCCGAGTCAGGAATTACCGGTAACTAGATCTGTGACTGTGGTTCTTATTTATCCACGGGATGCCACACGCCAACAGGACACATGATTCGACTACCCCACTATTCACAGCAGCCCTGCCTCCCAGCCCCTGCCACCAGAAGGTCCTATGTGCCAAGCGTAGAGCTTCTTCTAGAGGCACTATTTGTATACCTTTTATCCTGCTCTTCTATTCATGTTTCTGCATGAAGGCCCAGGCGTAGTTTATGAGAATATCCAGATATATGCAAGTGAGATGTTAAGAAACTTCTGGAAACTCAGGTATGGATGACTCCTTTCCACATCCACAAGTATCCAGAACCAAGCCCCTTCTCCCTTCAATGCAAACCTTACTTTAGGCTTTCCATTGACATAAATATAATCCTATGAGTCATGAGAGAATAGAATAACTGAATTTTGTATTTCTAAGTCAAAGTTGCCATTTGTTAATTGGGTGTTAGTCTCGATCCCCCAACAGAAATAATCTTTTTTAATAATTTTTTTGCCATTCTGCTAAATGGAAACGTTTCAGGAACATATTTATTTACTTGGCTAAATTTTTGTATTTCTCAAGACTAATAAAAAAAAAACAGGCAATACAATTTTCTAACAAATTCAATCCATCTCTCGCTATAAGCTTGGGTGGCTGGGAGGCCTGCTAGCTCTTTTCTTCCCTCCTTCCTGTTGTTGTTGGTCTTCTCTTGCCATCAGTGATGTTATCTGTTCTTTTTAACAACTAAAAATTAGTGTTATCCTTTGATCAATTTAGTAATAGCTTTTTCCCAATGTTACCATTTGAAAGGCCTTTGTATGTTTGAAAACCAAGAAGGCAGCTGGCATTCGTTTGCTTTCTTGTGTTTCTTCTGCTCGGCATTGTATTTTCTCAGATGGTGTGATATTCTTTTGTCACTCATCTGGGATGGTGTATGTCAGCAAGGCCCAGAGGAGTTCCTCTTTCTTAATGCCGCAAAGATGGCTCCAGCTCGAACCCATTCATGATCTAAGATGTGCAAAGCCTGTGGCAGCAGCTGTTAAGGAACTGCATTTAGTCTCTCTGAGAAAGTTACCTAGAGCCCAGAAAGATCCTTAGGGGTAGCGATGACATTCCTACCTGAGCAGAGCATGCATGTCAGGAAGTGGAAGGAAGGAGGTGAAGGGTGGCCAGACGGCTGACCGGGTAGGTGGTGGAGCAATGAGGATACCGGGTAGGTGGTAGAGCAGTGAGGATAGGAGGGACAGCTCCCCACTTCTGAGAAAGCTGTGGCATTGTTGAGTGTAACATCATTCATGATAGGTTGGGGGAAGAAACTGGTTAAAGGAAGCTCTGAACACTCCCTCTTCCATGCCCACAGGCCTCCTGGCACCACCCATTGTCGGCAGTGGCCAATGATGCTTTTCAGTGGTGTTTCCCATCACCACCCCTTCTAAGTAGAAGAGTGGAAGAGCTCATGGTGTCAAGACAACACCACGATGCCTGTCTCCTTCTTGGGACATTCCTACAGCTGACTCAGCATCTGGCTTGCCCTATGACACAGTCTTCACATGTCATTTCTACTTTCACTGACTGGACAGACACTCCTTGGAAAGGAGGACAAGACTGGTGAATAACTTGGATTTGAAAACTCAACTTTCTTTGACAAGTATGAGAGATAGGTTCACTCATTTTTCCTTCAATACAAGTCTCTTAATAGTGGGTAGGCTAAAGGTGCATCTATTCTTTTAGTAAAATATTCTCCAGATATAGATATTATTGTCACAGATCCTTAAATACAGTGGTAAAGTGAACTAGACAACTGTTACTTTGCCCTTTGATATGGAGGCAGCGAACTGGATGTGGTCAGAAGAATCTATAGGTTAGATACACCAAAGACTTCCAAGTCTCAGAAGCTTCAGGAGGAAGGGGTGCAGGCTAGAAATAACAGGCTGGTCTCACATTGCCTGGAAGAATTCCTTTCGACGGTCCTGGACAGAAGTAAAAGGAACAGCAGTGACGTATGATTCCCTGATCAGGGTAGAGGATGGCAGAGAGACAGAGACTATCCGTAAATACTGGAGGATGGCAGAGACATATAGAGACCATCCCTAAATACTTGGGCTTTCTTAGCTCATTACAGGGTTTTTCTCTTTTACTCTAGAAGATGACTAAGGAATATATTACTTTAATCTTAAAGACTTACTTTCTAAAATTAGTGTTAATTAAGTGACTCATATTACATTTTGATAAAATGGTATTACACAACTTTACTCCTATGATGTAAAAATACTATAGTCTAACTATCCACAGTATTTACCACCATAATAAAGTGCATAGAAGTATAGGATCCCAAAAGAGGAGAACCATGTTAGTTAAATAAAAATGTGCAGTTTTCTATCTGTTCTACTATGAATGTGAACAAAAGTTTTAGTTTGGTTTTTACCAATTTGGATATATTTCAGACAATCTGATTGTGGAATAGAAATGAGATCTAGTCTGGTGACTGGCAGTTATACCTCAGTGATGGGCAGGTTTCTTTCTCAGTGGTTACATGTATACATTTTCCAAAACACTGCTTTCTGTGCAGTCAAATCTCTGTCACGTGTTTCAGTGTGAATTGCAGAAGGGAGTCGTTAACTCAGGGATGGTGAATTATTGTTTACAACAATACTTTAAACTTAGTTAAAACTACTGCCTAAGTATGAACAATCAATGCTTAATATGCCACACTCTAAGAGTCATGCCAACATTTCCAAATCTGTCATTAAAGGGAGATGTTGAGGGTCAAGTATCCATGGCAACTCACAAATGGAAAATTAAGAACATTGTGGAAGAAAAAAATAAGTTCTGTAGCATATGCTAAACATTTTAAATTAATTATATGTTCTCAACATTGCATCCCAGTTTGGTTACAAAAGCCTGCTTTAAGTTCAAATAGAAAACACATGAATTCATGCTGTTCTGTTGAAAGAAATGGTAGGTTTAAAAAATATTCATTATGTAATTTCTCTAATTTTGTGAACAGTATTTGCTATGGATTTGAATGGCTTTTATGTATAATTCTTATATTCATCTTTAGACCATTGATTTTTCTGGTGGGCTAATATAATTTCATCACTTTAAGTGCCTCTATTGGAAACTGGCTCTTCTACTATACAATTGACAAAACTTATCTTTTAAAATAATATTTCAGAATTTCAACATCTAGAACAAATTTGTTTCTGTGGATGTTTCAAAGAAGGAGGAAGTGGAAGAAGAGGAAGAAGAAAAGGAAGAGAAAGAGGAGGAGGAGGAGGAGGAGGAGGAAGAAGAAGAAATACTAATATTGTTACTACTAATAACAATAGACAAAGAGTAAGAAAATGGTTTCCCTAGGCTGAGGATTAAAAAGTTTTCATCAAGTGAGGCATGCATCATGCTAGTATCATTTGAAATGTCCTACAATTGAATTCTGACTGTCCAATGAATTTATCAAGTGCAGAGTAGCTCGTTTTTGGCTTTGAGTACTAAATAGTCCCTAAAGCAAGATGAGGGATGCATAAACCAGTAATGGATGAACAGTCAGCATCCTTTTCCACAGAAGCAATGACGTGCCTTTATTGTCTGTGGATCCTCCTGCCTCATTCAGGGGAGACATTCAGAGAGTACATAGTATACGGAAACTGAAAGCAGAGAACTTGGACAAGAGTGATGCCTGGCCCGGTCTGCATGGTTCTAGTAATACTGCGTAAGGTCACTCCTGGCCTGCTATCAAGCACACCTCATTATCTCCTAGTCACCCAGATAACTGAGAAAAACCAGCACACCCTTTGACTTCAGTTATCTGCCTGGCCAACATAAAACAGGTTGTACCAACTTCAAGCTGCCCTGTGGATATATGAACTCTGAACACCACCGCATGGAAAAGGTAACTAAAACGGAAGGTATATTTATGTGAAGAATTTGGGGGTCTCAACCTGAAAACACAATCTCAGGAAAACTCTAGAGGTCTTCTAGAGGTCTATCTACCCAGCATGCATAGTGCTGGCACAAGAAATCAATTCATGAAGCATCATAGTTTTCAAGCATCATCCCTTCAAGACTGCTTTGTTAGCAATTAAGTGGTACGCACTAAGTGAGACACATTACCAAAAAAACCAAAATCTTGATGAGGCGCTGACATTTAAGGTGGCGACCCAGCAAAAACCCAGCAAAATTTCTTACTGTGGAATTGCAACCCCTGTTCAAACCTGCAAACACATCGATAGTTATTTCCTACCTTAAATACATTGATAGGGAGATCAATGACCACATAGATAAGGTCCCCGAGGGCCAGGCTGGCTATGAGCGCGTTGGGTCCATTCCTCATACACTTGTTCTGATAAATGATCCTGAGTAGAGTTGCATTTCCCACCATTCCCACGATGAAAATAGTACAAGATATCACCGTATTAATGTACTTGAAAGCTAGAGTAATTTTAGTCTGCTGTGGGCAGTAGCTGTGCATTGAGCCATTGCTGCGTGGGGCCAAATTTGTGGGCCGAGGAGTGGTGACAAGGGGGGTGGACTCTGTTCCATGAAAACTGGTGACACCCTCCTCATAATTGCTTAGATTAGTGCTGTATCTCTCAGGATTATCTCCCATTACACATCCAACCAGAGCCAGCCAAAAAGAAGCTCTGAGGCAAAAGGTCTTCATCTTGATGTGGAGCTGAATGAATAGTTGACGGTGTTGCTTTTAGATGTTCTTGGTTCTTTTTTAATTCACCTGTAAATAAGAAAGGAGGAAAAAAATGGTTTTTATTACAAAATTTGACCACGGCTACCAATCACTTAGTGCTTTCATCAGAATGCAGACAGAATGATAAGATGCAGCAGTATCAGGTCACCTGAGGGCAGAACAACACTAGAGAAGACCAGACCAGCTGTGCATGGTAATGCCAAGTCTGTAATGCCAGCACTTGCAGCAGGAGGATTTCTACTTTCACACCATCCTGGGCTACATAGCAAGATTCTGTCTCAAACACTCAATTCCAAACCCAAACCCAAAGAAAAACCAAAAGAAACAGATCAAATATGTATTAGAGCAAAACCTCTCTCTGTCTCCTCTCTCTCCCTTTGCTTCTCCCTCTCCCTTCCCTTACCTCCGTTCCTCTCTCTCATCTCTATCCATATCTGTACTTATACTTAAATCATCGTATGGAAGAGGACATGTCAATTTTCTCTTAAAAATTCTTCCACCCTTTTCAACCAGTGATCAGAACCTGAAATACAAAGATCTTCTAGATTTGAGGACCAAAAATTTATGTTTTACTGAAAGAAAAGCCATATATTAAGTATGACCTGCAGATTACTGAGGCATGACAGGATCCAATTCACTAGTTAAAAATCCTATATTCAAGCCGGGTCTGTGGCTCATGCCTGTAATCCTAGCTACTCAGGAGGCTGCGATCTGAGGATCTCGGTTCAAAGCCAACCTAGGCACTAAAGTCTGTGAGACTCTTATCTCCAATTAACGACTAGAAAACCAAAAGTGGTGCTTGGCTCAAGGGGTAGGGTGTAACTTTGAGCTGAATTGTTCAGGGACAGTGCCCAGGCCTAGAGTCCCTACAACCGCAAAAAAGTGAAAAAAAAATCCGATATTTAACATGTGCAGTTCTACACGTAAATAATAAATCAAGAGTAGAGTACAGCAAGGCAGTTGTTTGAAATGCTACAAATGTTTATCTAAAACCAGCACCCCATGAACACTATCAGTAGGTTTACTGATCCTTGTATCATAAATAAAAAATAATAGAACAATGGTACAGCCTTTGTCCTGTATGCACATGGCCTGGCATTCCATCTGGATTCTAGGATTGTTCAAAACAAAATGGTACAGCCTGACTGGAGACGTTGCTCACATGGTAGCAAGATCCATGGATTGAGTTCAAGCCCTAAATACTGGAAATAAGGAAACAATCAATGAAGAAAGAAAATACTCATTTTTCCAACCTGATGCTTATTGGGCAAACTCTACAGCTGTTGAGAGGGCTTGCTGGCAGTAATTATCATCATGACATTTGCCAATCAGTACAAAGGGTGATAAAAGATTTTCCCAACCTAGTCATGCTGCTTTTGTTTATTCCCCCATCCCCATGCTATCTTGTAAACAGCTGTCATAGCCATGTGATTCTGTGACACTGTGCTAAGTATTGATGTATGTATTGTCTTCTGGTTTATGCAATGAGCCCAGGAAGTTGATGCATATTTCTAGAAACAGGCTAAGCACTATCTCAAGGTCAAAGTGGATTGCAGAGTTGCAATTATTACTTTTAATTGGGGTTGAATTCGGGGCCTCATATTTGCTAGGCATATATATACATGTATATATATATACATGTAACATACGTGTGTGTGTGTGTGTGTGTGTGTGTGTGTGCATTGTCTGACTTGAGTTTTACAACTGTAGGTAGAAACTCAATCATGGAAAAATTAAACGGCAATGGCAAGATTTTATAGCCAAGAAGTGACAGGGTCACTCTAATGCCTTACTGTTGCATTAAAAAACTTGATGTGTGCTAAGTCATAACAAAATATCAAAATTGCAAAGTTAAAGACGTGCCATGTGTCTGTCATCTATGCCAAGCCCTAATTAGGTTTTTCACCTTTTTCCCCTGCCTCTTATGCTCTGGAGTATCTGACCAAAGAACAATAAACACACAAAATGTCGCCACTTGTTTTCCAGAGTAGTGGCCAGGACTTCAAGAAGAAGGCTCAAGCTCATCCTCCTTTGGGATGGAATGTGTGTGTATGTGTGTGTGTGTGTGTGTGTGTGTGTGTGTGTGATGGGAACTTCTAAAATATCTGTGCTGTTCGGTGGCTAAAGACATCTAGTTTCCCAATTGAACGGAATATTCAGTAACCGTTTTCTACAAAATGACAGATGGGGAGGCCTTTCTCAGACAGTGCTCCAGTCGGGTCTCCTTGAAGCCAGTGAGGAAGGCATTTTGTGAACTTCCCTAGGGGTTTATCAGGGGATTCCACCACTCCTCAAAAGTCCCAGGGCACTTTGAACGGGGCATGCTGGTTTGTGTGGTCAGCTGATTCCAGCAGAAACTAAGCCGGTGAAGGCTGTGGGCTCTTATCATGGTGTGAGCCAACTTTGATTAAAACCACATTCCTCCCTTCCAACAATGACACCAACACTGGAATCATTTCCACACACAGTAAACTGCCAATCTAAGGGACATTTGTCAAAGGCATGTGGATACCATGTGACAAATCTAAAAGCAAGTGGAAGAGCCCACTCAGTGCCTGCTTTTTCAAGGGCTGGTGTGTCAGGCCCTGGGCCTGAAGTCTGGACCTGCGGCCATCACTCACAGCGCTGGGAGCCATCTCAGGCTTGAACATGAAAGACATGTCTATAGGCTCAGGATTCTTCCTTTTAGGGGTCTAAGAAGGTTACAGAGGAGCAAAAGCTATGTTTAAAGGACAGGATGGAATCCTTTAGGACCCGTTAAAGTTCATCTGCAACCAACAGTTAGGAAAATTCAAACTTACCACACAGCAGGTAGACAAGAGTGGTGATTTACATAGCCAAAGGTGTTTCTCAGTTAGTACGGGAAAAACAACTAGGATGGGATGGGATGGGGGAGAGGGACTGTTTTCCTACAGAAGTAGAGTTCAGGCCTCCATGCAACCTCACCAGCCTTCCTTCTCTTGAGATCCTGAGAGCAGGGGACTGGCTGCAAGTGGAGAAATAGCCAGAACTTTTTTGACAAGTCTTCTATAGTTTTGCTGTCCAGGTAAGAAATGAGCCATTCATTCTCTCTGGGGGTGTCAGCGCCTGGACTGCGCCTGCCTTCTTTCCCACCTCTACCAGGAGAACGCCCGCCCTTCTCAGGGTGTAAACAGATTATCCAAAAATCAGCCCTTTGATGTTTGTTTTGGTTTTTCTTCTGTGAAAGTCACCAAGCGCCCTTTACAAGAATGAACAGAACAGAACGCTGGGCCCTCCCACAGGCAGGGCCCCCAGGCGAACTACAGAGGGGCTTTAGAACTGTGTTTCTGCACCCCAAGACATCCGTTCCCACACTCCATGTGCCCTTGGCACACTCATAAGCAGGCGAGGAAAAAGTTCTGGCGCAAACTTTCTCGGTAGACTTTCGGAGCAAGCGCCAGGGGAAAGGGGGGATACCCAGGGAGACCCACCGACATCCCTCCTGACCCCAGCCCGCCTGCCCCCGGGGCGGGGGTGAATTCCCCCGGTGCCCAGCGAGCGCACGGCTCTGCGCCAGGGGCCCCCGGGGCAGGTGACTGCCGGGGGGGGGGCGGCTGCAAGGGGGCTCCTCCAAGTCCCGTCCCCTCCCAGGACCCCAAAAGGAAAGACTTGCACCCACCGGTGGACGGGGCGAGCGTACACAGCCGCCGGGTCCGCGCGGCGCCTGGGCGAGGCGCGGCTGGAGCTGGCGAGGGTGGGTGGCGGGGCGCGTGGCCGCCGTCCTCGCTGTCCGCGCGGCGGGGAAAACTTCCCGGGCTGGGAGCGGCTGGGGACGGGGGGGGGGGTGTCCTCGCCGAGTCCCCAGCCTCCGGCGACCACCGGCGGGGCCGATGGAGGCTCACCACCTCCTCTCCTCCGTGCCCCGGCGCAAGGATGAGTGTCCCCGGCGCGCGAGGGCTTGCCAGGAAAAGCCAGCACGGGAGGAGCCGCCTCCAGCCCGGCCTCCCCTTCTCCTCTCGCGGGCTCGGCCTGGGGCTGCACAGCCTCGGATCTGATCTAGGACCTCGGATGCTTTCAGTCCTCCAGGGACCTGGCTACTAAAGAGCGCACAGCCGCCGCCCCCTCCCCTTCCCCCTCCCCAGTCTTTAACTGTTTCCTTCCTGGGGTGGAGCTGTGGTGGGGGTGGGTCGGGAGAGAGGCAGGCTTGCGAAAGGCCTTGGGAGCCCATGCCCTGGCCAGCTAGTGTCAGGGGAGCAACAGGAGGCTGGCGGGAACCGGGGATGGCCTCTCCTCTGCCCTCGGATGCTGTGTCCATTGCGGGAACTTGTAGTGACCAGCTGGGTGGCAGGATACTGGACCAAGCTGAGATTGCAGGTCTCTGCTCTCTTGAACCTAGGCCCCCCCCCCCCCAGGATGGATATATATATATATATATATATATATATATATATATATATATATATATATATAATGTTTTTTTTTTTTTAAGTTGGGCACCATTGGTGGTAGCTACTCTGGAGACTGTGAGATCTGAGGATTGTGATTCAAAGCCATCATGGACAAGCAAGTCTGTGAGATTCTTATTTCCAATTAGGCATGGGGAAAAAAACCCAAAAAAACCTCCCAAACAAAACAACAATAAAAACCAACCAAAACACGAAGCTGTGGCTCAAGTGGCAAAGTGCTACCCTTGAGCAAAAGAGCTCAGGGTCAGCGCCCAGGCCCTGAGTTCAAGTCTCAGGACTGGTACAAGCAAGCAGAAAAGGAAAACGAACATCGATTTCTAACTCAGAGTCAAGAAAGAGAGATCTGGAGTGCCTATGGAAGGTTCTATGGTTTGGCTTCGAAGAATGAGCAGTGGATGCTTCCAGAAATTAGACTTGGGATGCAGATTCCCTCAGAGGAGGAGACCCCTCCTGGGTCATGGCTCCTGGTCATGGTAGAGGATGTGTTCAAAGCAGGAGGAAGAGCAAAGGATGAGGCTGTCAGGTAGGGTTTCTGCAGGCCGGGCCTGCTGGGACACCATGACCAGAGCTTGGTCCCCAGCACATGGCTCTGAGATGCCTCCCCTGCGTGGTGCCAGGGTGAGGTGTTCACCAGCCGCTGCTCTGGGCACTCTTGCTGGATGGTGGCCAGGTTCCAACAAGGAGCTTCCCGAGAGAGTGCATGGAGAAGCTGTCACGCCTCCTCTGGCCTGGGCCCAGGACCGGTGCCCTAACCCTCCATTCTGTTTGTCACAGACCCCAGGCTCAAGGGGAGCACAGGCCTCTCTGGTGGATGGTGGATGAACGGAGGGAGCCCTGTGCAAAGTCACTTTGCAAAACTATCCAGGTCTTGCCTAGCATAGCTGGGATATGGGTGTAGGGGGAAGATCTCCAGAGCCAGGTGGCCTTCCCTTTCTTCATGAGGGAAAGTTAATCTGTTAGAGTCGTGAATACCTTCTAGAACTATCTTAGTTTGCCTTTGGAAAAAAAATGACCTTTTGGGTACATGGCTTAGCAAGATGGAAAGGTTTTCTAGGGGGGAAAACGTTCTACTTTCTCCCAGAAGAGGCGGCTCACAAATTGGTATGTGAGTGGTGCTGGGTTTCAGTGCCTTCTTACCCTGTGAGGAGACACATCTGTACAGTCCACACCCTGTCCAATGGAACATGTCCGTTTGTCTGTCTGTCCACACAATGTGTCAGCGTGTCCAGTCTTTGTTAGAATGCACCCACAAGTGCCTACCTCTTGGGACTGTGGTGCAATGTAAATGGTAAGTGCTTCCTTGATAGCCATTACATCAAAGCAGGGACAGAAAAATATGGCTGGTGTTGACAGGGTTGTTCTGTATTTCTGGCAGGAATAGAAGATACTGAGACATCTGGGAGAAGCTGCTGTTTTAGGACTGGCAATCCTAACTACACTGGGAGGTAGCTGCATGGTAGAGTACTTGCCCAGCATGCACCACGTCCTCGGTTGGGTCTCCAGGGGGGAAAATGAAATTCTGAGATACCCTATAACGTGGGCAAACTTTGAAGAATAAAACGATCCAGATGTAAAAGCACATGTTATGTGTTCAAAGGACAACCATTTAGCTTGCAGATCTTAATTGGCTTTGTTTGTGATTCTAAAATAATGCAACATTTTGTTCAATAAAGTAGAATAAATATTCCCATAGGCTGAGCAGAAGAGGTTGTTTTTACAGACAAAAGAAAGGCTAAAGGAAGCAGAAATTAAAAAGAGTGGATTGATCATTTCAAAATTACGTTCCTTATAAGGCTGGGACAGGGAGCAGAAAAACAGAAAAAAAAAACCTGATTGGCTAATTTAGGGCCTTCATGTTACCTTTTATCTCCTTTTCCCTCCCTCTCCCTTCCCCCTCTCTCTTCTCCTCCCCCTCCTCTCTGTATGAATTTTAGAAAGAATTTCATTATCATACCAATTAAACCATCCTATTTGGGAAATCTGATTGTTTTTTTTCCTCCCTCTAATCCTAATGTTTTAGAATGTCAGCTAAATAGCTTAATTTCAACTTGGTGACATGAACTTGAGCATGAGTAACTCCATTCTGAGTTTCAGCTTAGTCCAAATCTATGATTTGTATTATTCCACTTACTGCAGAGAACTAGAATAGTCAACTTCATAGAGGCAAAGTTTGGGTACTGGTTATCAGGACCCTGGGAAATGAGGATACTTTGTTTACTCTATTTAAGAGTTCTAAAGTGGAATGATGAAAAGGTTCTGAGCTGGATGGAGTGTGGTTGGAACAACAGCTGGATGTATTTAATGCTCACAAATGGTGCACTTAAAATGGGTTAAACGATAACTTCATATTATGTATATTTTGCTATAATAAATTCTTGACATCAAGATGAAATCCACCTCCCTATGCTGATCCATCCTCTAATTTTGTTAAAAAATGATTTTACTTTTTTTTTTTGTGGCCAGTCCTTGGGTTTGAACTCAGGGCCTGAGCGCTGTCCTTGGGCTTTCTCAAGGCTAGAGCTCTACCACTTGAGCCACAGCACCACTTCCAGCTTTTTCAATATATGTAGTACTGAAGAATCAAACCCCGGTCTTCGTGCATGCTAGACAAGCTCTCTACCACCAGGCCAAACTCCTGATCCCCCAAATGATTTTACTTCTAAGAGAAATCTTCAAATAAAAATGTATTATCTATGAATCATCGGCCTAGAACCCATCTTTGTAAGAGACTGAGATGGCCTCATCCTAAGTGAGAACAATATCAAGTCCCCAGTGGTGGAGATTTATCTACTTTACTGATCTCCTTTGGGGAAATGACTCAGTAGAACTCAAGCCAGTTTTTGAATTTCAGCCTCGAGAGAACTCTTTCCCCATAGCTAAGACTTAGTACGCTCACCCCACTGCCATTCCCTGCTTTGTACTTCCAAAAAGTGTAATGAGTCTGTTTGACAAAGTCTATCTTCCTCCATTCCTTGCTTCATTTCTTCCCCTTTCCTTCCCTTCCTCTTCCCGTCCTCCCTTCCTCCTTTCCTCCTTTCCTCCTTCTCTTCCTCTGTTCCTCCTTTTTCATGTATTAGGGCTTGAGCTGGCAGTTTTTTCTTTTTTTCTCAAGACTGACACTCTTACATAGCTCTCCTTTTGGGTTTTTGGTAGTCAGTTGGAGATTAAGAGCCTCGTAGACTTTCCTGCCTGGGTAAGTTTGAGACTCAATCTTCATATCTCAGCTTCTTGAGTAGCTAGGGTTACAGGTGTAAGCTACTACCTCCTGGCTGACTGCTTTCAGCTTTACCTCTAGAGGTCATTTCTTCCCCTGGAAGGTAAATTGGATTCAGGTTTGTAGATTTTTCTGGCTCCAGAGGAAACTGTCCTGCCCACCCTTGACTTGTGGTTTACACTCCTCACCAAGTGGCCCATTTTGGCAATGCAGTTTACAATGCCTTCTCTAGGTGTCATACAATATTGAAGATTCAGAGGGGGCTCACAGAAAAGTTCTGCAGGTTGATGGTGATCCCAGGATTGGATGTGAGTGAACTTCACACTTCAACAGAGTAAGTCTCTACTACAGTAAAGATGCTTTTAAAACCACATACAAAAAATACTGATTCCATGAACACTAATGGTTGAAGAGTAAAAACTACTCAAGACAGCACTCAAAACCAAAACTTTTTCTTGTTTCCTTGGGGTAAATATTCTTATGAATTTAAGTCCCTCGATTCAGATTTGCAAATCCATTTCACTGCTGCTAACTCCCTAATTCACAGACTTGAAGTACAGTAAAAGGATGGAGCTTCACAGCACTTGCTGTGAACACTGGATGGGTTGGCCCTTTCTGGAGGAAGAGCCTTAGCCCTGATTATTTGCCTCCACCGTATACAGGCTGCTGGGTTATTCCTCTAAAGTTGAAATCTACAAGGGGAAAGCTGCTCTGTTTGAAGAAGAAATGATGGATTTTCCTTAGAAATGGTAAGCTCAAAGGTGAGGTAGCAGTCGAGAGGATCTGGAGGAGAGACTGAGGATGAAACTCAGTGGGCATTGGGGGGTGAAGCAGACATGGTGGCAGGACCTCATTCCAGTGAACACAGTGCTGGTGATTTTTAAGAGGAACGGAGGACCTGGTTTTCCAGTGCATGAGCCGAAGTGTTTATAGCTATTGGCAGTTGAAACACAACTACCCTGGATAGTAGGGTGTCTGCATTCTGGCTCATGGTTGCTATTAAGTAAGGATGTGGTCTTAGGCAAGCTATTTGGCCCTCATGAGCCTGTTTCCTCACATGCGAGAGCAGGAAGATTGTATTATCTATTCTTTGATTCATTGCTCATGAGACTTAGGGGGTTTAAGGTCAGAATGTGTTTTTCTGACTATAGAATAGGTATTTAGGATGCACAGGCATTTTTTTTTCCATTGAGAAATAAAGTATCGCTATTTATGATCGATCAGGATACGTGAAAGAGAAGTTTAAGGAAGACTAGATTGGCAGAATACACTTCTAGAGACTAGAGACAAGAAGCCGACTGGGTGTGGGTCTTAATAGGGACCAAGCAAGTGGGAACAATGTGGCAGTGGTCCCTGCTTCCGTGGCTTGGGGCGAAGTTGAAGGCGCGAATCCCAGAGGTCTTAACGAAGAAGACCGAAGCAGTGGTCGGCTTGCCTTTCTCCTTCCCTGGGCCACACATCTTAGAATGGGAGCTATAACTCATGGCTCTGTGGGCAGTGAGACGGTTCCCGTGGGGTCCCGCATGGATCTGCAATTTTCTGACATCCAATGCTTCCCTTGGCTTTTGGGGTAAAGGGCCAAGTGGGCTGTGTGTCTTTCATCATCCTGTGGGTGACATTCTGGGCACAGTCACCTGATGGCATTAGGGTTTCAAGTGCAGCAAGAAGGAACAAGTTCCAGCGCTCAAGCATGCAGGAGTTTGCTCCTGTTTATTTTTGCTCATATCCCATTGGCCAAAGCAAGTCAAATGATTCAATCCAGAGTCATAGCCGAGGGATTAGCTTTTATTTATTTATTTATTTATTTAGTCATTGTGGGTCTTGAATTCTGGGCCTGGGCATTGTCCCTGAGCTCTTTAATTTAAGGTTACCACCGTACCCCTTGAGCCATAATGTTACTTTTGGTTTTCTGGTGGTCAATTGGAGATGAAATTCTCACAGACTTTAGTGCCCGGGCTGGCTTTGAACTGCCATCCTCAGATCTCAGTCTCCTGAGTAGCTAGGATTACAGGCATAAGCCACTGCCCCTGGCAACATTTTGCAACTATTTTTGTAGGTGATGTAAGAATGTATCAGTGGTTGTGGAACAGAATAAAGTGAGTAGGCAAAAGATAGTACTCAAATTCCCTAGAGGGTGCTGAGGATAAATCAACTGTATTAAGTAAATACTCTATATCAAGTGCTGTGTTGGATATAAAGTTTTAACACAATGAGTAATATAGCTGGGTACAGGTACTTAATTAATCTTATCTATTTGGGAGGCAGAGATGAAGAAATCATAGCTCAATCTCAGCCTGGCTATAAATAAGGTTCACAAGACTCCATCTCAGTCCGTGGTCAGGTATGGTGGCATGCATATGCCTTCTAGTTACAGAGAAAGCCTAAGGGTTGGCACAGTGGTACACTCCTGGGAAAGTACAAACAGGAGGATTGCAGTCCAGGCATAAAGTATGACATTATCTCAGAAATCATCAGCGTGAAAGGGGTTGATGCAGCGGCTTAAGTGATACAGTGTCTGCCTAGCAAGAATGAAGTCTTGAGTTTAAATCCCTCTCCAGCAAAATCAACCAACCCAAAATGAGTATGACATGATCCTATTCTGAAAATCCCAGAGTTGAGTGTGTGTGTGTGTGTGTGTGTGTGTGAGAGAGAGAGAGAGAGAGAGAGAGAGAGAGAGAGAGAGAGAGAGAGAGAGAGAGAGAGGTTGTATGCATTATGCATGAGAGCAAAAAGCTAAGTGTTAGAACCATCTACTGAACAGGAAGCTAGGGAAAATTTTCTGTTAAGGGCTAACTAGTATATATAAAAATATACACACATACATATACATAACACATATATTACATATATGTGTATCTATATATATCTTTGTGGCTCATTCGCTTCGTCCTCTTAGAATGTCTGTTCATAAGGTATCTGGAGGAGGAACATAGATGTGGAGTCTTGAAGGGTAGTTGAAAGGAGAGCCCTGTTTATGGGTAAGGAATTGATGTGAAAACATTCCAGGGGAGATGGTGGCTATCTGAGGACATAGGGAACTGAACCAACTGAGTTGGTTGCATTCTGCTTGGAGACAGAATGTGGAAAAGTAAAGGGCAAAGAAATCAGCAAGCTGTGCCAAGCTTTCAGTCAGAGTGGCAGCAGCTAGAAGCTTGTCAGTCAGAGAAACATCAGAGAGGAGCCAGGTCAGGGCTGTGTGGGAGAGGGGGAGGGGAAACATGGAGAAAAGAGTTTGAAGAATGAATGGTGGTCACGGTGGTCACGAGAGGTCAAGGGAGGAAGGAAGCTCCAGCAGTCGTGGAGCTTGTGTGGGAGCTTGTGCTGGGATGTCAGTCCTAGCCTGCAGGCAGACTTGTCTGCTTTACCCACTTGCAGGAGAACTTAGTAATTAGAAACAGTCCAAAAAGACATGCCGCCACATAGCTTAGTAGCCATGATAAATCTTTTTGCTAAGTTTATATTTGTCGTTTGTAGAAGGAAACTCAACACCATCTACAATTAGTATGTGCGTTGGGCTTTTTGAGAACTTCTTGGTAACTTTTGTTAAGGGAATTTATTGAGAGATAATTGTAATTTATATTTTTACAGGGAGGTGAAGAAGGAGGCAGAGTAAAAGCAAAGCCCTTTTCTAGTCCCTAATTCTACATTTTGAAAATGATTTCAACTGGTGTATGTGGAATTGTCTTTTTATTGATGGTTATTACCCGGGGGTATTAATGGAGTTCAATGTGGGGGTTTTGTACATGGACTGATTAAATTCCGCCTTTTCTTTTCCCACGTCCAGTAACCAATATCTCTCCAGTGTCTTGTCATCGAGATTCTCCTTTTGTGACTTTATCTAAATTAAAGAACAATTGAGACTTGTAATTCTGAGTGCGTATTATTGGTTAAATAATGCATTGGTTAAATAATGTGCATGGTACAGTGTGTTTTGTAGTCAAGCCTTCCTGGCTCTTTACATTGTTGTCAACCACAGCTCTCAGGATATAATGAATTTAGAACCAGGATTTCAGAATTTTCTTCTTGCCATGCTATTTCTAAAAAGCACAGATTTATTGAGTATGATCAGGTATTATGCCCAGATGTTTGTTCTATCATTCTCTACTAGCCAGAAAACTCGAACTTGATCTTACCTTGGTCGCTGCTCTCAGCATCCTCTTATGAAATCTATCCAGAGAGACCGCTGTCTGAGTTTGCTGGGGCTATTATAACAAAACAACATAGCCGGTGAATGCTTAATTAATTCATAGTCAAGTTTGTATTTCTGTAAGTTGGAATTTCTAAGGTCTACAATTTGGTTTATTCTGAGATCTTTCTTGGGGGCTTGTAGATTCATATCTCATGGTGTCCTACAAGATTGTTCCTTCAAGAGCACATATGTTTCTGTCCTGTGCAGTCTGTATTCTAATTTCTTCTTATAAGGACATCAGTCATATTGGACACACACACACACACACATACACACACACATATGCACACATACTTTTACTTTGATAAACTCCTCCTCCTCCTCTCCTCCTCTTCCTCCTCCTCCTCTTCCTCCTCTTCCTCTTCCTCTTCTTCTTGCTGGTCCTGGGGCTTGACTTCAGAGATGGGATGCTATCACTGAGCATTTTTTTTTTTGCCAGTCCTGGGCTTGAGCTCAGGGCCTGAGCACTGTCCTTGGACTTTCTCAAGGCTAGAGCTCTACCACTTGAGCCTCAGGACCACTTCTGGCTTTTTTCTTTGTATGTGTACCGAGGAATTGAACCCGGGTCTTCATGCATGCTAGGCAAGCACTCTACCACTAGGCCAAACTCCAGGCCCCTCACTGAGCATTTTGCCCAAGGCTAGCATTCTATCACTTGAGCTACAGTTCCATTCTCCATGAACTAAGAATCTCATGACCTATCCTGCCCAGGCTGGCTTCAAAGTATGATCCTCAGATCTCACCTGCCTGAGTATCTAGGAATACAAATGCCCAGCTTAAATGTATACATTTTGTATAATAGTGATGCAATGCAATTACAAGACTATACTGTACAAATACTCTAAAAGAAAATAACCAGAAATAGCTTTTATTGAGCAGAATACTGGAAATGGGATGGTAATACACACACACACACACACACACACGCACACACACACGCACACACACACTCGCCAACATCATACACCCCCACCCCACAAAAGTATATACTACGTGACAATTCTTTTCTCCAGTTTTAAAATTGCTCAACTCTTCAGAGAAAGTACAGACCAATTCAGAGGTAGTACTACTATTCCAGATGTCAGCGTAGGAAGTTGAGCAACACTATTCAGCCCAACAGCATGTTCCCTTCCTATTTGTAGTTTAAATGCTGTTTTTCCAGGTGTATCTATTGTCTCCGGGCTGTAACACTCCGTTTTCCAAAGCTTCTGCTCCAATCTGCTGCCTAAGGTACTGCACTTTGGGCCCAAATGATTTGTAAAAATTGTTCACAGTTTTCTTTATAAGTGTGTAGATGTCTTTCTTCTTCATAAACACATATATCTGTGGAAACATTTTAAAGTAAGTTTAATGGCATCGTGACATACATCCCCCGAGTATTTCATTTTGTAGTTCTATAAGAACATTACCCAAGTTTATTTATGATAGTATTCAATGTTTACTTCTTCCCAAATACATAGATGTATTCTATATTAATTGTTTCGGATGAGCCCATTTTTTTTTTGGTCTCTGTCTATTCGTGTGTGTATCATAGTTTGTAGATTGGTATTTCACCAATGTCTTGGAATTCCGAAAGGCATTCTGAGGTTAAATATTAGGAAATCGACAGAGCGAGTCTGGAGGAAGTGGCTATGTGTTATTACTTGTCATTTTAGTGATACATAGGCGGGTTAGTCATTGCAGGGGAAGCTTGTTCAGTCTATACTTTGTGCTTGTTTTCCACCTGTGATTTAAAACTAAATGATGCCTTGAGGTCTATCTAGGGAAAGGGTAGGCTATGGTTTAGTTTTAAAAACAACTGAAAACCTCTTGTCTACTTTGTTCCTTGGAGATGTTCTAGTGGTGTTTGTATGTTTTCTCGAGAATTTTTTTTTTCTATCCTTAATAAATTGAGGGCACTAACTTAGGAGTTCATCAGAGAAATGATGTACTGTCTCCTTTCTGTCTTTATCCAGAGCCAGATCTCTCCAATCCCAGATCCCCGGTGGAGGAGGGCAGCTTGTGTTGTAATCCATCCAGGCTGCTGTGACACCAGACTGTAAACATAGTGGCGTGTGAACAACAGAAATCTGCTGCCCTGTGGCTGGGTGTTTGAGGGAGGCCTGCCTTCTCTGGGAGTTCTCCAATAGTGGCAGGGGCAAGGCAAGCTCCCTGGGGCCTCTTTGTAAGGGCACTAATCCTGTTAAAGAGATGTCTGTCCTCTTGATTTAATTACCTCTTCAAAGGCCCCATTCCCTAATACTACCATCTTGGAGGTTAACCAGTTCAACCTGTGAATTTTGAGGTGGGCCATAAACATTGACACCATAATGACTTGCTTATATACTTTCATCCCAGAATCCTGTAAGGACAATTTTTTTTCTTTTCCTTTCCTTTCTTAGCTTCTGATCATCTTATCTCTCCATCACCATTGCAAATTCAAGTCCTGTAGTGTATCCTACTTGTTGATTGTAGGTGAGCAGCTTTGCGGCTGCCTGAGCATAGCCAAACAAATAAAATTGACAAGTTGACTGCAGTGCTAGCTTGTCCCATCCTCTCCAGGCCCGGGAGTCACTTCCCATAGTCTAGCTCTGCTCTTAAGTCCTGCCCACTTCCTTCTCCGAAGACATTCTCATCATTTCATCAGAAACTGACTCACCTTGCGAGCAGAGTCTAGCCAGTCTCCTCTCTATTCTCTTTCCTCACTGTATTCTTCTTTGCTAGTTATTCGGGTTTGTGGATGGAAAAGAATAAGCTAGGGGTAGAAGCTGAAGGGCGAGCAGTTATTCTGCTTATCTTAGGGTGAGGTATTTCCAGAGTTTCACTGGGTTATTTTCTGGAGAATTTGTATTCAGTTTATTTCCCACATAAAGTTGTTTCCTCCTCCTCCTCCCCCTCCTCCTCCTCCTCCCCCTCCTCCCCCTTCCCCCCCCCCTCCTCCTCCTCCTCCTCTTCCTCCTCTTTCTCCCCCCCCTCCTCTTCCTTCACCTCTTCTTCCTCCCCTCTTCCTTCTTCCTTCTCCTTTTTTATTTTTGGCCAGACCTAGGGCATGAACTCTGGGCCTGGGTACTGTCCCTGAGATGTTGTGCTCAGGGAGAGCATTCTGCCCCCTGAGTTCCACCTCTGGCTTTCTGTGGTTAATTGGAGGTAAGAGTCCCACAGATTTTCCTGCCTGGGCTGGCTTCAAACCACAATCCTCAGATCTTAGTCTCCTAGTAGCTAAGATTACAGATATGAGCTATGTTGTTTTTGTCAGTCGTGGGGCTTGAACGCTAGGCCTGGGCACTGTCCCTGAGCTCTATAGTTCAAGGCTACCACCCTACCCCTGGAGCCACAGTGCCACTTCTGGTTTTGTAGTAGTTAATTGGACATAAGAGTCTCATGGACTTTAGTGCCCAGGCTGGCTTTGAACCACAGTCCTCAGATCTCAGGCTCCTGGTTAGCTAGGATTACAGGCGTGAGCTACTGCACCGGCTACCAATTATTCTTTAATCTGGATGTTTTTTTAAGAACATGTTTATGTTCAACATTTAAAAAGGTTTATACTATTCTTACAAGAAAAAGCAGGGCAGGTATAAACGAATCTCATTTTCTTACCTAAGTTTCTTTCTTTGTTTCTCTGGAAATTGCATCATAAGGTGAATCACTGTAAAAATTTTATTATCTCTTTTTAGACAATGTTAAATTTGAGAGTTACTTGGCTTCTTAAAGATCTTCCAGTTATCTTAGAGATATTTGAAGAATGGTTCAATAGGAATGCAACAAAATTCCTGACAAAATGCTTCCAGATTTTTTTTTTCTGCCTTGGCAACATTCACAAAAATGAAGGACCAACCCCCAAGAGTTTTATGATTATATGAATCATATTTTATTAAATCTCTACTATGTGCTAGACGGTTAGGTAACAAACACTAACAGTCTGTTCGCTCTCAATTAATATCCAGTGGGGAGACAGACAATGGAGAACTAACTGAAATATATGCAGAACATTCTGGGTGGATGTAAGTGCTACAGGAAATGTAAGTCAGAGCAGTAAGGACTCTGATGGGATAGGGGTGTGTGTGTGTGTGTATCCCTGTCCCTGTCCATTCTTGGGGTTTAAACTCAGGATTTTAAGCTTCTGCTCATGAGTGGAATGGTATCACTTAAACCTGGGCCCCAGTTCCAGTTCTTTGCTGGTTAACTGGAGCTAAGAGTTTTGTGGATTTGTCTGCCTGGACTGACTCCAAACTGTGCTTCTCAGATCTCAGTCTCTTGAGTAGCTAGGTTTATTGACATAGCCACTGGTATCCAACAGGGATAGAGACTACTTGAAAAGAATGACCTATGCTTGACTCTTCGTATGTGAATCATTTCAGCAGCGGCAGGATGATAACCATTTAGGGGTCTAGGTGGAATATTTCAGGAGAGGAGCCAGCCCACTGGCAATACTGTATACTGTTAAAGGGACAAAACTAGGCCAGTACGGATGGGGTGGTGTCCTTCCTTGAGCACCAGGACCAAGGACAGGCTGGACAAAACAGTCAGGGAGCAGGCCATCTTGAACCTTTTGGTTGTGCACGTTACTCTTTTTTTTTTTTTTTGCCAGTCCTGGACTTGAGCTCAGGGCCTGAGCACTGTGCTTGGACTTTCTCAAGGCTAGAGCTCTACCACTTGAGCCTCAGCACCACTTCCAGCTTTTTTTTTTTTTCTAAGCATGTGGTACCGAGGAATCGAACCTGGGTCTTTGTGCATGCTAGGCAAGCACTCTACCACTAGGCCAAAACCCTGGCCCTTGGTTGTGCATGTTATTCTTCATTCTCCAAGGATCAGAGACGAGGATGTGGTTAAATGAAAAAGCTTTTGTTAGGTGTGAACCAGAGGCTGTACTATTCCAGAAAACATAGGGGTGGGTGAGGTGGGAAAACGTGTGTCAAGAAAGAACTGAAAGCTTGGTGTCAAGTGGTGCTGAGAACATTCACTCGACCTTTGGGTTTTAGGCAGGGTGAAGGTCTCGATGACCTTGGCAAGAATGGTTCAAGAGAATGCTGGCGAAAAGGCAGTTGGATGCAAACGGGAGTTGAGCAAGGGCAGACAGTAAGAGAGATGGATCTTCGGAGGAACTAGCCACACAAGAAGTAGAAGTAAGAGGGTGTCACCGCACACTCGCACCTTGTGGATGGCTTCAGAGTAGAGAGGGAAATCAAACTTTCACGAAGGGGCTGTCACTGGAGGAGCTAACCTTTGGGCAGGCTTGAAAAAGGCTTCACAGCACAGATGGAAGATCTGACCCTGCCTTCGGATAGTGAGATGGTCCATGGTCTCAGATTTTGTGATAGAAAGGTTTTTTCAGGCTGCTTCTATTTTCATAATGAGGTAAGAAGTAAAGCCATGAGATAAAGGAGAGTATTGAGGATGAATTGATTAAAGTTGGAGAAAAGAGGGGGGGTGAGAAAAATTTTTGGTAGTCCTGGACTTCAGAGTAGATGACGAGGGTACCATGTGAGAAAGCAGGCGACAGAAAAAGCCCATTCAAGGGGGGGTGGACACTACCAGGAGTTTGGCCTAGTGCTTACCTAGCATTCACAAAGACCTGGGTTCAATTCCTTGGTACCACATACTTAGAAAAAAGCCAAAAATGGGGCTGAGAGTTTGGCCTAGTGGTAGAGTGCTTGCCTAGCATGCATGAAGACCCGGGTTCGATTCCTCAGTGCCATATACATAGAAAAAAACCAGAAATGGTGCTGAGGCTCAAGTGGTAGAGCTCTAGCCTTGAGAAAAAAAAGTCCAAGGACAGTGCTCAGGCCCTGAGCTGAAGACCAGGACTGGCAAAAAATAAAAAATAAAAAAAAAATAAATAAAGAAGACATGCCAGTTGTAAATGTCTACCATTAAAAAAAAAAAAGAAAGAAAAAAGCCAGAAATGGTGCTGTGGCTCAAGTGGTAGAGCTCTAGCCTTAAGAAAGCCCAAAGACAGTCCTCAAGCCCTGAGTTCAAGCCCTTAGACT